>NC_067477.1:23620441-24220441 GCF_947179515.1 Apodemus sylvaticus
CTGTATAGGTACATTCTGCATGTGCTTGAAGCACTGCCAAAGGGCCACAACTCTACTCTTTGGGTTTTTTTTTTTTCTTTTTGAATGTTGATATTTACTCTACTTTTATAAAGCTCATTACTTTTCTTATTGCTGTGACAAATTAAGTTGAAGAAGGCAGGGCATACAGTCCATCATCTCCATCTTCTTGGGGAAAGTGTGGTGATGAGAACAGGAGGCGACTGGTCACATTGCATCCTCAGTCGGGAAGCAGAAATAGATGAAGGCTGGTGCTCATCAAGCCTTCGCCTGTTCTCACTCATTCTCTCTGGGATTCCCACCCAGGAGAAGCTGGTACCGACCACATTAAGATGTCACAGGCCTTCCCACCTCAGTTAAACTCCTCCTGAAGCCTCACAGATACACCCAGAGGTAAGTCTCCTAGGTGACACCAACTCTTGTCAAGCTGACAGCATTACAAATAAAGCTTGAATGCGAAGAACAAGTAAAAGAAGCCAATTTGATAAGGCTGTGAACTGTAGCATCCCAAGCATATGGTATTCTGGAAATTCTCAAAAAGACAAGACCATGGAGATTGTAAAAAGATTAACGGCAGCCCGATGGAAGGCGAGGATCTGAATGAGAAGAACGTGGAATTTTTTTTTATGGTAAAGAAACTGCTCTATATGATACCCTAGTGGTGGATCTATGTTATCTCGTAAACACATGGGCTATACAAGGCCATGAGCATTCCTTCACATAGCAATGGACAGCAAATGGGCCACTCAGGTGGCAGTTGTATACAGTGGGGAGGAATTATTTATGACAATAGCAAGGATGCAGGAGAACCCTCGATAATTTCTGTTTTGCACAACTCTACTCTTAAATCTCCTGTTTTTTCTTCTTGTCTCTTCCAGGGCTATTTGCTCAGTGGCATGGTACCTCTGCCATTCATTATTGCTCCTTGCATTCATTATACACAATATTAAGTTCCCTTTTGCCTCTCTGTGTCCCCCCACCCCCATCTTTCTCAGGTTCTCCTTTGGCTCGCCACGCTGGCCTTGAACTCTCTAGTTAGCTGAGCATGACTTTGGCCTACCGATACTCTTGCCGGGAGCACAGGAGTACACCTTCATGCTACAACTGTTAAATTTGCTTCTAATCAGGGCTATCCTTTCCTCCACTGTCTTATCTCTCTTATCGTTCCCTCCTACAAGAAAAGTTTCTCTTGCCCAGGTAGTTTCTTTAAAAATAAAAATATCCTTCCCTCCTCTACATTCTCATTCTTTTATCTTGCCTCCAGTTGAATTCATGACTCAGAAACAAAAGCTCCTTCACACGTGGACAGAGGTCTAAGGGTACAGTGGAAGATCGCAAGCTTCACCATCTGAACCAAGACAGCTGTGCTTAAAGGAGGCTGCATCTCAAATCTTTGTTCACATATATTTTTTTCCTTTTTAGAAATCAGCGAAGAGTGTGACCAGTGAATGACCAATGAATTATCAAAGCCCCTCACAAACTAACAAAGTCCCTTTAAACGTAACTAATTCTGGAAAAAGTGTGCTAAAGTTTATAGCAGGAGCTTTCAAGGCACAGAACTCAGGATCCCCAGGGAATGCAAAGGGCAGCGACCCGCCATCCAGGACTCCAAAGAATCTCGCTCCAGGTGCCTTCGCGGACCACACAGGCAACCTCGTCTTGGGCCCTCCTCCCTAGCCTCCCCCAGGGGACAGAGGGATGCCTCAGAGCCCACGGCCTCAGCAAGAGGAGCCACAGACTGCCTGGGGCCGGCAGGTACCTGGTCATAAGGGGACTTCTCCAGCATCTGCGTGCACAGATCGGCGCAGAGCTGGAACTTCCTGCGTCTAAAATAGCTCCAGGCCCGGAGCAGTGGCTCCATCTCTGAGCCCATGGTGGTCCTGGACAGCGCTCTAGGAACCCAGAGGTCCTGTGCCCGGAGCCCGGCCCGGGGAGGGCGGGGTTCAAGAGCGGCGAGCGGGAGGCGTCGGGCTCTGCCGAGCAACGCGCAGCAGCGGGGCCTGGCTAAGGAGGTGTCCGCAGCGCGCCTGAAAACAGGGACCGCGAAAGCCGCCGTGAGCGGATCCCAACCGGAGAGTTTGCAAAGAATTGGTAGCAAAAAAGTGTGCTTTTAAAGACATCAGATTACATTAATTTTGAAAAGCTACCATGCCTTTAAAATAAACAGGTAGTGACTTAGACACCTCGGATAGGGTCCTTCATGCTTACAAGAGATGCAGTTGCCTAGCAACTGCCTGGTTGCTTACCCAGTAAGTGCAGAAAAAAATAAAAAATAAAATAAAATAAACCACCTAAATTGACCCGGGTTGTGTCTCCTGTCTCACTCCCCCCTTTCGCGCATTCCTACTGCTCTCATATTTCTGACTCTAGAAACATAAATGCGGAGACAGCTTCTCCTGTGACCTAAATCCAAAAACCCAACAGTATTTTTCCGTCTCACATCAGTGTTCAAATTGCAGGGGATTTGAGAGACTGCTTGGCCCAATACATTCTTTTTACAGATGAGAAGCTGAGATAGGCTAGAAAAAGATAAAATATTTGCCTCGAGTTTCTTGGTGTTAGGGAGGTGAGACTATAATCTGTTACAGAAGACTGTCGATTTTTAATTCTAAATTTACGGATTGATGTCATTTCTTCCAAAGTCGACAATGCATGGAAAGGGGGATTTGTTGTTGTATTGTTTTGGGTTTCCTTTGGTTTGGGTTGTTTTCTTTTGGTACCAGGATCTTGCTGTGTATCCTAGGCTAATCTGCAGTGCAGCCTCCCTGAGTGTCCCTGCTTATGGGCATTTGACACCAGATGCAACAAATAAATTTTTGAAACACTGTTCATCGGCACGTGACGTCTGTCAAATATTTTCATATGCACAGTGGTTTTTGGTTTTGTTTGCTTTTATTCTTTTCCTGCTGAAGACTGAATCTAATCCCCAGCCCAGAGTGGGTCTTCAGGAGCTACCTGACTTTTCCTCTACACATTTACAGAGCTGGCAAATATCTAACAGCAAGAGGCAGCAATACAGAAATGTGGCTAGGGTGAGTCTTGGGGTAGCCACTTAGATCATCCCCCTGCCTCCTTCCTTCCATAACAGAAGACAGAAGGAAAAAATATGAATAGTAAAGAGTTTTCTGATAGTGTCTACATTTTCGTTCACAGACAACAATCAATAAAAATATGGGTTTTTTTTTTGCAGTTTTCTCAAACCACTATAATATGATGCAGATATTATATTTAATCCAGGTACCTTTTACAAATGTAAAACCAAAGTGTACATTTAAAACTAAGGAATGGATTGTGAATATTTTCTTTTCTCCTTTTCTATCCAATCCTTCTAAAATTTTTGCATCTTGGAAGTGACTAATGATAAAGATTGTAAGTTTTACAGGGATGATTAATATTGGTCCATCTGTGTTTCCCTAGAAGTGACTCTAGAGATGGAATTTATGAAAAGGTCGAGTGAGGTAGTCTGTGTGAAGGTCATGGTTTCAGGAAGGCATGTGTTGGCCATGGACAGCTTTAGTAGTTCATGGGGGCCCTTTATTTTTTGATATGTTTCCTGTGTAAGCGATTTCTCAACCCTTATATCTCAAACTGACTGTGGAAGGATCAGTTCTGCCCTGGCCTCTAGACTGTTGTGGTTAAAAATATGGACCTCCACAGTACATATACATTTAAATTTTTAAGGTTATTTTTATCTTATGTGTATGAGTGACTTGCTTGCATGTATGTCTGTCTGTCCACCATGTTTGTGACAAGTACCTGTGTGGAGACCAGAAGAAAGCATCTGGTTCCTGGAACCCAAGTCATCAAGTGCTGCTATGTGGGTGTTGGAAATACAACCTATGTCCTCTACAGGAATAGTAAGTGCGCCTAACCTCTGTGTCTTCACTCCAGCCCTATACACATTTTTTAATGTGAGGTTTCCATTTTAAAACAATGCACAGATAGTACTGAGTGTATTCCTCACCCAGCTTTCCGCATGGTCAATATCTTACATTGCCACAGTATGTTTGTCACACCCAAGGAGCTAACACTGACACATTATTAACCAAATGCCTTATTTATTTGGATTTTAGTAGTTTCCTGCCACTATTACTAGAATTCCAAAAATTGAGTAATTTTTTTTAATAACATACATTCTCTTAAAGCTCTTCTTCAATTGTAGCAAACTCCAAATGTCGAAATCATACAAAACTAATCACTTCCCTGAAACTAAAAGTCTCAATTTCTACACAGGAGCTGTTCTACATTAGCTGACCATCTGCCAAGATCCATTTCCCTCCGATGAAGCCAACACCTGTTATTTTGGAAAGGCTTTTTAAAAACTGAAAATACAATTAATAACCATCCCCTTTGATTGTAAATTTGCTTTCTTAGCTCTGAATTTCACAGGCAATTACACATTCACTGAGTTGATCCAACTAGGTGTTCTTAGGGTTATTTATTGAGTCCTTCTGATTCAGACCACATAAGATAGCCTGAACAACTCTAAATCAAGTACATAAAGAGGGCTGATTTATCCAATTGCTTCTTCTATCAGGCTTCTTGTACTCAGCAAATCATATTCTACAATCTGAAAATGAATTAATTTTCAACAATGGAAGTAAGATTAGAATGCTGTTGGTATAAATTCTATTTATGCAACAAGCAGCTTCTGGCCCCATCTTATCCTGATAGAAGGGAATATGAGATAAAAGAGTGTCCTTTTCTATTCAGAGTCCCTCAACATGTTTTCAGTAACAACTACAACAACAATAAGAGATGTAGTGTTCTTTTAATAAAACAGCAATATCTCCTTACATGTTACATACATAGGCAATCATGGTATAAATATTTGAAATGCAAAGTATAAATACTTTTTAAACGTGCAGTGATGTAGTTCTAGCACGTCTACCTTCGATCTCCCACAAAGACTCTTGGCGTGTGTCAGGGAATGATGATGAATAAGAAAGAAAGTATCTTTGATTCAGCTAGAGTAGTGGTTGTTGTGTTTTATTACAATAAAGAAGAGCCAGGATATGTTTGGTAGAAAATCAGTACGGTCAGGTGGAAGGGGGGGCCTCTGAGGTGCTATGCTGAGGCATCTATTCTCCCTGAGCATATAGCGTAGAATTTTTATTTAGGGCATGGGAAAGGGAGTTGGGAGAGGAGAGAGAGAGAGAGAGAGAGAGAGAGAGAGAGAGAGAGAGAGAGAGAGAGAGAGGAGGGAAGGAGAGGAGAGAAGGAGGATGAGAAGGAGGGGAAGGAGGGGAAGGAGGGGGAGGAGGGGGAGAAGAAGAAGAAGAAGAAGAAGAAGAAGAAGAAGAAGAAGAAGAAGAAGAAGAAGAAGAAGAAGAAGAAGAAGAAGAAGAAGAAGAAGAAAAAGAAGAAAAAGAAGAAAAAGAAGAAAAAGAAGAGGAAGAGTATGAGATAAAAGAGTGTCCTTTTCTATTCAGAGTCAGGAGGAGGAGGAGAGGAGAGGAGAGGAGAGGAGAGGAGAGGAGAGGAGAGGCTGTCAAGGAACACTTGGAGAGAGGGGGAAAGGGGGATGGGTAGAAAGGGAGAAGAGGCAGGGAGAGAAGGGACAGAGAGTAAGTGAATGAGAGTGAGGGGGGACGAACAGCCTTTTTTATAGTGAGTTGAGCACACCTGACTGTTGCCAGGTAACTGTAGGGCAGAGCCTAGAAGGAATGCTAACACTGGTCTTTTAAAAAACAAGTTCCAAAATGCTTTAGCACCACAATCCAAACCCCCATCTGGACTTTCAAGGTCTAGCTTGGACTATTTCTCTGAATGTATGGAACCCCATACTCATAGTCTCCTTGCTGCACATTGTTGGGCTTAACAAGAGCATTGGACAGTTGTTCCTGCCATACTTTTGTCCAGACCTCCTCCTGCCTTGCTTTATAAAGCTCTCCCATTGAAATGTCAGTTCATTGACCAGGTCCCTTTTCAAACCAGCCACACTTCATTTCCATGCCACATTTTAATTTGAGGTCCTAATTTTTCATTAAAGATTCTTTCCATTACCATTTTTAAAAAAATAAGGACCTTAGCTGTCTCCAGCTGGCCTTGAGCTATGGTGCCAACACTGGTCTTGAAGCTCTGAGGTGCTTGCCTCTGTTTCCTAAGTGCTAGGATTACAGGTAGTGAAACTGTGCCTGCCTTTCTTTTACCAAACTTTAATTAGGTATCTCTAAGTCTTCTCACTACTTGGGCCTTACCTTGGGTTTCTGTGTTCATCCCTACAGAGTGCAATTCCACTGCTAACTTGGTTTATAGGGAATCCTCCATTAGATTTGACTACCTTCTATATCTTATCAATTCTTCATGTTCCACCATCTTCCTGTTAGTCTAATCATCCTGCCTCACCTTCAGCAAGAATCCTGTTAAATGAATTTAGCAAGAATTCCTCCTAGCTCCAATGTC
This sequence comes from Apodemus sylvaticus, assembly GCF_947179515.1. NCBI lineage: Eukaryota > Metazoa > Chordata > Mammalia > Rodentia > Muridae > Apodemus > Apodemus sylvaticus. Next base: position 23,626,865 of record NC_067477.1, read on the forward strand.
ACCTCAGAGATTTTTCTATTCAGGATGGTGGTAAATCCTCATCCTCTTGACACAAACTATAGACATTTGGGAAAAAGGATCCTTAATTGAGCCGGTGCCTGCATCACACTGCCCATAAACAAATCAGTGGGGGCACTTTCTGGATTAATGCTTGATGTAAGAAGACCCAGCTCACTGTGGGTGCGATCACCCACAATCTAAGAAGGGTGCTGCAAGAAAGCAGGCTGAGCAAGCAAACCTTAAGGAACAAGCAATAGGCAGCACTTTTCCGTGGTCTGGGTTCAGTTCTTGCTTTGAGTTAAGGTTTGGTCTATTGCTATGTATTGTAATGCTAAATTCTATACAGGAAGTAGACTGACCAGTGACTTCTCGTGTCTACAAGCTTTTTGTTGTTGTTATTGTGCAAACCTTGTTCTTTGACTTAAAACTATTGGTCAAATAAAAGTGGCTATAGTCAATTACCAGAGGGATGAGAGGTAGGTAGGTTAGGGTGACCTGGTTGGGAGGAGAGACCAAGGGGAGAAGAAAAAGAAGGAGAGGAGGAAGCTGCCTAGGAGATGGACTGTGAGCACATGGCCAGGAAAACAGCAAGTATCTGAGGTACACCGCTGGGGAGGTAGCCAGGCCAGCAGCTAAAAGAGTAGATTAGGGCTTACCTCCAGGAATTGTCAAAACCAGATTTAAAAAACCATAGTCTGAGCCTCATTTATTTGTAAACTAGTCAGGGATAAGCTCAAATTGGTTGTACTACAGCCCTGAGTTTCTGCTGTAGCTTCCCTCAATAGACCTGGGATCTAGAAACCAGATAAACCCTTTCCCAGTCAAACTAAGACAACAACCCCTCTACTTCTGTATTAGTCAGGGTTCTCTAGAGTCACAGAACTTATAGAATGTCTCTATATATTAAATGTCTGTATATATATATTGTATATCTAAAAATCACTGAAGGAAGACTCCAGACTCAGATAGTATGCAAAAATAAATGTGTTTATTCTGCAGAAACAACCAGCATATGGGGCTCAATCATTCTCTGAAATGTCGACCCCAGACAAAGGCACTCAGGCCTATCTTAGAGGGATTATATAATCTAAAATTTCATTGGCAGGTGCTAGAGGGTTCCAAGTTATCAATGGTCTGCATTCCTATGTCATGAACGTCAACTATGTGATGAAATAGGGCAACCCATCGCAGATGGCCCATTCTGAGATAAGATATTTTCCCATTTTTGTGGTTATCCCCAGGCTGTTCTTTGGGAGGGGGATCTTTGATCTTGTTCTGGATTTTGTGGTCTGTTCCTAGAGCTGGTGTCTGATGACCTAGTTTCTGGGACTAACGTCTATTCCTGAAACTGGTACCTTATGACCTTTTTTGAAATCAGGCCTGGTCCTTAAATAGAGACAAATGGTTTATGTTGCCCTTTCAATATTGGAGTTTATTGGAATGACTTACAGTCTTCAGTCCAACTAACCCAACAGTGGTCAGCTGTGAATGGGAAGTCCAAGGATCTAGTAGTTGCTCAGTTGCATGAGGCTAGTTGTTTCAACTGACCTTCAGTATAAGCTGGAATTCTGAAAAGGTAGGTTCTAACAGATGTGCTGGCAAGTGCAGGTAGGTGAGAAGGAGGAGGAGGAGGAGGAGAAGGAGAAGGAGGAGGAGGAGGAGGAGGAGGAGGAGGAGGAGGAGGAGGAGGATAGTCTTCCTTCTTCCATGTCCTTATGTAGGCCTCCAGTAGAAGGTATGGGCCAGATTAATGGTATGAATTACCACACCTGGGTTTCCTCTTTCCTAGGCTGGCCTTGAACTCAAAGATCTGCTTGCCTCATCCCCCTGCAAGTAAAGGTATATACTTCCTTGCCTGGGCCTAAGCTTTTCATGACTACTATGCCAAAAGATCTGGACATGTCATCTCATGTCAAGGTCCAGGTCAGAAGCCCATGTCTTCAAGACCTGGATCACAGGTGTGACCTCCATTTCTGGATTGTAGTTCATTCCAGATGTAGTCAGCTGACAACCAGGAATCGCCTTCCCAATCCCCATAATCTGAACTCTTTCCTTGACACTGAATCTCCATTTTTTTTCCTTCTATATTTGAAGTTGACACAGGTCCTTTGTCCCTTACTACAGTAGTATTCAAATGGAAACTTATCAGCTTCAGGTTTGCTTTTATGTTATCCTCTATATTATATATGGATTTGGGGACATATTGCTATCTATTTCTAAGTCCTTGTCCTCTCTTCCTCAGAATGTAAATACAAGAATAGACACTTTGTTGCATCTCTGGTGCCTAGTGTTTGACATGCAGTAGGTACTCAATAATTTCTTGTTGAATAAATGGTTTTCTGTCCAGTAATCAACTTCATACCAGTTATGGGTCACTTATAATGTCATCTCTGGAAAGATGAAGACAGGCACATCCCTGGGGACTTGCTGCCAGACAACCCAGCCTAGTGAGCCCCAGGTCCCAGTGGGAAAAGCTGTCTTAACAAAACAAATAGGATTCCTGAGGAATCACGTTTAAAAGTATCCATTGGCCTGTGCACATATGTGTAAATACAAGCACACACTTGTACCTATACAACACACACACACATACACACACACACACTCCTTTTCCTGCACAAGCTGCTATTCTCTTTCACTGTGAACCTGGCTAAGAGTAATGAGTGGTGACTATACCATAGCCTCAATGCTATGCCGCCTTGAAATTTCTTCCACCAAATCAGTCTGTTGTTTTTGAACTGCGCATTACTCTTCTTTGCATGGACAAAAGCCAGATCCTCTGCCAAACTGTAACATGAATGGTCCTAGTCTAATTCCCATTGGGTTTTGTGTTACCCTTTGAAACCTTGTGACCCAAGCCCACCACTGTCCTCACTTCTCTCAGAATTCTGTTCTCCTAAATTCTTACAAGAATGGCCCATCAATGCTTAGGACATCCTAAGCCAATATTTACCTCCACATTAGTTACTTTCCTGGTTAGTCTGAAAAAAGCTATTTAACAAAGGCATTGTTTATTTGGGCTCATGGTTTGAGAGGATACAGTCCAGCAAGATATGGAAGGCATAGTAGCTGATCACATTGCATCTGTGGTTTAGGTGAACGTGTGTCTTCAACTTGCTTTCTCTTTTTTTATGTACTCCCAGATTACAGTTCATGGGTTTGGTACCGTCCATATTCAGGTAAACCTCTCTCAAAATAAATTCACAAACATACTTAGAGGTTTATCTCCAAAGTCACTCCAAACCCTGTCCCATTGGAAAACAAGATTAATACTTGCAGTGATCATTGCCACTGCTGTGACACAGATTACCTTTGTGACATGCAAAGTTCCTTACCCCCGAGAAATAACAATACGATCATCAAAACACTCCAGTGGAACACTGGCTTTCCTTCCTGCTGCTCTCTCACTACTGGTGGCCTGGGGGAGGGGTGGGTTACTAGAGTGATGGAGCTTATAGGAGGTTGAATGTTGAATAAAGGCAGAGCCTCAGTGAATGAGGGCCCCTGAGTCCTCACTCATGCTGGGGTGGGAACCTTCTGTGATGTGATGTGGCTGAATCGACAATGTTGCTCTCAGTAACCTTTCATGTTTCTGGAAGCCATGCCAGCAAGTTCATTGGTTCACTAAGTGATGATTTGAGTAGAATGGCCCCCATAGGCCCATGTATTTGACTGCCTAGTCACCAGGGAGTGGAACTCTTTGATAGGATTAGAAGGATTAGGATGTGTGGCCTTGTTGGAGGAGTGTCTCCCTGGGGGGACGGTAAGCTTTGAGGGTTCAAAAGTCCATGCCAGCCAGGTCTAGCCCCCCCTCTCCCTTCCTCCCTCTTCTTTAGCACCAAGTCTGCTATGCCTGCTGCCTACCAAGATGCAAATGAACTAAATTTCTGAAACTGTAAGCAAGCCCCCAATTAAATGCTTTCCTTTATAAAAGTTGCCTTGGTCATGGGGTCTCTCCACAGCAGTAAAAGAGTGACTAAGACATCTGAACTTCATTGGAATCTTTTTTCTTTTTTTAAGGTGTGCTTGTGTCCTATCTGGGGTAAGTAAATGTCTCCGCATATCTTCCCAGGATAACACATTGCATATGATTCCTTTTCCTTCAGGATCTCAGTGAATTGGACTGTTGTCTTCAACTATATGTGTGTTTCTTTCCTACATGAAGATCAAAAATCCTTACCTACGTGCAGTACAATCTGTATATGCATTGCCCTCCCCAGAGTGTACTGTTATTATTTCCTGATCGCATTGACATCAGATGTGGACATAAGACTTGCTGTTGTCAGTGACTTGAGAACAGGACAAATGTGTTCTTTAGCCCCATTGATGGAACGAGAAGTGGAGCAAGCCACAGGCAAGCCATAGTACAATTGCCAACTGCAGTGTGCAGAAGAAAGAAATAGATGTTATTAGCTATTGAGATATGTGGCTTCATGCTAACTTCTCACCCATCATGCAAATTCTAATATTTCTACACTACTCAGCTCCTTCTCTGTTGTTCTTCACAGACATGTATGTCTACATATCTATTATCTGTTTTATACCCTGGAACATAACTTTCATGAAGTAAGGATTTTTGTCTGTTTGGTCACTATTGTGTCCCCTGTCTTTAGAAGAAAGCCTGATAAGTAGCTTATCACCCAGTACATGTTTATTGAATTGATTAACTCTGAGATTGTTATTCTAAGCATCCTTAAGAAATTAGGGAGTTTTTCTTTGAAGCTTCAAAGACTGAATCTAGGGTTCATGTATGCAAGGCATGTTTTCTGCTAAATGAGTTATATCATTAGTCCAAGGCTTCCAATTGAATTTAGACAGAGTCAGAACATGCTAGCTGCTGTTAAGCCAACTTAACACAAGATGGAGTCACTGGAGAGAAGGGAGTCTCAATTGAGAAAATGCCTCAATAAGATAAGATTATAGGTAGGCTTATGGGGTTTTTATTAATTAGTGATTAATGGGGAATGGCCCAGCCAAATACAGATGTAGCCACCCCTAGGATAGTGAGCCTGGGTTCTACAAGAAAGCAGGCTGAGCAAGCCATGTGGAGCAAGCCAGTAAGCAGCACCCCTCCATGGCTTCTCCATCAGTTCCTGCCTCCAGGTTCCAGCCCTGCTTGACTTCCTATCCTGACTTCCTTTAGTGATGGGACTATGATATTGAAAGTATAAGCCAAATAAACCCTTTCTTCTTCAACTTGCTTTGTGGTCATGATGTTTCATTGTAGCAATTTAGTTATAGACCATAACTAAAGCACATGGGTAGATAGAAAGTATTGACACATACATATTATAATTCAATCCAGCCCTGCTTGACTTCCTATCCTGACTTCCTTTAGTGATGGGACTATGATATTGAAAGTATAAGCCAAATAAACCCTTTCTTCTTCAACTTGCTTTGTGGTCATGATGTTTCATTGTAGCAATTTAGTTATAGACCATAACTAAAGCACATGGGTAGATAGAAAGTATTGACACATACATATTATAATTCAATCAGAAAACAAAATAATGATGTTATAAGTCAGTAGATTGTAATCTTTGTATTACACTTTAAGTACTCTTTATGGCTATCATCTGTGGAAAGATTACAGACTGCAATTATTATCAATGAATACTCATCCAAATATTAAAAAGGAATTGATATTAAAATCTGATTAATTCTTCCACAGGATACTAATTAATTATAGTTTTACAGTGGAGAAACCTGGCAGACACTTTTAACCAAGTGAACAAAACCAATAAGGCCAATAATAGAGCAAATAGTTATGATTCTCTTGATACACTTCACTGAGGACACACAATGCTTCTTGTATTACTGTCAGAAATATTTACCCTGAGTCTAGTAATGAGAAAGATCAAATGAGGTACAAGGTGCAAAAAGATGGTCTGGTGTCTTCAAATCATCAGGGTGATGGAGGATAAAGACAGAAACAGTTACAGATCAAAAGGGGCAAAAAACCAAGTGCACGGTGTTAAGAGCTAGATCAAAATTTAAGTTTTCTCCTATAAGAAGCATTAATTGAAAAAAATTATGTGAGATTCCTAGACTAAATATTGCTACTGTGATAATGTTGAATTCATCACTTTGGTCATTGTGGAATATAGATATGAATATCAAAGATGGATACAAAAATGGCCAAATGTTGGAATACATACACATGCACATATTCATGGATATTCTCTCACATACATATACATACATGCATACATGCATGTGTGTGTGTGTGTGTGTGTGTGAGAGAGAGAGAGAGAGAGAGAGAGAGAGAGAGAGAGCAGGATAATAAGGAAATGTGATAATGTCAATATTAAGGAACCAAGAGATATGGGTAAAAAATTAAAAATATGGTCATTTTTGTATCGTATTTGCCAATCTGATGTCTTAAAAGTAAAAAGGGGAGCTGGAAAGCTGGTTCAGGGGCTAAAAGCACTTGTTGCTTTTACAGACAACCCAGGTTTGGCTCCCAACACCCGCATGGTTGTTCACTAACATCTGTAACTCCAGTTCTGAGTAATCCAATGCCCTCTTCTGGCTTTTGTGAAATTTTACGATCTTTGTTCTTATAAATGTAACTGTTTTCCTTCAAAAGTTTTTCAATGGAATGGCCATGATATGCCATTCTCTCTATCCATCTCTCACTCCATCTCTCTGCCTCTATCTATCTATCTATCTATCTATCTATCTATCTATCTACTTATTATCTATCATCTATCTACTTATCATCTGTCTATCTATCCATCTATCTATCTATCCATCTATCTATCCATCTATCTGTCTCATATCCTTCTTGAGATTTTCTGAGTTTCTTGGATCTATGGTTAACTTTATAAAATGATCAGCCCTTAAATCTTTTTAAATATGTCTTTGTCTCTGTTTTCCCTTTTTCCTGAGACTTCAGTACACATCTAGTAGTATGTTAGAGTTCTCACACAGCTTTTAAATGCTCTGTCTTTCTCTTCCCCTCCCTTTTACATTGTCTTTTAAATTTGGACCATTTCATTGCTGTAGTTTAAAGTCACTGATCATTTCCACAGTGGTGTCTGTCTGTTGATGTGATATGCTAAAGAAATTCCTGGGCTAGGGTGCTAATGCAGCAGGAAAAGTCTAGTGAAATGCAGCATGTGACATTAAGCCCGAGTTCCATTCCAGGAAGCCACATAGTGAGTCTTCTGGTGACAGACAGACAGACATACACACATAGTAAAAATGTAAAACATTAAAGGAATTATTCATCTCCGATGTTTCATCATTAATTTCTAAGTTTTTTAATAGCTTGTACTTCCACAGAAATCTCTTATTACTTGTGCATGTTCTCCAAGTTTTCTGCTAGATTCTTTTACACATTAGTCATAGTTATTTTAAGGTCCTCAATAAGTTTCCCCTGGAGAAAAAGAACTGCCAGTGTATATATAGAAAGAGAATTGTAGTGGTTTATTGTGTACCCTTGTCAAGATGAATGTCTGTTGTCTTCAAGGAGGCCCAGTGGCATGATTCCAGCCTTGACCCAAAGTACCGAGAACACCGGAACCAATGTGCAATTATCAGGCCAAGTCCTGGAGCACAAAGACCTAATCCAGGACAAGAAAACATGAGCTGACATCACGCTCCAGTTCGTCCGTCCCTCACTTCCGGTCTTGACTTGAAGCCTTGCTAAGATTGACAATGCCCATTTGTATCGGTAAGGGTGCTCTTTACCCCAGTTTACCAATTCACGTACATATCTCTTCCAGAAACATCCTCCCAGATACATTAAGATAGGTTCCATCAGTCATATGAGCAACTCTTTTCCAGCTAAGCTGAAACATAAACCGTTAGCACCTGCATTCGCACTCCGATTTTCTTCATTGCTTTAGTTATTGACGCCATTGTCCTCCTTTGCTTTTTGTGCCTTATAATAATTAGCCTGTAGCTGAAAAGGAAGGCAGAGGAATAGTAGAGAATGAGGACTATAACTTTCACTGTGAAAATGAGCACCCTCCCTGGGGCCCCTTTCCCCCCAGGGCGTCAGTGACTTTAGTAGTCATGAAAGTGACGTTGAGCATGACTGCTGCTGGTGTTGTCACTGTCAATGTGCCATGAATACATTCTCCCAAAGATGAACCACAGTTACTTTGTGCATAGAATTATGCCTGGCCTGCTATAGGCTTATTTCCAGGTTAATCCTCATGTTTCTGCTGAATGCTACCTTTTTTTTTTTTTAACTTGTAGGCATACTTTTTTGGACTACTTTATTGGGTTTCATTACTTACCATATTTCAACTCTTATTCCACTCCAATCCCTTTCAACCCTACAACACTTGGTAGGAGAGAAAGTTTAGAGGGGAAAGGAAGTGTAGACATCTTTAGACTACTTCCAGCTGATTGGAGCAAGTTCAATCTCCATCATTAGAATATCTCCAACCAACAATCCTCTAGCAATCTGGCAATTGTGAACATAGCCATAGGGACCAGCAGCAGTGCCGGGCACCATGGGGCGGGGGGAAGCCCCCACAGGTACTCTACAGGCTCTTATGTTTATACACTCTCAAGAGTTCCTAGAAGTCCAATCATAGATTATCCATAGCTGGCAAAAATCATGTCCCTCCTAGAGCACAAGACAATCACAGTTAGTGGCCGAGGACAATCTGAAGCAGCCCCACACCTAGGAGTGAAACAAAAACATATTCACATAACGTAGCTTGCTTTTTTTTTTTTAAGAAAACAAAATTCTCACTATAGTTATTCTCTATAGAGACTTTATCGTACTGGGGCAGGGGGTCTTCTCTAGATACCTCCTGATCCTCAGCAGTGGGCCTGGTGATTGCTGCTTATTTTAAGCTTATGCAAGGGATGGGAGGAGGTGCTGTGTTCTTTTGGCTCAACCTTTAAGGCTTTTGGGTAGGGGATTCTTCCTACAATGGCTCTGTCATTAGAATAAATACTATCTCTTCTTCCTAGACCCGTAGTATCTAGAGTATCTGCAGTTGCCTTTGCAGAAAATATCTTCCTGTATCAAAATTAGCTTAAAAATTACCTTAAGGTGTACATTTACTTGGTACAGCTTATGGGAAATCTATTTTGATATATTTTATGTATGATATATTTTATGTCTTTAATGTAGTAAATAATAATAAGGCTTAATAAAAGATAAGGCTTAATGAATACAGAGCAGAAAAAAATTCTTTTTAATAAAAGCAAGTTCAAAGCTGGGTGTTTAGGAGACAGAAGTAGAGGGATCAAGAGTTCAAGGCGGGGGCTGGAGAGATGGCTCAGCTGTTAAGCGCACTGACTGCTCTTTCAGAAGTCCTGAGTTCAATTCCCAGCAACCACATGGTGGCTCATGACCATCTGTAATGGGATCTGATGCCCTCTTCTGGTGTGTCTGAAGACAGAGACAGTGTACTCACATACATAAAATAAACAAATCTTTAAAAAAAAAATAGTTCAAGGCCAACCTCATTTACACAGTGAGCTGGAGGCCAGTCTGAGCTACCTGAGACTCAGTCTCAGAAATTAAAAAAAAAATGCAATCTTAATCCACAATCTTATTTATGGTTTATTGATTGTTTATATTCTTCTTTGTTATGTTCTTCTAAAGAGTTGTGTGTGTGTGTGTGTGTGTGTACTTTATTTTTCTGAACATAAATCGTTTAAAACATAGTGTGTATGTTAGAGTCTAGATTACTCCCCTACAGCCCCGGACCTCATGATTTACACATGAGCATTCAGTTGCTGTTTTGTGATAATTGTAGTGGAGGTTCTTAGCTTTCTTTCTGTAAACTGCTTTTTGAGGATAGAACTTTTCGTGATGTTCTTGAAGAGATTAGAAATGTAAAGCAACTGAAAATAATTCAGCAATGATGACAGAAAACCACTTCAACAATATGTGAAAACTTTCTGAATCTATTCCAGTATTCACAGAGACTGCATCTTCTAACCCTACGGCATAGTTGTTTAAGTGTAACTGTTATGATCTGAAAATGTACTGCTAATTCACTGAGCAAAGAGTTCTCATGTGTTATTAGATTGATGTCAAGGTACACTGTTTAGTATGTGTGCTAACACTTCTGTCTGGAAGACAGGAGATCTGAGATTAAGCTGCCAGAACAACCAGTTCCTTCTGTGGAATGTGATGAAAGAAATGGGTTGATTCCTTCCACACCTTTCCACTAGCTTCTGATGGGTGTAGGAATCCCTTGGCATTCTTTGGCCCATCTCTGCCTTCATCTTTACATTCTCCATCTGTGAGTCTCTACATTCCAATTTCCTTTTTTGTAGGGACACCAATCGTGTTGGACTTACCCTATTCTAGGTTGAACCTTTATATCTACAATAAAATCTTTTCCAAATAAGGTCAGATTCTAGAACTAAGGGTTAGTGTTTCAACTTGTGAGTACTGGGAAACACTGTTTTACCCCTCAATAAGATGGCATACAGACCACATTAGGAGTAGGCTTCAAATCCAATAGGGGTTTACCAAGTTGGTAGTAGATAGTTGAGATTATAAACCAGCATACAACTGTACCGGGAGTGTGTCTGAAGCCCTGGAAAAGCCTGGTAATTTTAGGGATGATCATTAATGTAGGATGACTGGACATCAGGGTTAGTTCAGAACAAGGAGGGAGTAGCTGGGGCTGAGCCTGCTAAAACATGTTGGAAGTCTGGGGTAGCACAACGTTGATCCTTTATTTTGTGAACAACTCAAATCTGCCTAGTTTGTTTTATATAACATTTGTTATTGTTCCCTAATTAATTAGAGCCACAACATTGTGATTGGATATCTGAGGAGTTGGTTCAATCAGTAAAATGTTTGTCTTGTGGGCATTAGAATCTAAGTTCAGAGTTCAATTCCTAGAATCCTTGTTGAAACCAAAGCAAACCAACAACAATAGCAACAACAAATGCTGAGTGTGGCGGTTGGGTGCTGGTAATCCCAGTACTACGGAGACAGAGACAGGCAGATCTCTGGGACTTTCTGAGCCGCCACCCAGACCTACTCAGGGGTAATCTTCAAAGAGTGAACCTATTTCAGAAAAAGGTAGATGAATCCTGAGGAATGAATCCCAAAGTTGCCTTCTGGCATCGGTAGCTGCATGTGCATATACCTGTGCATTGCATAAATACGAACACCCAACACATATGTACACACTCACTCACATGCATATGCCTGAGTGTGCACATGAACACAAACACCTGCCACAAATGTACACACTCACATATACTGTAACTATCATGTTGAATTGGAAGTGGAGAGATGTAAGAGACATGGCTGTACTTCCAGAAGACCAGGATTCAATTCCCAGTACCCACATGTCAACTAATAACCACGAGGTTCCATGGGATCCGATACCCATGTCTGGCTAATACATACAATGCATGCATGTGGAACACAGACATACATGCTGAGAAAACACACATACATATAAAAATACAACTAAATAAAACATCTAAAAGTTATTAAAAAATAAGCTTTTGGCCTTTGTGGTCATCTTTCAGTCACTTGCCAAAAGGATAAACACAAGAGGCAAGTGCAGAGGCCTCCACAATGTGTTCTCCAGGCCTCTGAGGAAACACGAGCTGTTCCTTTGTCCACATACATGCGGCTCCACAGGAAGGGTGATATGGAAGACATCAAAGGAGTTAGGCAAAACTGAAGGTGCCTACAACATCATGGGGCATGTTGTGGGCAGCATCATCAACAAATCGGTTCACAACAAGAGAACCTGCCAAAAGAATTAAGTGCAGATCGAGTCTATTAAGCACCCCGAGAGCTATGACAGACCCCTAAAATCAGTGAAGGAAAACCATCAGAAGGAAGGAAGCCAAAGAGAAAGGCACCTGGGTTCAGCGAAGTGCCAGCGCACTCGGCTCACGGAAGTACCGTGTGTGGAGAGTAATCACAAAGGAGCCTCAGCTGTTGAGCTGCTGGAGTCTGGTTCCTCCGAATGCAGCTCTTGCTGTGCAAAAAGACCTAGACTGCTAAGAATATTTTTAAGATAAAATAAGATGTTGCATGGCAATTTCTATGAATTAGCAAGTTTAACTTGGCTTGAACTCCAAGTTTATTTTCTCAATAGAGTCCTTGGTTTCCTCTAGTCCCTTTCTGACAAGTTAAGGATCTTTTCATGTGACATTGCTTCCCACACAACAGCTCAGAGGAGAAGCTGCCTTTCTTCCGTTAAAGAAAGAAAGAAAGAAATCTACCCAGCAGTTGATGAGTGAGTAGTGAATGTGTCATCTCTCTGCCTTCATCCACCTTCCTGGAGGTACCAATTCATCCTCATCCTTCACGCAGAGTTTTCTGCCTACATCCGGCTCCTTTAGCATTTCCTTTTCTGGGCTAAGCACCCATTCAGGTCTTTCTTTCCCTCAAACAAACAGAATTCTCTTCTCATGAAAACGTCTGAAAAATAAGGTTCGCTTGTTACATATATTTTTTAAAGGCTCTCACAAAACGTACCCAGAATAGGTTTTAAAATTACCCATGTCACACATATTAACACATTGGTATCTTTAGTTCCAGTTGTCATTATATTATATAACTGGGCTCATTTTATACATATACACATATATGCATGTTTCTGCTTAAAATTTTATGCATTCTATTATAGAAAGTTGTCAATACTGCCAGAATGTATTAGAATTTTTCCAGTGATTTTTTTAAATAATATTTTTGCCATATTGGCTAGATGAATTTGCTTAAAATTCTCCTTCTGGTTAGGCATTTCGGGTTCTACATAGTTATTTTCTAATATGTGTTATTAGTAAATATTGGCTAGATGAATTTGCTTAAAATTCTCCTTCTGGTTAGGCAAGAAATGCTGAGCTTACTAAGTGCTAAGCAAGTACTATAATAAATATTTATTTTTGTTTTTATTTGTTTGTCGAGACAGGTATTCTCTGTGTAACAGTCCGGGTGTCCTGCACTCGCTTTGCAAACCAGGCTAGCCTCAAACTCACAGAGATCTGCCTGCCTCTGCCGCCTAAGTGCTGGGCTACCAGTGTTCACCGCCACACCAGGCTTCTCCACTTTTTGCTATTATATTGGGATGAATTCTCCTTGGGGAATTGATGAGCTGAAGAAGGGCATCATAAGTTTCCAGACACAGAATTTCCTTTCTACAGATAATTCAAGCACTAAAGAATTCAGACTCTAAAGAAGAGGTAATTGGAATTTGAACTGAACTATAGCGTGAGTGTTGATGTAGAGACAGGAACGGGAGTCAGTGAGGACTTGGTAGCCATGTTTGGGAGGTGGGAATTGTTGATGATTAAAAGGAAACTCATCCTGCCAATCTGCATAGCTAAGTAATACTGGTTGTTTTTTTTTTTTTTTAAATTTTACTATAAAAAGAGGTGATGGTTAAGGTGTGCAGATGTGCAGGAAAAGATAACTTGGCGTGGGACTTATTTTATTTGGATTGTATGCCAATTTTTAAAAGCTTTGAGTGGAATCTAATAGGCTTGTGAAATCGTTCTTCTCAGGCAGGGGACATCTGTTGTTTTTACCAGTCTGACATCTGGCTCTCCTTCACAGGAGGAATTTCGGGTGCCAGTCTGGTTTAGAAGGAACCTGCATTTATTTACACCTGTTTTTAATTAAATTGCAGGTGTCTTTGGTTTGGTAGATGAAGACGAGGGATGATAGAGCACCCAAGTCAGCCCTGAGGATCACTAGTGGCATCCACCCCTTCTTAAAAGGCAAATACCACTGGGAGGCTGGGCCTTTCCCATTTTCCTTCCCGGGACTTTGACCCAGCTGGCACTACTCTGAGGCTTCTAAGGGAGATCCACAACTCAAGTCAGCTAATTAGAGACCATGAAGTTGAAGTCTACTACTTTCCAGGGGACAGCCAAAAGAAATTCAAGCTATTTCCACAGGGATTCCAAGCTAGTGTGTGTGCGGGGGTGTGTGTGTCTATAGATGGAGCTCTTAGCAATTATTTTGCTTGTCTGGCAACTGACCCAACACCAGGTAAATCTGGGTTAAGTCTAATGACCTGGTTCTGAGTCTAATGATTGGCATATTAACTTTCAAGTATATTGATGATACTTTTCAGTCTTTTGATATAATTCTCTTTAATCTTAAGGCAGATGGGATGGATTTCAACCACATACAACCAAATAAATTCTGACTAATGCAATAACATAGTACAGGTATCAGAAAATGATTGTTTTTAGATAAAAACAAGAGGTGTCCTATTGTATGTACATAATACTTTGTTTTATATTTAATGATTGAGATAGAAATAGGGAACATCTGTGTTAGGTTCTGTACACAAATAAGAGTGACCAAAGGCATGGGTGTAGAAATTAAACATTACTATAATTTATAGCTGTCTGAAGTCAATAGCTATAATATCACAAATTTCATCAATGCATGTTTCACTTGCTTTACTTCATATATGTATATGTGTTTATGTATGTACACATGATGTGGACATGCCTTTGCATGTATGGTTACAAACCAGAAGTCAATGTTGAGTGTCTTGCTCTATGTTTCTTATTAATATTCTAAAATCGCATTTATTTTTTGCGACTATCAGGGGCAGATGTATAAGTGGGAATCAGAGGACAGCTTGCGTGGGTTGCTTCTTCATAATATACACGGTTCTCAGGGAACAAACTATGGTTGTCAGATATGGTGACAAGCTCCTTTACCTACTGAGCCATTGTGCTAGCCCAGTCTTTCACTGAATCTGGGTCTCAGATGTTTCAGCTGGGCTTTATGGTCAGTGAACCCCGTAATATGCCTATCTCTGCCTCCCTAGCATTCAGCTTTTTATGTGGGACCTGGAGATCTGGAACTCAGTTCTTACACATGTGCAACAAGCACCTTACCTTCTAAGCCATCAGCTCGTGGCTGACCTCATCTTTCTTCTATAGGCCGGAGGATACACATCACCATGCTAACATGTGAACAGAAGCCACAAGTAACTCCATTTGCTTGAATTTTGGAATACACTTCACATATCTGAACTATATAGCTTCCGACCAGACTAGGACACAAAAGACAGATTACCAAAGGATTATTGTCCTTTCACTTAAATGGTCCACCAGATGTTTGGTTGATCCATATCTGGGGTCTGGTTGCCACATTATATCTGCATGACTTTCAGAAAATGATAACACCTCATCCAGGGTAAAGGCTTGACTGACCTCTCTGCTGTGACACTGCTAACAGATCACCTAGAGAACTGATCAGATTGGCTTTCCTCTCTTGGGTATTCATGAGTGGTTCATTTTCTAGCCACTGCTGTGCCTCAGTCATCTCTTTTGGTCTTAAGTTGTCATTTGAGGATGGCTTAATTAAGAATGTTTTTGCTTCAAACTCTACCCTTGGGTCATTAAAAATCGCAATGGAAAATATGATAATGGGAAAATAAATTATTTAAATCTATTATTAATCTGAAGTTCTTAAATATGTATCATGGGATCTGTAAAACATTGTGTTGAAAAAAGTCTGTACAGAAACCCTGCCTCATAAAAATTATATGTAGCTCGTGATTAATATTTCACAATGCACCGCAACAAATATTTAATTTTTTCTAAGTGCATTGCTTGGATTTACATAGTCAACACCACTTTCAGGTGCAGTCTACCTGATCACAATTATTTGGACCATCTGATTTCACAATTACCCTACAACATGCTCTTCTTCATTTTAATTACGAGATAATTACCGCTATTCAAAACAGCAATTGAAAGATCGGCCAGCGGGGGTGTGAGGGCGGTGTTGGGGATTTTGGTGGGGGCAGTGCTGCCCATTTGTAATCTCAATATTCAAGAGGCAAAAACAGGAGGATCATGAGTTTGAGACCTGGTCAGCAACAGTAGTAACAAATCCAGGACTATTTATTAGGACATTGTATCTAATGTGTCAAAAGTACATTTGCTAGGTTAGGTTTTATTCTTGCCAAATTTCTGGACCAGACAGCACCATGATAAGCAAACACGCACATATAAAGTATGGAGAAGGCGATTAAAGAATGAAGTTAACATTCTGGGTGTTAATTCATAGGCATATGAAATAGCTGAGGTCACTGTAAAAGGGCATGCGGGATTCCCCAGTGATTCCTGAGCAAGAAATCCTAGCAACAGGAATTCAAATCTGAGGGGCTTGGTGGGGTAATCCAGGTCTCACAAGGATGGGTGCTTAGATCTTGGGAAGGGAGGCCTGCGGCTTAGCAACAGCCCGGTGGTGGGCAGGTGGTGGGCAGGGAGCTCACAGATTCTGCACAACTCCGGGAGGGGCGGGGCCACCCGAGAGGCGGAGCTAGATAACGGGGGCGGGGCTAGTGCGTCTCCGCCCTCCCGCCACTCAGCTGGGCTCGGGAGCGCGCGGCGCGGCTCCGCCGGGCTGTGGGAGGCTGTGGGAGGCGCTGGACTGGAGCGCCGCAGGTGACCCGGGCAGAGTCAGGTGCGCGAGACCGGCAGAGAAGAAGCGGGCTGAAGGCGCGCCCTGGTCCCCACTTCTTAGGTTGGTTGTCTCCCAGCCTCGGCACTGGGCTAAGGGAACGCGGCGAGCTCCCAGACGCGCGAGGCTCCCGGCCGGCCGGCGGCGCTCGCGGCCCTCATCATGTTCGGTGAGGCGAGGCTTTTCCTCCCGCCCGTGGGCTGAGGCGGCGGAGACGGCCACGCAAGCGAGATGCACCTGCCGGGCTCGGCTTAGAGGAACGTCCGGGCCGCCAGCGGGAGAGCTTTCGTCACCCAGCCCCGGCGGCGACCGCGGGCCCCAGCCGCAGCGACGGGTGGGCGCACCGACATGGCGGCTCGGAGCGCCCCGAGCTGCCACCTGCGGCTCGAGTGGGTGTACGGCTACCGGGGCCACCAGTGCCGCAACAACCTCTACTACACCGCGGCCAAGGAGATCGTGTACTTCGTGGCGGGGGTCGGCGTGGTGTACAGCCCGCGGGAGCATCGGCAGAAGTTCTACCGCGGCCACAGCGACGACATCATCAGGTACGGGCTCGGGGAGGCGGGGGTGAGGGTGGTGGGGGTGACACCGCTGTCGGAGTTTGCAGCTGCCTGTCCTTCTGGGAAGTCGTGACCGTTCCTGCAAAGGAGCATCACCCAGGAACGCAATCTGCATGTATCTAGTTCGGAGCCCACCCACTTATCACTCCGCTTTGCCGCATCTCCCTATTCTAGGGGAGCCTCCTTGGGATCCTAAGGACGCTCCGCAGGCCGTTCGCTTTCATGGATTTGTGACCTTTTCCGTTCCATCAACATCAGGGTTTTAGACTCCGTGATTGGTTTCTTGTTAAAAGGAAAGCTTATTTACCTAGGGAAAGGAAATACTTAACAGAAGACTAACCAAGCTCTGCAGTACTCAACTCTTGGCCATAGTTATTAGTTCAGATTTCACTATCAGCGATTATCAGCAGATAGCAAAGCAACTCAGGTGTTCCTCTCAAGGCAGTTCATTAGAGGTTAAAATTTGCACGCTGGAAGGCACTTTGAGGGTATGCCTTTAATGAGAAATAACCCCACACTGATTTCCAATTCTGTTTATCCTCATCAAAGTAATCTTAAATTTACTTTCTCCTGTTAGTAATTTTAATCCCAGGGCGTGTGCATCTTGCTCTGACTCTTAACGTTGTCCGCGGTGTTTGGTAAACTGTACATATAACGGGTGATTTTCAACATTTCAGTAGAACTTTCGTGTTAAAGTTAGGAGCGTTTGAATTGATTATTGCCTCAAGCACATTTTGTCTTCTATCAAAGAGAATGTATTACAGAAAAATCTGAGAGTGTGTTTGTGTTGTTGCTTCTGAGTTCTTGACACAGGTTCTGTAAACAGGCTTATTTATGCCTTCATGAATGTTTCAAATTAGGCACTTCAAAATCAGTATATTGGTTTGATGCAGCATAAGCAAGACACGCTGGTGCTGAAACTCCATGCGGTGGTGTTATTTTAGCTCTCTGTGTATATATAAGGGGGAGGGGGCCTTAGGCAAGCAGAAGAAGGTCAGATAGGAATGGAGCAAGGTGGAAGTTAACAGAATCTAAGATTGCAGAGAAGGAGGCGGGGTGGGGGCTTTTACTATCATTCACTTGTTTATTAAGGCACTGCAGTGAAGGCTTTCCAGATTTCCAGTTTTGGGAAAGGAATCTAACAAGCAGTTTTATTTTTCTCAATTTAGGAATTTTCTGTTGTGGTGGTAGGGCTTGGGACCTAGTGGAAGTCCAAAATCACTAATTTGAGCAGAAGTTATAGTAGTTGCCAATCTTATTATTTACCTCAAGAAGAGAGTTACCTCATTTTCTTTTTCTTTTTATTTTCCCCCCTCTGACCTGCCACGTCTCTCCTACTCTATGGATTGGGTCTCTAGCTTTACAAAACTACATGAATAGCTTTAAGCAGCCTCCCACCAGATATTACCAGGTTAAATTAAGTGAGTGGTGAGGGAATGAGGATATGGAGGGCCTGATCATGAGTACAATAGCCTGTGTGTATGGAAGTTTTCCAAAACTTGATGGGTTTATTTGAGGGGAGATGAAGTTATGTCTTCATTCTTCTAGCAGTAGTTAGAGGCAGTATTATATGTCACACTGCTTGATTTTATTATTATTATTATTTTGGTAGTACTGCAGCTTAAAGTCATGGGTCTCACAAATAGTTAAGCTCTGGATCACTGACTGAACTACACTGACTGTGATTTTTATATTTTCTTTGAGTAAACTGTAAGGAAGGTTGTACTTTTGCCTTCTGCAAAAGTTGTGCAACCCATACATGCATCTCAAAACACTCCAAATTGCAAGCGTACTCTACATGTCTGTAAATTTGATGCAAATGATACATTATTATATAATTTATGGCAATTTAAAAAGATCTGAAAAGTTGCCATGGGCAGTGAAATCTAAACCTTACAGTGTATTAAAGATTGCGGCACAAATTTAATACACTACTAAGAATAT
This sequence comes from Apodemus sylvaticus, assembly GCF_947179515.1. Classification (NCBI taxonomy): domain Eukaryota; kingdom Metazoa; phylum Chordata; class Mammalia; order Rodentia; family Muridae; genus Apodemus; species Apodemus sylvaticus. The sequence goes on from NC_067477.1 coordinate 23,645,765, forward strand.
AATTGAGAAATCAAAGTACTTTGGAAATTGTATTTCAGATAATAAAGACAATATTATTATAATGATAATATTCTGGTGAAATAAAATAGTCAAATATTAAAACCTGTTTTTTTTTCAATTCAGTGCTTAACCTGTAAACATAGAAACGATGCCAGTAATTTCTCAGTTATTTCATAGCAGAAGATACAGCATTCATACATGTAACAGATGGTATGATATGTTACCATATCAAAACCATGATATAATACTAGCTTTAATGAAAATATTTCCATCAGTTTTATTTCTATATCTACTTAAAATTTACTTGTGATTTTTTTTTTTTTGGTGAAATAAACTTTAGGCTAAGACTGTTCAAAAGTGGTAATTATCATTTGGTTTTTAAACTGTAAATGCTCTATTGTTTTTAAAGTTTGACTAGTCTGTTATTTGATGCTTCTATAATCTTACTCTCATCTAAGCTGGCTCAAGGCCGTTCCATATATCACATTTTATTACACTCTTATATTTGTCTGCCTTCTTTTGCCCTTATCTATGTGTACTACACTTCTCTGGCCATTATTCTTTTACTGCTAATTATTCCAATAACTTGTTTATACTTAGAAGTGAACTTCAATGCCAAAATAATATGTTTTCCTTGTGTCCTCTCGCCTGTGTATGTGTGTGTGTGTGTTTCAATTTCTCTATTAGGTATTTGCAACAGTTTTTAGACTGTTATACTATATTGCAAGTTCTATATTTATGGTCAGGTGCTTATCAATGGCCTGGTTTGTATTTTGAAACTTTTGCTAACTGGTCTTCCCAAAGGATCTGGTAGTGTCTAAATTATGTTTTTCTTGTTATTTATTGCCCACCAACATTTATTTTGCAAAGTAGTGGATATTATCAAAAGTTTTCAAATCCTGTATACCAGGAAGGATCATGGATGGAATATAATTAATTTGGTATGTTTTTGTATTAGCCTCTAGTTGACTCAGCAGTCACATTTTATAGATCTAGAACTTTTTAAAATTAATTCCCTCTATTCTTTCAAAAGACTTATTTCTCCCTCTTCTCCTTGAAGACTCAGCTAGTATATTCTGGAGCACAGCACTCCCATATGTTGTGCTCTTGTGTTCTAACAGAGTATTTGAAGGTTGTTTTATTACTGTTATCGCCCCCCTCTCACATTTATTTTCCTTTGGTTCTGTTTTGCTGTAGCCATTTTTCTCAGGGTCACCAATGACTTACACATTGCCAAATCCAGTGGCTAGGTGTCAGTTCACATTTTCTTGATTTTTTTGTCACCACTTGACACATTTGTTTATGCCCACCTTTTTAAAATACTTCTCCGAAAATTTAAAAGTTGATAGATAAAACAAAAAATTGTACAAATTTTGATATGTGTATATATTGATTGATGTTTAAGTCTGTGTAAAAATGTTTCTGGCCTTAAACTTTTATCATTTCTTTTTGGTGAAAACATAAAAAAAAATCCCTTCTAGTTTTATGAAATACAGGGTTCATTTTCATTAACTGTAGCCACCCTACTGTGCAATAGAATCCCTAATTTCTTAGTCCTAACCATAACTTAGGACTCACTGATGATCCTTTTTCCATCCCTCCCTTATGCCATGTTTTTCCCAGTCTCTTGTAACAACCAGTCTACTCACAAAATTGTATGAAAAAAAAAAAAGAGTCAACTCTATATAATAAGTAGATGTGTAGTTTTATTTCACTTAACAGTTGATCTCAAGTTCCATCCATGCTATCAAAATGATAGGCTTTTTGTTTTCTGCCTTAGGATTTTATTGCTGTGAAGAGACACCATGACCTTGCCACCTCTTATAAAGGAAGACATTTAATTGGGGCTGGCATATAGTTCAAAGGTTTAGTCCATTATTGTTATGACAAAAAGCATGGCATCAAGTAGGCAGACATGGGGCTGGAGAGGGAGCTGAGAGTTCTACAACTGGGTCTGCAGGCAACAGGAAAAGGACTGTCAGACACTAGGCCTAGTTTGAACTTCTAAGACTTTAAAGCCCATTACCTAGTGACATACTTCCTCCAACAAGGCCACAGTTCCTAGTAGTAGTACCAACCCTTATGAACCTGCAGGGGCCAGATGACTACTACAAACTACCACATCCTCTTTATGGCTAATAGTTATTTTATTGGTGGGGGGGGTAAGGAGAAAGAAAGGACTATTAACATTTTTGGTGGGTGCTCTGATAGGGCAGAAAGGAGGACTCACTGTTATGATGATACTTTAGAGACTGAGAGGTTAGGAACTACATTGTGTAGGAGTCTGAGTAAAGGATAGACTATGCAGAGGGATTCTTCGCTACTATGGAAGCTCTGAAGTAGAAGTCCTAATGGATTAGAGGAATGGTAAGAGAATTGTTGTGGCCAGAGTATTCTGAACTTGTGTTCAGTGAGATAAAGATGAGATGAGCAGATTATGTAGGACCTTGCTGATAGTTTTCACCTGCTCTCTAAGATTGGACGTTGTTTTAATAGTTGTGGTTGTTTGAATAAGCACTGCATGCTTAGGTTCATTGATTTGAATGCTTAGTCATCTGGGAGTGGTACTGCTTGTGAAGGGATAGTAGGTGTGGTTTTATAGGAGTAGGTGTGGCCTTACTGAAGGAAGTGTGTCACTGGGGGTGGGCTTTGAGGTTTCAGAACTCAAGCCAGGCCCGGTGTCTATTTCTTCCTGCTGCCTTTGGATGTAGTTGTAGAACTCTTAGCTACTTCTCTAGCCCCATGTCTGCCTGTGTGCCGCCATGCTTCCTGCCACGCTGAAAACGGACTAAACCATCTGAAACTGTAAACAAATGCCAATTAAATGCTTTCTTTTATGAGTTACCATGGTTATGGTGTCTCTTCACAGCAATAGAACACTAAGACAACTATTTAATGAAGTTATTGGCTTAGAGAATAACAAATTTACAGGGGCTTCTGTATTCAGAATATCCTGGAGCAGAGAGGCAGTAGGGAAGCAGGGAAAGCACTTAGGGGACTGTTGTATTTCATTCTAGGAGTGTTGCTGGCTTGGACCAGTCATAAGATATTGGGAGGAGCAACAGGAAAGGCAGCGAGAAAGGCAAAATTCTGGGATTATTTTAAAGATGAGCAGCATGGTTGACTGATGAATCATATGCAAATTATAAGATAAAATGAAGACAATAATAATTATAGAAATTTTGATCATAACATTTTGAGAATTAGAGTTAGCAGCTATTAATCTGGGAAAGATTGTGGGAAACATTTTCTGTTTGGGGAGGAAGTGAGAAATTGGAAGCCCTGTGTTAGAAGAGTTCAATGGAGAAACCTCATAGACAAGTAAGTAGGGTTATAAATTAGACAGCTGGACATGTGTGTCTGTAACTCAAGGAAGCAGTCTGGTATGGCTAGTATGGGTGTTACCAGCATGTAAGTAGTAAAGACGTGAATCTCAATGAAGTCACCAAGGTAGCAGGTATAGACAGAGAATGGATCTGAAAATGGATTTCTGTTGTGTTGCAATATTCAAATGCAGGGGTGATGAAGAATGAAGTAACAGAAATGTGGCCAGAGGCGCAGAAGGGAAAGTGAGGTTATGAGCATATCAGATATGACCAAGCCTGCTTCCTACTGGTCAAGGTGTTAGCTGTCTTGTGGTTATTACATTACGATAATAGATCCGCCCAGGAGACCATTATGTTCAAATGATAAGGGGAAGAAGGAGGTCTAGGAAGAAGTCAAAATGGGCTGTTATTAATAAAAAAACTAACACCCTTTAAGATTTATTTAAAGCGAAGAACCAAACAATGGCATGTGGCTGGCAGCCCTAGATTCTTACTACTCTCAGTATGGTCTTCAGATTAGCAATAGGAACATTGCCTGAAAACTTATGAGGAATACAGATTCCCTCCCTCCCTCCCTCCCTCCCTCCCTCCCTCCCTCCCTCCCTCCCTTCCTTCCTTCTTTTTTAGACCATCCTGGAACTCATTGGAAATAAAGATTCTTATGTCTTACACAATGAGTCAGCTTGCCATAGTTGTGACACAATACCTGAGAATGGAATTTAAAAGAAGGAAATCTGTATTTTTGCTTATAGTTTTCAGAGATTTCAGTTGAAGGTTGGGTGGTCTTTTTTGGGAGGGGGGCTGAGGCAAGGGAGAATATCATGGTGCAGTGTGAGTGGCAGAGGAAGCTGCTCACTTTAGGACAGCCAGGAAGCAGGTAGAGTGGGAGAGGAAGAAGACCAGAAGGAGGAAGGGGAAAATGAGCAAGAGGGAGAACAGGCAAGGAGAGAAGGGAAAGGGAAACGTTACCTGGAAATTGTGTACCATCCTCACCTCCAGCTACAGCTACAGAAGGCATTCATTCCTTCTCCTTCCCATTATATTGAATTTATTTCTTTTCATCCTTTGCAAATACTTTATCAGAATCAACAATACTAGATACTGCCCCTAGTGTGGAAGGTTGTGTTTCATACTCATTTCACTACATGGTTAGGCATGATAACAAACAGGTAGTTTAAGTATGCTTCTCATGGTGTTTAACTTAACTATTAACCAGGTCTAACTGCTTCAGTGGTTATCATCTATAGGCAATATGGTTCATCAAGGACCAGGGTATAATTCCAACCTAGAGTGGAAAGAATAAGGATAGTCTAAGTCTTATAACATAGATGATGACTAACACCAGAGTTCACATTTGGTTGAGTAAGACTGCTGATTGTTAGCTAATGGACAATGTATTTAATGCATAAAACTTGAGACCTCATAGTACAAATCTTATCTGGAACTTGGGTGCTAGATTGAGAATCAAAGTCTTACAAAAGGTAGTTTTAATAGCTATATTTTTTAAAAGACTATATAGAAGTTTGAAATCAACATAATAGGGATTGTGAAAGTATTCTAGGTTTTCTCTTAGAGTTTTATTGCTATTTTAAATTAGTAATACTTATCATAGATAGATGAAGGCCACAGAAAAATATTTACACACAATCTTGCAATCTAGAAATATCACCATATTGTAGATTATTGTATTATTATTATATTTCTAGATTATTCACTTGTGAACTTTTTTGGTACATGCAGTCTTGAGCAGTTGATATAATAGTATATGTAATATATAGAGTATGTTTTTGCTTAATATTATAACAGCTTTTCATAATATGAAAATAATCCCTATACTTTTAGGTGGTGTTTAAGTTTTTTGCTGTTATAAAGGATGGGATGACAGCATTTCCATTAGGGCTTTTCTTTGTTGAGAATTAATTTATTCAAATTTTCTTTTTAACTTTAGCGACTTCTTTGGGAATTCAGTTAACAAATATTGATTTAATAACTACAAGGTCCTATCATTGCTTTAGGTGCTTAGGCTTAGAAAAGATTTTTTTTTAAAAAAAAGGTGTGTGTGTGTGTGTGTGTGTGTGCATATGTGGATTTTAGTGGAAAGAGTAAGATCATACATATACAAAAATGATTTTATTTAGTTGATCTTTTTGTAAATGTATTTGGATAATGTGTAGAACATATTGAAATGACCTTGAGTAGTTAGGGCTTGTCAGTACAAGCCTAAAGGATGAGTGAGGCAAAGATTTTGTAGATCATTCTAGACAAAAACTTAAAAAGCACAATTATCTTGACCGTTTTATGGAATAAAAAGGGGTATGTGGCTGGAGTGGACAAAGGGAAAATGGTATAGTTTAAGGCTTGAGAACATCCTGAGGGACTCCATCCAGGTAGGATTTTATTCTAGATCAATGGGAAGCTGTTGGAGAGTTGTAACCAAGTGGATAGTAAGGTCAGATTTATGTTGTTCTAAAAGATTACCCCGGGGCCAGTGATGGTTTGTCAGGTAAAGATGTTTGCCATTCAAGCCTGATGACCTGAGTTTGGTCCCTAGAAGCCAAGCGGAAGTAGAAGCAGAGAGCAGACTCCACAAAGTTGTCCGCTGTCTGATCTCCACATACAGTTTATTGCATGTCCTACTCCCTGTGGGAAAACCTTACTAATTAAGGTTGAAGTCTACCATGACTGGTTAGCCTCTGGACTCAACATAATATGGGAGACTTCTTTCATTAGCAGGACTTCTTCTCTGACCTTGTCTGGGAAATTTTAAGCCGCCACATATGCTTCTACCTGAGGAATGTCACATAGCCTCAATTAAGATTACAGGATCAGTTTCCTTTCTCTTAATAAGAACCTGTTTAGCCAGCAGCACCTGAGATGCCTCCCCATTCTAATGAGGCATTTCAGGTACCCTAAGCCCTAAGCCAGTGACCTTTGCCCATTCTGGATGTTCTGATCCTCAGTTCCCTAAAACTATATAAGCGGTGAATCACTCTATGTAAAGTTGATCTGCCTCTTGATAGCTGGTCCTAGTGTGGTGAGGATGTGGAGAAAGAGGAACACTCCTCCATTGTTGGTGGGATTGCAAGCTGGTACAACCACTCTGGAAATCAGTCTGGTGGTTCCTCAGAAAATTGGACATAGTACTACCTGAGGACCCAGCTATACCACTTCTGGGCATATACCCAGAAGATGTTCCAACTTGTAACAAGGACACATGCTCCACTATATTCAAGGACACAGCAGCCATATTTATAATAGCTAGAACCTGTCCAGACCATATCCAGATGTCCCTTAACAGAGGAATGAATACAGAAAATGTAGTACATTTACACAATGGAATACTACTCAGCTATTAAATACAATGACTTCATGAAATTCACAGGCAAATGGATGGATCTAGAAAATATCCTGAATGAGGTAACTCAGTCACAAATGAACACACATGGTTTGTACTCACTGATAAAGTGGATATTAGGCATAGAGCGTGGAATACCCATGATACAACTCACAGACCACATGAAGCTCAAGAGGAAGGAAGACCAAAGAGTGGATGTTTCAGTCCTATTTAGAAGGGGGATATAATCAAGGGAATCAATATAATCAAGGGAAGTAGAGGATGGGGGGACTTGGGAAGAAGAGGAGGGGAAGGGGGAAAAGGGGCAGAATCAGGTATGTACATATCTGAGGAGATGGAGGATATGTACAGAGGGTCAGGAAATTGAACAGAGGTATGTAGCAATGGGGGATGGGGAACTGGGGCTAACAACCAGAAAGACCCAGATGCCAGGAAAGCAAGAGCCTCCCAGGACCCACGGGGATAACATTAGCTGAAATACCCCCACAAAGGGGACGGAGAACCTGTCCAGACCATATCCAGAGGTTAGGCAAGACCCCCTGGTTGAGGGATGGGGCCACCTACCCATTTCCAAAATTTTAATCCAGAATTGCTCCTGTCTAAAGGAAATATGGGACAGAGTGGAGCAGAGACTGAAGGAAAGGCCATCCAGAGACTGCCCCACCTGGTGATACATCCCACATGCAGACACCAAACCCAGACACTATTGCTGATACCAAGAAGTACTTGCTGACAGGAGCCTGATTTAGCTGTCTCCTGAGAGGCTCTGCCAGATCCTGACCAAAACAGATGGGGATGCTCGAAGCCAACCATGGGACTGAGCATAGGGACCCTAATGGAGGAGTTAGGAGAAGGACTGAAGGAGCTGAAGGGGCCTTCTCTGACATCAGTGGGAGGGGAGGCCCTTGGTCCTGTGAATGCTTGATGCCCCAGTGTAGAAGAATGCTGGAGCAGTAAAGTGGGAATGGGTGGGTGGGTGGGTGGGAGAACACCCTCATAGAAACAGGGGTAGGGGGATAGGATGGGGGTTTGCAGAGGGGAAACTGGGAAAAGGGATAACATTTGAAATATAAACAAATAAAATATCCAATTTAAAAAATGTACAAAAAAGATTCCATCTTATTCCAGAATGACAAACAATAGAGGACTGTCAGGTCTATGTTCACTCAGAGGCATGTAACCCTCAAGAGACTGGAGGCCCCAGGGAGTTCAGAGGTCAGGTGGGATGGGGGTGGGAGATAGGGACATCCACATGGAGACAGGGAGAGGGGGGTAGGTATGAGATGTGGAACAGTCAGAGGGTGGACAGTGGATGGTGGGGTGGGGAATAAAATATGGAATGTATAAAATTAATTAATAAAAAATTTAAAAAATAGAAAAAAAAGACAAAGATTAAAAAGAAGAAAAAGAAAAACAAATGACAACAAATGCTGGTATAGATGTGGCAGAAGGGGGAGCTCTTTTACATTGTTAGGTAGTGCTAGACCCTGTTTACTACAACACTGACCTTCTAGAAAAGGTCCTAGCAAAACAGCTGAGGGTTCTACATCTCGATCTACACACTGCAGGAAGGGCAAGAGCCTCTGAACCTGACTGGGGCTTCTGAAAACTCTAACTCATTCCCACTGATACTGTAGACATGGTCAAAATCCACGGTGAGGGAAGTCATAGGTTCTTTTGGAGAACCTGTTAATGCTGATGGAGGATGGAGAGGAGTGCTGTTAAAAGCTGTTTGGTCCTGGCATGGCTCTTTGTCATATGGTGTTTCCCTCAGAATTGAAAATTCCTTCTCAAAGGGAAGGGGAAGCTCATGAGACTTGGGAGGTAAAGAGATGATCATATGTCTGGGAGAACAGAAACTTGGAAAATTCTTGAAGGCCCTTTGTCAGAGCATAAAAAGGAGTAAACGATTGACAGAGGAGTCTAGCTGGGCTGAAGGGAGGTTCTCAGCTGCTACACTGTGTAGAAAGCTCCACGGTTGCAGCCTTTGTGAGTTGTCGCCAGTGTGGTGTGGGCTTTTCAGTGCAGCTGCTATCAAGGAATCCTTGTTCCATGTGACTTATCACCCATACTACTGTTAGTGACCCCAATAAAAACTTTGGTTCACCAGGTTGGACATTGGCATGATCTTTACTTTGGTCTGTTGTAGGCTTCCTTTTGGGGGTGAATACACATTTGTGTGTTATGTTTCCCCAAGAAGAGCCAATCACGAGAGTTACTTATTCCAGACATTTCTTGTAAATGAATCCACAGAGCATGTGGCCCTTATGTATGTTTTCTTCCGTGTTGTGTTACATTTTAGAGTTCATCTCTGTTGCAACATGCACTTTCTTTTTTCTCCTTTCCGTTGGTGAACATTTGAGCTGTCACTTTTTGCTGTTATGAATAATTTTGGCATGAACGCTTGTGTAGAGTTCTTGTGTGGACATATGTTTTTACTCCTTTTAGGAATGTATCTAGAAATAGAATTGTTGCATCCTGTAGTAACTCTGCTAAACTGTTTTTAAACTGGCTGTATAATTTTACAGCCTCACAAATAATATTTTTGGGATCTAATTTTCTATATTATTTTTATTTAATTATGCCTGGTCCTTTGACATGGATTCACTTTAAGGAGCATCACCATCTTGACAATATTACCTTCTTTCAGGCCTAGATTGATGTGTTCTATCCTCTGCTTAGACCTGCTAAGATGACTTGTAGTTGGGGTTCATTATTGGATTTGCTCTTTTTGATGCTACTATAATTTGGATTTTTTTTTTCAGGTATTTGCTGCTAGTGTACAGAAATGCAGTTGAATGTCTTTTTATTTAAAGGAAAATCTGGTATTTTAAACTCTCTTGTTTAAAATATTCTATCAAGTAGAATTTCATTTTTGTTTCCTGCCTTTTTTGGATGAATGTGTATAGTCCTTAACTAATTGTAAGATTTTTGTCTTGTTTTTCGAGTCCCATTGACCACTTTGTGCAAATTTCATATGACATTGCTGTTTTTAGTGAGATTTGTAATTAATTACTGTCACAGTATAAGTGCTACCAAATGCTACCTTGGACATTAAGATTTAGCTATTTTTTCATTTTAATATATGTGTATGTATTTTATATGTGTGTGTTGTGTACTCAATGTTTGTGGGACTTGTGTGAGATACATGTGTCTGTGGGTTGAATGTACGTGGAAGCCCAAGATTGATGCTGGGAATTGTCCTTGACCTCCTAGTACCTTATTCAGTGAGGCAAGGTCCCTTAGTCACATGCAGAGCTCTTTGATATGCCCACTCTTGCTACCCAGCTGGCTTTGGGCGTCCTCTGCCCTCCAAGGTTTGAATTACAGGTGGTCTGCCATATCCACATGGTATCTGGTGGGTCCCAGGAGTATGACCTCTAGTCTTCGTGTTCGCTTGGAAAGTGCTTAACCATAGAGCCATCTTCCAGCCTTTAGGTTTAGTCCAATATTAGTCAATAAAAGGAATGATAGAAAAGAAGGCTTGCAACATAAATACCAAGTGGAAAAATAGCATGTGATAGATAAGTTGCTAAAAATTTGTTGCTGTAGTTCTGTTGATCTTTTGTGAGATCTCTTTTCTTGAGAGTTTATGCACACTATATCACATGGAATTTATGAAGTCAATAATTAGTTTGTAATTAATTATTATTAGTTCTTAGCAATAATTTTATAGAAATTACTTCTAAATACAAATTAAGATAAGCAAAGCTTAATGTTGATATTTCTAAGTACAAATACCTATAACAAATGCTATAAAAGTTTATAATCAATTTCTAAATCTATTTATTTATTTATTCTTTATTTTTCAGTCTTGCATTGCATCCTGAGCGAGTATTGGTAGCAACAGGACAAGTAGGGAAAGAGCCATACATCTGTGTGTGGGATTCGTACACTGTGCAGACCGTGTCGGTCCTGAAGGATGTTCATACACACGGGATAGCTTGTTTAGCATTCGACTTGGATGGACAGGTATTTGATAATTTTCCTCCTTTGTATCAATTTTGTTTTTAAAACACTTGCTATAAGAAGTCATTATAAGGGTCTGGAGAGATGGCTTTAGAGTTAAGAGCACTGGCTACTCTTCCAGAGGACCTGGCTTCAGTTCCCCGTACCCAGATTGCAGCTCACTACTTTCTTTAACTCCAGTTCCAGGGGATCCGACACCCCCACACAAACATGCATGCCAATTCACATGTAATAAAAATGTAAAAAATATTTAAAAATGAAATCACTGTAAGTTTATAATATAGAATTGAAAAACAATTGGTAAAAAATACTTTTTTTATACAGATAATGTTGAAGTATAAATGAGATGGGTGGACAACATAGCTAACAAATATAAAACAACAAGGGTGTTGATTTCACTGTTACCAAGAACTTTCTCAATCAAATTAGTCTAAAAGCCAAAGAAATTCTCATTCCCTGACTGTTACCTGATTATTACAGAAAATTTTATCTGTAGCTATTTTTCCAGGTAAGGTATCTAGGTAGGCAATATGGAGGACACCTTGGAAAATTAAGTTTCTCTAAGTAGAGCTATATATATTTTAACTTTCAGTTACTTTAAAGTTTTTCTTTTATATTTACAGTTTTATTGAAAATGAGACAAATCAATACAAAAATGTTTTCATCCCACTGGCTAATCACTTTCCAAATTATTCTCTAACAAACTAAGACTTATTTTATAGTTCTGTATAGAAGTTCTGTTATGACTAAGATGTATTTTAAAAGTGATGTGGTTAACTTGTAATTGTTAAATATTTAGTGTTTAATTAGATTTTAGAATCATTTTAACTTTCAGAAAATTTTATTTACCTGCTTTTTATAATTGTTGTAAATGTATATTTTATCAAAATAGACTGTAGACTGGGTTTTATCCTAAAGAAAATGATACTCAATAGGTACCTTACATTATTCTGAGGCATAGCATAGCGCCTCTGGGTAGCATAGATTCCTGTGACTTTCTGGTACCCTGGTGGAGACTTCATTTGGGCCTCTCTAAAAATGTGCTTTTAGGTTTAATGGCGATTAGCAATTGTGAAAACTCAATTTATGTTCTATGTTTGCTATTATCTTTCAAGTTCTTTATGTCCTATCAGAATTTCATTTACTTTCTTAAAAGAAAGAATAATCTTTCCAAATCAAAAGAACATAAAACATGATGAAATAAATCTATACAATTAGCTTAAAATTCCTTTACACATAAGGTTTTGTGAAATTTAAGATTTTTTTAGTATAATAGTCAATAAGTATCCTTTAGATATAGATAATTTCTTCTTAATTTTTTGTTTCCCCTTACATATAATGTATTGATGAGATGTCTTGTCTAAGGAGAAACCATTTCCATAGCTTTTATTGCTTGAAAGCACTCAGTCTTGCTTACTTTGAGAAATTTCCATGAGAAATCGTGAATAATTGTATTTTGTCATCATGTTTTCATGAGGACATATTGCTAAAAAGTTAAACTTAGAAATCCATAGAGATACAGGGTTTACATTATGTACTAAGTATGTATTTCCCTAAGTCTGCATTAATCATTCAATCCTGTGACAACCCTGTGAAATAGATTCTGTTATTATCTCTATTTTTCAGAAAAAGAAACTGAGCCTGAGAAAGGTTGAATAACTTGTCTCAGGTTAACAGCTAGTGAGGGGAACCAGAGGGGGAGCCCGGTCTCTCATTCTGCAAAGTTTGTGTTTTTAACAGCAATGCTTTCCTGCCTCCTAAACATGTAACATAGGAGGCAGTTGTTATATAGCAAAAGGAAATCATCCTTAAATAAGTGCAGTTAATGTAAGGAGCTCCTGGTAATTTAAGATAAGGAAAGTATTTTAATGTTATAATTTGAAAAATATATTTGAACTAACATACCTGTTTATAAACTCCTTATAAGATATTGAATAGGAACTGTCTAATGTTTTCATTTTCTGCTAGATTTGAAAGCATATGTAAACATGTAGGATTTATCCAATTGGTGAGCTTCCTTCAAGGTAGCAAGGCTAAGTGTTTTTTTCTAAAGGCTTCCTCCTACCTGAGCTGAATATACATATTAATACTAGTGGCCTGGCTTCTTGAAGATAATTAAGGCCTGAAAAGTCTATATATAGAAATCCATAACAAACAGGGACTGAAGATTCAATAGCAATGCAAGGAGGAAGGTGGAAGCCTATAGCTTGAATTTTCATCTATCCTGACTAGCTAGTGAGACCCTGGAACCACCTGTCTCCACCTCGTGGGGCTGAGGTTACAGTCTGTGCCTTAATGCTCAGCTCCTTACCTTGGCACTAGGAATCTGAACACGTCCTCAGGCTTACACAGTAAGCACTTCACCCATTGTGCCATCTCCCCAGCCCACAGTTATTTCTAACAGACACAGAGTTAGAGTTAAAACTCTGCTCATTTCTAGAATGAACAAAGGAGGAGGTAGTTTTTAAGTCTACTTTCATGAAAAGCCCATGAGTTAGCACAAATAAAATGTATCAGTTTACCTTTGTCTTTAGGTACTGATCAAAACAAGGGTCATATTTTCAGATTAGTATGTGCCTGGAGAGTAGGGTATTCCCTGGGTTTGCCAGGCCTTTTTTTTTTTTAATTAGATATATTCTTTATTTACATTTCAAATGAGTTCCCCTTTCCTGGTTCCCCCCCCCCCCCCCCCCCCCCCCCCCCCCCGGCCAAAGTTCCATAAGCCATCTCCTCTCCCTCTGTTCCCCAATCAACCCTCTCCTGCTTCCCTGTCCTGGCATTCCCCTACACTGAGGCATCGAGCCTTTCCAGGACCAAGGGCCTCTCCTCCCTTTGATGTCCAACAAGGCCATCCTCTACTGCATATGCATCTGGAGCCATGGGTAACAATATGTATTATCTGGTTGATGTTTTTGTCCCTGGGAGCTCTGGGAGTACTAGGTGGCTCATTATGTTCCTTTGCCAGGACCTTTTAATTGTCTTAATCTCTAAATATACCTTAAGTACATTAGTCTTGAATTTTATTTTCTTCCAGATCTTAACTTATAGTAGGTCTAATATAATATGACCAGTATTACTCCATTAAGCACTACATCTTCTGTAACATTTGCAATTTTTCTTCATAATAACAAAATGGTTAATTCTTACAAAATAATGAAACCACACAACCTCCATACTAGAATTGAGCCCACTTGATTTAAATCTTAATTCTACCCAGTGAAAGCTTTTCTAACTGACACTAGGTGGCGTTTTTCATTTGAACAGAGTATATGGATTGGTAAAGCTAATTATGGCTTATGGTAAAATAAGAATATGATGAAGATATCAAGCATTTGTACAACATTAACCACATACAGATACTCTTCTAACTCCTTTATATGTAATATGTTAGTGTTCACATTACCCTCATGAAGTACTTTAATTATCCCCTTTTAATGGGAAACAAAATAGGGTAAAAAGAGAGGTTTTATGTAAGTGTCCCAAGTCTCTTATGTAGCAAAGCATGCTGTTCAACATGTTCAACATGATGTCAATTCCCATGCCAAGTCAAACACTGGTAAGTGTTTGTATAACTTCAGGAGTTAGTATTTCAAGCTTTGAGGCCTGGATAGTCTTTATCGTAGCTACTATTATCTCATTTTTTGAGACAAGGTCTGTCATTGACCCTGAAGCTCACTGATTTGGCTAAACTAGTTGGCCAGAGAGCCCAGGGATTCCTGTCTCTTCCTCCTTGGCACTGGGGTAGCAGGTGTATGCTGCCATACACTGTTGTTTGTTTGTTTTCTCTCTGCTGGGGACCAAATTCAGCTCTTTGTGCTTCCGTAACAGCCTAGCATTTTCTCTGCTGAGCCCTAGCCCAGCACGTTCATTTCCACAGATTTCTTCTCATTTTAACATCTTCGTAATTTCTGGATCTGTTTCTGTTGACTGACACCCTTTCACAGTTGGTTACATTTTCATGTTCCATCATCTGCTAATAATTTCCATTAGATTCTGGACATTGTATGTGTTATGCAATACTTAAAATGATTTATTATACAAGCCCCTTTAAAACATTTGAACATTTTTCTGATGAGTCATTGAATTCCTCAGTCTTTGTGAAAAGCTAAGTTTTAAACATTTACAGTGGGAAGTTGTGGAGACTTATAGTAGGTCTTCTGGGGTAACTGTTTTAAGTTCTCTGCTAATATTACCATCCTGGGGCCTTTAATAATACCCACGAGCTTCATTGTAGCTATTGGGAATTTGAGATGGCACCGATCACTTACACTCTCAAACTTGTTTGCCTTTATTTCCCCATTAATTGTTCTTTTTCTGGAATTTCTTCTTTTGATGGTCTTAAGTTTACTGCCCTATACACAGGAAGGATTGTGTTTAAAAATCTCACCTGTTGACCAATTTCCTTCAGCTTTATCTGTGCCCTACATATTAGCCATCCTAGCTTCTGAACTCCAGGCCCTTGCCAGGTAAACAAACAAACAAAAAAAAACAAAAAAAATATATTGGGGGCTACCTTTATGTACCCCAATGTAGAAATTGTCTAAGTGAAATTCAGTCAGTTGTAGAACTCACTTTATTTCTTCTCTCCCCTCTTTCATAATTCATATTCTTGTGAATGTGAATTCACATCCTTGTAAATGGTAAGTGCTTTGGTTACCATTAAAATGCTTGCTTCATATCTTTGTACAGTTTTCTGTATGTCATAGCAGTGGTTAAATTCAGACTGTGATGTTTCTTCTTGACTAGAATTCCATCTTCCATGTTAACGCTTGTCAACGGTGTCTTCTCATCTCTTTCTAATTTATTCAACTCTTCAATGGAGTTTTTAGCTTCATGTCATCTACTTTTCATTTCAGGAAGTCCTGTGTTTCTCTGTGTATCTTTAGATACCTTTTATACTTTGCTATTCTTTGTTCTTCTGTGGATATTTTGAAACCTTAATTTTATTTTTTGTGTATGTTAAGTTTGTTTTATATTGTTTATTTAATTCCAGTGTTGTATATTTTGTTATTGTTGAGACCTGTTTATTTTCACTTCTGGTCTCATTTCTCTGGGTTTGTGCTGAAAGGTCTGTTTTTTTTGTTTGTTTTTTTTTTTTTTAACTCTTTAGCTTATTCTTACTTGAATCTCTACCTGTAGGAATTTATTAAAGGATGGAATAAAAGTTGCATTCCTACATTTGATTTGTATTGCCTGTACCGTGCTACTGAAATTTCTCAAAAACACAACAGACCTTGGAAGCCCTCTGAAAGGGATTCCCTATTTGAGGATTCATGACCTGGTAAACTCAGGTCACTACAGTGTGAGGGCTGCTTGAGCTTTCAGTTGTTCATGAAGAGTTTCCTTCTTCCACAATTGCCCTTTCTTTGAGAAGGAATTATTTGTCATGGTTCCTATTCTGAGGCTAGTCCTTTAGTCACACTCCAGTCCAATCCTGTCTTGGGTAGATTCCCTACCCGTTCCCCTGTATTCCTCTTCAGCTTTCAATAAAACAACAAACCAACAAACAAATGAACCTGGTAACCATGCTATCTCTGTCTGCTTTATTTCATAGTAAATGTTTACTCCTCCAGGATTCTCACCAAGGAGCCTTTGTTTTGTTCTCAAATGTTTTGTTTTTTTTTTTCATTCACACCACCAAAGTGCATTTGAAAAGATATGTTTATAGTTCATCTAGAAGTTTTAGCTTTTGGCTGGAGTTGGACTAGGATACTTCCTTTATTCCTAAAACTGATAGCTTTTCTTTTTACTTAGCATGAAAAACTGAGTGCATGTACAAATATTAATTGAATGAATACATCTGTCTGCCTTAAAGGGCATCTGAAATACAAATGCATATATTTTGATGTTACAAGTAGAATGTATTTGCTATTTATAATTTGGTAGTGATTTGAGTTGTCTTTTTTTTTTCCCTGCCTGAATTTCTTGGACAAAATCCAGCGCTTGGTTTCAGTTGGACTCGATTCAAAGAATGCAGTGTGTGTTTGGGACTGGAAGAGGGGGCGAATGCTGTCTATGGCTCCTGGTCACACAGACAGAGTGAGTATTCTCCTTTTGGCTTTCTAATGAATACTTGGCAGGAAAAGACTGCCTGAGAGTTGACAGGGTCTTCTGTGTCTTGTCACTGCCACATAAGCATAGGTAATAAAAATTATAATTTGTAAAAATCATAGAATTATAGGGGAGAGGAAAGGATGGGGAGAGAAATATAGAATAATTTTTTTTAATTTTTTTCTTTATTGATATATTTTTATTTACATTTCAAATGATTTCCCCTTTTCTGGGTCCCCACTCCCCGCAAGTCCCATAAGCCCTCTTCCCTCCCCCTGTTCCTCCATGTACCCCTTCCCACTTCCCTGTTCTGTTATTCCCCTATACTGTTGCACTGAGTCTTTCCAGAACCAGGGGCCACTCTTCCATTCTTTTTGGACCTCATTTAATATGTGGACTATGTCTTGGGTATTCAAAGTTTCTAGGCTAATATCCACTTATCAGTGAGTGCATACCATGATTGATCTTTTGAGTCTGGGTTACCTCACTTAATATGATGTTCTCCAGCTCCATCCATTTGTCTAAGAATTTCATGAATTCATTGTTTCTAATGGCTGAATAGTACTCCATTGTGTAAATATACCACATTTTTTTGTATCCATTCCTCAGTTGAGGGACACCTGGGTTCTTTCCAGCTTCTGGCTACTACAAATAGGGCTGCTATGAACATAGTGGAGCATGTGTCCTTATTGCATGCTGAAGAATCCTCTGGGTATATGCCCAGGAGTGGTATAACAGGGTCCTCAGGAAGTGTCATGCCCAGTTTTCTGAGGAACTGCCAGACTGATTTCCAAAGTGGTTGCACCATCTTGCAGTCCCACCAGCAGTGGAGGAGTGTTCCTCTTTCTCCCCGATAACAATTTTCTAAAACCAAGTATACAGTTGAACATTTCTGTGAACATACTAAGAACCATTGGTTTGTATACTTTAGATGGGGAATCTTTAAATGTGAAATATTAATGAAACTTTTAAAATACAGTTTAAATTACACAATCATAAATACCCATAAAATCTTAGATTGTGGACTGGTGAGATACCTCAGCAAATAAAGGTGCCTACATGTACATGCACATAAATAAAAGTCGAATAAAAAATGTGAGATTACGGAACTATCATAGAACATGATCCACTGTGTACAGCATTAGTTTGGAATTTATCTCTGTTAGCTTCAGTAAAAAATAGACTTTTTTCTTTTTAAAAAGATTTTTAAAAATATGATAAAGACTACAGATCCTTAATATATGAAAACATATATTATTCAGATAACAACTTTAAAATTATATGGTCTGTTTAGTTTGGTTTAACAGTATGCTGAATATATATTATAGTTAAGGGAAAAATGATGTTCATTTACATCTAAAATTATGTATTGTTGTACCATTTGGAATTTTTGCTCTGTAAAAATTCTCAGGCATCAACCTTATATTCTATTTCTGTTGATCCATTCATGTTATTTTCTTAGGTCAAAGTATTCTTTAAAAATTAAAAAGAAATACACGTTAAATTTTACTTTACTAGTTCTCTGTAAAGTTAACCAAAATAATAATTTGCTTTTATTCCTTATTACCATTCTTATTTTCTTCCTCATAAGATTTTTGAAATGTAGGATTTTGATTATTATTGAGAGTGTCATATGTAGTTTCTGAGAGATGAAGGCTTAGCCGACTTAATTGGTCGGGCAGGGTTCTTAAGTGATACTGAAAATTTTTTAACCATTGATCTGATTTGTTTACAGATATTTGATATTTCTTGGGATTTGTACCAGCCAAATAAACTCGTCAGCTGTGGTGTCAAACACATCAAGGTACAAGAAAGTCATTCTTTTATAGCAGTCATTTTCGGTTGTCTGTTGCTACATATTCATTACACCATTAGTTACTTAAGATAGAGAATTCTAACAGGACTTGTTCTAAAATGTCAACTTTTTAATTATTCATGTCTTGTCTAGCAAGTGCTTATGTAGTTATTAGAGATATTATAAGGGTAAAAGTTTTTAAAGGCAAGTGATGAGTAATGTCTATAAGGAAATAGTTAATTATTGTGAGCAGGAATCCAAACATCTAAGAGTGTTTCATTTGCAGAGATAGTATTGTCTCATAGAAGCAACATAGGTAGTCATCACTGCTACTTACTAGACACTTAACCTGGGAGTCATTTAACCACTTTGAGGTTTTTGTTTTTGTTTTTGTTTTTTCACATTTTGAAGCTATGTCAGTTCTTACCATTCTCCTAGCAGCATTTGTTCAAATGCTTTTCATGGTCAAAGGACTTTTACGTTGATAATTACTTTGTATTTGCTTATGCAAGCTATAGGTTTTGCTTTACTATATAATTAGGTCTTGAAACCTATAAAGAGAGTGGTGATATTCATTCTTTTTACATTTTTTCTTTTATTGAAAATAAATTCTTTCCTCACGCAGTATATCCTGATTATAAACCCCTCTTCTCCTCCCATTCCCCGCCCCCCCCCCCCCCCCCCCGGAGGCCTCCAAATCCACTCCCTTTCTGTCTCTCTTTAGAAAAGAACAGGCTTCTAAGAGATAACAACCAAACTATTTTTATAGTTAGCTTTAAATCACTGGTGCCTGGTACAAATTCCAAATACTTGCTCCTGAAATAGTTAATTCCTAGAGAGTAAGAATCTGTGTTCTAACAGGTTTATCTGTTTGTCTCCTCCACTCACTCCCCAAGGCTTTAGGTATATATTTTAAACACTGGGAAGATAGAAATCTTTGTCTTTATCTAAGATAATTCTTGATAAAGTACTTGAGATTATATATATGTGTATATATATTAATTTATCAACTGTGTTAGACATGTTTATATATTATAATTATATATTATATAAAATGCCTTAACTATAAAGAGATCTTATGACTTACATTCTAAATGAAAATAAAACGTTTATTTTCTTTTTTTCTTTCTTTTTTCTTTTTTTTTTTTAAGAACTTATGTTCTAAGATCACACTATATGAATTACATTTTCTTTGGTAGTGACAATGACTAGTAAAGTAATAGTTTTGTGCCAGTGGTACTAGTGAAGAAACTAAGGCCCAAAGATGATCTAAATTACTGCCAAGTATAGTGTGCACTAGGACATAAAGGAATTTAAAAGTAAATTCAAATAAAATGAAATTTTAAATTCATTTTTTTCGGTCATTAGTCACATTTCAAATACTTAGCCACATTTCTGGAGTCCACTATATTGGAAACCATGCATATGTATATTTTACACACATGTATTTATTCATATATACACATATGTGTAGAGAAGGGAGAGTGATTTCCATTTTCCCTGAGATTGTATTTGACAGGACTGATCTGGATTCTAGAACAAAAGACTTAGTTCCTGCTGAGTCTCAAAGGCATTTGTAAACCTAGACTTTATTCCTAAAAGATTGTATTTCATTTCATCTCAGTGAGAGTTCAGGAATTGTAAATCTCCCCAGGTGGTTCTAATGGGAGGTCAAGATTGAGATTCACAGAGACAGAAGAAAAATAATAGCATCAGATTGGGACTGGGTGAAAAGACCAGGCCAGCTATTCTTGTGAAGATAAATTATAGATGGTGCTTTTAGGTTTAGAAGTCATTGAGCTTCACACATTAAAGTACTCAGTTATATGAATAGATAGGAATGATAAGTTTTAGTTCTTTAAATTTTAAGAATATATTAAAAATATATTACATGGTAATTTACCTATAAAATAATATTTTGGGCACCCAATTTCTTTATATAGAACTATTCTGTGTATAAATCCCTGCCTTATGTTGTTTAGGTATTTTTTCTCTGTACAAAGTTTAAAATGTACTGAACATTGTATAATAAAGCAATAAGGCTGGCTATGATGATTTATGCTTGAATTTATCTTCTCCCAAGGATAAATAGATTATTGGTAATGCATATCTTATTTTTATGTTTTACAAAACTGTTATTCAGGTTGAGACTGTCCATGAGAGCAACATATATTCTTTCTTTCTGTCCTCTCCCCAGAGGACAAAAGATAATTTAAGAATTAAAAAATCTCAAATTAACATTTTGCATCAGATTTGACATAACATTTGGTTCATTTTTCTGAGGATATGCTGCTTTGTGCTTTTTTCACTACCTTTCTGGTTCTGGAGATTGAAACCAGGGCCTTGTACATACTAGGCAACTGACCTTCCATTGAGCTATATTCCCAGCCATTGTCTTCATTTTCATTCCTAACTCACTCCAGACTTTTTAGCCTAAATTTCTTGTAGATTTTTTGAAAACACAGCTTTTTTGAAACATTCTTTTTATTCATTCTTTGAGAATTTAATACACATACACACGCACACACACACACACACACACACACACGAGATCATATTCACTTCCGCTCCTCTCCCAGACCCATCCCCTTCCACTCCAGCTACTCCCACTCTTATCTGTTTGGTTTTTTTTTTTTTTTTTTTTTTTAAAATAACCCCATGAGACTAATTTGTGATGCCCATATAATCAGAGATGTGCTATCCACTGAAGCATGGCTGAAGTACTGGCACCCATGTCATTACAGAACAAAACAAAACAACCCTGACTCTCTCTCCACTAGAAGCCATAAACTGTAGGAAGAGCAGCTCCTGAGTCCCTGCATTCTTCATGCAAGAATGATGACTGGCTTGGTTGCAGGCCTCAGCTAAGTATGCAGCCACAGCTGCTGTGAGTTTAAGAGTTCAGCAGCCCTGTTCTTTCCAGAACCACTGTTTCCATCCTGTCCTCCCTGACCTCTGGCTCTTATACCTTCCCCCTTTTTGACATTAACTCCCAAGGCTTGGGGTGTTATAGATGTCGCATTTGTGTTTGGGCAATCCACAGATACTTAGCACCTGCATAGCGATAATGTCTGTGTTTACTGTCATCACTGCACAAAGATACACATTTGATGATGTCTGCACTAATTTATGTGCATGGAGATACACATAAATTCACATAGATGGCAATTTGGTACAGTGTCCTTTTGACAAAATAATAAAAGCTTATTCCAGGGCCTTGTCCTGTGAGCTCCCCAGTTATATAGGTGTGTGACCAGATGAACAGCACTAGGCATTTGTTTCCTCTTGTGAGGTGAGCCTTAAATCAAAAAGTGGTTGGTTAGCTCTTTAACATCCATGACACTGTTGCACTCAAGGCATGCTGATCATTATATAGTCATGGGGTTCACAGCTGCACAAGACTATTCAATGGCTTTGCTCTCCCAGAGGTCTGTGTAACACTTTCTGATGCCATGAAACGTAACAAGCAGGGAGAAAACTTTCTAGTTAGTACCAACCTGATTTCTGTGTGACCTGTGTCCAAAGGGTATGCTATCTTCAGCAATAGAGTCTTACTGTCAAGTTCTGGTGGGCAACCAGAAGGAGTGGCAGTAGACTATATTGGTTTGGGGATATCTAAGGACACATCTGACTAACAGCTCAAGAACAGTTATGCTTGGCACCAGGCTTTTTATTTGGCATCCTTTGGCTTCTGGGAGGAATATTATCCCCTGTGAAGGGTGACTCTTTTCTGTGAAACACACACACACACACACATACACACATACACACACACACACACACACACACACACACACACACACACACAGGAAGCTTATGAAATAGTATGTTTCCGTATGGCTTTGTCAGACATCTTTCATGTTAGTTATTCCTCCCCCATCCATTTCTTTGCTCTCCATTCTCATCTCTCTCCCCACCAAAAATAGCTTTAAAGAAAATGTTAGCTCAATTTCCTTACACTTACAGATAAAGATTGAAACTAGTGACTAATCTGCTATAACAGCTGTGATAACCCTAGGATAAGGATATAAGCATTGAATGCTATTTTATTATAAGACAACTACTTAGGCAATTTCTAGTCTATTATAATATAGTATTGAATTATTGAAAATATATGACTTTGTTTTATAAGTATTATTTGATAATATGCTTATAATGTATACGTTTTAGTTCTGGAGTTTGTGTGGAAATGCTCTGACCCCAAAACGAGGAGTTTTTGGTAAAACAGGTGACCTTCAGACAATATTGTGCCTAGCCTGTGCTCGGGATGAATTAACATATTCTGGTGCACTCAATGGGGATATATATGTTTGGAAAGGAATCAATCTTATACGAACAATACAAGGAGCCCATACTGTAAGTATATGTGAACAATTGAAACACTTTTGGCTGTTTATCACTAAGCTTTCTTAAAACAAACTAATATAGCCTATCTCTAGTCCAGTTTCTTTTTTAAAATGTTATTCTAACAGTTTATTTGATTTCAGTTAAGAACCATGCAATTAGACTCATACATATTTATTAAATTAGTATAATTATCATCTTCTTAAGACTGTTGTTTTAACAGTGTATTTTTCAGAATAGTGCTGAGTAAAGTTTTTTGACCTTAGCCATGGAGTTTTCTAGACTAGTTGCATTAACATATAGCTAGCGTTGTTAAGGCCAACTTAACCAGTAGGCACTTTGGGAACATGTAGGGAAAAATAGACTCATTAAGCCAGGGCAGAGGGATTTAATGTTTTAGTTGGTTAAATGATTATTTACTTTGTGCATATGGGTGTTTTTGCTTGTATGTGTGTTTGTGAGCCATGTGTGGCTATTACCTTTGGAGACCAGAAGAAAGTGTAGAATCCTCTGGAACTGGAGTTACACATTAGTGTGAGCTTCCACGTAGGTGACAGGATTTGAATTCAGGTCCTCTGCAAGACCAGCCAATGATCTTAACCCCTGAGCCATATCTCTAGTCCATGGAATTTTTTTAATTCATAAGATTTTCATATAGTTAACTCACAAAAATGTATTAATAAAAGTTTTATGTGGTTTTATATTCAAGCTGTTTAGCAATTGAATCATCACTCCTCCAGCAGTGTGTAGGGGTGTAGGGGAGATTTTCAAGTGGAAAGTACTGATGTTCTTAAGAACTATTAATGAATGACTTACTCTATGTGAATTGTTTGGAGACAAAAATAGTATTTTTTTTCACAAAATGTGTGACAATTCATATTTTATCCTTTAATAAAAACACTAGTTTTTTTTCTGTAACGGTTTTCAATATAGAATGTGAAGTGTTGTAAATTTTTGCTTATCATCTGGAAGAAAAATGTTAACTTCCGGGCTGGTGAGATGGCTCAGCGGTTAAGAACACTGACTGCTCTCCCGAAGGTCCTGAGTTCAAATCCCAGCAACCACATGGTGGCTCACAACCATCTGTAATGAGATCTGACCCTTCTTCTGGTGTGTCTGAAGACAGCTATGGTGTACTTAGAGATAATAAATAAATAAATCTTTAAAAAAAAAAATGTTAACTTCCTTGAATTTTCCTTTCTTATTAATTATCCTTTTTACCTTTTATTCTTCTTTGGTTGATTATACTGGGGTTTTTGTTCATGTGCATATTGGAAATATATATTTTTTTCAGTATATACATTGCAGTTAAAGGGTCAGGGAGGTGACTCAGGGATAGAATGGTGGCCTAGCATTGTAGATTCCTGTGTTCAATCCCTGGTACTGCACTTACACACAAAAAAGTAAAAGTTTTTCTTTATGGTTTATGGTTTTCTTTATCATATTTTAAAAGGTCTTATAGCTCAAAGTCACATGAGCATTATTTTTTGCATTTACTTATTACATTTAGAGTTTTTGCCTTTTAGATTTTATATACAGTATAATATTTAATTTTCTTTTGTGTTATGTACATATTATTAAATACTGCCTCAATTATATATTGACTTCCTAATGATATATTTCAGACTTTTTGGTGTGTTTCCTGGTTTGTTTATTATTTATTTATTTATTTACTTACTTACTTATTTGTATTTATAAGAAAATATTGCTGAATGGATTTTTTACCTTTATTTAGTAGGTGTTCTTAAGAAGTTCATGTTTTTAAGTCATTTTCTACCTTCACCTAGGCAGGGATTTTTAGTATGAATTCTTGTGAAGAAGGCTTTGCTACTGGTGGCAGAGATGGCTGTATTCGTCTTTGGGATTTAACTTTTAAACCAATTACTGTGATTGATCTCAGGGAAACAGAACAGGGATACAAAGGTAATAATAACGTGAATGAGTTGTGCTAATTGTAAATAAATAAGCCAATGGTTGTCTCTTCGTGCACACATATGTTTTCTATACATTACATCTAGAAGACTTTTGCTGTTAACGTTTGTGCTATTATGACAAAAATCCTTTTGTGTGTCTAATGCCTGTTAAAATAAAATCTACAGAAACATTTGATTGACATGTACTCTTTTAAACTGTGGATTTTGAAAATATTGTACTATGACAATGCCAAATAGAACTATTAGCCAAATAATTGTGCAAATAAAATATATTGGAAATTGGTAAACTTTTGTTATTGATGATTTAAGTCATTTTTCCTTTACTCAAAACTTTTTCAGCAATTAGGGGATTTAAAAATAAACATAATAAAATAGGTTCTCAGTGTAACATAGTAGTAATTATTGGCTGTTGATGTCATTGAATTATGAGTCTAATATTGGAAGTAACACATTTAGGTCATATTTATTTGTAATATATTTAAATTATATCTGTATTACTGGAGAAAGATGTAACTCTGGTCTAATTGTTTAGCTTTACCTGTAAATTAAGATGACTACAAATATTTCCTTCTATTAGATAAATTAATACACATGAATTATTTAGAAAATTCAGTATATAATAAGCTTTTAGA
The DNA here is from genome assembly GCF_947179515.1 of Apodemus sylvaticus. Taxonomy (NCBI): domain Eukaryota; kingdom Metazoa; phylum Chordata; class Mammalia; order Rodentia; family Muridae; genus Apodemus; species Apodemus sylvaticus. Next base: position 23,671,171 of record NC_067477.1, read on the forward strand.
TGTTAGCCCCTACTGTTTTCATTAGTTTTTAATGAGCATTAATTTGAAGCTTACAAAATAATGTTATTTATTTTTACTTTATTCTCAAGAGATATTATGAGGTATATAGTGTCTTTATATTGGCAATGTTGTATAAATAAAAAAATGGGAATGTTTTCTCATAAAGGCCAACAGGAACTGTGAAAAATGTAGACAAAGTAAAAATGAATTCTCTTTCCTTAAATATATTGATGAACAGATTTAAGAAATTAAATACAGTGCGAAGTCAGGCTGTTAAGAAAAAAACAAAGAACAGAAAATGCACTGTCTTTAAAGGCAGGTCCTGAATACTCATCATTGTAAGTGCTTGTGAGTCCTTGGCTACAGAGTCTGACTCTGAATCATCTAGCAAAGGAGAAGGGAATGTATATGCAAAGGACGGGTAGAAATTATGTATACGAAAAAAGAAATCTATTGTTCCATATGGCAGGATACAAACAATTGATGACAATGGGACTCTCTTACCACCAAGATATAAAAAGATACAAAAATTAATTTCCAATTAAGTGTGTATTTTATTATTGTAGCACTGATGTTAAATACAATATTGGAACTAATGTGCTTTTTACCAGGTTTATCTGTGAGGAGTGTTTGTTGGCGAGGTGACCACATTTTAGTTGGAACACAGGACAGTGAAATTTTTGAAATTGTTGTGCACGAAAGAAATAAACCTTTTCTAATCATGCAAGGGCATTGCGAAGGTGAACTTTGGGCTCTTGCTGTTCACCCTACTAAGCCTTTGGCAGTGACTGGAAGTGATGATCGTTCAGTCAGGTAAGTAAATCATTTCTTAGGTAAACAAAATAAGGTACCATGAAATCTCAACTTCAGACCGTAAAACTAATAACTTTCCAATTAAGACTGTATTTGTGATCGTATACCTTCAGTGTATTGTGAATGCCTCTGACCTGCAATTGTGCTCAGGTATTTGTACACCTACACACAAATAAATAAATAAATATAAACTTTGTTCTGATATCTACTCTAGGATACATGTAAGCTGTAGGCAATGTGTAAACAAATGTTTGTGTTCCTATAATATTCTATTTATAGACATGATATCTGAACTTTTTATATTGTGTTTTAATATTTTATTCTTTTATGGTTTTCAACAATTAAAATTTGTAAAATTCATCCTTAGTTCTCAGACTATAAAAATATACAGCCATGCTTTTGTCCCAGGATTTGTCCCAGAGGATGTGTTTGCTGACACTTGTGGTACAGAACAAGAAATCTTTAGCAAATGTAGCAGTTAATGTTGCAGCATTGAAACTTTGTGGTCAGGAAAGACAGGATGCCTCAGCGCAGAATGGCCAAATAGGGGTGACTGGGCAGGAGCTGGAAAGTGTAAACGAGAGTGACTAGGGAAAAAAAAACTTTTATACGTAGGCAATATGACTGTATATGTAGATGCAACCAAAGAAAATGCATATAAATGAATGGAACTAGAAGGGAGTGAATGGGACTGGAGAGGTAGCTCAGTGGTTAAGCATGCTTGCTGTCCTTTCAGCGGACCAAGAATTTAGTTCCCAGAAGCCACAGTGGGCAGCTCACAACTAACTGTATCTGAAGGTGTCTGTCTCTTGGCTTCCTCTGATACCTATGTGCATGAGCTCAAACACATATACACAAATAAAAGATAAATGTAAAAGAATTAGAAAATATCTTAGATATAAAAGAATATAAAATTAGTATACAAAATTATTTTTCTATAAAACAGTTTCAAGTTTTTAAAAAGATAACACTTATCATTGTAAAAAAATCCCTCTTCACTGATCTTTTTCTAAGCTGTTGAAACAGATGCTTATTCATTAAATTATAGCTTTTGTTTTATAACATATGTACCTAAATAGTCCCTACATATTTCTGCTATAGTCCCTGAGTTTCATCATTGTATAACATGGTAGCTATTAGTTTATTATTTATATGTGTGTGTGCATGTCTATACCACATGTGTGTATTAAGTATCCATTAAGGGTGAGAAGATGGTATTGGATCCCTCGGAGCTGAAGTTATAGCTGGTTTCAAGTTACTTGTGTGTATGCCGGGACCGTAACTGAGCTCCTCTGAAAGACCTATACTCTCTTCTAACTGCTGAGACATCTTTCTAGATATCAAGTTCACAAGTTTTGATGTGAAGTTTTATTATAACTTATTTGAATATGTTAGATCTTCATTAGTATTTTTCTTTGTTTAAGTTATTTGAAATCATAATCTTGTTTTTCAAATGATAGGTCTTTTCTAGTAATCTTACTAATTTTTAATATTGTAGTTTGGAATAGTTTCTGAATCTGAATATTTTAAGTACTCCATTTGAAAGCCTACATATATACTTTTTTGAGACAGGTCCTCACTATATAACTCTGGCTGATCTGGAACTTGTTTGTTTGTAGATCTGTCTGGCCACCAGCTCAGAGATCTGCCTGCCTCTGCCTCTCCAATGCTGGGATTAAAGGCATATAATATCATGTCCAGTCTTATATACACAATTTAAGGAAATAGCTCTTTTTTGATTAGGGTACAGATTACTAACCTATTTCAGATTAATAATTGAGTCATAGTGATGTCAGTATGTTTTTATATTTAAAAAAATTTGTTCTTGCCTTTATATGTGAGAGTGGGTGTGTGGGCTCATGAATGCTGTGATATGTACGGAAGTCAGGACTGCTTTGGGAGGCTGCTCCTCTCCTTCCATTATGGGATTTGGGGACTGGGCTGCGAGCTCTTTTACCTTTGGAACCATCTTGCCATCCCTGCTGTATTATTTTAAAAACAAAAAAATTCTGATACTGTTTCATTTTAATCATGAATAATATTGCTGTTTTCATAGAGACAAATGTCTTCCTTTAAACCAGATTATTTTAGCTGAAATATTCTTATAGAGATTATTTTTAAAGTATACATTATTTTTATTTTTGAATTAAATTGTACAGGATTTGGAGTCTCGTAGATCATGCTTTAATAGCAAGGTGTAATATGGAAGAACCAATTCGATGTGCTGCTGTAAATGTAGATGGAATCCATCTTGCCCTTGGAATGAAGGATGGGTCGTTCACTGTCCTTAGAGTGAGGTATGCAATAGAGTAGAAGCAGAAACAGTGACTTCTTGTTTTGTAGCATGTTTAGTACTCATTGCTCTTAACCACCTCTTCTTTCTTTCCCTCTTCTTTTAAAGGTGCTCCAAGTTTTATTTTCATTAAATGAATATACTTATAAAAATAGTTTTGTTGGACAAAGAACTTTTATCTTGGGGCATTAAGAATGCTTAGCAAATGGGCTGGAGATATGGCTCAGTGACTGAGAGAGCTGCTGTGCTTGCAGAGGGACTGGGGTTTGGATCCCTTCTGTTTTCTGCATGCTCCTGCACAAATGTAGTACACAAAATCTCAAGCAAGCATACACACTTGAAAAAGAAATCTTAAAAAGAAGAGTGCTTCTCATCACAGTGCTGGCTAAGCTGTGAGCGACAGCCTGGGACCCTGACTCCAGCAGATAGAGTTGTTTTCAATCATGATCCTTTGTTAAGCATACCCGGGGCTTAGAGAAGTGGCTGAGCAGGGCGTTTGTTTCCATGTTTACATCTTTATGCTTTGACAAAATACCTATGTCCTTTTATTTGTATAATTAATAAATGCTTAAGGAATGTATTAAAAGGCTGGGCACAGTGGTACATGCCTTTCTTCCAAGCAGTCAGGAAACAGGCAGTCAAACTGCTACGTTCAAAGCAAGTCTGGCCTGCCTAATGAGTTCTAGGCCAGCCAAAGCTACATAAGGAGGTCATGTCTTAAACAAACAAACAAACAAACAAACAACAAAGAATCTGTTAAAGCTGTTGCTAGTTGATGTTGAATTACAAGTGGATACATTCATTCTCTCCTGGGCAGTCATTAAAAGCAGTGCTGAAGAGTCACAACATACTCACAAAGCAGTGGCTATGAAATCTTTATTCTCCAGCTCAGCAATCCTCTACTTAGTTGCCCAGGCCAGAAACGATTACTCATTTTTACTTTGCCTCTCTTGTTTAAGAGTCACTTCCACAGAAGCTGTCAAGTTAATCTCCTTCCCTCCAGCTCCACTGCCACACTCTTGTGTGGGCTTTTCCATCTCCTCACCTGACTGATGGGCTAGAGAGTGGAGCAGCCCTCCTTACCATCTTGTAGCCAAACCCCACGCTGTGATTGAGATCCATGTTGTTTTAGTGATTGAATCTGTACTTTGACAAATTCGTATGTATAGTGAAATCTGGTTACTCCCATTCCTACCCTATTTTAGCTTCCTCCCAACTCCACCAGCCCTTCTTCATCTCTGTACGTCTCTTTCCCACACTCATAGCATTTTGCTTCATTTTCTGATCAATGAGAGTAACCAGGGCCTTCTGTGTGACTATGAATTTGGAACTCTACTGGAGTCCTATGGGGCCATTAGTGGCTACATAACTGAAGACAGTTCCCTCTCTCCCTCTTGACATACATGTCAAGAGCCAGTAGTTATCAGGGTGGGTGGGGCCTTATGATCCCCTCCTCCATCTGTGAGTAACTGTAAGACCACTGATGCCTTTTCTCCTCCAGGATCCTGCACAGAACCCCTGGCATGGGAGAAGCTATAGCAGGGAAGAAATTTCTAGCTCACTTCCAGCTTTATTCTAGAGATTCCTTTTAAGTCTCATTGTTGGCTTTCATCTTTTTTCCAAAGGCTTTATGCTCCTTAGGCTAAAGTTTATAATCCTTGACATGGTGTGCAGTGTCTGTCTCTCTGATCTGTTTTTCTGTACCCTATACAAAATTTCTTTACAACTGGGCTTGATTGTACAGATTTGAAATCATAATTGTTAAGGAGGCTGAGGCAGGAGGATTCTGAATTGACAGTCTTCCCGGGTTTGAGTGACTATAATTAATAGTAGGGTGCTTGTCCAGCACATACAAGCCTCTAGATTTGACCCCTAGTGTGAAAACATAATGCTAGGTTTTTACAGGGGTATGGGTTGTAATTTTTCTCTTAAAATTGGTTTTTTTATATACTTTCATATCTGATTTAATACGTGTAGATGTCCAGTGCCGTTAAATTCATCTACTTTTTTGTGTCACTATCGTCTCTAAAACTTTTGATCTTTCTGTGTGGATTCAGCTGGACATAACTATAGCCATCTTGACTCAGAACTGACATATTGATCCAGTTTTACCTCAACTGGCATTTCCTGCATAGTCCCCAGCATATTATAAATAAAGCCTATGGAATTATTTAGAGCTTTCAACCAGACCTTGGCACTGGGAAGGTACCTGACTCATTGACATTGGCAAGATGAACTTGCTTGCATGATGTCATTTTGCCCCCATTTCTCACCCAGGTTGTGAGGATGAACTTTTGAGCTTGTTGAACACTTCTGTCAGTAGTTCCAAAATTGCACTCTGCAAACCTGGACTCTGCCTGCCTGCCTGCCTGCCTACCTACCTGCCTGCCTGCCTGCCTACCTGCCTACCTGCCTTCCTGCCTGCCCCCCCCCCCCCCCCCCCCCCCCGCTCCATCAACAGACAACACAGTCGTTGGGTATGGAATCTATCATCCTAAACTCATGAACTATTCTATGTTAGAAATCTTCTGGTGGCAGATTCTGGTGGATCCCACCACCAGATCTAACATTCCCCAGTCTGTTTTGCCTGCTTTCACTTCCCTTGCCATCTAAGAGGAAGCGCTCTCCTTCTGCATCCCCCTTCCTCTCTCAAACAGGGAAGACCTGCTTCCTCCTCACCCAGTGATTGATTTCTTGTCATCTTTATTATTCAATCAATTAGGGGAGAATTCTGCTACATTTCACCTTTTCTGTCCTATAAAAACAAAAACAACAAAAAAAAACCCAACTCTTCTCCCAGATATGATTGAGAAAAAAAATCATGACAAGTAAATTACATAGTATGAGGTACAAATGACATCCAGTCCAGCAATCTGTCAATTTAGATAAAGCACTCTACCATTTATCTGACTTGAAATGTTTACAGTTCCATACCTATTATGTCCTGGTTTAGCTTGTATACTATCTGAATACAATCCTCTCAAATCTATATCATCTTTCTCTATACTAAACAGCTTGGGTTAGCTATGAGACTAACAATCAGTCTTCAATCCCACCAGAATTCCGAGAGCAACATAAAATTTACCTGAAGATATAGGAAGACTAACACAGCTTCCAGAACTGAAACACATTGTAGAAACAACTGCCTACTATACAGTCCCCTGTATTTCAACATGTCAGAGAATAAAATTGTGGCTGCTTGGCCCAGGATCATCAACAGACCTTTGTAATGCAGAATTATGAAAGATTGATTATCCTGTCTTGGCAAAGATAATCAGTCAACTATCCCACATCATGTGTCCTTTTTCTGTACAGTAATTTGTCTGTAGCTGAATCTGCCTTTCCCTTTGCCTTCACTGTATCTTACTAGTTTATTGTCAGTGTCGTTTTCTTCTCCTCCCACTGATTTCTGTGTCCACAGTATGCTGTCCGTCATCCATCCCGAATCAACAGTACAGCGTCCACCATTCTTCAGACAGACCACTCACTACATGATTCCATACTTGTTTTTCCTGTGTCTTATTCCTGAAGAACCATCTTTCATCTTCCAGACTTCAACTGATGCCTCATGCCTTATGCCCACAGATTTACCCAGCAGTGGCTTCTTCCTGCTTTCAATCCATTCTTAGCCCTCATTTCAGTCTTTCTTACACTTTTGCACACTCCTTTTGAGCAATTAGCATATATTATCATAGTTGTTTTATATCTGTCTCTCATGATCAGTTCAAGTTTGATTCCTCGTTACTAAAGCCACATAAGTATTCACTGCTATTAAAAGAATTTGAAAGTTTTCTCTAACCTCCATTTAGAAAATTAAAAAAATCAGAAAACATGCTTCTGTTTCTGAGATTGCCAAACTGGAACATTGCAAATGACAGATGCACAGTCTGCATGGAGAGACAAGTGCCATGAGAAGTGGCCATCTCTCCACCTCTTGCCCATCTTCCCTGCATCTCCACCCTTCCTACTCCTCCTAGTTCTAAAAGCTGGAGAACTAAGTTGTGTTAAAGTTAAGTGTTCATCCATTTTTATGCCTGTTACCAATACCCATGCTATTTTGGAAATTCATTTTAAGGCATCCTAGAAAAAAATGGCTGAAGTCCGCTATTTTTTTTTTTTTAAATAAGTTGAACATGGTGGATGTATGCTTGTAATTCAAGTGCTTAGGAGGCAGAATCAGAAGGACTGGAAGTTTGAAGCCAGCCTGGGCTACATAATGAAACTTCCAAGAAAAGGGAACATTTGAAATAAAATTCACTAGTAGGGAAAAAAAGTGAATAAAACTAACCTAGTTGGTTATATAGTGACTTATATTGCCAGAGTGCTACATTCTTTCATACTTTGCTTATTTCTCAAATGTCATTTTGCACATTTCTCATTACAAAAATGCATTTGAAAAGTATGCTATTTAAGAATATTTCACAAATTGAGTATTTACAAAGACTTTTATCACTAAAAATATGGCTAAATCTTTTATTATATGAATACAGAAATTTAGCAAGGAGCTGTAGGGTTCTTAAAAATAAGGTTATTTTTGCACTGAAATTTAGCATTTTTCTCTTCTACTTTTACTTTTCAGTGCTGGGGTTCAAATCTATGGCTTCAGGCTGGGAAAGTACTCTGTCACCACATAATGCATCATCCATTTTTTTTCTATTTCTATTCAGCAAAATAATATTCCCAAGCAGATACTACTTACCTACTTACATGTATGTCACAGTTTGTACATACTTGATGGAGCCTCTGTGATTGGGGACATTTTAAAACAATTCTTTTGTGACTTTTGCTCAGATGGTCTTTTTTCTTTTTACAGGGACATGACTGAAGTTGTACATATTAAAGACAGGAAAGAAGCAATCCATGAGCTAAAATATTCACCAGATGGCACTTACCTTGCTGTCGGCTGCAATGACAGCTCGGTTGACATCTATGGAGTTGCTCAGCGTTACAAAAAGGTCGGTGAATGTGTCGGTTCCCTTAGCTTCATCACTCATTTGGACTGGTCTTCAGACAGTAGATACTTACAGACAAATGACGGCAGTGGAAAGCGACTTCTCTACAAGATGCCAGGTAAACTTTCCTAGCACATTGCAAATAGATCATAGACTTGTAATGGCTGTAGTATTTCAGTTTTCAGTAACAGTAATTTGTAAATTATATTTGATTATTTGTAGAGTAATCTGAGCTATTTCAGGTACTATGGTCTTTTCTATAAGACAGGTATCTTTAGAGTTCTTCCCCACCAGTATATTAAGGTATAATTGATCTCAAAATTCTATATGTTTAAAATATGCAATGTGATATTTTTTAAAATTCAAGATAGGGTCTCATTATGTTTTCTGGCTAGACTGAAACTGGCTATGTAGATCATGCTGTCCTCAAATTTAGTGCTGGGATTAAAGGCAAGTGCCACATGCCCAGCCTTTTATGATTTTTTAATGTACATATATTGAACATTATAAAGTGATTATCACAATCACACTGATTGGCATACCTGTCACCCAACACAGTTAATTTGAAGTAGAAACATTCAAGATCTTTCTTAGCAGATTTTAAATACACCATGAGTAATACAATATGAGTAATAACAGTTACTGTGCTGTACATTCAGAAAGGACAATCAGAACTCATCCTGCACGACTGGAACTTAGTGCCCTGGACAACATCTTCCCATCACAGTGCTCCTCCCAGCTCTTGAAAACCAGCAGTCCAAACCCTTCCTAATTAAGACTCCACTAATGTGGTGCTTCGTAAATTAGTCACTTTTATAAGAACTTATTTAATAAGACTTTTTGCATAAGACAGTCCATGTATTGTCCCCAAGCTTTTCATTGATGATTTATAATGAAGATTTACTGAGTCCTAAAGTCTTCTTACCAAGCGTGCGTGTATCACTGTCCACTGATCATTACTTTTTAGTCCCTTTTTAGTGTTACCCTGATTTGCCCCTTTGTTGGAGCATTTGTCCTTTCTTCCTTCCTTTTCTCCCTGCCTCTCTGTCCTCCCCTCTTTCCTTTCCACCATTCTTTCTCTCTCAAGCCTTCCCTCCCTTACCTTATCCCTCCTCCCTCCCTCCCCCCCCTTCCTTTCTTCCTTCCTTCTTTGGGTGATTATTGAACACAGTACAGAAAAGACCAAAGTCCATGCCATCAGTAGACATGCTGGATTCCTTCTCTGTTCCCACTTTTTCCTCTGTTGGAGCAGCGGCTGTCAGGGAGCATTTTTCTCCGTGTTGTCCTGAGGATGAGGGTCTTGAAGATGTCGGCCAGACTAGACATTGCAGAAGGGAGGGCCTCACTCACCCAGTGCAGCCTTAGCTTCCTCAGAGCCAAGACAGCCTTTGTTTTTCTTATAACTCACCCAGGTGTCCCTACTCTATATCATGAATGAGTTTCAGTTCTGTTTTCCATATGAATGAGGCTGCTGAATTGATAATTATGTTCAAACTCTCCTAATATTAGTAGCATTTACATTTTTTTAAAGTTAATCATTCCATTTGTTTACATCTCAAATGATATCCCACTTCCTGGTTACCCCTCCACCAACCCCCCCTCCCCCCTCCCCCCCTCCCCCCTCACCTTTGCTTGTTCTAATCCACACTTAAATGTATGTTCATGTATTTTTCCCTAACTTAGGTGTAAGGTATAAAAATTTATATTTGAGTGAAAAGAATCAAGTGAAGTAATTTCTTAACTGAAGACTCTTACTTTTAGGAGGAAAGGAAGTGACAAGCAAAGAAGAAATAAAAGGCATGCATTGGGCTTCCTGGACGTGCGTTGCAGGCCTTGAAGTCAATGGAATTTGGCCCAAGTATTCTGATATCAATGATATAAACTCAGTAGATGGAAATTATGTTGGCCAGGTTTTAGTTACTGCTGATGACTATGGAGTTGTAAAATTATTCAGATATCCATGTTTAAGAAAAGGTATCTTTTTTCTAATATCTTAACTAACCCTCTCATAAAAAATGTTATGTGTCTACCTCATCTAAATAAATTATACAAGTTAATATCTTAGAGTATATACTAACTGATGGAGGACTTTATTATGCCAATTCAAAAATTATTCTTGAATAAAATATAGCAGTAATAATTTATCATCTCACTTGTTAATAAAGGCACTGCACACATATTAAAATGCAACTCAGTAACAGTGTTTATGAGAACAATGGAAGTAGCTTGACCCAAGTATATAGTGAACTTGTCAACCTGAAGGACAGGGTTTTTACAGAAGCCCAAGCTAGCATTGATACTGTGCATCTGCACTGATAATGAATTCAAGATCCTGCAGCCTCTTCATATTGCCAGTTCCTCCCTGTAAAATGTCAGCTACTCCAAGGACATAAGTGATTCTCAGTCTGTGTGTAAAGGCTGGCTGTGCTTCTTTTAGCTAGTGAAGCCCCTGTTTCTAGTCTTCTACCATAGGACATGCGAACCACCAGGCATTCTACAATGCTAGTCTTTAAAGACTCATCTGTATTGTTGCACGTACATTTTGGTTGGTTGTTTTTCAGTGCCATGAGAACACAAACTAATCATACAGGAAGTGTTCATTACAGTTTGTGTATTTATTTTTCCATTAGTTGACATTTGAGTCATTTCTAATCTTTTGTTAACACATGCAAGTTTCTCAAAGAGGTATATAGCATGAAACTGTTGGATGAAAGAGAATATGGATGTTGAACATTATAAGAAAATGTCAGTTTGCTTTCTAAAATAGTTAGAACATGTCATCAAAACCCTTTGACTCACAGCCTCTTCGGCACGTGGCCTTACCAAACTTTCTTCTAATTTTGGCAAATATAGATACTGTAAATGGTCATATTTTGTGGCCTCATTAAAATCTCTCCCAATGAGACTGAGCTTTATTTTCAGATGTTTTCGGGGGAGGTTTATGTACTTCCTGTATCAAACACAGTTCTTTTTCCCATATATACAGGGAGGTTTATGTACTTCCTGTATCCAACACAGTTCTTTATCCCTTTTGTTGAGATATTTATGTATTTCAGTAGGTTTAAATAATTTATAATATTTATAAGTTGCAACTATCATCTTTCAATATGTAACCAGTCTTCTATCTTTTTCATTTTCATTTTACTCATGTAGCCCAGGCTAGTCTCAAACTTAGTATAGTTGAAAAGGCTAGACCTAAGTTCTGGATCTGCCAGTCTCTACCTCTTAAATATAGGGATTATAGGTGTGTACTACTGTGCTTGGCCTCCTTTTATTTTCTTAATGTCTTTTATCTACTAGCTCTTAATTTTTATACATCCAAATTTTTATTATTATTATTATTGTTCTTATTATTTTTTTACCTAATTACGCTACATTCCTCTCACTGCCCTCCTCTCAGTCACCCCCTCTCACAATCCCTCTCTCATCTAATCTCCTCTTTCCTGAGAGGGTGGGGGCCCCTCTGGTTATCCACCCAACACTAGCACTTTAGGTCTCCGTGAGGCTATGCACATCCTTTCCCACTGAAGCCAAACAAGGCAGCCCAGCTAGATGAACATCTCCCACATACAAGCAACAGCTTTCGGGACAGCCCCTGCTCCAGTTATTTGGGACCCACATGAAGCTGCACATCTGCTACATATGTGTGGGAAGGCCTAGGTTGCACCCATGTATGTTCTTTGATAACTACATCTTTTTATCTATTTGTGTGTGTGTGTGTGTGTGTGTGTGTATGTGTGTATACACATATAGGTGTGCATGTGCCATATGTTTTGATATATATATAGTGCTAATGGGGATCAAAGCCAGAGATTGACACAGGTAAATGCTGTGTCAGTAAATTATATATACCCCAGCCCATTTTAAGTCAATGTATTTTTGAGGTATTGTCTCACAAAAGTTGCTCAGGCAGGCCTCAAACTTGCGATTTTCCCACCTTAGCCTTCCTAGGAGCCAGGTGTGAACTAGCACGCCTATCACCTAACAGTTTGTTTTTTTGTTTGTTTGTTTGTTTCATCATTTTTTATTTAATTAAAATATAATTACATAATTTCCTCCTCTCTTTTCTCCCTCCCAAACCTCTCATGACCCCCCCTTTTAAATTACATACACATATTTACAATGTATCTGAAAATAAATATATAAATGCAAAAAGACAGTTCAGTGTTGCTTTTTTGGGTTGTTTATTTGTTTTTGTTTGTTTTTCTGGCTGACCTCTTGGGATTGGATAAAATTTAATGTGTTCATCTCTGAGGAAGACTGATTCTCCCTCTCTCAGTAGTTTGTAATTGCCTGTAACTCTTCTAGGGGTGGGACCACATTCAATCACGCCCTCCACCCCACCATCCACTTTGGCATGCCATCTAATGTCATTGTTCAGGTCTTGTTTTAGCAGCCATTTTGTTGAGACTTCATGGGTGAATCTTTCCTATCATCTAGAAGATTCAGTCTCGCAGAAGACTTCCAGTGTTCTTACAGTTCTTTTATAACATTCCCCAAGCCTTAGGTGTAAGGAATGTGTTGTAGATGTATCAGTTGGGCTCCCCACATTTTGATGCAATAAAGAATCATTGATGAGGATTAAGAGGTACACTTCTCTGTGGGTGTGAGGATAAGTAATTAGATGTCAGTTGGGAGGCTAGCTGAGGGAAGTGGCAATAGTAGGTTCTCCCTCAGATCTGTGGCCTCAGTAGCCATGGGTGTTTGGGAAGGTTTTCAGTACTAGTCATGATTCCTGTCCTGCTGAGCAGGCCTTGAGTCCAGTTATACAGCTGTTGGTTACCACCAAAATATGTGTCACGATTACACCTGTAGGGATTATCTTCCTGTGGTTATCATTGCTGTAGTTCCCAGATGTTGCAGCTGGTAGGACTGTTGAGCTTGCTTCCCTTGGCAATGTGTATAGCACCTCCTGGTATTATTAAAGCTAATCATCAGGAGGTGGCTTTTGGGTCACATCTAAATATTCTTCCAGGTCCTGTATCCAAAGTACATAATGTCTTCAGCAATAGGAACTTATACCTCACAGTTTTTGTAGTTCCTACTAAACTATATTATAAAATAAGTAAAGGAAATATTTGTACCCCTCAGTTCATTCATTTGTTCTTTTAACTGATTTTAAGATCATTTTCCCATCTGTTCATACTCAGTGTTGTGATGTTGTAACAGTTTGGATAAAATAGTTGTTTAAGGTGGTTTGTGTGTGTGTGTGTGTATATATATTGCCTTTTATCAATTTAAAGATATACTTTTGTTACAGGGGCCAAGTTTAGAAAATACATTGGCCATTCAGCTCATGTAACTAATGTCAGATGGTCACATGATTATCAGTGGGTTATTTCTATTGGTGGAGCAGATCACTCTGTCTTTCAGTGGAAATTTATTCCTGAAAGAAAATTAAAAGATGCTCTTCACATAGCACCCCAAGGTAAGCGTAAACAGCTTCCCCATCCACAGCTCCAAACTAGCAATTTTACCGTTGAAGCTTCTTACCAGCAGAAAATTCCTGTTAGAATAGTTGTATATCTTTAAAGTTGGGTGTCGTGGAGTATGCTATACAAAGAATTTGGGTGGACATTTAATTTGTCAAATGAGTGAAATAATTCTGCTAGTAAAGCCAACAGTGTTTCATCTTGGAGATATGGGTTCCCAGATTTTTATATGCTTTAAAAATCAAGAAAATATCCATTCATCTGTTGTATGTAGTATTTTTATCTGTTTTTCATGTTGATTATAAGTTTTATTCAATTATATCTGTACAGACACTTAAATTAGTGTAGCATCCATTGGGGAGGCAGTGGGAGAGATTTAAAGGAGTTATTGAGTTTCAGTGTTTGGATGGTTAGATAATCTGTAGTACAGTTTACTGGCATCAGTGTCACTTGAAAAGGTCATTTCATTTAACTGTTTTATGGCTTGTTTCCTTATCATGCTGACAGAGTCATCTCTTAATAATTAATTTTACACTTTTGTTTTGAAAGTAAATCTTTTAAACAAATGACATTTTGTTTTTTAAATATTTACAGAAAGTCTGGCTGAGTCTAACAGTGATGAATCAGATTCAGATTTGTCTGATGTTCCAGAACTAGATTCTGAGATTGAGCAAGAGACACAGCTTACTTACCACCGGCAGGTAATGTCCTATTAACCTATGATGTTGCTCCCAAAGTACAGTTTCTTCATCTTGATTTCTGCTACTTTTATCTACTGTGAATTTTTATGACTTTAATTTCTCCAATAATGGATCGCTCTTTCAGTTTCCCCCTTTGAACAACATAGCACACTTACATAAAATGTTCTTTTATATTAAATTCTTGATGTACTAAGTAAGCCTATATTCTGTTTGCCTGTGTAATTTTGTCACAGGAGACTACCACATTCCTCTTTAATGTTTCCTTATGACTCATAAGAAAGCTCTCGGAGCACTAAATTCCAAGTGTTCTTTTATCATCATATGAAAGTTATATCAAGTATATGAGTATCTTTATTAGTATTTACATTAATCATATTTCTACATATATATTTAAGGTTTACAAAGAAGATCTACCTCAACTTAAAGAACAGTGCAAAGAGAAACAGAAAAGTGCTACTTCTAAACGAAGAGAACGTGCTCCAGGAAATAGTATTCGATTACACTTTATTCATGGGTATAGACTACTATATTTCATCTGTGTGTTTGAATTTGAGTTTGCACTTAATACCCTTTGCTGAGGGTTTAGGATTCTGTTTAGCCCATTGTTAGTAGTTTCTGGAGTCCCTTAGAGAACATTAGGTATAGGCCTCACATTTCAACTCCCCAGCCACTTGTTCCTATTCTCAGCAAGTACATACTTTCTCACCAGATTGGTGATCCTTTCTAAGAATTTGAAAAGAAGTTATTTATGAAAAGTATTTCTAGGGCTAGAGAGATGGCTTAGTGGTTAGGAAGGTTTGCTGCTCTTCCATGGGATCAAATTTCCATGATAAAACCTACCTACATCAGGTGGCCTCCAAAAGCACCTACACACATATGACACACACACACACACACACAAGTAAAACAAATCTTATAAATAGATGGTATGTTTGTTCCATTGTGTTGTGTGAATTGGACTTCTTTAAAGCACAATGTAAGATTGTCATTGATGGGATTGTATTAATCATTTGAAGATTTGTATATTCTAATTGCTTGCTTACGGTTACTGTTGGAACATGTATTACATAGCCACAGTTCAACAATACATAACAAAGTGCTGTTTGAAACCATCCTCTCTCTCTTCTTGCTCTCCCCCTCTGTCCTATGTGTCATTCCCTTCCCCTATAAATAATATTACTTCCAGAAATATCTGGATACAAATATATATTCTTTCTTTATGTGATTGTATATAAAAAGAAATGGTTTTTCTTTGTAGAATACAAATGTAATAGTGTTTTTGCAATTATTAGAATACCAGAGATGCCTTTTCTGGGCCTGATTTTTTTTTTCAACTCAATACCTTAGGCTAGATTTAGCTATCTGTAATCTGAGAAGCTCATAACAGTATGTGCATTCTAAGAAGCAGGTATTTATTAATTATTCAGTTTCTTTAAGAGTGAAAATTAAATGATCTGAATGATAACTACTTCTCTGTGTGTTAGATATTGATCAGATGAAAGATTAAAATGTGTTGTGCATGATTTGTTTTCTACATTAGTTACAGAGGTTATGACTGTCGAAGTAATCTTTTCTACACTCAAATTGGTGAAATTGTGTACCATGTGGCAGCAGTGGGTGTCATATATAATAGACAACAGAACACACAGCGTTTTTACTTGGGTCATGATGATGATATTCTGTGTTTGGCTATTCATCCTTTGAAAGACTATGTGGCAACAGGCCAGGTAAGTTCCCTTAAAAGACCATGTGACAATAAGTCAGATAGAAAACCTTTTCAAAAACTTATTTTGAGGTTTATTTTTTATTTTTATGTGTATAGATGTCTTCCCTGCATATATTTTGTGCACCGTGTACGTTCAGTATCCATGGAGGCTAGAAAAAGGTGTAAGATACCCTGGGACTAGAATTACAGACAGTTGTGAGCCACAGAATGGGTGCTGGGAATCAAACCTGGGTAATATGGCTGAACAGTCAGTGCTCTTAACTGGTTAGCCATTTCTCCAGCCCCTAAACCTGATTACTTTAGTTTGAGTTGCTAAAGCAATATAAGTAATTACTCAACAAAAAGCCCTGTGAAAACAGAATGACTATGTCTTATTTTTCAGTTGCAATACCAACCTACCAGGTTTGCAGTTGAATAGGTTCTGACAATTTGTAATGGATAACTCTTTATATGGGTATTCGTAAAGAAGGAGGCAAAATGTAGGTTCTTACTGTATTTACTGTATTTAAGAATTGTGCTAGCTTCTTTTTTTTATTTTTATTTTGTTTTGTTTTGGGTTTTTTTTTTTTTTTGGTGTTTTGGTTTTTTGAGACTGTTTCTCTGTATAGCCCTGGCTGTCCTGGAACTCATTCAGTAGACCAGGCTGGCCTCGAACTCAGAAATCCGCCTGCCTCTGCCTCCCAAGTGCTGGGATTAAAGGTGTGCACCACCACCGCCTGGCTTGTTCTACCTTCTTAATGTTTGTTTAGTTTACTTTTATCCCAACCTATGAAAATATTTAATATCCAAAGGGAAATATGACAAGCAACCGTGGAATGAAACCTTTAAAACTATGAGTCAAAATAAGTTGATTATCTCTGGTGTTTTGTCACAGTGATAGAACACAGACTAATGTGAGATGAGATGCCCCAGGCCTGCTTCTTTGGTGCTACATGCTATTAGCCAGGCTGAACCTGGTGTTTGAATCCAAGTACCTTTATTTATTCTGTGTCAAATTCTGTGCCTCTGTTTCCTCCTCTTTATAATAAGGATACAGTTGGTACCTAGCTTAAGGAATTATGATGGTTGTTAAATAAGCTAAACTTTGTAAGGGCTGTGGGACAGCATCTGTCAGGTAAATAATTTCTCAGTGAATGTTAGTCCCTAGCATACATCATCACTTCAGATGAGATGTTTGAAGTGATCATTACAGAACAGAAAATGTAGGTTATTGAATGCATAAAAAACTTAATTAGAGAGGCTTGGGATCCTTTGTGGATTTAATTATTGAAATGGAAAGAAAGTTGTTTCAGGCAAAAATGTAGGAAAAAGAGCCTGGGTATTTAAAGGGGGACTCTTGAAGGGTTATATTTAAATAATAACATGTCACAAAACAGTAATAAAAATGAAGGGAACTGGATGATTAGGCAGCAGTCATGCTGTAAAACTGTCAGAGGTAAAACTTAAGATCACTAGTAATGTTTAGATAGATTGGCTGGGTAAGTGCTGTTTCTATTATACCTTTATATTAAAAACTCTCAAAACTAATAGTAAATGTTATCTACCATTGTTTTTCAGGAGCTACTTTATATATAAATGATGATATATGTACCTTTATAGTTTATTACATTGTTCTAGAGCAATACTTGAGAATTGTAGAGTACTTGTATGTAAGTGAGCGTCACAAACCACATGATAGTCTCTTTTGCTATGGCAAAGCCATACATACATATTTGAGGGCCAAGTTAAAATGATGGGGTAAGGGGAAAGAGGGTGTGTTTGGAGTTTCTTCCAGTAGAGTGAATGTGTTCAAAAGTGTATTACACACATGTGAAAATGTTATGACCCCACAATTTTAGATAATATGCACCAATAAAAACAGTGAATTAATGATGTGAAAAGTTATTAATATCAGAGTGCTGTTGTCCACTTTGGTCTCATATCCATACTTAGTATTTTGACCCTTTCTGAATTTTTGATTATACCGGTATTCTAATCTAGAATAATCTTGATTGCTTCTCTTTATCTAAGACTTTCTGAATTCACAGCTCTATTATGTGTTTTCTGTTATATGAAGTCTTGAAAGCTGTTTTATTCTCATGTTGCCATATGTTCTTATTTGAAATGTCCTGTTTTTCTATGGTGTTTACAAGTTATCTAAATGTCATAATACTCAAAGCGCCCATCACAGTAACTCTGCCAACAGTAGGTTCTTAGTAATTACCTATTATCTTTTTCAATGAATTATAGAAGGAGAAGGAATCATATATAGCTCTATAATGTTTCTACAGACACTGTGCCTGGCTTTATTATTTGTTTTTGTTTTGTCCTGGGTATTCAACATAGGGCTGCATAATATATACTAAACATGTGCTTGTACCAGAAAGCCACAACCTCAACCCCCCATAATTAACATCTTCAGACTATTTTTAGTTAGCAAAGTAACAAATGCTAATAAGTTTGTGTCATTTTCCTTGGTTATCTCTTCATTCTGCTCTCATCTATCTCTTTTAGAATTTGAAGAAATGTTAATGAAAATACCCACGTTTATTATCTTTTTGTTTGATACATTTCTATGACAAAGATTATATAAGTATTTTATTTCCTTTTAACAGATATAAAAATAATTGTTTATAATGCCTTTTATAATTATATCTTTATCAGGTAGGTAGAGATCCCTCAATTCACGTTTGGGACACAGAAACCATTAAACCATTATCTATATTAAAGGGCTACCACCAGTATGGCATCTGTGCTGTTGAGTTCTCAGGTAAGACTATCTCAGTAAGATGATCAGAATACAGAGGGGGTATCATCTGTAAACCAGGGATACTAAGCTTGTCATTCAGCTATGGCTTCACAGTTTTTACCAAGTGTGCATACTATTGTAATCAAACATAGCAATGGAACTTGGTTTTCTGGCTTGTTTATAATTATAATGTAATGACTACAGCCATAAAGTCTTTTTAAACTATCCATGGTGCTGGAGAGATGGCTCAGTGGTCAAGAGCACTGACTGCTCTTCCAGAGGTCCTGAGTTCAATTCCCAGCAACAACATGGTGACTCACAACCATCTGTGATGGGATTTGATGCCATCTACTGGTGTGTCTAAGATATCTACAGTGTACTCATAGACATAAAATAAATAATTCTTTTAAAAACAATAAAATAAAATGTCCATGATAATATCAGCATATAAATGGTTTTCTGCAAAACTCCCAAAACTATCACAGGTGCTCCTGTAATATGTACTTTTCCTTTGAGTAAACCTTGATATTGATCTTTTATAGCTTCAAAATAAAGTTTGAAAATGGTGAGGATAAATAAGAATGCTTTTTAGGGGACTGGAGAGATGGCTCAGTGGTTAAGAGCACTGACTGCTCTTCCAGAGGCTCTGAGTTCAATTCCCAGCAACCACATGGTGGCTCACAACCATCTGTAATGGGATCTGATACCCTCTTCTGGTGTGTCTGAAGACAACGTACTCATATGCATAAAATAAGTCTTTTTTAAAAAAGGAATGATTTTAGGTGTCTATATTAAGTAGCAGTTTTAGTGGATCTTACAATTTCAGTTCATGCTGTCAGTTTAGCACCTGCAGATAAAAACTGCTGTGGATTGAGAGAAAATGTCATTATTGAAGATGTGTATGTCATGAATTAGTAGGTTTGCTGCCCTAACCAAAGTCAGTTATTCATAAATGGGACTTGGAGGAAAGCATATGTACACATGTATACTCAAGAGTACTAATGTCTGGAAGCAAGGGAAGGTAAAGCAGACTGCAGGGTCAACCATACAAACATCAGTATAGCACCGAGCCCCTGGCTGAGGTTTGCGAAAGTGAGGCAGAGTGGAAATGGTTCTCTCACACTGTGACCCTTACAACCTGTAGACACACGCACTTCTGTCACTGTCACAGTAGTCACTGGCTTCAATATTTAATATAGTCATTGCTTATTGTTTGCTAATAGTGGCAACTGAAACTTGGCCTTTACTGAAGGCAGCCATGTTAGTGACAGCATTTCCTTTGATAGACTTTAGTCACTGAGTTTTATGTCACAGTCACATTCTTAGAGTGAATTTAGTTGAAATAGACCCATTTTCCCTTCCTTTCTTGATTTTCTCATGTAATTAATACAGATTTCAGGTTTGTTTTAATTGACCTACTATTTATATTGATGGGGTATAGGGTGATTTATGTGTGTAGTGCCAGCAGTGGATGCCAGGACTTTACATAGACCAAACACATGCGCTGTCTTGAGCTGTCCCCCAAGCCCTAGTGCAATGTCCTAAATCAAGCGTATTAAGTAATACCGCATAGCATATTTAGGATAGCCATCATTTTATACATTTAGCATTCCCTCCTTCCTTCTTTCCATTCTACTGAATACATAAAGTATTCATAAAAAGTGATAATGATTCAGAAACCCATTGTAATGCCCAACTTGGAAGATGGCTCTGTGGATAAAATCACTTGCTTCGTGAGCCTGACAGCCTGAGTTCAGTCCTTGGAGCGCATATAAAGGTAGATGGAGAGAACTAACTTTATAGAGTGTCCTCTGACTTACACACATGCACACGCACACCCACTCACAAATTAAACCAGTATCCTCATTCTCTTCTAAATTCTGGTTCTTTTCATGGATGGATGTATATTGTCTAACATTTATCATTACTTTTAAAATTTTTCAGTATAGTGCTCTAGCATATAGCCTATTTTCTGCTGCTATAAATCCTTAAGGTGGATATTAATAGGCCATGCAGTGGTGGCATATGCCTTTAATCCCAGCACTTGGGAGGCAGAGGCAGTCAGATTGCTGAGTTTGAGGCCAGCCTGGTCTATAGAGTGAGTTCCAGGACAGCCAGGGCTACACAGAGAAACCCTGTCTCAAAAAAATAAAATAAAATAAAATAAAAAGGTGGGTACTAATAAAAACAGAGACCTGGTTAACTCACAGTTATGGAAACTAAATGTTCAAGTCAAGTGGCTCCATTGGTTCTGCTTCTGGTGAGTCTCTCCTTGGCTGTGTCCACTGTGACAGACAGCATCCTGGTGGAAGAAAGTGCAGATGGAAGAGAGACCATGGTGAGACAGGGAGCCAGAAATGTTTAAGGGTCTAACTTGTTTTTATTATAACAGCCATTAAAATAGAGCTAACTCTTCCCAAGAAAGCACATAACTTTATTTTAATTATTTATTAATATCCAAAATGCTTCCCATTCCCAGCACCACCCCCCCAGAGTCCCTCCTTCCATCCCCCTACCCCTTTTGCTCTGAGAAGGTGGTGCTCCCCCCTAGATATCCTCCACCCTGGTACATCAAGTCTCTGCAGGATTAGGTGCATCCTTTCCTACTACATCCAGACAAGGCAGCCCCGTTGGACAATGGATTCCACAATCAGGCTAGCTTTAGGGACAACCCCACCCCCTCCAGCATTATACCACTCATAGGGCAGAGCATCCAACACATTAATCCCCTCACACCAGGTCCATCTCTTAACTAATCTACCAGTCTACATCACACTGGGGGCCTAGCATTCAGCATGCAAAAAGAGACTTGGGGTGAATGTTCTATTCAAACGAGAGCATGTGGCTCTAGAAAAAACACTAGATGATTTTGACTTAATGAAATTAAATCAGAATCTCATCTTTTTGGTTGTCACAGCTGATGGGAAACGCCTGGCTTCAGTTGGAATAGATGACAGCCACACCATTGTGTTGTGGGACTGGAAGAAAGGGGAGAAACTTTCAGTGGCAAGGTAGGGAGTACACTGACCATGTTGGCAAAACACTAATGTTACCATGTTCTTCACTGTTTTGAAGTCAAGTTAGTATATGAGGGTTTTTTTGGTTTTTTTTTTTGTTTTTGTTTTTTGTTGGTTTTTTTTTGTAGTTACCATTAAATAAATATAATCAAACTAAGATTGGTTAAATAAATATAACCAAACTAAAGATACATTATTTTATTATTTCTTTGTAGGTTTAGCCCTTGTGAACCTGTTTTTTAATTTGCCTATAATAGGACATTGGAAATTACTATTTCAATCTTCCATTTTCAAAAAATGACTTCCATTAAAAGCTGTTATATACCAACTGGGAAGCATGGTTAAATGCTCACACATGTAATTGAAAAAAATACACAAATATGTGTGTGCTTTATGTATATATATTTTTCTAATATTTTCTTTATTTCTATGTTTTCTAAAATGAGCATGATTCATTTATAATAAAATATTAACTGCTTTGAAGGGGAAGTAGTTAACAGTGCCAGAGACTATATTTTAAGTTTGTTCTTTCCTCAAATTGAGATGTTAAAGTACTTAAAAATATGAATGCTTTTTATAGAGTGTAGATGATTTCCAAGGACACAATAGTTTCAAAGGAACTTTGAGAGTCTGGTAAGATGTTCAGTGGGCAGAGGCACCAAGTGTAACCTTAGTTTGGTCACCAGGACCTACAACGTGGTAGGAGAGAAATGATCACTGCAGGTTGTCCTTGACGTCTGATGCACAGAATGTGGCAGGAATGCTTCTCCCCTGAAATAAGTAAATGCAATAAAAGGATTATTGAAGGATGTTTTACATTGTAAGGAATGACTATTTCAAAAACATTAAACTCCTTCTTGTCACACATAGCATTCCCTGTTCACAAACCAGCAGGACTCATGGGTACTATCTGACTGAAGTTCTATTTTCACAGTTTCTACTGTCTGGAGAATCTGCTGCGCAAGTTAACATGTTTAAATAGTGGCAAATGTACAAAATGAATGATATCACAGCCTAAATGTCAGATACCAGCAGGAAACAATTATTCAGTAGGTAGAGGACTCCAGATAGGATGTGAGTTGTTCTGGGATGGATTATCTGTAGAGCTAAAACATTTTGGTTTGTTTCAGAGGCAGTAAAGATAAGATTTTTGTTGTGAAAATGAACCCCTATGTGCCTGATAAACTAATTACAGCTGGGATTAAACACATGAAATTTTGGCGTAGAGCAGGTAAGGAAATGTTTCTGTTTACTCCTTTGAAATTCTAGAAAGCAATTTAGGCAAGTACAGTGTGGTATGCCAGACTGAATCTTAGGATAGACAAGGAAAATTTTTAGAAAAAACTGAAATCTGAATGAGGCCTGAGGTTCAAATAAGGGCGCTGTGTAAATGATGTTGGTGTCTTAGTCTTGATAAAGGGATAGTGTTGTTAAGATGTTAGCATAAGGGAAACTGGATAGAGGACTGTGCAGAAACACTACACTATGTATTTGTTTGAAATAAGAGATTTAAAGAAGCTGGGCGAGGTGGCGCACGCCTGTAATCCCAGCACTTGGGAGGCAGAGACAGGTGGGTTTCTGAGTTCGAGGCCAGCCTGGTCTACAGAGTGAGTTCCAGGACAGCCTACATAGAGAAACCCTGTCTTAGAGAGAGAGAGAGAGAGAGAGAGAGAGAGATTGAGATTGATTTAAAGAAAGGAAATACTAGGCTGCTGGAGAGATAGCTCATGATTGAGAGCTCCTGTCTTCCAAGGACCCAAATTTAATTCCAGGCAGCCACATGGCCACTTGCTGGTGGGGATCTCGTGCCCTCTACTGGACCGTGTGGGCACTGCATGCATGAGGTGCATACAAGAGTTTGTGTATGTGCAAGAAAAAATAAAACAGAAACTTGTCACAGACTCCTGTCAACTAAAAAGAGAAGGAGGAAGAGGAAGAAGAAGGAGAAAATTAAGGAGGAGGAGGAGGAGGAGGAGGAAAAAAGAAAAAGAACTTGAGAAGTACATACTTTTAAAAAAATGTGCAGTTGAGTTGTGGCATGGCACCCACCTTAATCCCAGCACTCAGGAGGCAAAGGAAGGCAGATTTTTGGGAGTTCAAGGTCAGGCTGATCTATAAAGCTACAGGATAGCTAGGGCTATTACACGAAAAAACTCTGTCTTGAAAACACACACATTTCAATTTAGTAACAATTTTCCTTACGTTTTTATAGATATCTAATAGCCTTGAAACTGAATTATAAGTGGATAAATGTTAAGGTTTGTTGTATATTTTCAGTCTACCTCATTTTCAAAGATCAGATCCACAGAGTTCATTTTCATAAAGGAAGGCTACTGATTTGAGTTAATTTTATATTCTGCTACATTGCTAAGGTTATTTATCAGCTGTAAGAGTTCTTTGGTGGAATTTTGGGGGTCACTTATATATAATATCAAATCATGTGCAAATAGTTATACTTTGACTTCTTCTTCCTTTCCAATTTGTATTCCCTTGAGCTCCTTTGTTTTCTAATTGCTCTGACTAGAATTTCAAGTACTATATTGAATAAGTAGGGTAAACAACCTTGTCCCAGATTTTGGTGGGATTGCTTCAAGTTTCTCTCCATTTAATTTGATTTTGGCTGTTGCTTTACTATATATTGCTTTTATTATGTTTAGGTATATATATACCATGAATTTCTGATATCTCTAAGACTTTTAACATGAAGGGGTGCTGTATTTTGTGAAAGGCTTTTTCAGAATCTAATGAGATGATCAGGTGGCTTTTTCCTTGAGTTTGTTTATATAGTGTATTTCATTGATGGGTTTTTGTATATTGAACCATTCCTGTATCCCTGGGATGAAGCCTACTTGATCATGGTGAATGATGGTTTTAATATATTCTTGGATTCAAGAGACAACCTTATTGAGTATTTCTGCATCAATATTTATAAGGGAAATTGGTCTGATATTCTCTTTGTTGTGTCTTCTCTTGGTTTAGGTATCAGAGTAACTGTGACTTCATAGCATGATTTAGGAAGTGTTTTTTTCTGTTTCTATTTCTTAGAATAGTTTGAGGAGGATTGGTAGTAGCTCTTCTTTGAGTGTCTTGTAGAATTCTGCACTAAAACCATCTGGCTCTGGACTTTTTTTGGTTGGGATGTTTTGGTGACTATTTCTATTTCTTTAGGGGTTATGGGGCTGTTTAGATAGTTTACCTGGTCTTGATTTAATTTTGGTACGTGGTATCTGTCTAGAAAATCATCCATTTCATCTAGATTTCCAAGTTTTGTAGAGTATAGGCTTTTGTAGTAGTTTAAGATGATTTTTTGAATTTCCTCAGTTTCTGTTGTTCGCTATTTTCATTTCTGATTTTGTTAATTTGGAAACTGTGTCCTCTAGTTAGTTTGGCCAAAGGTTTGTCTATCTTGTTGATTTTCTCAAAGAACTAGCTCTTGGTTTTGTTGATTCTTTGTATAATTGTCTTTGTTTCTACCTGGTTGATTTCAGCTCAGAGTTTGACTGTTTCCTGCATCTAGTCCTCTTGGGTGCCTTTGATTCTTTCTGTTCTAGAGCTTTCATGTGTACTGTTAAATTGCTTAGATAGTGTCTCAGTCAGGGTTTCTATTCCTGTACAAACATCATGACCAAGAAGCAAGTTGGGGAGGAAAGGGTTTATTCAGCTTACACTTCCACGTTGCAGTTCATCACTAAAGGAAGTCAGGACTGGAACTCAAGCAGGTCAGGAAGCAGGAGCTGATGCAGAGGCCATGGAGGGATGTTCCTTACTGGCTTGCTTCCCCTGGCTTGCTCAGCCTGCTCTCTTATAGAACCCAAGAACACCAGCCCAAAGGTGGTACCACCCACAAGGGGCCCTCCCCCTTGATCAATTGAGAAATGCCTCACAGTTAGATCTCATGGAGGCACTTCCCCAACTGAAACTCCTTTCTCTATGATAACTCCAGCCTGTGTCAAGTTAACACACAAAACCAGCCAGTACAAATAGGATTTCTCCAATTTCTTTATGAAGGCACTTAGTGCTATCAGTTTTTCTCTTAACACTGCTTTCATTGTGTCCCATAAGTTTGGATATTGATGTGTATTCCTTTTCATTGAATTCTATAAAGTCCCTGATTTCTTTATTTCTTCCTTGACCAAGTTATAATTGAGCACAAAGTTTTTTAATTTCCATGAGTATGTTGCTTTCTGTTTTTGTCGTTACTGAAATCTAGCCTTAGTCTGTGGTTACCCAATAGAATGCATGAGATTATTTCAATCTTCTTGTGTCTGTTGAGGCTTGGTTTTTGTCCGATTATATGGTTAGTTTGGGAGAAGTTTCTCTGAGGTGCTGAGAAGAAGGTGTATTCTCTTGTTTTGGGATGAAATGTTCTGTAGATATCTGTTAAATCCATTCGGTTCATAACCTCTATTAGTTTCACTGTGTCTCTGTTGAGTTTCTGTTTCAATGACCTGCTCATTGGTGAGAGTCAAATGTTGAAGTCTCCCACTATTATTGTGTGAGGTGCAGTGTGTGCTTTGAGCTTTAGTAACATTTTTTTTACAGTTGTGGGTGCCCTTACATTTGGGGCATAGATGTTCAGAATTGGTGGAATTTTCTTTTGATGAATATAAAGTGTTCTTCCCCATCTCATTTGATAACTTTTGGTTGAAAGTTAATTTTATTGGATATTAGAGTGGCAACTCCAGCTTGTTTTTCAGAACCATTTGCTTGGAATTTTTTTCCATCCTTTTACTCTGAGATATTGTCTGTCTCTGTCACTGAGGTGTGTTTCTTGTATGCAGCAAAATGCTGGGTCCTATTTATGTATCCAGTCTGTTATCCTGTGTCTTTTTATTGGGGAGTTGAATTCATTGTTGTTGAGAGATATTAAAGACAGATGATTGTTAGTTCCTTTTATTTTTGTTGCTAGAGTTGGTATTATGTGTGTGTGATTCTCTTCTTTTTGTTTTATTGTGAAATGTTTAATTTCTTGTGTTTTCTTGGATGTAGTTACCCTCGTATTGGAGATTTTGTTCTAGTATCCTCTGTGGGGCTGGATTAGTAGGAAGATATTGTTTAAATTTGGTTTTTTCATGAAATATCTTCATTTCTCCATCTATGGTGATTGAGAGTTTTGCTGAATTTAGTATCCAGGGCTGGCATTTGTATTCTCTTAGATGACATCTGTCCAGGATCTTCTGGCCCTTAGGGTTTCTGTTAAGAAATCAGATATAATTCTAATGGGTCTTCCTTTACATTTTACTTGGCTGGTTCCCTTTGCAGCTTTTAATATTTTTTTGTTCTGCATATTTAGTATTTGCTATTATGTGGTAGAAGGATTTTCTTTTATAGTCCAATCTATTTGATGTTCTGTAGGCTTCTTGCCCGCCATCTCTTTCTTTTTTCTTTTCTTTTCTTTTCTTTTCTTTTCTTTTCTTTCCTTTCTTTCTTCTTTGTTTGTTTCTTTTTAAACTCATTTAACTTATTTATTATATGTTAAGTACACTGTAGCTATCCTCAGACCCACTAAAAGAGGGCATCCAAACTCATTTCAGATGGTTGTGAGCCACCATGCAGTTGCTGGGATTTGAACTCTGGACCTCTGGAAGAGCAGTCAGTGCTCTTAACCGCTGAGCCATCTCTCCAGCCCCATCTCTTTCTTTAGATTAGAAAAAATGTTTTTTTCCTGTGGTTTTGTTGAAGATGTTTTCTAGTCCTTTGAGCTAGGATTCTTCAACCTCTTCTATTCCTATTATTCTTCGATCTGATCTTTTCATTGTGTGTTGAATTTCCTGGATATTTTGGGTTAGGAGCTTTTTACAGTTTGTATTTTCTTTGACCAATGTGTCCATATTTTCTATGGCATCTTCTAGGCCTGATATTCTCTCTTCTGTCTCTTGTATTCTGTTGGTGACACTTGCATCTGTAGCTGCTGATCTCTTTCCTAAGTTGTCCATCTCCAGGGTTGTCTCCCTTTGTGTTTTATTTATTGTTTCTATTTCCATTTTTTGTTCTTGGACTGTGTAATTCCATCATCTGCTTGATTGTATTTTCCTGTATTTCTTTAAGAGATTTATTTGTTTCCCTTTAAAGGGCTTCTACCTGTTTATCTATGTTTTCCTGTATTTCTTTAAGGTTATTCTTTATATCGTCCTTAAAGGTCTCTATCATCATCATCATGTGATGGAATTTTAAGTCATTATCTTGCTTTTTAGACTTGTTGGGGTATCCAGGGCTAGTTGTGGTGGGAGAACTGGTTCTGGTGGTACCCGATTGCATTGAATTCTGTTGATTATGATCTTGTGCTGGCTTTGTCCATCTGGTTATCTCTGGTGTTAGCTGGCCTCCTTGGAGGCAGGCATTGCAAGGTTAGGGTGGGCCTCTTGTGTCTCTGGTTAGAGCAGACTTCCTGTGTCCTTGATTACTGTGGACTTCCTGGGAGGCAGGTAGGTTGTACCCCTGGTTATTTTGGGCCTCCTGGGAGGCAGACAGGCTGTGGGGTGTGAGGGTATCAGGCCTGCTGATCTTGCCTGGGTGGAGAAGCATACAAGTAGGAAGGTGGAGCTGGGCAGGTAGGCCCTCTGTCAGCTGGGCTATGTGTCTTTGGTGACCTCCTAGAAGGCAAGCAGGCTGTGGCGTGTGGCCAGGTATCTGGCTGGAAGAAGGGTGGAGCTGGGGATGATAGGGTGGCAGTGGTGGAGGTGGGTCCTGCATCAGCTGGGCCCTGTAGTTCTGTCAGCTGGCGTAGGTATTTGGGTGAGATTCTCACCTGTGTCTTTGATTTCTGTGGACCTCTGGAGAGGCATGCAGGTTGTTGGTGTGGGCCTGTATTAGTCTTTTAAAAGCTTTCTTTAAATAAGCCATAAAAATCTTTGAAAAGTATTATTAAAAATTCTAACAAGTTACTAAAACTTAGTTTTTATGTTATTTATCAAAAAAGATATAGCCTGAGATTCACGATATAAAGTATTCCCTCAAATTGATTGATAGATTTGTAATTTTCTTTTTAATTCTCTATACTTACATGTCTTTCTGTCAAACATCAGTAGGAATGAAACTGTTCTTTGTAACTGTAGACATTTTGAAAGCAGTACTTTCACATTTTTTTTATAACCCAGGGGGAGGATTAATTGGAAGAAAAGGCTACGTAGGCACTCTGGGGAAAAATGACACAATGATGTGTGCAGTGTATGGATGGACTGAAGAGATGGCTTTTTCCGGAACATCCACGGGAGATGTGTGCATCTGGAGAGATGTCTTTCTTGTAAAAACAGTTAAAGCCCATGATGGGCCTGTGTTCAGTATGCATGCATTGGAGAAAGTAAGTAACCTAATGACATTTTATTAAAAAATACAGCTATCATGAAAGGAGCACTGCTTTCTACTTAGCTGGGCTCCCCAACCATGGTCTCTTTTAGTCTTTCTTTCTAAATCCCTAAATATGATATGAACTAGGTATGCTGCTTAAAAACACTTTAAATGGCATAGTGGCACTTCCCTGTAGCCCAGCACTCAAAAGGTGAAGGGTGGAGGATCATAAGTTCAAGGTCATACTTGGTTGCACAACTAGCTCAAAGCCAGCCTCAACTACACAAGACCCTGTCTAAAAGTAAAAGACAAAGAAAAAGAGGAAGGAAGGAAGGAAGGAAGGAAGAAAGGAAAGGAAAGGAAAAGAAAGAGAACTGGGAAAGGAAAGGCTGGTGAGATGGCTCAGCATGTATAATACTGGCTGCACAGGCCTGGCAACCTGAGTTCAGTCCCTGGAACACACAGTGAAAGGAGAGCTGTCCTCTGACCTTACAGAAACACACACACACACACACACACACACACACTTACACTCCCTCTTCCTCTCCCTCTCCCCTCCCGCTCTCTCCTTCCCCTTCCTTCCCTCCTCTTCTCCCCTCCCCCTCCCTCACACATCCCTCTCTTTCTCTCTCTCAGTCACACACACAAATTATTATGAAGGAAAGGAAACTAAACGCTTATTCTATTAAGCCCTGCTGTGTGTCAACATTATGCTAAGTGCTGTCTATATAATTACATCCTATTCAGTGCCATTGCCATTCCTTCTTTCCAAGGTAAAGTAGGAGGCTTTAGAAGGGTGTTTGTGATTGCCGAAAGTGTGATAGTGGCATGTGTCACTCACCACCCACTACAGAAACCGGTCTTCTGGTATCCTAGCATCACTATGGATACTGTTATAGATTCTGTGTTGATGTTTGGAAACTATAATAAAGGCTCATACTGTTAAACTTAATTCCTTGTACTGAATCCCTGTTAGTCAGAAGACTTTTGGCTACACTCTTTTCTCTATAGTTTTCAATATAAAGCAGCTAGTTGGTTTGGATGTATTTTGGTCTTGACTAACTGGATCCCTTTGTTTTCATAGGGATTTGTAACTGGAGGAAAAGATGGCGTGGTAGCCCTTTGGGATGATTCCTTTGAAAGATGTCTCAAGACCTATGCTATAAAAAGAGCTGATTTAGCCCCAGGATCTAAAGGTGGTTTCATATTTTGTCTGTTGTTCAAGAAAAGACTTAATTATTCATCAGTATGCTTGATCACTGAGATGGAACAGAAGAAATATATTTTGCCTTCTTGATAACCATCAGAATTAAATAGAAATCATGATACCAGAGTCATCATCCTTCTTTCTCTGGTGTATTTGATGAAGTACTAACTGACCATGACACTCTTAACTCTTATACTTATCAGCATCTAGGAAATTGTTGTCAGGCAGAATTTGTGCTTACTGAACAAGCCTGACAATCTGATGTCAGTCCCTGAACCCACTGTGCAAGGAGGGAGCTGTGCTGGCCTCTACTCTAGCCTCATGGGTCTTTCTTGTCTTTTCTTTCCGTGCATTTCTTCCTTTCAGTGACTGTGCCATATTCCCTCTGACCTCAAGGCCTTTTCTGCAAGCTTTAACTTTGTCTATAGTCTGTACTTCCCTCCAATGACAGAACCATGCTCACATTTCAAATCTGAAACACTTTATTCTACATGACCTCATCCTCACTTCCCCCTTCAGAAGTTGAATTCCTTTCTTAAATTCTCCCTTCCTTATAACCTCATACAAGAACTGTTGCAAGAGCTAGGCCTGCCATACTTACTGATAGGATACTGAGGCCTGCCTGGGGCACACTGGACAGAGGGATCTAGCTTATGCTAAGTTAGGATTTCTGGTCTGGATGTTATACATAGCCTAAGGAAGAAGATGAAGACTTGCTAATGTATGAAGCAGAGAGGTAGGTATTGAAATGGCAGTGTGGGATCTGGGTAGAACAGAATTACATGTTATACTCTAAGATTAACAAATTGAATGGTTGAAGGAAATGCAGTACATCACTGGAATTTCTAAAATATAGATAGAACTTTATAATGTGATTTTTTTACCATCAAATACTATAAGTAGAAAAATACATATTCATGAATTATCTTAATTAACTTCATACCTTTAAGAACTTTCCCATTTGACATTTCAGGTCTGCTCTTGGAAGATAACCCATCTATACGTGCCATTTCATTAGGACATGGTCATATTTTAGTTGGCACAAAGAATGGTGAGATATTAGAAGTGGATAAAAGTGGCCCAATCACTCTTCTAGTCCAGGTACCTGAAATGTTAATGTGTGCTTTTCTTCCTTTACAGTCCACGTTTTCTTTCAGAACAGGAGAAGCAAAGCTGACACAGGTAAATCAGTGTAAGATGAGTGAGGGGATATGTCTCAATGTTAATATGCACTGAGACAATTAGCCCGTAGACTAGACAAAACCAGTAAATGAATAACACGTGTTCACATGTAGAATAAGTGCCAATACTGAAGTAAAATTCTATAATTATGAAATCAATGGGACAAAGCTAGTTATAATGAGGCACTCATTTCATGTTTTTGGAGCCTATTTGCTAAACATAAGTCATTGGTTATTGAAACTCTTTGGTTAAGTAAGCATTAAGTTGATAGCTTGTAGAAGTGAAAAAGGTATGATTATAGATTAAATTTATGAATATAGACTAAAAGGATGAAAAAGTATGAATATAGACTAAAATTGTATTGCTGAAAACATCAGTAAAAAGAAGCTAATAAAAATTCAGAAATAAACTTTAAGACAGAGTCTCACTGCTATCTGGCATTTGCTATGTAGATCAGGCTGGCCTCAAATTTATGAAGCTCTCCTTGCCCCTGCTTGCACTTCTGCCTCCTTTCTTAGTACATTCATGTGTCTTTAATTATCTGCTTCATTCATGTTAGGATACCAAAGGGCACACACAGATAGAGCACTATCCATGCTTTATTGTCAATACCCTGTCAGTGAGATTATGTAAGAGGCAAAACACATTAGTGATAGCTTGTTAATTTCACCCACAGAATATGCCTTTAAAATAAAAAATAAATAATAAAGTCATTGTGGGGTTTCTGGTGTGTGTGTGTGTGTGTGTGTATAACTGGCCCTGCACTCATGATCTTCCTCTTAGGTTATGCATACACTACACATCTGGCTAGACAAGGTAATCTACACATCTATGAGATCCCAGGCAGTGTTACTACAAATACTATTTTAGACATGAATACAGAGGAGTTACTTTTTTTAAAATGTCATAAGAAAAGATCTAGAAATCACAAATAATCTCTATTAAGATAAAAAATTTCAGTGGAGTGGGGATCTGAGAACAGTTGGAGAGGGATATGATCAAAATACATTATGACTATATATGGCACCCTCAAAGAATAAATGAATAAATATACTATCTTAAAAGAGGGGACATCATTTTAGCCAGGCGGTGGTGGCACATGCCTTTAATCCCAGCACTTGGGAGGCAGGGGCAGGTGGATTTCTGAGTTCGAAGCCAGCTTGGTCTACAGAGTGAGTTCCAGGACAGCCAGGGTTATACAGAGAAATCCTGTCTCGAAAAAAAAAAACAAAAAAACAAAAAAATCAAAACAAAAAAAAAAAAGAAAAAGAAAGAAAAGAAAAAAAGAAGAGAGGGGACATTTTAAATAAAATAAATGGAATAGACTTTATTTGAGCACTAAAGTATTTGTGTCTCAGCATAGGCACCAAGCTCTTGACAGCTAGGTGTAGAAGACAAAGATCTGTGTGGTTCAAATTCTTAAACCTTATCTTGACATTATTGGCAGTTTGCGACTGTCAGATCTTTGATTAGAGACCACTGGGGACTTCTGTTTGGTAAAATATCTAGCTTCATCTTAGTATTGATGTTGGCTTTCAGGTTGTTTACACAGTAACCTAGTATGGGTGCTGTACTAATGAACTCCTAATTAAAACTGTTCTTAATATAACTTTTTAAAAAATGATGCTAGGCATTTAGGCCAGGGCCTCATGCATGCTGAATACATACTGACCATTGAGTCATACCTATCCTAGTGTGTTATATTTATTATATGGTGAGAAATGTCTTTTTAGCTTGTTGTCTTTAAGATACGCAATAACCTGCCTTGGCTATTATTGTCTAAACATGTATGGGAAAGCTTAGTGAATCTTGTGAAAGAAATCAAGTAAAGGTTTAATTGCTTCAAATAAATAGAAAAACAGTAGTAATTTCAGACATAACTATATACCATGAATACTGAGATAATAAATTGAAAAATGATTAAAACTGATAGAGCCTCTATAATGTGATGAGTTTAAAAATTAGCATATAGAAACCAATAGAATGCCAGGACAAGGAAGTGGGAGTGGGTAGGTTGGTGAGCAGGGGGAGGGAGGATTGGAGGGGGGCTTTCAGGAGGGAGGAATACCAGGAAACGGGATAACATTTGAAATATAAATAAAGAAAATACCTAAAAAGAAAGAAAGAAGCAAACAAATAAACCAATGGTATTTTTTTCTAGTAGCAATACGAATAAAATAGTACATATAATACTACTCAAAATAAAACTATACAATAACCGCTATTTTTATTTTTTATTATTTTTCCATGTATTCATGGATTGGGGGGAGCAGTGCACATGCTACAGCATGTGTGGAAATCAGAGGACAAGTTGGGAGAGGTGGTTTTCTTCTTCTGCCGTGGATTATTGGAAATCAGAGTCAGAATGTCAGGTTTGAAGACATGCTCTTTACTGTCTGATCCTTCCCACTGGTTATTCCAGCAACCAGGAATTTTAAGGTTAAAAGATGTAAAACCTACACTAAGAAAATTTTAAATATAAAATGAAATATAAAATTTTGAAATATAAATAAAGAAAATACCTAGAAAGAAAGAAAGAAAGAAAGAAAGAAAGAAAGAAAGAAAGAAAGAAAGAAAGAAAGAAAGAAAAAAGTAGGAAGGAAGAAAGAAAGGGAAGGAAGAGAAGGAAAGAAGGAAGAAATGAAATTTTAATAAAGATAGAAAAGATCTAGATAAAATGTAAATTTTTTTATAATTATAATTCATTCTTTGATAGGACATTTTGCACAAAATTCTGGCTTTTACAAAAGCACCTAGAAGATAAAGTAAGAATAAGGAAGAAAATGTTGAGAGCCTCTTCAGAATAGAAATATACAAAACATAAACTTACTCTAACTGAAAAGTGTGGGAGCGTGTAATCCCTAACAGGACATCAGAAGACACCAGTGTTTGTAGCAGTGCTGTTTGTGACTCAGTCTGACCTAATGGTGTCCAGTTCTCATGGGCATGAGATAGTTATTTAGTCATTGTGATCTCTAACTTATTGGGAGCAAGACTTTGTGGTTTTCACTGTATAGTCTTATTTTGTTAAGCTTGTCCCTATTTTTTAATATTATCTTAAACAATATTTTTTCAATTTTATTTTCAGATTATTCTTTGCTAATATATAGTACAGTTGATTTTGTATTCATCCTGTAATGGAAACAAGGACCTATAAACTTGCTAATTTCATGTATTACTTCTAAAAGTTTTGCAGTAGATTCTTTACCATTTTTTATATACAAGATCATTTCATCTACAAATAATTTATTCACTTTCTCATGTCAATTCTGGATAGCCATTACTTCTTTTACTTAGATAGTTGCTCTGGCTGAAACTTGTAGTGTAACATTGAAAATAAGCAGTGAGAGCAGATGTTCCTGGTTTAGTTCCCTATCTAAGGAAGGTATCATTAAGTGTAGGATCCTCCCTCCCTCCTTCTTTTCCTTCCTCCCTTCCTCTCTTCTCTTCCATTCTCCTTCTCTCCTTTCCATCTTTTCTTATTTTAAGACATGGTTTTGTTGGTTATCCTGGCTTGCCTGGATGCATATTAGGCTTACCTTGAATTTGCTGCTATCTTCCTGCCTCAGCTTCCTGAGTAATAGTATAGGCATGAGATTTTTCATAATGAAAGTATAGGTTTTTCACAAATGATCTTTACTAATATGGAGAATCATGATTTAATTCCTAGTTTATTAAGTGGTTTAGTCATGGGCCAGGAGGGATTTATTGTATGCTTTTTTGTTTGTTTTTTTGGGATGATCATGCTGTTTGATTTTTATGGTTGTCTTTACATGTGCTGAATTCTGTTAATTAATAATGTTAGTGCTCCTGGTTAGGGTTGTTGCTTTGTATTTTTCTTATCTGGCTGTGATATTCGTAAAATGACTTGGGAAGTAGTGCCTCATGGTTTGAGAAGAAAGAAAGCTCCTACTGTTAAAGAAACTGGTTTTATAGCAGAATGCAGAAAACAGTAATCTTTACATGTACTCTTGAGGCCAGTGAAGGCTGTTATGTTGGGAAGAGTTTGGTAAACTCTGATCATATGATAATAGAAAATATAGACCACAGTTTGCCCAGAGGCAAAGTCTGGTCTCTGGAGTCAAGTGCAAGGACAGGGTGCTTCTGGGTGTGATAGACTTTAGGGGGTAAATGCATATGGTGGAAGTGATCTCAGGTCTCCTTGAGTTACAACAGGGCTTCAGTATTCTTGGTGGCATTTCCCTCAAGGTAGATCTGACATCTGCAGTAGAGACTTGAGGAAATGGAGCCTCCCCTTGCCTGCTGTGCACAACAAGGATTTACTCTCCAATGCGCAGTGGGAGGATGGTATCCTGGCCCTCCAGCCAGGAGCTGGGGATAAAGCAGGTGCTCTTGGGTGCAGGACTCTGTTTGGTTTCCAAGTAGATGAGTTGTGAAGTTGTGACCAGGGAAGAGGGCGTAGGTTCCAGTACACATGCCATCGCTATTTTACCAAAGTCCACTAGATTATCCTTAGTAAACTTTCTTTCATTTCTTCTGTCTCCTTAAAACCTTGTCATGACTTTACTGAACTTAGAGATCTTTTTCCATTTCCCTGGTGAGTGGGTCTGCGGAGCTCCTCCTCTGATTCATGCATTTTCAGATTACGCTGAGATTAACTGTGTTTTCTTTATAGGGACACATGGAAGGAGAGGTGTGGGGTTTGGCCACACATCCTTATCTGCCCATCTGTGCTACTGTAAGTGATGATAAGACCTTAAGAATATGGGATCTCTCTCCTAGTCATTGTATGTTGGCAGTCCGGAAACTGAAGAAGGGTAAGAGGCTCTCAGACTTAAAGATTAAGCCGTCAGTCTTCTGATGTTCACAAATAGCCATAAAATGTCTCTTGCAAAGCATTATTGGAACTTCCCTCATCTTCCTTGGGCTGAACCTGTGACATTCCAAGGGTAGGATCATGGGAGAGATTCAATGCAGGGTGAATTTATTGTTTCATTTCTATTGCTTAACTTATCTTTTAACAGTGTAATGCCAATTTGAATGGAGTATTGCCCTCATTTGTCTAATAGCGCAAACTTATTTTGATAGTTGGTTCAGTTTTGAATTCTTAGAATTGTTTCTGGAGCTCTTAGTATAGAGTTGGTGTTATTCTCTTCTGCTTATTCTTACAGCTCTGTAGTTTACCAGTTTTGAACATGTGTCTGGGTTTACTTGGATTCATCTGCTTTATGCTTCCTGAGTATGTGGCCTTTTATTTTGTGTTAGTATTAGAAAAACTCTCTGTCAGTGCTAATGGCTCCCACTGGGAGTACATCTTTGTATTAGGTTACATGCAAAACTTGTGAGTTCTGTATTTCAGTGTTAAATACTATTACTTAGTTATCTTTATTTTATTCAGCATTAGTTCAAGAGGAAAAGTTGGTTTTCATAGTTTGAAAGAATACATGTGAAACTTTCTTTTTTGAAACAAAATCTCACTATTTCTTCCTAGCTGGCCTCTAACTCTCTAAAGTTGAGGCTGGCCTTAAACTCACAGAGCTCTGCCTGCCTCTGCCTCCTGAGTGCTGGGATTAAGGGTCTCAGCCATTATTTCTGGTGGTATGTGTGACAACTGCTTAATATAGTAAGATTGTTAAACTAATATAATAAGTTCTTCCCCTATTTGAACCATAGTGGCCCCTGATCTCAGTCCAATGTTGGCTGTAATAAGTATCTGGATCTATCTCAGTCAACTGCTGGTAGAGCCTCTCAGGGGACAGCCATGCCAGGCTCCCGACTTTTGGTTATCATAGCATCAGTTGTAGTGTCAGGCCTTAGAAGACCAGCAATCTCAGCTTACCCAGACCCCAGGGAGCTCCCAGAGACTGAGCCACCAACATGGAGCATACACAGGTCAGTCCAAGGCCTCTGGCACAAATCTAACAGAGGTCTGCTTGGTCATGCCTTAGTGGGAGAAAAATCCCTGAGAGACTTGAGGCCCCAGGGAAGGGAGAGGTCTGGGAGGTGGAGTTGTGGAGCACCCTCTCAGAGGCAACAGGGAGGAGGAATGGGATGAGGAACCGTGGGAGGGGGAACCAAGAGGGGAGAAACGAGAATATAAATAAATAAAATAATAAAAATTGAAAAAAAGTATTATTGATGCCATGCTGAGTTAGTTATGAGACACTGATGTAAATGAGCTGTATAAGAAAAATTTTGGTGAATAACTCAATTTCATAGCAATCAAAGAATAAATAGAATTTAAATATACAATACGACTTAATGTTTATATTCTTAAGGTTTGAGAAGTTAATATAGCCTGAATACTTATCAACCTTTTGTACTTCCTTTTTAAATGACACATTGGAAAGTTCCCATTAACAATTTCTTTTGTTGGCATGCTGGTGCCTACCTGTAATCTCTGTAGAGATGGTATGGTTTCAGCTGTCAGGCCAGCCTGAGCCATATCGTAAGACCCCTGTATCCACAACAACAACAACAACAACACACCAGCTTGTGTATCCTGAGGTTTTACTTTTTTTTTTTTTTTTATTCGATATAATTTATTTACATTTCAAATGATTTCCCCTCTTCTAGCCCCCCCCCCACTCCCCGAAAGTCCCGTAAGCCCCCTTCTATTCCCCTGTCCTCCCACCCACCCCTTCCCACTTCCCCGTTCTGGTTTTGCTGAATACTGTTTCACTGAGTCTTTCCAGAACCAGGGGCCACTCCTCCTTTCTTCTTGTACCTCATTTGATGTGTGGATTATGTTTTGGGTATTCCAGTTTTCTAGGTTAATATCCACTTATTAGTGAGTGCATACCATGATTCACCTTTTGAGTCTGGGTTACCTCACTTAGTATGATATTCTCTAGCTCCATCCATTTGCCTAAGAATTTCATGAATTCATTGTTTCTAATGGCTGAATAGTACTCCATTGTGTAGATATACCACATTTTTTGCATCCACTCTTCTGTTGAGGGATACCTGGGTTCTTTCCAGCATCTGGCAATTACAAATAGGGCTGCTATGAACATAGTAGAACATGTATCCTTATTACATGGTGGGGAGTCTTCTGGGTATATGCCCAGGAGTGGTATAGCAGGATCTTCTGGAAGTGAGGTGCCCAGTTTTCGGAGGAACCGCCAGACTGATTTCCAGAGTGGTTGTACCAATTTGCAACCCCACCAGCAGTGGAGGAGTGTTCCTCTTTCTCCACACCCTCTCCAACACCTGCTGTCTCCTGAATTTTTAATCTTAGCCATTCTGACTGGTGTAAGATGAAATCTTAGGGTTGTTTTGATTTGCATTTCCCTAATGACTAATGAAGTTGAGCATTTTTTAAGATGCTTCTCCGCCATCCGAAGTTCTTCAGGGGAGAATTCTTTGTTTAACTCTGTACCCCATTTTTTAATAGGGTTGTTTGGTTTTCTGGAGTCTAACTTCTTGAGTTCTTTATATATATTGGATATTAGCCCTCTGTCTGATGTAGGATTGGTGAAGATCTTTTCCCAATTTGTTGGTTGCCGATTTGTCCTCTTGATGGTGTCCTTTGCCTTACAGAAACTTTGTAATTTTATGAGGTCCCATTTGTCAATTCTTGCTCTTAGAGCATACGCTATTGGTGTTCTGTTCAGGAACTTTCTCCCTGTACCGATGTCCTCAAGGGTCTTCCCCAGTTTTTTTTCTATTAGCTTCAGAGTGTCTGGCTTTATGTGGAGGTCCTTGATCCATTTGGATTTGAGCTTAGTACAAGGAGACAAGGATGGATCAATTCGCATTCTTCTGCATGCTGACCTCCAGTTGAACCAGCACCATTTGTTGAAAAGGCTATCTTTTTTCCATTGGATGTTTTCAGCCTCTTTGTCGAGGATCAAGTGGCCATAGGTGTGTGGGTTCATTTCTGGATCTTCAATCCTGTTCCATTGATCCTCCTGCCTGTCACTGTACCAATACCATGCAGTTTTTAGCACTATTGCTCTGTAGTATTGCTTGAGGTCAGGGATACTGATTCCCCCAGATTTCCTTTTGTTGCTGAGAATAGTTTTAGCTATCCTGGGTTTTTTGTTGTTCCAGATGAATTTGATAATTGCTCTTTCTAACTCTGTGAAGAATTGAGTTGGGATTTTGATGGGTATTGCATTGAATCTGTATAGTACTTTAGGCAAAATGGCCATTTTAACTATATTGATTCTACCGATCCATGAGCATGGGAGGTTTTCCCATTTTTTGAGGTCTTCTTCCATTTCCTTCTTCAGAGTCTTGAAGTTCTTGTCATACAGATCTTTCACATGTTTGGTAAGAGTCACCCCAAGATACTTTATACTGTTTGTGGCTATTGTGAAGGGGGTCATTTCCCTAATTTCTTTCTCAGCCTGCTTATCCTTTGAGTATAGGAAGGCCACTGATTTGCTTGAGTTGACTTTATAACCTGCCACTTTGCTGAAGTTGTTTATCAGCTGTAGGAGCTCTCTAGTGGAGTTCTTTGGGTCACTTAGGTAGACGATCATGTCGTCTGCAAATAATGATAGTTTGACTTCTTCCTTTCCAATTTGTATCCCTTTGATCTCCTTATGTTGTCGAATTGCCCGAGCTAGTACCTCAAGTACAATATTGAAAAGATAAGGAGAAAGGGGGCAGCCTTGTCTGGTCCCTGATTTCAGTGGGATTGCTTCAAGTTTCTCTCCATTTAGTTTGATGCTAGCTACCGGTTTGCTGTATATTGCTTTTACTATGTTTAGGTATGGGCCTTGAATTCCTGTTCTCTCCAAGACTTTAAGCATGAAGGGATGCTGAATTTTGTCAAATGCTTTTTCAGCATCCAATGAAATGACCATGTGGTTTTGTTCTTTGAGTTTGTTTATGTAGTGGATTGTATTGATGGATTTCCGTATATTGAACCAACCCTGCATTCCCGGGATAAAGCCTACTTGATCATGGTGGATGATCGTTTTGATGTGTTCTTTGATTCGGTTGGCAAGAATTTTATTGAGTATTTTCGCATCGATGTTCATAAGGGAAATTGGTCTGAAGTTCTCTTTCTTTGTTGGATCTTTGTGTGGCTTTGGTATCAGCGTAATTGTGGCTTTGTAGAAGGAATTAGGTAGTGTTCCTTCTGTTTCTATTTTGTGGAATAGTTTGAAGAGTATTGGTGTTAACTCTTCTTTGAAGGTCTGGTAGAATTCTGCACTGAAGCCATCTGGTCCTGTGCTTTTTTTGGTTGGAAGACTTTCTATGACTCCTTCTATTTCTTTAGGCATTATGGGACTGTTTAGATGGTCTAGTTGGTCCTGATTTAATTTTGGTATTTGGTATCTGTCAAGGAAATTGTCCATTTCCTCCAGATTCTCCAGTTGTGTTGAGTATAGGCTCTTGTAGTAGGATCTGATGATTTTTTGGATTTCCTCAGTTTCCGTTGTTATATCTCCCTTTTCATTTCTAAGTTTGTTAATTTGGATACTTTCTCTGTGCCCTTTGGTCATTCTGGCTAAGGGTTTATCTATCTTGTTGATTTTCTCAAAGAACCAGCTCCTGGTATTGTTGATTTTTTGTATGTTTCTCTTTGTTTCTACTTGATTGATTTCGGCCCTGAGTTTGATGATTTCCTGCCTTCTACTCCTCCTGGGCGAAATAGCTTCTTTTTGTTCCAGGGCTTTCAGGTGTGTCATTAAGCTGGTAATGTATGCTCTCTCCATTTTCTTTTTGGAGGCACTCAGGGCTATGAGTTTTCCTCTTAGCACTGCTTTCATTGTGTCCCATAGATTTGGGTATGTTGTGTTTTCATTTTCATTGTGTTCTAAAAAGTCTTTAATTTCTTTCTTTATTTCTTCCTTGACCAAGGTATCATTGAGTAGAGTATTGTTCAGTTTCCACGTGTATGTGGGCTTTCTGTTGTTTCTGTTGCTATTGAAGACCACTTTTACTCCATAGTGATCAGATAGGAGGCATGGGATTAGTTCGATCTTCTTATATTTGTTGAGGTCTGTCTTGTGACCAATTATATGGTCGATTTTGGAGAAGGTACCATGAGGTGCTGAGAAAAAGGTATATTCTTTTGTTTTAGGATAGAATGTTCTATATATATCTGTTAAATCTAATTGGTCCAAAGCTTCAATTAGTTTCATTGTGTCCCTGTTTAGTTTCTGTTTTCCTGATCGGTCCATTGAGGAAAGTGCAGTGTTGAAGTCACCCACAATTAT
This sequence comes from Apodemus sylvaticus, assembly GCF_947179515.1. Taxonomy (NCBI): domain Eukaryota; kingdom Metazoa; phylum Chordata; class Mammalia; order Rodentia; family Muridae; genus Apodemus; species Apodemus sylvaticus. The sequence goes on from NC_067477.1 coordinate 23,712,648, forward strand.
TGTGTTAGGTGCAATGTGTGCTTTTAGTTTTAATAAAGTTTCTTTTACGAAAGAGGGTGCCCTTGCATTTGGGGCATAGATGTTCAGGATTGACAGTTCTTCTTTTTGTATTTTTCCTTTGACCAGCAAGAAGTGTTCCTCAGGGTCTCTTTTGATGACTTTGGGTTGAAAGTCAATTTTATCTGATATTAAAATGGCTACTCCAGCTTGTTTCCTGAGACCATTTGCTTGTAAAATTGTCTTCCAGCCTTTTACTCTAAGGTAGTGTTTGTCTTTGACCCTGAGGTGTGTTTCCTGTAAGCAGCAAAATGTAGGGTCCTGTTTACGTATCCATTCAGTTAGTCTGTGTCTTTTTATTGGGGCATTAAGTCCATTGATGTTAAGAGATATTAAGGAATAGTGATTGTTACTTCCTATCATTTTTGACGTTATTTTTTAAATTTGAATGCTTAACTTCTTTTGGGTTTGATGAAAGGTTACTATCTTGCTTTTTCCAGGGTGAAGTTTCCCTCCTTGTATTGGTGTTGTCCTCCTATTATCCTTTTTAGGGCCGGGTTTGTGGATAGATATTGGGTAAACTTGGTTTTGTCATGAAATATCTTAGTTTCTCCATCTATGGTGATTGAGAGTTTTGCTGGATATAGTAGTTTTGGTTGGCATTTGTGTTCTCTTAGAGTCTGCATGAGATCTGCCCAGGACCTTCTAGCCTTCATAGTCTCAGGTGAAAAGTCTGCTGTGATTCTGATAGGTCTTCCTTTATATGTTACTTGGCCTTTTTCTCTTACTGCCTTTAGTATTCTTTCTTTGTTTAGAACATTTGGTGTTTTGATTATTATGTGACGGGAAGTATTTCTGTTCTGGTCCAGTCTGTTTGGAGTTCTGTAGGCTTCTTGTATATTGATGGGCATCTCTCTCTTTAGGTTAGGGAAGTTTTCTTCCATAATTTTATTGAAGATATTTGCTGGCCCTTTAAGTTGTAAATCTTCACTCTCATCTATGCCTATAATCCTTAGGTTTGGTCTTCTCATTGTGTCCTGGATTTCCTGGATATTTTGGGTTACAAGCTTTTTGCATTTTGCATTTTCTTTAACTGTGTTGAGTCCATGGTTTCTATGGAATCTTCAGCATCTGAGATTCTTTCTTCTATCTCTTGTATTCTGTTGTTGATATTTGTATCTCTGTCCCCTGATTTCTTCCCAAGGCTTTCTATCTCCAAAGTTGTCTCCCTTTGAGTTTTCTTAGTTGTTTCTACTTCTGATTTTAGATCCTGGATGGTTTTGCTTAGCTCCTTCACTTGCATGTTTGTGTTTTCCTGTAATTCTTTAAGAGATTTTTGTGTTTCCTCTTTCATGAGCTCAGCCTGTTGACCAAAGTTCTCCTGTATTTCTTTAAGAGATTTTTGTGTTTCGTCTTTCATGACCTCAGCCTGTTGAGCAAAGTTCTCCTGTATTTCTTTAAGTGTTTTTTGCATTTCCTCCTTGTTGGCTTTTGTATTCTCCTGGATTTCTTTCAATGATTTTTGTGTTTCCCTTGCAAGGGCTTCTAACTTTTGATCCATTTTCTCCTGAATTTCTTTATGTATGACCTTCATGTGTTCCTGTACCAGCATCATGACCAGTGATTTTAAATCCAAATCTTGTTTTACTGGTGTGATGGGGTATCCAGGACATGTTGGTAGAGGAGAATTGGGTTCAGATGTTGCCATATTGCCTTGATTTCTGTTAGTGACGTTCCTGCGTTTGCCTTTTGCCATCTAGATCTCACTGGTGTTAGTTTATCTTGTCAGTGCTGGACTCACCAGTGCAAGCTGCCCCTTCCCAGTTGGCCTCTGGTGCACAGCTTACCTCCTGTACTGCTTGTAGACAGTGTGCTGCTGCCCAGGCTGTTCAGATCCCAAAGCAGGCACCCGAAGGCTCCCGCTGGGGCCCGCTGGATTCACTGGAGCACACTGACTTCTCCCAGCTGGCCGCCCGGAAGCCCAGCTAGCCACTTGCTGGACTTGGAGATGTAATGCTGCCGCCCAGACTGATCTGGATCCGGAAGCGGAGAGAGTAGAGCTAAGGGCTTCTGCCTGAGGCCTTGCCCCAGATTGTGTCTGTGGAGCAGATGGAGCCTGTGTGCACTCCCAGGGAGTGCGGAAGGTGTATGCTACTGTGACCTCCCCTGTGTTCCGCTCACTCCGCTGGGCAGCCGATCTGCCAACCGGGCTGTCGCACACAAGGTTAGCCTGGCCGCCCAGTCCCTGAGTCCAGGCAAAAGCCTGGGAGGCCAAGGTCCGAGCAAAGTTCCCCTAGAGCTATGACTGTTAATTGGGTTTGCCAGGTGACTAGGATGGCGGGCGTGCGCGCCCGCGCTCCCTGAAAGCGCCGGAAGAGTCTGCTTTGCTAACAATCACCTGGGCGGGTTGACTCACAGATTGCCCACCAAGCCGCCCAGTTCTTGGGGTCAGTCCTGTGCCTTTTGGGGCCTGGACCCCCGCTTTGTTAGCCTTAGGCTATGCCTGTTACAGGTCTGCCCGCCTGAGCTCTCTGTCGTCCTGCAGGCAAAATGGCGGCGGCGCGCTCGCAGGCCTGGGCAAAAAACCTCCTGGCTGGGTTGGCACCCCGATGGCCCCCCGACCCGCCCAGGGCCTGGGTGCAGGCCAACGCCCGTCGGGCTCAGACCACCGCGGTGTTGGCCTCGGATTATGTTTGTGTACCTCAGTCTGTCCGATTCCTGGAGTACGGAACCAATATGGATGCTCCTCTCCTGACTGGTGGGAGGCCGAGTTCTGAAGTGGCCTCCGTGCAGGAAAGGCGCCGCACAACTGCAGCTGCTTGCTGCCCGGCTGGTCAGCGAAGGTCAGTGGTCGTGGGCGCAGGGCCTAACTGGTCCCTGTGACGCCTTGGTTCCACTGCTGATGGCCCTTCAGCTGGAGCAGCCACTGCTGCCGCTGCCGCCGCCGCCGCCGCCGCCGCCGCCGCCGCCGCCCGAGGTTTTACTTTTTAATTATAATCAATTTAGAATTTTTATGCAATATCTGTTTTTGGATTTTTGCTATCTTTCCATATCTTTCTTCATCCATGCTTCCTGACTCTTTTTAGCCCCACGTCCCTGTCTCTAATGGAGACCCCTCCTTTATAAACTCTCTCTCACCATTATTTAATCTGTTAGCTCATTTTAATAATTGTTATTTTTTCTGCATCAAAGCCAAGATTCATGGGTTTGTCCAAGTTGAGGTTTCTGAAAATAATTTCAGAAGGTCACCAAGGGTGACAGTGTGGAGCTATGTCTCTCTGCCCTTGCTCCCAGTAACAAAACGTCATATAAAATACTAGACTTGAAAAGGTCTGGAAATTGAAAGTAATGTACATGAACAGGTGGCACAAATCTTCGCACATCCCTGCTGCAGAAAATATTTTTTCAGGAGGAGCTAGTATGAAACAGAGTTGTGTTCTCTTAAGAGATTCTAACATGATGTTAAGCATGGAGCTTAAAAGAGGGGTACTTGGGAAGAAAGACATACCCAACAGTGATTGTGGGCTTCTCTAATGGAGGCACACTTCAGTGACTTTTGGAGAGTCTGAATCTACTATGTACAAAGACTTGCTAAGAACTTTATAATCTGCCAGGCGGTGGTGGCACGTCTGTAATCCCAGCACTCTGGGAGGCAGAGGCAGGCAGATTTCTGAGTTTGAGGCCAGCTGGTCTACAGAGTGAGTTCCAGGACAGCCAGGGCTACACAGAGAAACCCTGTCTCGAAAAACCAAAAAAAAAAAAAAAAAAAAAAAAAAAAGAGAGAGAGAGAGAGAGAGAGAGAGAGAGAGAGAGCTTTATAAGCTTAGGGAGGTTCCCATGGGACCCAGCAGGATTGCAATCTATAATGTAGGCCACAGGGATATAGGAAAGTAGAAGCAGGTGTCTTGTTTGAGGGTCCCAGAAGGTATCTGTGAAAGGAAAAGCCTTATCTGAGGATATAATGGCTTAGGTTTTAAACTTAGACCATTGGTATTTTAACATTATTTAAAAGTATTCACAAATAAAAGAAACATTGTCTATGTTGACAACTCTTATATCAAATATTATCTATTGTGTTGGAATTTTTGTTTCTTAGCTGACAAGAGGCTTCAAGGAGACTCTGGGTGGGAGGCTCATTTTCCTTCCCATGTGCCCATAATGTTCCCTGTTTTTGTACCCTGCTTCAAACCCCCCTCCTCTATTTTGGTTATAAAGGATGTTTTGTTTTCTCCATCTGTCCTGCCTGCTTCCTAGGTGCTAAAGTTACATTGCACTACTCACCACATTCAGCAAAAAATGAAGTTGAATGGGTCCTAGCCACACCCTCTGCTGTGTCGTCCAAGGCTGCTGCACTGCTACAGCAGGGCTGAAGAGCTGCTGGATCTTCCGTGGCTTATAAATATGGGCATCGTTTTGCCCATCCTTGCTCTAGAGAATGCTATATTGTGACCGAAGCTGTGAGTGTAGTGACAGTCAACAAAGGGAGGTTGTGAGAGTTCTTCTTTCCAAGGCAGCTAGCTGCTTTAGGTCAGACGTCCCAGGTACAGAAGAAAGCAAACTAAAAGTGTTGGCAAGCCAGACTCAGAGTTAGGAAATTCAAGATCCCAGTCTTGTCAGAATCGAGCCAAATGTTCACATTCAAAATGCAGAGTTCCCATTCAGTTTCCAGCTCTTATAGAAGAAATATGGTGAAGTTGTGTGATTAAATTGACATTATAATCATTTACCCATAACATTAAATTTATGTTTAATTTTTTTATGGACCATTGGGTGTCAGGAATTCCTTTAAACTTTCTGTGGTAGCTTTAACTACTTTGACTACTCTGACTTGTGCTGATCACCTAAGACCTGATCTGTTTATTTCTCTCTGTAAATGATTCATGCACTCAGAATCTCTTGCACATCACCTTGTAATCACCATTAGCAAGGCATTCAAAGATCGGACCACTTGGGCTCCTCAAGGCCACAGACAGTTGTCAGTCACATTCAGCAGCAGAGACAACTTGGCTAACTATGGTGCTTGTGCATGCTTTCACTTACTAACATTCCATTTCCTGGTGGCAAGGGCTCAGAGTGCTCAGCCCAAAGGTAACAAAGTAATAACCACTAAAAGACAGTTACTAAGGGTGTAAGAGAGGGTTCTAGAGGGTATAAAAGGAGCAACTGAAGAAAGCAGATGTAACTGTGGGGACAGTGGACAGTGAAAAAGGAATGAGCAGAGGAAGTACTGGCCGCCGCAGGGTGCAATTTAGATCTCTTTGGAGGAAAAGGCCTTGATGTCACTATACCCTGTACCCTCCTGCTAGCAATAAAGGAGTTTTCCCAGAAGATGTAGGCTGTGGCTAGACTAAGAAAGCCTCTGCTATGATAGCACTGCTGTCTATAGCCCCCCTCAACCCTGTAAATCTGTCTGCTGGCTCCAGTGCTTTGGCTTTGCAGGTTCCCTCTGGTAGTGGATAAGGGACTACATTAGGGGAAGGAATTAGGCAATAAGAAGCCTAGCGGACTGACCGTGCGCACAGGTCATCACACTGGGCAGTAACTAGAACACTGTCTGCAATGGGACCATGTCTACAGTTCTTAAGTGGTTGGATTGCGCTGCCTTGTGTACAGTTTCCTGGCATGGTTTTCATACTGTGTGAAGGAAGGCAGTTCATATTGGCTGATGTGTAGTGTGGGGGTTCATATGAGCCCCATTGTGCTTGCAATTTCCAGTTGTGCAATTTCTGTCATGCAAATGATGGTCACATGGATCACAGTCATGCAAACAAGAGCAGTTCTGACCAATCAAATTCAATCCTGTCCTAGTTTAGTTTCTATTACTGTGATAAAGACCATTACCCAAAGCAAAGGGTTTATTTATGCTCACAGCTGGGGTCCATCAGGAAGGACTGTCAGGGCAGGAACTGAAGCAAGATCAGCAGAGGAGTGCTGAGTACTGGTTTGCTCCTCCCAGCTTCCTCTGCCTGCTTTCTAACACACCCTAAGACCAACTGTCCAGAGTTGGCTCCACCCACAGTGGGCTGGGCCTCCCACATCAATCATCAATCAAGAAAAGGCCCCACAGGCTTGCCCAGGCCAATCTGATAGCAACATTTTCTCAGTTAACGTTCACTCTTCTCAGATGACTCTAGTTTGTGTCTAATTGACAAACTAACCAACAGTCTTGGCCAGAGGCTCAGCACAGGATAATAGGTTGCTACTGTCATGTCAAGTAGCAGTTTGGAGTTTCTGGACCGTACTTGTGGAAGGTTTCCTTTGGAGATCACTGCATTGTATGCATTATCATATTAATGGCTTTCCCTCTACAGTATGTTCTTGACAAAATCAAGTTGTCTGACAAAGCAAGACTGTACAGAGGATTTAGCTATAATATCATATAGCAGGGAAAAGAAGTATGATTTGGGGGTTTGGTGGGAATAAATGACAAATTCTATCCTGATTTTTGTTTATAACCACCACATACTATCATCTCCCATGTTTCTATCTCTAGCCTGTCCTCCTGAGAAGTATTAACATGTCAGATAGCTTTCATCATGATGTCCATTGAGTTTCATTTACAAATTCTTACGTAAAGGAATGCATACACCTACTCATCTCAGTAAATGCATCACTGCTGAGGAAGACGTGTGAACTGGACTCTCCCCTTTCTCTTTCTCCCCACCAAGTCTGTCTGCATACTTGGCCATTCCTGTGCCTTCCTCTGCTGTTGTCTGCCATCACTGTCTCTTGACTCTCAGGTTGCAGCAATCATTCCTAGATTCTTCATTATCAGTGTATGCTTGATTAGATGATTATTCCCCCTTCAGTCGGATTTTCACCCCATCCCTCGGATTACATGCTAGTACTGAAAGCTTTAGGGGTTTGCCTAAGGTTACGAAGTATCTTGCTGTCAGGATAAGCACATTTATTATCTCTTATTCATCAATGTGGCTCTGACTTCTTTTGAAATGAATAATATTAATAATAATAATAAGCAATATTAATATTACTCATGTATAGTTTTGAAACAGAACTTTCTAGCTTAAAGTAATAATTGCCTAGTGTCCTTTTTAGTTTCTGTAGCATTTTTATAAAGATGGCTTCATTTTTAAATTTTTGATTGAATAGAACATTTAAGGATTGAATTCACCTCCCACCCCTTACCCCCAGTCTTCCCTTAGGTTATTGGCTTTTTTTGGTTAAATTCTCTCTTTTTATCACCTTTCTGTTGAGGTAAATAACAGTACATTTTTCTTAAGTTTAGAAGCCAGTTTATTTTAACAGAATGTCTTCTGTTTTATGTTGATTTGAGGCCAGAATACATACAAGTTCCTCTTTATAATTAAAAGTCCTTAAAGCACATAGTTTAAACATGTATATGGGCAGACAGTCCCAGATGCTTTTCTTCTCTTTCAGGTGGGAGGTGCTGCTGCTTTTCCCCTGATGGAAAAGCTTTAGCTGTAGGTCTCAACGATGGAAGCTTCTTAATGGCCAATGCAGACACTCTAGAGGATCTTGTGTCCTTTCACCACAGAAAAGATATTATTTCAGACATCCGGTTTTCACCTGGTGAGATTGCATTAAATTTGTATTTATTAGCAGCAGTGAGTAAATGTATCAGTGTGTAAATTTTTTCTAATTTATTTTACCTTAGACCATACTTTCTTTGTTTCTCTGTCTCTGTCTCTCTTTCTCTTTGTGTGTGTGGAGAGGGGGGCAGGAGGGAGGAAGAGACTGAGATTTCAGTGTGTGGTATATGTGTGTAAACTCAGAGGACAGTTGGTGTCCTACTCAGCTATCATCCATCTTACTCCTTTTGAGACCATGTCTCTCACTGAACCTGAAACTAGGCTAGCCAGTGCGCGAGCTCAACAGTCCTCTCGTCTCCACCCCCAACAGTGTTGGGGTCACAGGGTGTAGCCATGCCCAGCTTTTCACATGGGTATGAGGATCCAAACATCAGGTCTTCTGTTTGTATGGCAAGTACTCTGTCCATTGACCATCTCTCCAGCCTCAAGGTTTTACTTTTTGATTAGACAGCAGGTCGGGTGTAAAAGCCCTGAACTTGCTAAGTGCAAATGTCTGTTTAATCTTAATCTTTATGCCACTAATTTTCCAAATTACTTGGGTCAGGGTACTTTAGGTGGACTTTAGTTTTCATGTTTGTAAATAAAAGGGGCCAAATAACTATTGTTTTATATAGTAATGTTTTTGAAAGTACCTAAGTTTTATGCCATATTTTTTTTATTCATTTTCTACTACAGAGCCCACTGCAATGTAGGAATTACTAATAAGACAAACATTTCTTATGTTGATTTTGGTCCATTTTCCCTACACATTTAGCAGGATTTGGGGGAAGGATTGATTGTATCAAAATTGGGTCATACTGGCTCTTTAAATTTTGCTGTCTACTGATCTAATGTGTTACCCTAAGAAAATGTGCTTCATTTTGTTATAAATGTTCTTGAAATATATTATAATTTGATATTAACAGATGGGCCTGATTATAGTATAGCTTATGAGACACTTTAGACTACCCTCAAATATACTAAAGTTACCTCTAGTTGCAGAGTCAGAAACTCCTTCCTGAGATAAGAGAGATAGACAGATGTTTCTGTCGTAGGTTCTGGGAAATACCTTGCTGTGGCATCCCATGACAGCTTCGTTGATATATACAACGTGATGAGTAGTAAACGCGTGGGGGTTTGCAAAGGAGCAACCAGCTACGTCACCCACATCGACTGGGACAGCAGAGGTAAGGCGCTGCTGAGAACTGCGTAGGCTCTGGAGCAGTCTGCAGGGCAGCAGTCGGGATGCAGCTCAGGGCAGACACTGTAGAGTTCAGACTGTCAGTATAGGTGGCAATGCAGTGTGAACTTTAAAGTAATGTAAAGTTTATACAAGAAAGAAATTAGCCGTAATGCCCCAATTTTTGTCAGATAAACTTCACACATTTCAAATTTAGAAATAGAAATGTAAAGATTTCAAAATCACTTTTTCCATTATTTAGTATATCATATATTTTTCTAAAAAAATTGCCATGATTTTATGGCATAGTAGTTAATAAGTAAGTACTTCTCTGCAGAGTGCATAGCATACATTCAAATAATGTTTGAAAAATTTGGACAAATATTAAATATTTTAAATGCCCTCATTTTAAAGGATATTTTTAACTTTTTTAAAATTCATATTATAAGTTAACATTTCACAAATATCCTTAAATTCTTTCTGTATTTATTTTTTTATTTTCTAAGTTCTTTGTTTCTTAAATTCTATACTTACACAATTTAAGCAAGTAATTTTCACAAGAAAAGGTGTTTTGTTTCTTTTTAGTGTGAACACCAACTACATAAAAAATAAGCCTTTTATGAATGAAATTATTTAATTAAATAGAGATTAAGAGAATGCAATGATGTTAATACATTCATTATAGAGGGCTTTCCATGCCATGCAAGTGCTCTTGCCACTGAGCTATGTCCCTGGCCATTTCTTATTTTTCACTTTCAGATAGGGTCTTGCTAAATCCCACAGGTTTGCCTTGAATTCATTCTGCAGTCCAGGCAGTCCTTGAACTTATAAGTCTTCTGACCTTTCTCAGTCTCTTGACTGGCTCAAAATATAGGCCTTAAAGTTTAGTTTTCCTGAAAAATATAAACAAAACACAAATACCCGTGCAAAAATAAAGCTATCACTTCACAGTGGGTAAAGTTAAGCTCATTCTGGAGCTGTATACAAGTGACCATGGCCTAGGGACACAGACCCAGGTTACCCCAAATACCATGTTCCAACAGAAGTTTTCATAATCATAAAACAAGGAAAGTTATAAATCAAGACATTTCACAAGTATATTTATTATACCAGTACCACTTATTGAAGATGCTTTCTTTTTTTCATTGTATATTTGCTGCCTTCTTCAAAAATCAAGTGTCCATAGGTGTATGGATTTGAAGGGACCCACTGCCAACCAGAAAGTCTTTATGGGGCTGACCTAGGCCCTCTGCACATGTGTTACAGCTGTGTAGTGTGGTCTTCACGTGGGACTCCTAACAGAGGGGACAGGAGCTGTGTTTGACTCTATTGACTGCCTTTGAGCCTCATTCCTCCTACTAGATTGTCTAGCTATAGCTGGAGAGGAAGCACCTCGTCTTGAACTACTTGATAGGCCATGACTGGTTCATATCCATAGGAGAGCCTGCCCTTTTCTGAAAAGAAATGGAGGAGGAATGGATGAGGCAGGGGGAAGGGGAGGTGGGGGGAATGGAAGGAAAGGGAAATTGAGGTTGTGATAAGAAAGAAAAGAAAGAAACATTTCAGGATAAAATGGACATTGGTGTGTAAATCAGGTAGACGGCTCTGCAGAGGGAATCCATGTCTTAGGCCTCAAACGCTGTCTGCTGGCCTTCTTATTCTTTGGGTTGGTGGAAATGAGGACTCTGACTATCCTGAAAGGATTTACCTAATTAATAAATAGTACCAAGCATGCTAGGTCTCCTGCAGAGGTGAGTGAGCAGTGAATCACAGTTTAGAGGATTAAAGCTAGCTCAGGGTAATTTGTCTCTAGACAGGAACATTCCAGTTCTCCCTAGGGAATAATTACACAAGTTCCGATCATCCTGTGAGATGTTTATCACATGTTATGGCTTGTTTTCTTTCTGGGAATTATAGTTAAGAGTGATGATATTTGTATTCATGTGTCTTTAATATGTCTGTAATTTTTAAATTCTCTTTTAAGGAAAGCTTTTACAGGTCAACACTGGTGCTAAAGAACAGCTATTCTTTGAAGCTCCCAGAGGAAAAAAACAAACCATCCCCAGTGTGGAGGTAGGAAGATGGCGATGCTTGTCATGATGTTTATGTGACAGTGGCTGGGAAACTGAGGCCTCCCTCCCATCATTCATCTGTATGTGATGATCATTCATGCTCACAGGATTTCAATAATTTTTCCAGCAAGTTTATTTTACTGGGCCAGGTAGAGAAATAGATGGGTGAAGAAAAGAGATACTTTTAAAAAGAAGGAATCTGGGCCTGATGGTGTAGGCCTTTAATTCTAGCAACTGGATCTCTCTGAGTTCAAAGCCAGCCTGGTCTTAGAAGAATGTAGAACCTTTATACTTAGCTGCACTTGAATCGCTGTCCTGAAAGGGTAAGAAGCATTCCCTGGTAAACAGGACATGCTGTCTCCACCTCTGAGGTACCATGTGTACAGCATCTTTTGAAGCCTGTATACCTAAGACACTTGTTCTCACAGGTGTGTATGGGGATGGAGTGGGGGGAGGAGAGGAAGGAAAGAAAATTATTCTTGGTCTTATGCCTGATAATATCACTAATTTTTAGTTGGTATGAGCAAATGTAACATGTAAAGAGGCTATCAGACTTCTTAATTTGTAGACTGATTGAAAAATGTGTTTATAATCCATTAATAGAGACTTAGATACACAGGAAGCCTTGTTTTGGGGTAATCTGTGAGAAGGAGCAGTTTGACTTATCTTTATGTGCTCAGAAGTTAGGACATATAGTATGTGTATAGTCAGCATGTCCTAAATGATATTATGCTGAGATTGTCTGCAGGCAATGGGGCTGGGAAGCTATAAAACCAGCTAAGGATTTAGCAATTTCCCTGTTAAATCTTTACTTTTACTGTGATGGAAAAATATTTAGACTTGGCATATTAAATCTTAGAATCTTATAGCAGGTTTTTTTTAATATATTTTTAGGCGGAAAAAATTAGTTGGGCAACATGGACAAGTGTACTTGGTTTATGTACCGAGGGAATTTGGCCAGTGATTGGAGAAGTGACAGATGTAACTGCCTCTTGCCTCACCAGTGACAAAATGGTTCTAGCCACAGGGGATGACTTGGGATTCGTGAAGCTGTTCAGATACCCAGCTAAAGTATGTGTTTCTCTTTAACTTATCTAATGATACTGTAATGAAAATGATGGAGGGAATATAAAGTTCACTGTTTTAGTAATAGTAATGTATAGATAGTATGTAATGTTATATGGCCAGAGGTTTGGGATTGTATTCCCTATTCTTAGCATCATATTAATAGCTTTATCTGAAAATAAGTGTTATAGTCTACTAAACTGTACCTTGGCTTATGTGTTATATTGTACAGTATTTTTCATTATTAAATAAATATCCCTCCCTTAGTATTCCTTTTATCAATATAATTTTGTAATTAATTATAAGCATAAATATAACTTTGCTATAAACCATTAAGAGTCAGTATGAGCTTTATAGATGTTGGGTTTATATCAGAAAAAGAAGGTAATACATAATAAACAGTTAAATACCTATAAAATTAAATAACATTGATTTAATATGATTTGTTTTTTTCTGAAACCAGCTACTACAGATTCTTTACCTCTCTCTAGTCTGTGTTGTTTGGTTGTTATTGACCTTTGTTGTTGTGTGTTTGTTATTGACCTTTATTCACACTATTGTAAAACATTAGGCTTCTGCTTCCCACAAAAGTAAAACTTGTGTATATAGTTCAAGTGCATTGACTTTCTAATTGTCGTAAACTAAGTTATATATTGTAATCTGGCATCACGAACATAAACAGAATTTGAAGTGGGTGCTGAGATATTATCATGGTATGGAGCACGGGGTGGCCTCAGCTGCCCTTGTTAGCATCTCCAAATACTCACTGAAGTGAAAACATAGGTTTTAAACTTTTTACTGGGAATTCATCCACTCAAGAAAATATCCTAGGCACAGGGATTTCATTTTATAGTAAGTATGGAACTTACCTAGCCTGATTGATCCCTAATAGGGGAAGGGAGGAAGGAAGGAAGTCCCTGTAGCAAGAACCCCACAATCTTAGAGAAACTCTGTGCCTTGAGGACAGATTCCTCCTCCTTAACAACAATAACAGGTCTTTTTTTTCATCTATTTGTGGGGAGAAGCATATGTGCTTTATAGCCTGCGGACATGTGGAGGCCAGAGAACAACTTGAGAGAATCAGTTCTCTCCTTCCACCAAGCAGTTCTGAGAATTAAATTCCGGCTTAGTGGTGTACCTTTTTCTACTCAGCCTTCTTACCAGACCCCTAATTTTGATTGTCTCCTACAAAGAGAATCCACTCATTTTCTCTTACTTATTTTATTTATGTGTGGGGGGTATAGGCACAAATGTATGGGTGTATGACAGCACTGTATGCCATAGCACATGGAGGTCAGGGGACACCTGCTGACGTTGGTCCTTCCCTCCAGTATGGCTTTACAGATCGCACTCAAATCACTCAACTTGACAGCAAGCACCTTGACATGCTGAGTCATCTCCCTGACCCCTGTGCTTTGCTAATATGAAAACTTTATTTTAACAACTCTGAAAAGATGTCACTTAAAACCTACTTATAGTTTATTGATCTCAAATTTACTTGCAAAACTAAACTTTCAAGGGTATGTAACTTACAGTTCCCTTTGTATTTAAAATGTATTACAGTTCTGGAGAACATAGTTCTGTAGTAGAGTGCCTACTGCCTGTCTATCAGATATTGGAACACTAAAAGATAAAAAAGGAAGAAGGAAAGAGAGGGTGAGGAGAGAGAGAGAGAGAAAGAGAGAGAGAGAGAGAGAGAGAGAGAGAGAGAGAGGGGCTATTTGTATACTCTGTGTATATATTACTTACCAAAGAGGGCACAAGTGAATTGAAGTAAAATATAATTGTATGTGTGTTCTTATTATTTATTTATATATTTATATATATATATATATATATATATATATATATATATATATATATATATATATATATATATATATATAATGTATTTACTTCAGACTTTATAAACAAAAGTATCAATACTAGAATTGAGAAAGAATGTTTGGATTCACTTTATCTTCAGGGAAAATTTGGAAAGTTCAAGAAGTATGTGGCTCACAGCACACACGTGACAAATGTTCGCTGGACTTACGATGACAGCATGCTGGTTACGCTGGGAGGAGCAGATATGTCCTTAATGGTATGGACAAATGAAATGGAGAGCCATCGGGAAAAGAAGAACTGTGACAGTGAAGAGTCTGATATAGATTCTGAAGAAGATGGAGGTATTTCATTTGAAAACACTTTAACAAAAATACAGAAAAAGTAGCTCCACCGATTCAAACCATAGAAGTTAAAAATAATCATCATGGTTGAACAATTGTGTTATTAGTGTTTGGGTCAGTTTTACAGAAAAATTGTTTTTGTGACTCATGACTGGCATGTCATCTATAAAACAGCTAGCATATTTTATGTGAGTGCTATTATAGCTTTTATATTGTTGAGCTTTATATTTTAAGATGATTTTGATTTTCTTAATGTGTCAGTAATACTAGTAATTATAAAAACATAGAATGGATGAATAAATGTTAAATTCATTCACACTTAACAGTTGAGAGTACATACTAATGTATGTGTACACTTATGTATTTAGCACTTTTATTAAAAATGAGATAATTAAACTCATTTTTGTAACTTACACTAATGTACAGTTAGTGATAATTAGTAGATATCATTACATATTAAATGTTCTTCACATTAATTTTTCTAGTTGCATATTTAGTAATGTACCCTTAACAATTTATTTTATATTGTTGGAAGAAGATGAATTTATAAGAATGTAATTGATCACCTTATCATTTAATAACTTGTATATCTTAATGACAGGCTATGACAGTGATGTTACAAGAGAGAATGAAATTAGCTACACCATCAGAGCCTTATCAACTAATATTCGCCCAATGTTTGGAGTCAAGCCTCATTTGCAACAGAAAGAGCCATCAGTTGATGAAAGGTAATAATAAAGTTTAAAGTTTGATGAGGAAAAAAGAGACTGACATAAAAATTTGAATTTTATCTAAATGGATTTTCTATAGAAGTTAATAACAGGGTTGATTTATGCAGTCGTGAGCCTCTGTTAGAAATTATCTTTAAGTATTTTTCATGTTGACACTATCTTTACAAGGAGTTCAAAAATGTTACATCAATATATAAAGCTACTGTGGTTGGATTAATCTTATTTTTAGACTTTCATAAGTGTGTGTGATAAACTGGGGAAGAGAAAGAGGTGTGACTCATCTTGAAAAATCCTTTCTGCGCATCCTCAATGAAGAGGTTGCTGTTGTTTAAGGAATCTTTCCAAAAAAACAGGTTGAAGTATAGCTTGTCTTTAATGGAAATTACTGTTCTTGATATAGAATCAACATATTCAGAGCAATTTTATAAAAAGGAAACTTTTGTGTGTGTTCCCATGCATGCATACAAGTGCATGTTTATGAGTGTAGCTGTGGTAGTCAGAGGCTGACTTTGCCTGTTGGATCTTGTTTCTCAGAAGCCATCTATCTTTTTCATATTTTCTTTAAAATAATCCTATTCCTTTTTTATTTTTTATAATTTTTGAAAGATTTATTTACTATTATATCTAAGTACACTGTAGCTGTCTTCAGGCACACCAGAAGAGGGCATCAGATCTCTTTTACGGATGGTTGTGAGCTACCATGTGGTTGCTGGGATTCGAACTCAGGACCTTCAGAAGAGCAGTCAGTGTTCTTAACCACTGAGCCATCTATCCAGCCCTCATCTTTTTTTTTAACATGGGTTCTGAAGATTGAACTTAGGTTCTCATGCTTGAAAGTCAAGCACATGTGCTCTTCACCAGCCCAGCTGAGATGTTTTTAGTAACGTCTGTGTTGAGAAGAGGGTTTGACCTAATGCTATGAATGAACGATGGAGAACAATAAAGAGACAATTGGGGTTTGGGACTGCAGCCTTGTGATAGAGCACTTGTCAGCATGCACACAGCCCTGGGCCACATCCTCAGAATCACAAATGGAACAAAATAAGCCTGTGGAGCAATGTGAAGAGGTTGAGATAATAAAAGACAGTATCCAGAAACAGAAACAGAGAGGTGGTTGTGGGTGGGATAGCAGTAACTTCTGGAGAAGGCTGTGATGAGGGAAACTTTATTACAAGTATCCCAGGGAAGGCTCCTTTCTGCTCCATGGGCTCAGTTGGTTCATACAATACTGTAACAATGGTGGGCAGTCATCCACCACAGAGTCTGAAAGAGTGTTCGTTTGTTCTGTGTGAAGAAGCAACGTATAAAAGCATTTTTAGGAAAGTCATTCACATGGGTGATCTGAGTACTTGTACTAAAGTGTCAGGGAGAGGCAGCTTGCTAGAAGATAGTGTCTAGTGCTAAATCCATACATGTGGAGCCAGTCAAAAGAAATACCCTTTGTTGCCATTTACCAGTAGTGTGAGCTTGAAGAAATATTCATCTGTTCTTAGGCTGTTTCTTCACTGCCAATATGAGAGCTTTAATCCTTATCTATGGATTATTCAATATCTAAATAAAATAATCAAAAATTAAATAAATTATGTTAAATATTAAAGATTAAGAAATAGATCTTTACTGATGACACCAGTCTCATTTAGGAAAATATAGAGCAGGCTGGGCATGGTGGCGCACATCTGTAATCTAGGGAGCAGAGGCAGATCTCCATGAACACGAGGGCAGCCTGTTCTACAAAGCAAGTTCCAGGCCACCAGGGCTACAGAGTGAGAGCCTGTCTCATACAAGAAAGAAAGTCTAATCTAAAATACTAATTCTGAAGTTAAATGTTCACAAAGTAATGAGTACTACCTGAGTATTTATTAATTATGGGAATACATATTAACAAACAAATGTGGGTTTTTAAAACTGAATATTTGAATAATTATTAGTAGTACTATTTAAGGAAAATTCTAGTTCCCAAACAATGAAAAGTAAAAAGTACCATAATCTCTTTCATAAGTTATATTGATATTTTTCAAAAAAATTTCATCATTCTTCAGATCAGTTTGTTCTATAACCAAACTTTACTCTAGAAGCCTCATTTTATCCCAGTAAAGCATATTTCCTCTTCATTGGTGAATCTAAGTGATGCACAGGGAAACGTTTCCTCTTTTGAAGAACTGTTTGATGCTGTCATCACTGTAGCCATTGCTTTAGTTATCTTGAGACAAGGTCTGGCTTTGTGGCCCAGTCAGGCCTGGAGCTCACTGAGTCCAGTGACCTGGCTTTCCTCATGTGCATTGCTTCCTGCCTCTGTGTCTGAAGTGCTGGCACTACAGGTGTAAGCCACCAGGCCCAGCTCTAGTTTGGAATTTTTTACAGCTAATGTCTCAGAGTTATTTCTGAATTTCACATTTCATTTTCATTTTCTGTAGTTGACATCAGTCCTGCTAAATTCTTTTGAAAATGCTGACAGAAGTCAGCAGTGTGGCTTAAAAGAGTCCTTATTTTCACAGAAATGATAAAGTAGAAGGAGATAAGGAGTTACTTCTTTCTCCAATTTCGAATATATTACTCAAAGTATGCTTTACTTATTTAAATAGTTGCCTCATATTTTATTGTTAGCCATTAAATATCAGTTACTCAATGAGCAGTTAAGCATTGATTCGTCTGCTTTATAGGAAATATTTCCGATGACAGTTGATTACTATTATATTTAGTTGACATTTCATTATTATTTTTCTAAATGATTTTAATAGCGATATGACTTTCTTTTTCAATAAATATTTATAGCAAATATTTTGTATCTAAGGTGGTTAACTTTTAGTAGGATTTCTAGTTTTTTAATTAAAATATCCAAAATCCATTTTAGAATTAGAGATGTGTTTTCTTTGCTTTCTTTTGATGTTATTTTCTTCTGCTTGCTCATTGTCATATGGACTCACCTCCAATTTCCCATTGTCCCTGCTTCTCTTCTGCTCAAAGACAGGGGGTAGTAAGGTAAGTGTTTTAAGGAACATATTCTGTTAAAATGTTTAGTATTCTATTTTGATCCTTATGTCAAGGCACTAACTTTTTCTATAAAACATTTAGTTTCACTTGCCAAAAATAATTAGAAAATGAAACGTGGTTGTTATTTTGAAAGTAGACCTTCATTACGAGTTAGTTTTACAAATGACTTTTATTGGACTGAAAAGATTATCAAGTTAATAAACATGTGTTCTGTTTAATAAAGTTTAACATATTCATTCATTTAAAAATATTAAAATAGGATAAATATGGCATCTTTATGTTTAACAATATTAGATGGATAAGAAAGTCAGTTGGCATGCTGACTTCACTACCTTCAGTTAGCTGAAAGTGTCTTCAGCAATTCTAAAGGAGACAACATGGAAATAGTCGATTTTAGAAGTAAAAAAAATCATGAATTCTAGAGAAGTGATAGGTGATAAGGACAAGAAGTACATTTGAGCCAGCCTGGTCTACAGAGTGAGTTTCAGGACAGCCGGGGCTACACAGAAGTACATTTGAGCCAGCCTGGTCTACAGAGTGAGTTCCAGGACAGCCAGGGCTACACAGAAACTCTGTCTCGAAAAACCAAAAAAAAAAAGAAAAGAAGTGCATTGAGACTAGATTGTTCAGATATCCAGCTACTACTCTTGAATGTTCAACAGCAAAAATCAGCTGGGAGATTCATTTTGCATTTTCAACAGTATAATATATGCAAAGATGAGTCCAGACTGTGGCTTTGATCTCTGAAGAGGCCCACATACTTTTCCATGAACTTAACAGAAATGAAGCATCCTTCCTGTCTCAGGCCTGTATGTAATGTACTGAGTTTAGTACTGTGCTCCATGTTACAGGAGTACGGTAGCAGAAAGCGCAGAATGAAGTGAAGTTGAAAGGCTGCTTCTGAGAGCACGCAGTCACTTAGGAATCACTGGTTTAGAAAATGGGAAGCTAAGTAGAGATGTAATTGCTGTCACAAGTGTGAGCATCCTGTGCTTGGATCACCGTATGCCAGGACGGTGTGACAGGAGTGTGAACAGGTGTGACCTGTTCAGTCCTGATAGTGATTTCCTTGTCACTCCCCTCCACCTGCCCCTAGTTCTGAATCCAGGCCTCCAGTCATCGCCAAGTGCTCCAAAACAGCTGCATCCTCAGACCTTTGTGGTTTATTTCATTTTATTCTGGTGTTCTGAGACAGAATCTTAAGTATATATAGCCAGAGCTGGGTGACATTTGATGTCCCTTCTCCTCAGCTGCCCAAATGCTGGGATTTCAGTCACCTGCCAAGCGTTGTTCTCCTAGTCAGGGAGCTAGTCCTTTTAGGATACAGTGAAAGGCGGATTTCCTTGGAGAGTTTTACTCTGTGGCTCTGGCTGGCCTGGTCCTAATAGCTTAGGCTACTCTTGAGTTCACAGCAGTCCCCTTGCCTCAGCTTCCCAGAGAGTGCTGGCATTGAAGATGAGCACCACCACACTCAGTTGGCATTTTTCTTTTAACGGTACTTCTTTGCTAACTAAGTTTTAAACTTGCTTGAATGATCAAGTCTGTTTGCTTGAGTTAGTACCTCAAGAACTTTCTTAGATCTGAATGATGGTCTCATTAGATAACTTCTTTAAAAGCTGCCCAGTGATACCTGGCTAAGGGTATCTCTCTATTCCTTTCTTAACAAAGATAAGATTAAATATTTTGCTTGAATAACACTCTAAAATTCATCACAGAGCATTCTGAATTCTCATGTCTGCCTTTTTATCTTCTAATTTCTATGGAATAATTTAAGCTTTTCTTATATATAGTAATAAACTAAAAACAAGCCTTTAATGTATGAATTATAGCTTATCTGTGCTAAACCTAACAATATTTCATTTTGAGAGATACTGTTAATGTTTTAAATTGAAATACATGTTATAATCATTCTTCTTTTTCCTTTGCTGCTGAGAAGAGGATCCAGGTAACCCTGACTTTGCTCTGTTTGTAAGACTGAATTCTGTGTTTTTATCATCTCTCCTATTTGCCATTAGTGAGCAGTGGCGCTTTGTTCTTGACCTGTGTCTCTACTTTTCCTCCCTGTGAAGGAATGGCATCTTTATTATTTGGCTTACATAAGTCACTCTAGTACTAAAGTTTGATCTATCCAAATTGTATAAATTTAAAGTCGAATACCTTCATTTTAGGCAGTAATACAATTTATGGAAATAATCCTTATAAAAATTAAAATATGCTTAATTGTTACATACAATTATATAGATAAAACTTGCTAATGGAATTAGAATTAAAGCTATCAGATACTTAAAATTTGAATAAAGTTTACCAACAACATTGGCTTAGAAGAAAAGTCAGGTTTTCTACCTTCTTTGAATTACTCCCAATAGGAATATTCTTAAATGTTAAATATTATAAATTTAATTCTGTTTTTATTTATGGACATTCAAAATTTAAACATGTGAACTTTAAATTTCTAATTATAACTTGGAAACTTACATGTTTTTGATATTTTTGTGACACCAGTCACTCTTTCTTGTAGATACTATTTCATGCTTTGTGTGAATATATACATTTATTTAACACTATTTTACAGTACTCAGGATGAAATGTATGCTTGCATATGATAGGCCACCATGCTACCTCCAGGCCAGATCTCCAACATTCTGCATTTATTTTGAATGCATGTTCAATATGCAGAACTAGGGCTGGAGAGATGGCTCAGTGGTTAAGAGCACTGGCTGTTCTTTCAGAGGACTGGCTGTGTTCAGTACCCAAACTCTGTGGTGGCTCACAAACATCCTTAATTCTAGTTCTAGGACATCTGACATCTCTTCTGACCTCTATGAGCTCCTACATGCATGTGATGCACATATATACACTCAGATCAGGCATGCACCAATACATGCACATGTGCATGCACACATACACACACATACACACACAATTAAATTTTTTTAGAAGATGCAGTACTTCTTTTAGCTTTGCAAATATATAACTTGACAGTAATTTTGTAATCTATTTATATGTCTTAATAAATTATTAAGTGTTGGAAATTTTTATAAAATTAATGAGTATCATTTCTAATTTAGTTATAAATTGAATATTTAAATTTTAAAGAGAAGTTAGTGCATGATTTAGATTCAGTGTTCAGATTATAAAATATTTGAATAATGGTGAGATGGACTAGTAAGTGGCTTTTAAAAATTAAAGGTTTTACCAAAATGCCTTAACAATTATATAATTCAGAATATGAATCTGTGCTCTGTTGGAATCAGGAACATTTTAGTAGAACCTGAGCAGCTAGGGGAGGGATTGATTCAAGAGCCATTATGTAGGGAAAGGTGATAAATAGGCCATAAACAGATATGGAAGAAGGCAATTTGGGGTCAATAGTTGTGGTAATGACCCTTGATGGGGTGTTCACAATGCTGTGTGACTATAAAACGACTTTCTGAATATCTTCCTGATGTTGATGTGGTTAGTCACCATGAGGGAATTCAGACTGGGGACTAGTAAAGGGCATGGAGGAACATGGAGGGACATATAAATTTGAACTCATATGAATTACGTTACCAACAGTATAGAAAGTTCATGAAAATGTTATCCAAATTCTCTGTCAGAATGTTTTATATATTTGCCATGTGAGGCATGAGGGATGCTGTGGAACACTACTTCAGGCTTTGATGATGATACACCCATCCAGAAATGTTTGAGTATGTAAAACTAATAGTCTTACATTTGTCTATTCTTATGCTGTTATTTACATTATGAGACATAGACGAAAGATATTAAAGTTAATCATGAATAAAGATGTTGTTTCTTTCTGTGTTAGAAGTTATAAAGATAGAGCACAGTCTAGTTGAACGAGAGTGGGATGCCTTTGCAGAGGGTGACAATTCTGGAGGGAAAGGTTGGGGACTCCATGTGATTTGCCTTCTGCCTTCCCACCCCTCTGTTCCAGGCCTCCAGTGAGTAGGGCCCCACCACAGCCCGAGAAACTTCAGTCAAACAATGTTGGTAAGAAGAAGAGACCCATAGAGGTAAGGGAAACAGATTTCCCAATATTCCCATGCTTCCTTTTTTTATAAACATTCAAATTTTGCCATTCATTTTCATGAAACCAGGTATATTAAATTATCTTTGCTTGGTTAGTTGTAAAAGATGGTTGCTTAATTCTTGCTCAAGTTGAAAATTTGGATTGATATCCTCTGCATCTCTTAATTTCAAATGAGTCTTTTTAATGACCTAGATTGATTAGTATCTTGAATAATGTAAATGTATATGAATGGTTTATGGCCAAGCAAGGCACCTTGGTGGTGTCTTATGGTTATTAAGCTGATTTTGTAAGTTAAAGAGTAAACGTACTATTTCAGGAAATTTTACCTTATGTGATACATTTAATAGATGGAGATTGATTCTCCTTATCTCGTCAATCATCAGGCCTTTTCACAGGCATTTCATAATGCTCCCATCAGCATCAAACCAGCAAACTGTGCTAGGCCAGCATGAGAAAGGGGTACATCTATTAGAGGGAGTAAGGATTGTAGCTCTTTCCCACCACTCAAAAGGCAATGAATACTTCCACCTGTAGGAGTCTCTGTTGGGACTTCACCCATTATTTGTCAGAAACCACTTTGGTTTCTCCTGAGTCTCTAATTTGGACATAATTTATCTGAAGTATGTAGACCAAGCACTTAGACTAACAATGAATACAAACTGCCACACTCCTTTGGACATAAGAAATGTGTCAAGCTGGAGAGATGGCTTAGCAGTAAAGAACACTGACTGCTCTTCCAGAGGTTGTGAGTTCAATTCCCACCAACCACAGGTGGCTCACAGCCATCTGTAATGGGATCCCATGCACTCTTCTAGTGTGTCTGAAGACAGCTGCAGTGTCATATAAATAAAAAGCTAATAAATCTAAAAAAAAGATTATTTTTTTCTGCAACTAAATATTTTTATTTTTGCATGAGTAGCTATGAATATCTGTGGATTTACTAGGCATTTGTAGTCTATGTGGAAATAATAGGTATACAAAATTCAGTATTGCCTCATTCAGAAAAGGGACCAGAGAAATAAGAGGATAATCAATAAGTGTAAATCATTTTTGGAAATAGTGTGCCATATTAATTTTTCCTTTTTTTTTGTGAACACCAAGAAAATGGAGTTATAGAGTTTCACTACAAGCACCAATACACATCAATATAATTACATTTCTTTTAAATAGGATGTCTTCTTTTTTTTATCTTCTTAAAATTTGTATTTACTTTATTTATTTATTTATTTATTTTTATTTACATTGCAAATGATTTCCCCTTTTCTGGGTCCCCACTCCCCGCAAGTCCCATAAACCGTCTTCCGTCCCCCTATTCTTCCATCCACCCCTTCCCACTTCCCTGTTCTGGAATTCCCCTATACTCTTGCACTGAGTCTTTCCAGAACTAGGGCCCACTCCTCCATTCTTTTTGGACACCATTTAATTTGTGGATTATGTCCTGGGTATTCAAAGTTTCTAGTCTAATATCCACTTATCAGTGAGTGCATACCATGATTGATCTTTTGAGACTGGGTTACCTCACTTAGTATGATGTTCTCCAGCTCCATCCATTTGTCTAAGAATTTCATGAATTCATTGTTTCTAATGGCTGAATAGTACTCCATTGTATAAATATACCACATTTTTTGTATCCATTCCTCCGTTGAAGGACATCTATGTTCTTTCCAGCTTCTGGCTATTACAAATAGGGCTGCTATGAACATAGTGGAGCATGTGTCCTTATTGCATGCTGAAGAATCCTCTGGATATATGCCCAGTAGTGGTATAACAGGGTCCTCAGGAAGTGACATGCCCAGTTTTCTGAGGAACCGCCAGACTGATTTCCAAAGTGGTTGCACCATCTTGCAATCCCACCAGCAGTGGAGGAGTGTTCCTCTTTCTCCACATCCTCGCCAACACCTGCTGTCTCCTGAATTTTTGACCTTAGCCATTCTGACTGGTGTGAGGTGAAATCTCAGGGTTGTTTTGATTTGCATTTCCCTAATAATTAATGATGTTGAACATTTCTTAAGGTGTTTCTCAGCTCTCCGAAGTTCTTCATGTGAAAATTCTTTGTTTAGCTCCGTACCCTACTTTTTAATGGGGTTATTTGGATCTCTGGGTTCTACTTTCTTGAGTTCTTTGTATATATTAGATATTAGCCCTCTGTTGGATTTAGGGTTGGAGAAGATTCTTTCCCAGTCTGTTGGTTGACGTTTTGTCCTTTTGACAGTGTCCTTTGCCTTACAGAAACTTTGTAGTTTTATGAGGTCCCATTTGTCAATTCTTGATCTTAGAGCATAAGCTATTGGTGTTCTATTCAGGAACTTTTCCCCTGTGCCCATGTCCTCTAGGGTCTTCCCCAGTTTTTTTTTCAATTAGTTTCAGTGTGTCAGGTTTTATGTGGAGGTCCTTGATCCATTTGGAGTTAAGCTTGGTACAAGGAGATAAGAATGGATTGATGCGCATTCTTCTGCATGCTGACCTCCAATTGAACCAGCACCATTTGTTGAAAAGACTATCTTTTTTCCACTGGATGCTTTCAGCCCCTTTGTCGAAGACCAAGTGACCATAGGTGTGTTGGTTCATTTCTGGGTCTTCAATCCTATTCCATTGATCCGCTTGCCTGATATTGTACCAATACCATACAGTTTTTATCACTATTGCTCTGTAGTAGAGTTTAAAGTCTGGGATATTGAATCCCCCTGAAGTTCTTTTACTGTTGAGAATAGTTTTGCAGATGATATGATAGTATACTTAAGTGACCCAAAAAACTCTACTAGAGAACTCCTACAGCTGATAAACAACTTCAGCAAAGTGGCTGGCTACAAAATTAACACAAGCAAATCAGTAGCCTTTATATATTCAAAGGATAAGCAGACTGAGAAAGAAATTAGGGAAATGACACCCTTCACAATAGCTACAAACAACATAAAGTATCTTGGGGCGACTCTAACCAAACAAGTGAAAGACCTATATGACAAGAACTTCAGATCTCTGAAGAAGGAAATCGAAGAAGATCTCAGGAAATGGAAAAACCTTTCATGCTCGTGGATTGGCAGGATTAATATAGTTAAAATGGCCATCTTGCCAAAGGCAATCTACAGATTCAATGCTATTCCCATAAAAATCCCAACCCAGTTCTTCATAGAGCTAGAAAGAGCAATTCTCAAATTCATCTGGAATAACAAAAAACCCAGGATAGCTAAAAAAAAAAGATTATTAAAAAAAAGAAATGTGTCAATGTTTAACACATGGATACAAATATTCTCTTGGAATGAGATGATTGACCATGTGAGTCCTTTCTCCTTCCTATAAGTTTTTATTAAAAAATATGGAATGTGTGTTTGTATTGCTAAAGGCATTTTACATAAAAATATTGTGTATAGTGGCTGTTGCACCCATGAAGTCACTGCAGTGGTGGTCATATGCATAAGACTGGGCCCACCAACACTCCAACATTAATAGAGAAGGCGCTCAGAGGCCCCACTCCCTGAGGAGCTGTGTCCGGCAGGTGGGGGTGGGGTAATGAAATCATGTTCCTCGGGGCTGCAACTCCTGGTAAGTCATCCTTTCCTGAGTAAATAACCACTGCCCATGCAAACAGCAGCAGTCAAAGACAATGGGGCAGCAAAAGATAGGAAAAAGATAGGAAAGTAGGAGCAACTTATGGGGAAGAAGAGGTTCAGTAGGAGGAAGGGGAGGGTCATAATGGGATAGTGGGAGAAGACAAAGGATGTCAAACCTACGTGCATATGTGTGTGTGTATATACATATATACATGGATGTTTATATGAAATCAGGAAAGGCTAACGGAACATTGAAATGTCTAGCTTCGTTTTTGGTTAGAAGTTTATAAAATCCCTAAAGCACATTCTTCTTTGTCAGAAAACACTCATACTATCCGTATCACATTTAGGCTGAGGAAGGATGTAATGTCCATTTTTGACATTGTTCCAGGACCTTGTGTTGGAGCTTGCTTTTGGCTATCGGGGCAGAGACTGCAGGAACAATGTGCACTATTTAAATGATGGTGATGACATCATTTATCACACTGCCTCTATTGGAATTCTACACAATGTTGCCACAGGTAGGTCATCTTAATTCTCTGTACATGCAATTTTTTTTTAATTTAGAACTTTTTATTTAGCAGCTTAAAATTATTTGTTAAAACTATGAATAGTAGTTTTACTTATTTTATCTAACTTTTGGGGGGTTTTGTTTGTTTGGGGGTCTTATTATGATAAGATATCTTATCGTAATAAGATAGGGTCTTATTATGTAGCTCTGGAATTTGGGAGGGGGCTTGAGGTAGGGTCTCACTATGTAGCTTTGGCTAGCCTGGAACTTCCATAGATCAGGCTGGCCTCTAACTCAAACTCAAAAAGATCTGCCTGTCTCTGCTAGGGTTAAAGGTATATACCACAACATCTAGCTTCAAATATTGTTTTTAAACGATGAGAGATTTGTATGTTCTGAAGGGAAACCAGAATAACAAATACTATTTTAATTGTATAAGAGAAATAATCTAAAATAAAAATATTTCATATTATAGTTGTTTCTGTTTTGAGATAACATTGTTATATAGTCAAGGTTAAAACTGTGTAGTCCAGGCTAACCTCACTAGCTATATTTATGTCCCAGCTTCCTGAGTCCTGTGCCCTGTAATATTTTAGTCTTAAGAGAGTATGATCCAGCAGAAGAATATTTAATAATGCTAAGTCTCCACAGGGCTCTAATAGTAGTGAAGGCTCACTATATTTAAAAATACATTTTATAAGGAAGAAAATGATTTTAAAATTAAGACTTTCGTTTCCAAAACCTTCAGCATGAGAATAGATGGTTTGGGATAACTGTCTTTGAAAGTGGCAGTGGGTGGCTTGTCAGACAAGTAGTAACTGCGGTGGGAGGAAGCTGAGCGATTTTCCTAGGCTGTGGAAAGCTAGGAACACTAAGAAGGCTACTGGCCTCGGCTGTACTGATGTATATATACACCCACGTGCAAACGTGTGTGTATACTCTAAGAAGGTGAGAAAATACCTCTTGATGTTTATTTGATCAGTTTGATGAAGAGCACACAGTTCTCTTGGCATCACGTAATGACCACTGTGGTGAGCTAGAGTGGTAATTTTCCTTTATTATATGTAATTATAAACTTCATAAGCTGGGCAGTGGTGGCGCTTGCCTGTAATCTCAGCACTTGGGAGGCAGAGGCAGGCGGATTTCTGAGTTCGAGGCCAGCCTGGTCTACAGAGTGAGTTCCAGGACAGCCAGGGCTACACAGAGAAACCCTGTCTCTCGGGGGGTGGGGGGGGGGGGAACCTTCATAAAGCCTACTGTTGGAAGTAACAACAGATGTTATCCAGTTCAGACACCTCTGGTTTCCCTCTGAGTGTATATAGAGCAGGTAGCTTTCTGATAAAAAAAAATACTGCTTACAAGATAAATGTGAAATATGAATGAATATCACCCAGATTAATAAATGGAAATTTTACTTTTGTTTTCTCTGTAGCTCTAATATATCTGTGTTTTTATGTTTGTTTGTTTACAAAACTAAAAAGGGAAGATCATAGGCAAGGATTCAAAATCTTCCATAATTCCTAGTACTTGCTTCCTTTCCATCCATAGCGCAGGCTTTCATGGCCATCCACTTGACTCAGGTGAACTGTGCGTGTGCAGTTAGGTACATCCACAGCCTTTTTTTGTTTGCCAGACTCTGTGGTACTTGGTAGCTTCAGCTTGTCTGTGGTTTATTCTTTTCAGGGATCTCTCTCTTTAAGATTACTGATTCATTGTCACCCTTTTGATAGTAATCACTTATATGCTAACTGCTTAAAATATATTTTGAATGAACAAATAAATTATTATGCTAAGTAAGTGTATGTGGCTGTTGCATCTTAAAGTTTTCAAAGTTAATCCTCATATTCTTTTTTAGGGACTCAGAGTTTTTATCAAGAGCATAATGATGATATTTTATGCCTCACTGTAAATCAACACCCCAAATTTATCAACATAGTGGCAACTGGCCAAGTAGGTATGTTTCTATATTTCAAAAAGAAATAGTTTGAAACATTTATTTTATTCTAATAAATTCATATCCTAGGAAAAAATAAGTGTATTAAATCGTGTATTGCTTGGAATGTATGTGTGCATACAGAACCTAGCCTGATTACGTTATGCTTGATGCCAGGTAGCTTTCTATTCCTTAACTTTGGTTATCTGAGTTTACTTAGACTATTCAAAATGTAAGCTATTGTGTAAATAGTACATCTTTAGCTTTATCAGGGATTTCTGGTCAGCTGAATGGTTGCATTCAATAGTATGTAAAACTCAGATGAAGTATAAAAAGGGGAGCTAAGAAATTAACTAGACCAATGGGGACAGAGCCTGCGTTCAGCAAAGGTTAGGCTGGTTAAGAGAGCATGCAGGTCTGATTTGCACTGAATTTTAAAATCTTGGTTTGGCATTAGTATTGATCAGATTCACTACTGGTTTGAAATGTACCTGTGATTTATTTTTAACATCTGTCAAAAACTTCAGAGTTCATGACTCAATGAGTAGGAGTGCAAGTATTTTAGATTGACAGTCAGAGATTACCATGGAATCACCTTACAGTTATGGGCAATCCAGTCTACTTGTAGTAAACATTGAAATTACCATGTTTGTTGGGTCTCAGTGAGTCATAGTTGCAACACTCACTTCACTTGCTTTCCTGGTGTCTTCATTTAATATAAATACTAACTTTGTTAGTCAGGGATTTGTTCTCTGGGTTGTCTGGTTCTGTAGCTATGACAAATAGAACCCTTGTATTTCCCCTTCTGTAGAGTTTCCTTTTTAAAAAAATTAATTATTCAAGTCAATCTACAAAGCAATAGGTTTTGTTATGACATTGTTATATATATTTATCATTATACATTTTCTTTATTGTTTATTTGAGTGGTGTGTGTGTGTGTGTGTGTTCATGAAGAGGCCAGAGAGTGTTCTCCTACTCTGTATTCTTTGCATCTATGTCTTTGAGAAAGGGTCTCTCTCTCTGAACCTGGGACTTGCACTGTCTTGGCTAGGCTGGAAGCCAGTAAGCCCCAACAATCCTCCTATGTCCACCCTACTTAGAGCTGGGGTTACAGGCACATATGGGACACTAGCTTGTTATATTGGATATAACAATTGTTATAATGGATAGATTAAAGGTCAAGCCTGATGGCTCAGCCTGTAATCCTCACACTCTCGAGTTAGTGGCAGGAGGATTGAACCCCACAACCTTATACCTAATGAAGTAATTCAGGTTTCCTTAGAAAGCTTGCTTATAAAATGGCCCTTCACATAGAACCAAAGTCAGCATCTTTGTGATTTCTATCTCATTGACCCTTGTTCTTGGGCACATAGACAATCTAATCACTTGTTCCCTTATCTTTACCTTCCATCTTTGGAGACAATTGTTTTCTCAGTGACTTTCTCCTAGTGTTTTTCTTTAAGATGGGCCATTTTTGTTTTTTGTTTTTTGTTTTTTTTTGTGTTTTGTTTTGTTTTGTTTTGTTTTGTTTTGAGACAGGGTTTCTCTGTGTAGCCCTGGCTGTCCTGGAACTCGCTCTGTAGACCAGGCAGGCCTCGCCTCAAACTCAGAAATCCTCCTGCCTCTGCCTCTCAAGTGTGGAATTAAAGGCATGAGCCATCACTGCCCAGCCCAGACAATTTTGTATATCTCCAGTCTGTATTCTAGAGGAGTGAGATGCATGGAGCAATGAAATTGCTTTCCAGAGATAGCCTTCTCTGTACTGGACTATGTCTTGAGTCTTTGAAATCCCATAATTCTCTATAAAAAGGTTCTGAACTTAACTCTGGGCTTGCCTGAGTCTCTTCTCAGTCTGTCAGTCTGGTAGCACATTGTACATTCAGTGTATGCACTCATAAAGGAGGACCAGGAGGTAGTTAGCTTTCCCTGGGTGATGGTGGATGGCATTGGAGATTCCATGCTGAGATACATATCTTAGCCAATTTTGACTTCTAGAACAAATACCTGAACTAAATGCTTTAAAAGAAACAAGTAACACATTTCTCACTGTTTTGGAAATTGGAAGCCTCTGCTAAAGGTATCAGCATGATTGGATTGTGGTGAAGGTCCCCTCCCTGGGTTACAGGGCCTTGTTATATCCTAATAGTGTCTTTCTGCTTTTCTCTCAACTCTTCTTATCTGATCTTCATTATGGGGGTCCACCTTCATGACCTAATCATTCCCAAATGTTCCACCACCTAACACTAGAGTGGAGATTAGATGACATCAGGAGCTTTAGAGGAACATAGACATTCATCCCATAGCAGTTGCACATAAGTGCTTCCACTGTTCCATGTGGTGTGGGATATAGCTGTCTGCTGAGGAGAGGCTATGTTATATGTCCCCAAACTCCAATGAGTTCCAAATTTATACCAAACCTCCCAGGTACAAACAAAACAAAACCCAAAAAACCTGGGGCACTAGGGAGATAGCTCAGCAAATACTTGCTGTATAATGATAAAGACTTGAGTCCAGTTACAAAAAACATTAAAAAAAAAAACAAACCAAAAGCTAGACACCTTGGCATACGCTTGTAATCATAGCACTGGGCATGCAGGCCAGTGGGTCCTTGGAGTTTACTGGCCGTGCAGCCTAGTCTACTAGTCAAGCTCAAGGTTGAGAGAGAGACAGAGACAGAGAGAGAGAAAAAAGAAAAGAAAAAAGAAAAGGAAAGGAAAAAAGAAAAGAAAAGAAAAGAAAAGAAAAGAAAAGAAAAAGAAAAGAAGTAATAGGGGCCTAAGAAGGAGAGATACTAGATGTTAACCTCTGACCTCCACATGTACACCTGCATACATTTATGCACACACACACACACACACACACAAGATATGAAAGGCTGCAACATAGTTAATTTGATAATTGTATCTTTACTGGTAACTGACGGTTTAGATTGTAATGCTGCAGCTTTTATATGTAACCCATTCTCTTATCCATGGACAAGCGTGACTACTAAGACAAACACCCCCAATCTATCAGCTTTTCCTCATGTGACACAGGGTCAAGTCTTTTAACCAGTTGGTGATTATTAGAGTATATTTAGAGCTAAAAATGGTAGTCAAATACTTTCCTCATATTACTGATAAAGATACCTATATGCTATCAATTTGTCCTTGGTGCGTGTAAGACTTGGCTGACATAGAAAACTGTTGTGCCTCTTCTGTGAGCTTATACCTTTCCCTACTCTCTTCTTGCTGCACACTGTCGTTCCTTTAAGCTTTACTTGTAGGCTTTTCTACCATAAATATGAACACACATCTACACACTTTTCTTTCTTGCATATTATTTCTAAAAGTCTTTCCCTGGGGAAGTCATAAACATTTGTTCCTCCTCTTTAGGTCCCCAAAATAAACCAAAGAACCACTTCACCAAAGTTCTCTGGGAGAGCAGTCTTGGGATTACTTACCGAGTGTGGGTCAGGGGTTTTCTACAGGCCCTTTGGAGGCCACGACTGACAGTCTTCATCTATCAAGGATGATGGTGTTTCCATAGCTGCATAGATGGACCCCATCCCCTAGTCTCCCTCACTCTAGATGCTATAGCCACTCTATGAGGCCATGTGAAGTTAGGGCCTAGTTGCAGAGTGGGTGGGGCAGAGTGGCTGGATGCTCAGTCAGGTCTCGTGGCCCTCCCTGCTGCACTCTGAGGGGATGCAGACAGTGCCATGCCCAGCTGTGGTGATGTTTTACAAGTGGGCACAGCTGAACACCCAGTATGGCAGTCGTTTGGCTCCGAAGGTAGGACAGTCAAGTACACCACATACAGAAAGACTTTGTTACAATGAAGAAACCCTTTTGCTTTTTGAGTTATTTAATTACCTTTTCTGCCATGTTCCTCAGACCCAATTCTTTCCTACAGGCACAGATGCATCAAACCTCCCACATGTACTTAGGAATGAATTTTTTTTAAAGATTTATTTATTTATTTATTGTTTTTTTTTAAAGATTTATTTATTTATTATGTCTGAGTACACTGTGGCTGTCTTCAGACATACCAGAAGAGGACATCAGATCTCATTATGGATGGTTGTGAGCCACCATGTGGTTGCTGGGCTTTGAACTCAGGACCTTCAGAAGAGCAGTCAGTGCTCTTAACCACTGAGCCATGTCACCAGCCCAAGATTTATTTATTTTATGTATATGAGTACACTGTTGCTATCTTCACACACCATAAGAGGGCATCAAATCTCCTTATGGATGGCTGTGAGCCACCATGTGGTTGCTGGGATTTGAACTCATGACCTTCAGAAGAATAGTCGGTGCTCTTAACCGCCGAGCCATCTCTCCAGCCCCAGGAATGAATTTTTCTTTCTTTTTTTTTTTTTTTTTTAAAGATTTTATTTATTTCATGTATGAGTACACTGTAGCTGTTTGCAGACACCAGAAGAGAGCACCAGACCTCATTACAGATGGTTGTGAGCCACCATGTGGTTGCTGGGATTTGAACTCAGGACCTCTGGAAGAGCAGCCAGTGCTCTTAACCTCTGAACCATCTCTCCAGCCCCCAGGAATGAATTTTATAAACCCAAAAAGGTCCATATTATATTGCTTTAGAATTATATGATTAATTATATTATGATATTATGTATGACTCATTAAATACACCCAAAGAAAGAATGAAAAGTCATTCATAGAATGTTAATACATGTAGATAGAATGTTAATACATGTAGATAATGGAAGTGAGTGCCTCCTTTCAGCCCACTCAGTTCTGTGTAATAATCTAATTTTATATAAGATATTTTATTATTTAAATAAATTAAAATTATGATTGTGTTTTATAAATTTATTGCTATTATCCATATTATTATAGTTAACCTTTTTTTACTTATTCATCATTATAGGTGATTCTACGGACATGTCAGGTAAGGAAAACTGAATACTTCCTGCTTTAGTTATACAATGGTACATGCAAATATCATATTCCTCCCTAAAAGTCCAAGCATCTTACTGCTCCACATATGACTTATAGAATACTAATGATAAATAACATAATTTTTAATCTTCAATAATAATAATATTTTTAAAAAATTGTATGGGGACAGGGGGGTAGCCAAGTCAGTAGAATGCTCGCCTCACAGAGGCGAGTGCCTGAGCTCAAGAGCCATGTGAAGGTAGCAGGCATGCGAGTGCACACTCCCTTCCCAGGAGCAGGATGGGCCCTGGGGCTTGCTCATCAGACAGCAAAGCATAATGGGCAAGCTCCAGTCTCAAAAATAAGGAGGATAGTACCTGCAGAAGAGTGGAGCCAGCTTGCCCTCTAGCCTACACACACACACACACACACACACACACACAAGTGTTTTGACCTCTCAAGTGTGCCTGGAGCTATTCTGAAGATTTTTCTGACATCACATGTAGTCGTCACACAAATTGTTCATGACAGTCACTAACTTGCAATATCATCTAGCTAATACAAAATATATTAATTTATAAACTATTTCTGTTGTTGAACATATTATAGCAATAAATCATATACATGTTTAAAAGTAATTTTTATAACTAATTTGACCATGGCTTCATGAACTTAAGAAAGCTATTAAATGAATAATATATATCTATTTTTATGTGTCCATTGTTTTTATATACTATAATAGCTAGGCTTTTCAACTGTATTTTCATTTTTGTGATATATTAAGTATTAGTAGTTTAGTGAGAAAATATTCCTCCAGAGATTTCTGTCCTATGCTCTTCATTAGAGCGGAGTATGATTCTGTGCTTGGACTAGTCCACTAATAGCAAACTGCTGCCCTCGGGCCAACTCCAGCCCAGCACTTGTTTTGTGCAGTACATGAGCTGAAGATAATTGTTTTCTTTTGTTTCTTTTTCTTTTTCTTTTTTTCTTTTTTTTTTTTTTTTTTTTTTTTTTTTTTTTTTTTTTTTGGCTTACCCACTTTGGCTTTTTCTTTTTCTTTTTCTTTTTTCTTTTTTTATACTGGTTTCACCTGAAGTGCTGCAGGTTTACTTTTTTTTTTAATTTTTTTTATTCGATATAATTTATTTACATTTCAAATGATTTCCCCTTTTCTAGCCTGCCCACTCCCCGAAAGTCCCGTAAGCCCCCTTCTCTTCCCCTGTCCTCCCTCCCACCCCTTCCCACTTCCCAGTTCTGGTTTTGCCGAATACTGTTTCACTGAGTCTTTCCAGAACCAGGGGCCACTCCTCCTTTCTTCTTGTATCTCATTTGATGTGTGGATTATGTTTTGAGTATTCCAGTTTTCTAGGTTAATAACCACTTATTAGTGAGTGCATACCATGATTCACCTTTTGAGCCTGGGTTACCTCACTTAGTATGATGTTCTCTAGCTCCATCCATTTGCCTAAGAATTTCATGAATTCATTGTTTCTAATGGCTGAATAGTACTCCATTGTGTAGATATACCACATTTTTTGCATCCACTCTTCTGTTGAGGGATACCTGGGTTCTTTCCAGCATCTGGCAATTATAAATAGGGCTGCTATGAACATAGTAGAGCATGTATCCTTATTACATGGTGGGGAATCCTCTGGGTATATGCCCAGGAGTGGTATAGCAGGATCTTCTGGAAGTGAGGTGCCCAGTTTTCGGAGGAACTGCCAGACTGATTTCCAGAGTGGTTGTACCAATTTGCAACCCCACCAGCAGTGGAGGAGTGTTCCTCTTTCTCCACATCCTCTCCAACACCTGCTGTCTCCTGAATTTTTAATCTTAGCCATTCTGACTGGTGTAAGATGAAATCTTAGGGTTGTTTTGATTTGCATTTCCCTAATGACTAATGAAGTTGAGCATTTTTTAAGATGCTTCTCCGCCATCCGAAGTTCTTCAGGTGAGAATTCTTTGTTTAACTCTGTACCCCATTTTTAATAGGGTTGTTCGGTTTTCTGGAGTCTAACTTCTTGAGTTCTTTATATATATTGGATATTAGCCCTCTATCTGATGTAGGATTGGTGAAGATCTTTTCCCAATTTGTTGGTTGCCGATCTGTCCTCTTGATGGTGTCCTTTGCTTTACAGAAACTCTGTAACCTTATGAGGTCCCATTTGTCAATTCTTGCTCTTAGAGCATACGCTATTGGTGTTCTGTTCATAAACTTTCTCCCTGTACCGATGTCCTCAAGGGTCTTCCCCAGTTTCTTTTCTATTAGCTTCAGAGTGTCTGGCTTTATGTGGAGGTCCTTGATCCATTTGGAGTTGAGCTTAGTACAAGGAGACAAGGATGGACCAATTCCCATTCTTCTGCATGCTGACCTCCAGTTGAACCAGCACCATTTGTTGAAAAGGCTATCTTTTTTCCATTGTATGTTTTCAGCCTCTTTGTCGAGGATCAAGTGGCCATAGGTGTGTGGGTTCATTTCTGGATCTTCAATCCTGTTCCATTGATCCTCCTGCCTGTCACTGTACCAATACCATGCAGTTTTTAACACTATTGCTCTGTAGTATTGCTTGAGGTAAGGGATACTGATTCCCCCAGATTTTCTTTTGTTGCTGAGAATAGTTTTAGCTATCCTGGGTTTTTTGTTGTTCCAGATGAATTTGATAATTGCTCTTTCTAACTCTGTGAAGAATTGAGTTGGGATTTTGATGGGTATTGCATTGAATCTGTATATTGCTTTTGGCAAAATGGCCATTTTAACTATATTGATTCTACCGATCCATGAGCATGGGAGGTTTTCCCATTTTTTGAGGTCTTCTTCCATTTCCTTCTTCAGAGTCTTGAAGTTCTTGTCATACAGCTCTTTCACATGTTTGGTAAGAGTCACCCCAAGATACTTTATACTGTTTGTGGCTATTGTGAAGGGGGTCATTTCCCTAATTTCTTTCTCAGCCTGCTTATCCTTTGAGTATAGGAAGGCCACTGATTTGCTTGAGTTGATTTTATAACCTGCCACTTTGCTGAAGTTGTTTATCAGCTGTAGGAGCTCTCTAGTGGAGTTTTTTGGGTCACTTAGGTAGACTATCATGTCGTCTGCAAATAATGACACTTTGACTTCTTCCTTTCCAATTTGTATCCCTTTGACCTCCTTATGTTGTCGAATTGCCCGAGCTAGTACCTCAAGTACAATATTGAAAAGATAAGGAGAAAGGGGGCAGCCTTGTCTGGTCCCTGATTTCAGTGGGATTGCTTCAAGTTTCTTTTTCTTATTTAGACTAATTTGGAGAGTTGAGAAAAAAATCAGAAAACTCATGATAATAAAAGTCATGTGGAATTCAAATTTCTGAATCCATAAATAAAGCATTATTGGGCACAGACATGCTCTGCATGTCATCTACAGTAGCTCTGGTAATATCTTGGCACAGTGGAGTGGTTACGTTCATCTTTCTGAGACCAGATAGGTCATTTCAGCACTGTGCACAAGTATAGTTCCACAGTGGGGATTTCACAGGTTATAAGCACTACATAGAGGCCTGTTGTATAGCATTTTATAGAAGTAATTTTATAGGAGGGGGGTGTTCTGCCCCACTCTAGCCCATATAGCTCCTAAATAAAAGACACAGAAACATGCTAGTTTTATTAACAAGCTGTAGGCCTAAACTGGGCAGGTTCTTCACTATTCTAACCCACATCCCAGCCACAGGCCCAGTGTTGCTGGCAGCTGACTTGCTTTGTTTGTTCTGCTCCATGTGTGTCCTCAGGGCGGTTTTCTCTTGACCACCTCATGGTCTCATGGTCCATCCTGCCTCCCAGCGACCTTCTCTTTCCCCGACCTTCCTGCCTTCTTCCCTCTCTCATGGTCCATACCTGAGACCTCCCTATTCAATCTCAAGTCACTCAAGTCTTTCCTCACTCTCTGCCCAGTTTCAGGCTCTAGACTTTTATTGTCCAATCAGAGGTTACTAGGGAGCATTCTTTACAGCACATTGGTCAATACAATGCCCGTGTCCAGACTGCAAGCTGACCTTGGGGCACAGAAATCAATATCTAATTACATGGTGCACAAGTCCAACCGCAACAGCATTTTTACTTTGTTTTGATTGTGTTAGTTTGCTTGCTTATTGTTGCTGTTGTTTTGGAAATTGCATATCTACTTGTAGGAAATTAAAGTAGATCTGTGTGTCTCACCCTGTACAAAACAATTCAAAATGGGTTGATGATCTTGATGTGAGACCTGAAACTTTTAACTGTTAGGGAGTGCTAGAGAGGAGACTCACAGGCTAGGAGTACACACTGAACTTGGGTTCAGCTCCCATCATCTAGAGCAGGCAACTTACAATTGCCTGTAAGTCACTGGAGAACCTAACATTGCTGCCCTTCAGACACACGTGCGCTAGTGCATGTGCATAATACACACACACACACATACACACTATAATTCAGTTGAAAATGACTTGCTATTTGAATTTTAGACAAATGGAACTCTTTTAATTTGTAGTATATTTAGTGATAATTTATTGAAGATCCATTGCATTTTGGTAAATATGTGGATATCTCAGAGGTACCTTTTGTAAACAGTCATACAAATGTTTAATGTTTACCATTTCCAGAAAACCACACCATCATAATAGCAGTTTCTGCATTAATACTTTTAAGTCCTCTTATATTCCTTATAAATTTGTAGTATAGTTTCACTTTTAAATTTTAAAAATTATATTTATCTATTTGTTTGTTTGGATATGTACTTGTGTCCTGGCTTGCATGCAGAGGTCAGAGGACAGTGTGTGGCCCTGCACTCCCTTCCCGCCCGCCATGGCGCCATGGCTCTGTGGTGTGGCGTGCGGCAGGCATGGCTTCCTGCTGAGCCGTCATGCAGGCCCGTTCACAGCCTTGTGCTTTAACTTTTAATGAATGAGGGATTCAGTTCAATGCTCAAATAATTGTGATCATTTTTCTTCTCCCCTCCCCCACCTACCTTTTAAGACAATAGCTGCTATATCCCAGGCTAGCCTTAAGTTCCATATATATATGTCTCGTGTCCACACCTTCTGAGTCCTCCGAATATAGACGTTTGTGAGCACCCCTGGTTTTGATGTCGTCCTGGGGGTCAGAATCTATGCTTTATTCATACTAGGCTAGCCTTCTACCAACTGATGCATATTCCAGTCCCCAGAGTTTTCACATAGAAGTAATTCATTTTATTATTGGTAAAACTTTTGTATCTCCATGTTTAACAGTTGGACAAACTGAACAAATGCTTCACCTTTCTTATTTTGACTGCTTTACTTGAAGGGTCCTTAGATTTATCATGGTGTAAAATGTCATTTATCATAATTTATTTTTTAAAGGCCATAATTTCCTCTGTATAAAATAATTCCAGGAAGATTATCTTCTGTAATGTTTTTCCATCTTCACAGTTTATAATTTGAACAAATGACTTTAGTATGTTGAGTGTTTTCATAAGAGTGCTTATATCTTGAGACAGAATTAGCTGCTGAATTAACTTAATTTTTAGGGTATAAATTGAAAAGAAGATAGTACAAACTAAACTATGACATTTTAGTTTAGAAAATAAGAGAGAAGCAGGTGGAGATGAAGTTCAGTAGTGAGCATTTACTCAGTGGGCATGAAGCCCGTGGCTCATTTCCCAGGAAGGGCAGGAAGGGGTGCAGAGGAACTTACAGAGCCGCAGATAAGGCACACACCTGTGAGTGTCAGTGTTGTCTATCCAGGGATATAGTGTTTTTAAAGGCTTTATTTTAAAGTGTGTGTAGCCTTTTCCCATCTATATGGTTAAATTTCCCATGGACATGATGTGTTCGTCTGGTCTACCATTGCTTTCAGAGGATATCAGTGTTGTTTACTTGTATGTATCATATGCATTGTGTTAAGTATGTGTAGTCTCCATAGAACCTCTATGAAGATTGAAAAATGTAAAACTGAAGTTTCCCACTCCAGAGCCTTGTATGTACCAAGCCTGTGGTCTCCCACTGGCCTCTGTCTCCTGTACTTATGCGCACAGCTTGCTTTGACAAGCTCTGAATAGTGACTGTTTTCTTTTTCCAAATGTTCTTTTCTTGAGAGTGCCATTTATAATATATCCTCAAGGATTCTGTATTTTTCTTTTTCCTTTTCTTTTTATTTCTTTTTTTTTTTAAATTAGCTTCAGTTTTGAGGTATTATAAACTGCATCTCTTTCAAGTACATAACTATCTCTATGCTTCTGAGGTGGGTGTATGCTGGATTCAGAAGTGGAAATGTGGAGATGGTTGTAACTCTTGGATTTTATCTTTGTGCAGCTACAGCCCCATCTGTCCACATCTGGGATGCAGTGAACAAACAGACATTGTCTATACTAAGATGCTCCCATTCAAAGGGTGTGTGTTCTGTCAGCTTCAGTGCTACTGGGAAGCTGCTGCTGTCTGTAGGGCTAGACCCAGAGCACACTGTTACCATTTGGAGATGGCAGGAAGGTAGGATGATTTTCACTTATGTAATTAAAAACAACAGCAGCAAACTGCAAGAATATGAGGCAATGTGGAAGCTGTCTTTAGCATTTGTCTTAAGTTGGTGATTGAAACCATTTTTGTTATAGTCCTATAAAACACATAGCACACAGTTAGCTGCCCTGTATGTGTCCCCTTTAAAAAACCCTGTAGACATACACTCAGAAAACATGAAACAATGAAACCCATTTAGTATTTAAAAAATACTTGCTATTTTAATACTTGGTAAGAAACTATGTCTGTGTTTTTGCTAATGATTTTTTTTTAGTTCTGACGTATTTTAATAAACAATGAGACTTTCCAGGCTTGGGGGTACTTGCCTATAATTCTAGCACTCAAAGGGATGAGGCAAGAGGATTGCCATGAATTTGAAGCCAGCC
The DNA here is from genome assembly GCF_947179515.1 of Apodemus sylvaticus. Classification (NCBI taxonomy): domain Eukaryota; kingdom Metazoa; phylum Chordata; class Mammalia; order Rodentia; family Muridae; genus Apodemus; species Apodemus sylvaticus. Next base: position 23,752,202 of record NC_067477.1, read on the forward strand.
TGGGCTACATATCAAATTCAAGGAAAACCTAAAATATATAATTGAGACCCTGTCTTAAAGAGTATATTAATATCCAGCCCAGAGCTTGGCACATGCTACATGGGTAATCTGCCACTGAACTACATCCTTTACCCATAAAAAGATATGCACACACACACACATAAACACTCACACATATACACACCTGTGAACATATAAAAAAAACCCATATACACACACACTTGTAATACACATAAACACACACCCCCTACATATACACACAGCACATATTACATAGGTGACCTGTTTCAGAACCACATCCCTTACCTGTGAAAAGATACACACAAACATACACATGTGCACACACGACACATACATACTACACAGGTTGTCCTGACATTGAACTTTATCCCTTAAATGATGAAAAGATACATGCATTCTTTTTTGAGACAGCGTCTCATTGTGTAGCCCTGGCTGCCTTGAAATTCACGGCATAGATACTAGCTGGCTTCAGATTCACAAAGATCCACTCGCTTCCACCTCCCCAAAGTGCCGGGATTGAGAATAGAAACCCAATAGAATAAATTCCCTAACACTCTAGACAGAACACTTAATTTCTATAATGAGAAATTAATGGAGCCATATAGAAAGATGTATGGTCCCTAAAATGTTCTCTAAATTGTCACAGAGTAGCCCATAAAATATATCACTATGATCATGTATGTACTGTGATTATAGGTCATGTGACTGTTAAGTAATTGTTTTAAACTATGCAATTTGAGAAAACTGTTAAGTCCTATTAATTAGCTTACTTCTTATACTAACCTGGAAAATTTTGTTGTATCTTCTGTACCAGGGGCCAAAATTGCCAGCAGAGGTGGGCACAACCAACGAATTTTTGTAGCAGAATTTCGACCAGATTCAGATACCCAGTTTGTCTCTGTGGGTATAAAGCACGTGAAGTTCTGGACCCTGGCAGGAAGGGCTCTTCTCAGCAAAAAGGGGCTTCTGAGCACCCTGGAGGACGCCCGGATGCAGACGATGCTTGCTGTCGCATTTGGTGCAGTATGTCTGTTAAAGTGCTGTGTGATGGTGTGATCTTGAATTTGTCTTGCTGTATATTCATAAACAGCATGAATATTGACTGGGAACTGTAACCCGACAGTCACTACAAGTCCCAGTCAAGGACATAAATCATCTTTTAAAAGTCTGATCCTGTTAACCATTAAGGAGTGGCAGAAAGTGAATGAGGTCATTTCTGTGAAGCGTTTACATCCTTGGATCGTTCCTATTCTCCAAGGCTTCATTGGCTTTGTGCTTGTCACCTCTGCAGGCGACAAAGCTGAGTCTTCTAGTGCTTCCTCCTGCACCTCCCATGTGTTACAGGAAAAGGAGGGAAGTGAAGAACCACATGCAGGTGGTTTCAGGGCAGATTTAGATGTGGTGTTCCCTTTCTCGGCCACTGGAACCTGGTCATCTTGTGGCTGGAAGTGCTGTGACCACTGTCTGATTCAGGGGAACACAGCACAGTCCCTGACCTTAGTGGAGCATGCAAGAGCCTGTTGCTTTCTGTCATTCCGTCCCAGTTTATAATCTCATCTCTCTCCTTTAATACCCTGCCCTGGCTAGGCTTTTCCACAGACAACTAAGTGAACTTTTTAAAAAAATATGTGGGCATTATATATTTTAAGAAAGGAAGTTACAAGGTTAGAACAGTAACACAGTTAAAAAAAAAAAACTAACAACTATCAAATAAATGGAACCTCATATATATTTTTGATATAAGAGCAATCACTTGTTTCCAGAAAAAGATCCCAGACTGGAATGACCCTAGCATTTGATCTGCCCGTGCAGATGAACTTTCTTCATTTATAAAATCACTTTATAGCCAAGTGTCCATTTCTGGTCAAAATAAGCAAACAAAGAAACCTGATAGCTAATACAAGGGGAAAAGTAGCTTTTTAATGTGTGAAGCAGTAGTGTGGACAGAATGTCTCCTTACAAGATAAGTTTGTGGCCAGGCAGTGGTGGTGCACGCCTTTAATCCCAGCACTTGGGAGGCAGAGGCAGGAGGATCTCTGAGTTCAAGGTCAGCCTGGTCTACAGAGTGAGTTCCAGGACAGCCAGGGCTACACAGAGAAACCCTGTCTCAAAAAAACAAAACAAAACAACAACAACAAACAAAAAAAAGATAAGTTTGTGTTCAGTTTAAGCATTTCTCAACTGCTATAACTATATATGAAAACGTAAAAGCTACAGATATGCTTATGTGGCGTCATGTGATGCTTCTGCGCTATGAATGGGAAAGAGAATGCTTGTGTTCACAGCTAAAGCATGCTCTAACTGTAGAGAAGCACTAAGGGAGTGACTTCCTACATCTGGGAAGGGAGTTAGTAGGTCTCTAACTTTGCTATAGAGAGATTTACTTTCAATAAATAAAATCCTTAAAAAAGGGGTGGGGGTGGGGGCTGGAGAGATGGCTCAGTGGTTAAGAGTACTGACTGCTTTTCCAAAGGTCCTGAGTCAATTCTCAGCAAAACTCACCACATGGTGACTCACAGTCATCTGTAATGGGATCTGATGCCCTCTTCTGGTGTGTCTGAAGACAGTTACACTGTACTCATATACATAAAATAAATCTTTAAAAAAAAATTAAAAAAAGGAAAAACCTTACCAAACCCACATTATTTTCATCCTTATTTCTAACTGCCCCTTGTTTTTACTCCTAATGTTTGGTGACCTTTGACTTAGTTATTGGACAGCCAAAGGCACCTATCGAAAGAGCAGTGCAAGCCAGAACTACAGTATTTTAGGAGAGATTTATCCAAGGCTAATCTCACTATTAAAGGCCAGACTTGAGAAAGGAAGGAGCCTCCCTCCCGGAGCTAAGCCTCACCCCAGCCTCCTGCCCTGGGTGCTGGGCCTCCCCCCACCCTTTGCATGTGCTTTGTCAAGCAGGTGAACTAGCACTCCACCCACATAGAGGATGACATCTGTGCCGCCTCTCTTTGAACTTTTGATGAGTTTGTCTCCCCCCTTCCCCACTCCTTTTCAGAATAACTTGACGTTTACAGGTACCATCAGTGGTGATGTCTGTGTGTGGAAAGATCACATATTGTGCAGAGTGGTGGCTAGAGCTCACAACGGGCCTGTGTTTGCCATGTACACCACCCTGCGAGACGGACTGATTGTGACCGGTGGCAAGGAACGGCCGTGAGTCCCTTTTCGTATCCTCCCTGACTATTTACACATTTGCTATTTATCCAAGGTTCAGTGGGGCGCCCCAGCCCATGTATAGAAACCAGAGGACAGTCTGTGGGAATGGGTTCTCTCCTTCACTGTGTGCATTCATTCCAGAGGTCAGACTCGGATCATCAGGCTTCATGTGTCCATGCCCACTGTACCCTCTTGCAAGCCCACTATTGGACATTTACATACACCTGAACTGCAGTCAGGGTTGTCCTTGTCTGAGACAGGCATATGTAGTTGTCCCTCTGATTAAGAATGGTGTCTCAAATCCTTGTGTGCTTGCATCAGTATTGTTGACAGGACATGAAGGGAAACCTTTACTATGAACCCAGGTTGCATCTCGATCCCCTGTTGTCTCCCTGCTGTAAGGTTTCTGTAGCTATATTACAGCTGTATGAGCAAGGAGTAGGAGCATGCTAGAGGCGGCCTTGGGGAATCATTCTTATAAGACCTCAAACATAAGTGTAAATGGAGAGAGACCTTGAAGTCACTTTCAAATACCTACACTGTAACCAGATTCTTGAAATTGGTTTGTGGGCTGAGGCGTGGGCTCAGGGAGGAAAAGTGCCTGATGACCCGAAGGTCAACCCTAGAACCCACAAAAAACTAGAAAAGCCAGATCAAGCAGCATAAACATTTGTAATCCCAACACTCTCCCACGGGAGAAGCCCAGCCAGCTCATTTGGAGCATTTGCAAAGAAAGATGTCTAAAACATGGAGGTGATCACTGGCCAGAGACCCCCCCACACACACACATACACACAATTGAAAAAAATAGAAGAAAAAGAAATTGATGGTCTGGAGAGACAGCTCAGCGGTTATTAGCATGGACTCCTCTTGAAGAGGCCCTGAGTTCAATTCCCAGCACTCAGGGGTTGGGCAGTTCAGAACTACCTGTAACTCTGAGGGCACCTACACTCATACATGCACAGACCCTCACACAGAGACATGTATGCACATAATTTAAAAATCTGTCAAAAGTCAAATTAAGACTGGTGTATCTGTGTGGCAGTGTACCTGGGAAGCAGTGGCAGGTGGATCTCTAAGGCAGCCTGTCTATACACAGTCACATAGTATGACTGTCTCAAACCCTGTGTTCCTTCCTCACAAAAGATAAAATCCATTTGCTACCAGTGTAGTCACCTGCCAACAAGAAATGACATGCAACAACTGTGAAGTGCATCTCTCCTGCAGGTTGGAGCCCAGTTCTCTACTGAGCAGGAGACGGCTTCTTGAACTACAGCAAACAAAATGAATTATTTCTCAGTTCTTTCAAGAGAAACTCTATAAGTCACTCTATTTAATCCTTGATATAGTACTCCAAAGCCAAGTATCGCCCATTGTGCACACCTTCACTCACTAATCGCCTGCTACACTGTTTCAGCAGCGTCTCTTATTATAGAAATGTGCTGTCCTTTTGGCCCTTAAAAGTAAATTCTGTGACACAGCATCTATAATCCCCTTTTTGCTTTGCACTTCAGTTATCTAATGTTAAAAATGGTTTTGTTGGGCTGGTATGATAGCTTAGCAGGTTAAGATGTTTGCCATGCATGACCAGGGATGAGTTTAATCCCCAGGTAAAGGGACAGAAGGGGGCACCAGATCCCAGAGTTGTCCTCTGACTTCCACATCACCCCATGGTATGTACACTTACACACAATTATTTAAAAAACATGGACTGTCTTAACGGAGAGCTATGAGAAGCGCATTGTGATGCATGGTAGACTAAATAAAATTTTCAGAAAAAAATGAATATTTCACAAAATAAAATTAACTGAACTGAGTATATATATCTTGACTGAAATACAGTATGTATCCTGAAATAACCTGAAATTTTAGAATACTGGAAGTTATAAATAAGGTATTTAAAATATTCTGACAACTAAGTGTTCATAATAAAAATTATTGTAGTGGTAAATTATAAGTACTTATTTGGGTCTTGTTTTTATTTACCTAGGTCAAAGGAAGGAGGCGCAGTTAAACTGTGGGACCAGGAGCTGAGGCGATGCCGGGCCTTTAGGCTTGAGACAGGACAAGTCACAGATTGTGTTCGGTCTGTGTGCAGAGGCAAAGTAAGGTGTTCCTTGAGCCAGTGTGGTGCAGCTGAAAATAGAGAGCAGCTGCGACCCTGGGCTTCGCTTACTAGCAATCCTTAGTGAGACACAGGGCTGCTACTATTGCTGTTCACTAACACAGACACTTGTCTCTAAACACTACTTAAATCTCTGTATTGCCTTGAATCTGCTGATTGAACTATGGTAAGATAGGGTTAAAATCCTCACTATTGACTATTTACTTTACATTCTGACCTCCCTCATCCCTCCTCTCCTCCCAGTACCACTTTTATAAATCTTTTCCCCCAGTACCTCCTCCCCTTTTTCTCAGAAAAGGGAATGCCCCCTTGGGTGCATCCTCTGCCACTGAGGCCCAGCTAAGTAATCCAGTTAGGAGCAGGGGACTCAGTGGCAGGCTTGGGAGTCAGACAGCCTCTTTTTTCTTTTAATTAGAGCAGCTCTTTCCATGTATCTCCAGCAATATCAGATTTCCATGGTGCTACTGGCTTAGCCTGAGGACTTCCTCCATTAGAGACCTCTGCTCATGTGTGACCCGGAGCTCAGGGTGCAGTGCAGGAAATGTCTGGGCAAGCCAGCATGAATGAAGCAGAACTGGTTGGCTGAAAATGAGGCGCCCAGTCTTAAGATTGGGGAGTTTTTATAGTACATTGCTCAAAGGTTGTAACTTAGAACCAGGTTCAAGGTTAAGCAGAGCTGTTGTTTTAAGATGTGTTTGTTCTATGTGTATGGGTTTGGTACCTGCATGTGTATTGTATGTAGGCCCACAGGTGACAGAAGGGTGAATCCGATCCCCTAGAACTGTGGTTACAGATGACCATGAGCTGTGGAACCAAGCCCAAGTCCTAAGAGCAGCACCTGCTCTGAAGTGCTAACCCATCTCTCTAGCCCTTTAGGCAAAGCTTTACAATTAAAAATTTAAAGGTTTTAACATGACTTGGTTTACTTATCCTACATTTAAAAATATCCCTTTGTATTGTTATTGTCAGTGGCTTGTGAGAGACACTGTTTATGTTAATGGGTGAGGGATGAGTACTGATGATGTTAAAGTCAGAGATACCCTTTTGGGTCTTGCCTTAGCTTTCTGGGTGCTGGAATTCAGGATGTGCACTCCATACTCACTCAGCTGCTGTTCACTTGAGTTCAGCTGTCTCTCAGAAAAGGATTATTGATTTTTTAGAAAGTCTTACTAGCTAGGCACCACCCCAGCACTCAGAAGGCAAAGGCAAACTCTCTGAGTTTGAGGCCAGCCTGATCTAGAGAGGGTTCTAGGACAGCCAAGAGAACACAGAGAAACCCAGTCTCAACACTTCCCCTCCACAATAAAAATAAAGAGGCGGGGCGGGGGGGGGGGGATTCTTCCTGAAGAGTTGGGGCAGGGGTTGTTTTGTTTTTAAGTGCATCCAATACTTGATTTGCAGTTAGGAAAAACAAAAGGAAACATGCCCGAGGGCTTTCCTTCTTCTTCAGTGCCCTTTCAACTTCCCCTGTTCTGCTTCTCCTAAAAGCAACAAAACTTCATACATCTCTGTAAAGACTGCCATGCACTTGTCTACTAATCACATGCATGTGTTGTTCTGTCTGTATACTTAAATCCTAGTTATTACTTTAAACTCTCTTCTGTTGACACAAGTCCTGCTGTGTAGTTCACGCTGGCCTGGAACTTGCAATCATCCCTCCTCAGGGTATTGGTATCACAAGTGGATGCTATCACACCTAGCAATTCACTAACTTAACTAAAAAATGAATTCCAGTTCTTTCCTCCTTGTGTGTCAGTGCACTTATTTTCCATTCTGGAGGTCCTAAAGTTACCATAATCAAAGCCAAAACTCTGATACTGAAGCACGTAAGGGCATCATAATAGTTGGTCTCTAGCACAGACTACACCATGTAGTAGCCCAGCGACATTGCAGTTGTGTAGCCCTAGGAATAGAAATGTTCACATGAACTAATGATTGCTTTACAACTAGATTAGCTCAAAGCATGTAACTATTGTATTGCATTAAGTGTATTGGTCCCTTTGTATTTCAGGGCAAGATTCTAGTTGGAACAAGGAATTCGGAAATAATTGAAGTTGGAGAGAAAAATGCAGCATGTAACATTTTAGTTAATGGTCACGTGGATGGGCCAATCTGGGGACTTGCAACACATCCTTCCAGGGATTTCTTCCTTTCTGCTGCTGAAGATGGGACAGTGAGACTCTGGGACATTGCTGATAAAGTAGGTACAAACACTTTACTAAGAGGTTACAGTTTTTAAGAAATGGAAATCCTGAGCTGCTAGCTTTAATTTGGTATTATTTGGAGGTTTGGAGGAAATTTATTTCGATTGTAATTTTTTCCTGTGACTCTTGCTTCTTATGCAGAAGATGCTAAACAAAGTGAATTTGGGACATGCTGCTCGGACTGTGTGTTACAGCCCCGAAGGGGACATGGTGGCTATTGGAATGAAAAATGGAGAATTTATTATATTACTTGTGAGTTCTCTAAAAATATGGGGCAAGAAGAGAGACAGACGATGTGCAATCCATGATATCAGGTTAGTCAACATATGGAATAGATTTAATTGATTTTTACAATAACCACTATGAATATTAAAAAACTTGCCCATACATCCAGATTAGGTGCTCACAGGCTAGTATCTTTTGCCATATGTGAGGAATCATACTTTTTCATGCCTTTGAAGCAAATGCTCTGCAAATTGAGCTACATCCCCAGTGCCTGTATATCAGCTGCATGCTGGTGTGGCTATATTAATTCTCTTTGCTAAATTAAAAATCCCAATGAACATCACTTATGTCTTATGATACCAAGTATTAGACATGTGCAGTAAATTAGCTGTGCTGAGAGCTATTTTGTACTGTTTGAGACAAGAGATCCAGCAGCCATTAAGAAGTTTGAAAACCAAGGTTTAATTAATCTTGCTTAGCCCCAGCAAGGTTTCACAGATTAGCTGTGGCTTTTCCTGACTGCCTTTTATATGCCTTCCCTGAATCTGCATTCCTGGTTCATTCATTTAGCCAATACTCACTGAATATGTCCCAGAATTCAAATTAACCAAACCTTCTTTGAAAGACTACATTTATTGTGTATGCATATGTCATATATACATGCAATATACATGTAGCTACATACCACAGGGAGCACAAGTGAAAGTCAGAGAACAACTTGTAGAAGTTGGTTCTTTCTACCATATTATGTATGTCCCAGGAATTGAACTCAGGTTGTCAGACTTCACAGCCATGCCTTTATCTATTGCATGGTCTCTGTGGCCATTAACCCTTTCCTGATCCTTTTGTTTCATAGTGCTTAATCTAATTTTCATAGTAGCTACCCTTTCAAAACACTGTGCAAATTGATACGATTATTGGGTCCAGGTCTAATATGGGTGTTTTCAGCTGTAAAATCCTCTTATAAAATAAACCTTAAGAAATTAAGCATCTAAAACAGTGATTTCCCTTTACTGCCACATGTCTCTATACTCAACAGGACTCATAGGACATTTTTAAAGACTTGAGTTTGTCCCCTACCGCTTCATGTCCGATAGGGGGAAACATTTATATTTTAACAAATACTCTCCCAGCTTGAAGTTGTCATTCTACCCTAACAACCTGAGTGAGCTAATCTGGCTGTTTGGACATCATTTTTCTGTCTTATGAAGTATTTCTGGAATACTTAGTAATTCTGTGTTAATTTTTAGTTATTTTGAAGTTAGTCATGCTGGTGCACACCTTTAATCCCTGCACTTGGGAAGCAGAGAAAGGTGGATCTCTAATTTTGAGGTTAGCATGGTATATAGAACAAGTTCCAGGACAGCCAAGAAGTATTACACAAAGAAACTCTCAAAATAACAAAAAGAAATCAAATCAAGAAAGTTATTTTAAACTTAGAATTAGAAGGAACATTTTATAATCAAAATGTAAAAACCTTTACTAAATGTTATTAGACAAAATTTGCATGCTTGATCAGTTATCATCTAGGTAACTTAAAGTTCTACCAACCATAAATTGATTCTTAATTGTTAGGGTAAGTTTCTGATCTTAAAAACAAGTAAACAACTGCATGGGACCTAACACCTTCTTTTACATTTTGTGTGTTCAGATTTAGTCCAGATTCGAGGTATTTGGCAGTAGGTTCCAGTGAGAACTCAGTGGACTTTTATGACCTGACATTGGGTCCCACCCTTAACAGAATCAGCTACTGCAAAGACATTCCAAGCTTTGTCATCCAGATGGACTTTTCTGCAGACAGCAGACATCTCCAGGTAGGACACCAGTTCTGTATTCAGTGTATACATTTCCTTAGTGAATGCACTGAAAGCACAGGCGCTACAGCACCTCATCTCATTTGATCTGTCATGTTTTCTGTTTTGTTTTGTTGGTTTTTTGGATTTGGTTTTTTCGAGACAGGGTTTCTCTGTGTAGTCCTGGCTGTCCTGGAACTCACTCTGTAGACCAGGCTGGCCTTGAACTCAGAAATCCGCCTGCCCCTGCCTCCTAGAGTGCTGGGATTTAAAGGTGTGTGCCACCACTGCCCGGCCATGTTTTCTGTATTAATTCTGTATTCCATTCCTTGTGAAAATAAACTTTATTACTTATGCATATACATATTATACATATAATTATCATGCCCATTAGGAAAGATTTCATGGCAAGTGCTCTCATCCTTCAGTAGGAGTCCCAAATGCTAGCCATTACTGCTGTGCTGACCTTGGTATCTGCTCATTCTGTACCTGCCCCTCTCACCTGTGTCTCCTCTCCTTCTGTTTTACTGTGGGCTTTACATCCTTGTGAGGACACATACACCTGATTTGCCTTTGTCTAATGAACTTCCTCTCATTTGAGAACAGGTTTCTAGCGGCTGCTATAAAAGGCTTGTCTATGAAGTGCCTTCAGGAAAACACCTTGTAGATCATGCTGCCATTGACAGGATCACGTGGGCTACCTGGACTAGGTAAACAAGTAACCTTTGAGGTTTGTTACAAAGTTGGAAAATATGAGTTAGGGGTGAAACTCAGCAGTACAGTGCTTTTCTAGCACAAGCAGGCCATGTGTTTGAACAGAAAGCCGGAAAACAGCATTGTGGCTCAATTCTTGTCCTACCACCAGGGAGGCAGAGGGAATTCTTTCAGGTTCTAGGCAGGCTTGATTTACATAGTGAAATTGAGGCTACCCAGGGATATATGGCAAGATCATCTCAAAAAAAAAAAAAAAAGGTAGGAAAGTCCTATTTTTGAATTTATTTTACAAGGGACCACATGAGTTTGTTATCATTCTTAAAGAATAACGGCATACTGATTCTGGGACCCTTTCTGACTCAACACTGTCCTATACTTAATCAGTTAGTTTCCATGGCTCAACATATAATGACCTTGAAGACCTCATGACATTTTCCTAAACTGTCAATATCAGTGCACATCTTTTAACCCAGCACTTGGGAGGCAGAGGCAATAGCGCTGACATTTTAATCATTAAACAAAACTAACTATAGTGCATTTGCTTTCCCTCTATCTAGTATTCTAGGAGATGAAGTTATGGGAATCTGGTCCAGACATGCTGAGAAAGCGGATGTCACCTGTGCCTGTGTGTCTCACTCAGGAATCAGCCTTGTAACAGGAGATGACTTTGGCATGGTTAAATTATATGACTTTCCATGCCCAGAAAAATTTGTAAGTCTGTCTAACATTTTGTATTACTTTAGTTGAATGTTAGATGAGTCACCCTTTTGTCCCCCACATATTTTAAAATGTTGTGGTTCTAACATGAAAATGCTACAATTTTTATTTCTAAATGTTTTATTTCTAAATGTTTCCTCAAAGTTCCTCAACACCCAAATTAAAATCTACTAGAAACAGATCTTTCAGGCTAGGTGTGGTGGTACCCACCTTTGATTCCAGTACAGCAGATTTGAGGCAGAGGGGCAGAGGCAGACAGGTAGATTTCTAAATTCAAGGATAGCCTATGTTTTGTCTCAAAAAAAACCAAAAACCAAAACCAAAAACAACAAAAACAAAAACAAAAAACATAGTCTTTGGAAACTCAGAGGAAAGTTCTGGTGAGCTTTTATGAATCAAATCTATAATCAATTACAAATTTCAGCTCCCCCCTTGGTTCTTTAAAGATGACTGCCCAAATGACCTAGTTTGTTGTATGCAGACCTGTAAACTTTATATAATCTCTGCTCTGGTGATTAATTATGGTTTGTTATTGGAACCTTCATGAAGATCACTGCTGAGGGAGCTTTGTTTCCATTTTAGGCAAAGCACAAGAGGTTCTTGGGTCATTCCCCTCATGTGACAAATATTCGATTTACCAGTGGTGATCGACATGTTGTCAGTGCTGGAGGCGATGACTGCAGGTCAGTACTTTGTCAGACCAGGAAGAGCATGATTACCTGTTACTAGTGAAGACTTAGTAACTCTACATAATGTTGGCAATGAACACAGCCAACATTTATCAGAAGATAATTAACTTCAAAGCCATTAACCTCATACAAACAGACCAAAAGGAGTTATTGTAGATGTAGTTGGCAAAATCTTCTGAAAATCTAGAATGTGATGAAACTCCTTGTCACTTTTTTCTGATTGCAGTTTGTTTGTCTGGAAATGTGTACACGTGTCTCACTGAAAGGTATGATGCTGAGAAGACTAAACAAATCTCACCTCAAGAGACAGTTCCACGTCGGAAAAACCAAAACCAAACTGCATGGTCAAGTGGTGCTAACTGAAGACTGTGACAGGGAGGGATGTGCAGAATCATCCACACAGCAGCAGACAGTTCAAAATGCTTGCTGTATGTACCAATCCATAGTCCACACACTGCCAGATATTACATTGCAAGAAATGACTGAGTATTTGGTAAAAGCTAACCACCTCCTCTTATTGAGGAGTGTGGAATTTTGGCAGACTTGCCCAGGAAATTTTTAGGGTATAGCAAGCAATCTTAAAAACAAAACAAAACAAAAAAACCCAACTTAATCTCATTTCTAATGTTTCTCCTTAAGGTTTGTTCAATGAAATATTTCACCCTTATACAAAGAAAGGAATAACCAACCATTACCCTATTCTGTTTTCAAAATGCAAAGACTTTTCTTAAGGGAACTTACATAAGCTTTCCTGGTAAATGTTTCCTATTCATTAATAAAGTACCCTCTTGCACAGGACACTTCTTACAGCCTGAATTAAGGAATAGATCCAAAGTCAGCAGTATATGATTATTACATTTTCATTTTGAGCTGTGTTTAGAAGCCATCTCTATAAAATTATGAATCACAATTATGGCCTCATTAATAGGAAAATGATACAGTGAACATTTCCAAGTGTACAGTTTTCTTAAGGTTCTGTGATAGCAGAAGCACTTAACTGAAAGATAATACTGCATATTTAAAGGTATGATCTAATTAATAAACATTTGTTTATTGTGTAAACAAAAGCATTAAATTCATATACTAACACTGGGCATAAAATTTTATAGTTTTGTATTGAGAAAAATTATTTAATTAGATGTATGCCACCCTATAAGGCTATTTTCCAAAATGACTGACTCCAGGTTCATCTGAAGAACTCAGTCAGAGTCCTTCCACTTTAATGCTGCCAAAGACTGTGACTTCCTGTCTAAGACTTTGCTGTTTAGCCTTGCTTAAGTTTCCTCGAGATGAAAAATTCCAGTAGACTGCTGCATAAAAATTTATTTTTCTACATGTGAAGACACTGAGGATGCTCTACTGGTTGTTTCCACTTTATTTTACTGTGAGTTACTGTTGTAACATTAGCTTCCACACCCTCAGGCTTCTGGAGCCCTGTTTGGTTTGATATGTTTTTGTATGGCTACAAATATTGTGACTATTAAAACAAGAAATGAACATATCGCATCGAAGAAGTTTTGTCTAAGCAGTGCTGGGAGTATGGTTGGTTTTAAAGCTGAAGGTTGATGAAGAGATTACAAGAAACTTAAAGCTTAAGATAACTTTTCCAATGCTCATACTAAATGGTCCATCTAATTTAGGCCAAGTTCTAGAATGCACTGGTATTATATAAATGGTAGTCAATAAATTAAAGAATTACTATAAAAAGGAAAATACTTCAAATTTAAGCATGGTATATAGTTCTAAGGTTTTCCCTCTGGACAGTTTGCCTGCGTTTTGGTTTTTTGGGTTTTTTTTTAAAGGTTTATTTATTTATGATATGTGAGTACACTGTAGCTGTCCTCAGATACCAGAAGAGAGCGACAGATCCCATGAGAAATGGTTATGAGCCACCATGTGGTTGCTGGGATTTGAACTCAGAACCTCCGGAGGAGCAGTCAGTGCTCTTACCCACTGAGCCATAGCCCCAGTTTGCCAGCTTTTAGTTACAGAATATTTTTAATTCTGTAAAAATCTGTAAAAGTAAAAACTGCTTCCACTATTTTTGTCCTTCAAAGTGGCCAGCCTGATAAGTCAAGTCTTTGTCACTGCAATGGTCAGTTGCGTGACTAAAGACCAGGGGTCAGGCTAACTTCTGAGTAGTCACCATATGGCCACCTCTCTGGATTAGCCACCAACTCTGAAAAAGGTAATGAATCAGAGAACCTGCCCTATAGTTTTTAAACCCAGAAAATTATTGTGTGTGCCTGCAGTATATGAATTAATAGCCCAGGACTGCCACCACCTATCGTGGTCCCACTGTTTCCTATGTAAATGCATGACAAAGCACACAGTCCACTCCAGTGCTCCGCATTACCATCCACCATGCCTACTTCTTTGGATGACTCCTTACAGCGTTTCATTTAAAACAAGTAGTAATTGCTTTATGGTTAGAGTAAGCTTGTCTATAACTCATAGAATTAAACAATAACCCATTTAAATGTAGGGCTAGGGCACTATATATAGCTCAGTGCTTACCTTGCATTCGTAAAGCCCTAGATTTAACCTCTAGCACTACATAAAAGTGGGGCACATCTACAATCCCAGGTGCAAGCACGGGATTAGAAATTCAAAATCATTCTTAGCTACATAGTGAATTTGAGGCTAGCCTACAGTACATGAGACCCTATCTTAAAAAAAATAAACCTTTTAAAATGTGTTTCCCAGTCACTGTTCAATAACAGAAAACAATTAGATTGTCACATGTTATTTCTTATCAAAAGCTAAACCCTTGTTCCCTGTTTCTGGTCCTTTACTAGACAATTATGAGAAAACATCTACACATTTTTTTAGAAGATGATAATTAAAAGCCTAGTTCCAGAAATTCACACAACTTTAAACAAAAATCTTCACTGAGAAGCTAAGCTAGAATGAAGGCCTTAAATTCAGTGTGCTTACTGAGTGAAGACTTTCCCTTTCACTTAAACCTATGCAGCTTTAGGCCCTGTCTCCTTTGTTCTTTTGCCAATTCTGACCTTTACCCTCTGGGGTTAGCATGGTCAAGGCCAGCTTATCAAATGGTTGAATAACTAGTTTTTTATCTTTCAATGGAAAGGCAATGACCACAATAGAAGGCTGGCTTCACATTGTTAAACACAGACTTTTATAGATGTGACTTTATTGTATCTTAACAGTTAAATTTGGTCCTCAAAATGTTTGAGCTTTTATTATCCCCTTTGCTAACCACCTTTTACACTTTAATTTTTAAAACAACAAGTTTTTTAAATTAGTTGTCTGTTATTTAGTTCTAAAACATGACACATCTTGCCTTAACAGTTTCAAAAACCACACAGAAAACTCCATAATACAGTAGGCCAAGTTTCATCCTATTGTGAAGTTTACCCTTACTATCTGCAATTATATAGTTCTGTCATTTAAAATACACCACTTAAATCTCAACTTCTACATTTCAAGAGTGATCTTTAGTAGTAACATATGTATATTTTCTGTGGCGTTATTTCCCATATTTTTCAGAATATGGGAATATATACGTATATTTATATTCTTGTAAGTTCAAAGTCTGTTTTCTGATACTTTCTGTAATATGCCTGTAAAAATTTTTGTATAATTTTGTGATAATGTAGTCCCTCCAAAATTATTTAAAAATGATAAGAGTAAATGGGAGCATTTCAAAGACTTGTTCACACATTTTTGCACTGTTATTCCAACTACGTTTACCCTTTATGACCATGTCTCTACTTTCACAAAGGCACGGGACCTGAGTCAACTCTACCAAAGTAGCACTCAAAATAAAAGTCTGTATTATGCTTCTCATATTCATTTTTAATGTCAAAACTCATTTAGACATTAAAAAAAAGAAATTTAAACTAGATATTCCAAAGCTGCCTCAGTTTCAAAGTCTGGCCACTGTTCCCATGCTGGGTTACAGACACCGCATTACCTTTGGGAAGAGTAAAAAGTGCGTCAGCTTTCGGACACTGGCCTTCCCACAGCACCACAGCTCTAAGCTGCAGTACCATTACCAAAAGTGATGTTAAACAGCAATGTACAAACATGCTGCCAATGTTTTAATAGAATCTGGCTTTTCTTTAAACTGTCTTTTTCATAGTCAAAACGAACAAACAAAAAATGTTGAAACCACTTAATAAACTTACAAACTTGAAAAATTAGACACTTCAGTTGGGCAGTAAAATTCATATTGTGAAAGCAATATATTCTAAATTTCAAAGACGTGACAAGTTCTGTAGAACATCTCTCATCAGAAGTTGGAAGCTTTCAAACTGCATGATCTTCTGCCAGGTAGGACTAGGGCATCATTCACTGAATAAAACCAAAATTTTTAAATTAACTGCTTTGCATATAAATACCATATACATTAGCTAAAAAGTTTTGTCTTTAAATAAATCAATTATGTAAAGCAGATAAAAGGTAATAAATTATGCAATTTAACTTCTAGGCCACAGTAAAATATTCTGAAACATCAGTCTAAGAAAACTGAATGTGTGAGTACACATGTGGAACCCAGCAGTCAACTTCAAATGACACACTACCGTTTAAATTCAGGGACTCTCAATGGCTGGCCAGCAGACCCCAAGGATCTGCCCTCCCGGCTCTGGGATTATGAGTACATACTAAGATGTCCCACATTTTTATATGGGTTCTGGGGATCAATTTCAGATTCTCGAGCTTGGGAGATTATAGAGACTCCCCCATCCCTGCCTTGATCCGACTGCTGATCAGTGTGTATAATACATACAACACAGACAATCCTGCTGGCCTTGGTCTTGTGTTTGTACTGTGTATGCTCACAAGTTTTAGAAAGGCTGAAGGGTGGGGCTTACTGACCCCTATTATGCATTAGGCCCTGGATTCAACAATTAGCGCCAGAAAACCAGAACCCATCTGGAGATGATGTAGACTAAAAAAAAGCCATCACTGGATAAATTTGGTTCGTGTAGTAAACCATTTTTGCTAAGGAATTCTTTTATACTTAATCTTAAAGGAACAGGGGAAGAAATAAAATTCAATTTCCTCAGATTTATACACTTATACACCTAAAAAACGTAGACAGTAGGATGTAATTCTAAATGACATCAGCGTTTTCAACTTAAATCCTCACCTGGTTTGAGGTCGAATCCATTTCAAGGCATGTCTTGGTGGTACAGTAATGGTGGGATGATAAAATGTGCAGTCGGGTCGTGTACACTGAGTATTAAACCTACAGTGCTGAATAGAAACAAGAGGAGCAAAACTTCAAATCTTCAATATAATACAGGAACTACACACTGAAATGAGGATGAGCAGCACCTCACTCTAACGCTGTGGTAATGTCCACTGGAACACCACTGAAAGCCTTAGAACATACACCTGCTAACATGGGCACAAAACCAGACATACACACAATTAAAAATAAAACGTACATAAGAAAGAAACTTCAGAATGAGAGATTACCACTAAAACCATTTTAGAAAATCAAACTTCTTACTTTTGGATGGTAGAAGGGACATTCCATTTTCTTACAAGCAGGGAAGTATCGGCAGAGCTGGCCATTAGAAGCCGGTGCTGGTGACGACACTGACAATCAGAAAGAACAATGCTCAAGTCTATTTGGCAACATCATTTTTTAATGCAGTCTACTGGTAAGGTTAGAATCATTTAATTTTGAACAAGCTCTGAGAAAGGCAGATTTGTTCTTTAAATGCTAAAATCATTTCTAAAACTTTTCTTTTGTTGTTTCCTATCACTTAGAGGCAGAAAATGTCATTTTCTACTTTTTGACCTGATTACAACAGTGCACAAAGTTACTAACCTGGTTTTGGAGTCAGTACTGCGACTCTTCTACTCATGTGAGTGAAGGGACAATCTGCTTTAGTACACTTTGTGTCATATTTACAATTTGGATGCACAAACAAACATTTCTCAGCAAATTTGCAATTGGGAAAGGCTCTATAAAACAAAAACAATTATTATTTATATTTAACATCTCAATAACTACTAGGGTTTGGTTTTTTAAATTTTTGTTTTTGTGTTTGTTTTTATTTTTTGGTTTTGTTTTTTCTTTTTAGAGGGACTTTACAAACACCATGCGTGGTTGGAAAGAAAGCTCAGGTTTTACAAGCACTTGCTGCTCTTCTAGAGGACCAGAGTTCAGTTCCTGGCTCTAACACTGGGGCTAATACTAATTGCCTGTACCCCCCAGCTTCAGGGGATTCAATGCCCTCTTCTGGCCTCTGGAGGCACCTGCACACGTGAAACTTGGTCTGCCTGTCTCTAACACACAAACAGTAGTAATGGATAAGAACATTGTTCCGGGGTTGGGGATTTAGCTCAGTGGTAGAGCGCTTGCCTAGCAAGCGCAAGGCCCTGGGTTCGGTCCTCAGCTCTGTTAAAAAAAAAAAAAAGAACATTGTTCCATGAGTCCTTCCCCACACGCGTGAAGCTCTGGCTTCATTCTCTATGGTGGGGATGAGGAGTAGGATGGGGCAATTAGTACATTGTTACATAATACCAAAATAGAACACAAGTATACTTGAGATGTGGAGGAAGTCTAACATGTTACAATTCAAGGCAAGGCATTATAAAATAGATTTTGAGTCATTCTTCTTTAACAGAATGTCAAAACCTAGATTTCACTTCTTTTCCTTTTATAATTTTTTAAAATTTTGACATGCATTGATGTTTTGCCTGCATATATGTCTGTGTGAGGATGTCAGACATCCTGGAACTAGAGTCAGACAATTGTATGAGCTGCAATGTGGGTACTGGGAATTGTACTTGGGTCCCCTGGAAAAGCAGACAATGCTCTTAACCACTGACCCATCTCTCTAGCTCTGAATACCCAAATCTTAAGTAAATTTTAAAAGAGTAAGCACATTTCATGATCAAGACACTATACTGTAAGATTCATACTTATAGTCTTTACATATTGAATTATGCTACTACATGTTCTTATAATGAAAATATGGACATAGTCCAATCATAGGACCAACAAAACAAAACACCCAAAAATGATCTCACCAAGTTTACTGCATTAAATCAAACAGTTGGTAAGCAGACTAACCCACATCTAGAATTTTTTTCATTACTCAAATAACTCAATTTATTCCCTATCTAAATGAAATAGATACCTGTGAACAAATATATAAAACTGTATAGTTACACCTGATGTACCAAGGGACCCAGACATTTCAGGATCATAGGTACCAAACACAAACCATTTCCAAAACACACATAAAGCTCTAGGGATGGTTATGGTAGGTATCAAGTAAACCTCTCTACAGAAGTGAAAGGAAAGGTTGTAGGATGTAGAGATTACTATGGAAATAACCATTGGATGTTATTACTCACTTGCAAGGTGAAATGGGATGATGGTATATACACTCATCCCCATTTTTACAAGCAGGCCAGTACTTGCAGCGCTCCAAAAGTTTTTCTGGTTTCTGTGCCACACTCAGGTCAGTCATCTCAGCTTCAAAGAGGAATTAAGACCATTTTGTTCATTAGGCTTTCAGTACAAAGTCTATAATCTGCCCCAAACCCGAATCTCAAAATTTTATATTCTTTGTTTGTAGCCCTGTAAAATAACACCAAATGATATGGCCAATCCTCGTAATGGAACCTAAAGACTAGCAGGAAGAAGACCAGAGTTGTCATAAAGCCTTAAGTAAATTTCAAGTCTTACTTCAGAACTGAAATACAAAAGTGAAAGATGCCAAATTTAAAAGTGAAGCTGAAAACACAAGCTGATAAGGAATGTGAATAATTTTCATATTCCAGCCAAATGACAAGTGTCCAAATAATAAATTACTCCAAATCACTGAAGTATTGCCAGTAAAGGTCTAGGCACTAAACTCACCTTGATATCTAAGGGAAAAGTAGCTCTACATAAGATGGGCCAGCAAAGGACACTGCCTATGGGCTTGGGGATAGAATAGAACAGAGACGGACTTGTAACAAGTCTGAAGTCTGGCTGAGTGAAAGATGCTATGTGGCAGAAGTAAACAGACTAGGACTATGTCCTAGAAATAAGCCTCACCAATAGGGTTCATTGTCTGCATTAACTCATGTTCAATTACAATGTCAACTACTGTGGCACAGGAGAATGTGACCTCTAACTTTTCCTATGACATCTATATGAAACTAATTTATGATGCCAAATAAATTTATACATGAAGGCCATAATCCACTGCCTTCTGATCTGAGACATCACTGTTAGGTTTTATTGTTTATGAAGCCAGCTCTCACTTGGCTATACAGTAGCAGGGTGTCCAAGGTCTGGTAGGTCAGATCTGGCTTTGCATATTAGTAGCTCATCTAGACAGCTTGGGCAAAATCTAACATCTGAAACTCACCTTGTTCAGAATCAGAATATATAAAGGCAATGTTTCTGTTCTAGTGACCCATGTCTGCCCTCCCTACAGGAGAAGTTGGCACAAAGAGCATCATGTGGTGCAGACAGGAGCCTCAGTAATGACTACAGTATGCCTGACACAAGTTTCTATGCTATTTTAAAAAGAACAGGACTGGAAATCAGTCTAGCAGAGTCTTACCCTGCATTCATAAGGCCCTGGGCTTGATCTCCTATGCAACAATATAAGAAAAATACAAAGTAACTTATTTTAGATGTAGGATATAAAAGTTCCTTGAGAACTTCTAAAGAAAATCCAAGAGCACTTGGAGGGGAACCTCGCTCGCTTTTAGATGATCTTTGTCCCATCACTAGAGGAAACTGCCCCACACTGCTGCATACACAAGACATGATAACCTAGAACAAATGAAGACTAGATCCAAAGAACAATGCAGCCAGAAAAAGGAAGTAGCTAATAATAATGATAATAATAATAAAAGTATGTTACAAGGCAACTTTCTCTTAGTGAAAAAAAAGGTGAAGCAATATATAGAAGTCATGGCTCTTGTTTTCCTATGCTGACATTTTACTTCATATATGCTAAAACTCTTCAAATTTAAATTTCCAGAGGCAAATTCACTTTGTATTGAAAGCTATAATGTGCTGCCATATAATGTTCAGTGGACATGTGTTAACATAGATGGTGCAGTTGGTTAGCACCCTCAAACACCACCACCAAAATAACCAACCCAAAGACGGAACTTCAACTCCTTGCTTACACTAGGTGAAGACACACCTTCCAGGATGTATCTGATCTCTAACAGTAGGGTGTCCTCACTGCTACGGATCTCTATCCCCACACCTAACTGAAGAGTTTGCAGTGGCAAAGGAAGCGCTCTACTCATCCACAATGGCCAGATCACTCACACAAAATAGGCATTCCCATGACTGGCGTGATACCCACAGTCACTGATTCTTCCCATATACCAACAAAGCCTAGCATGGAAACTCACCTTTAAATGAAAATGAGTCTTAACAGCTGAGTGTTAAGCTTTCAAACTGACAATTGAGAGCAGTAACACCAAGCTTTCCTAATGTTGGACAAAGCATGCAGTCAGGAAATGTGTACTGCCTTTTGCAGTTTTTACCTTTAAAATTTTGCTTTACCTGAGGTCACAACTACAACTCACTCCACAACCCAGGCTATACTCCCCCATGATACTCAAAGCAGGAAGAGCCGCTCACAAGTGTTTCTTGCTCACAGACTCATCTGTTCTAGTTTACTATATTTTTAGTGAATGAAGAAAAATTTACCAATGTATTTTTTTATGTCTCTGCAAAAAAAATGATTACTTAAGAAACACTTGAAAATTTACCTTTTCCCTTGAATCTGTTTATTTTTAAGAGTTAGAAATTAACTCTCCTGCTTAAGAAATGGTGAATTTAAATCAGGAGTAAAAAGTATTGGTGGGGCTGGAGAGATAGCTCAGTGGCTCTTGCAGAGGACCCAGGTTCAGTTCCCAGCACCCATATGTAGCTCACAGCTACATACAACTTTATTTCCAGGGCATCTGACACAGCAGCAGGCATGCATGTACTGCTGCACATTCATACCAACAGGTAAAATGCTCACATAAATATAAATCCAAAAGAAAAAAGAAAAAAATGAAGATAAAGGACCGGTGGTGTGACGTCAGCTCTGGTGTGCGGTAAGGAGCAGTGGAAACACAGGTTCTAAGTCAGGCACCATCTGAACTCATTTCCTCTGAGCACTACTCAGGATTAATTGCCACAGAAGGTCTTTCTGATACTTCAAAAGTATCTTGCCAGATTAGGTAAGAAATCCCTCCATGGAGATCCTATACTCTGGTATAGGAAACACCAAAATCAAAATCCTTCTTTCTCTAAAGTTAACTATGAGAGATTGTTGATGGTAAATGCATCAATAATGATAGTTCATCCTTCAGCAATCACAATAAAAAGGCATTTTAGATGGCACTGACTGGACTTCATTTTAGCACTAGCATCACAGAATACCCCGTGAAACAAGCACAGAGGGAGTATGGAATTGAACTGGTGGTTTTGTATGACAGAAGAAAACAGACTACTGAACAGAAATATAAGTAAAGCCTCAAACCAATATTCACTCAAGATATCACAGGCCAAGACTCCATTTTCAATGACAGTGAGACTGAGAAGGCAACGTCTGAGCTCTCAACACACCGTTGGAAAAGCTACCATCTGGGTCCTCAAGCTGCCTGCTCATCAAATGCAACTGCTGTGGGTGGAGGAGACCTCTGAGTCCCTTGTTTGAGGCTGAAGTTTGGTTTACGGGTTTCATTCCTTCAAAGCACATCTCCTCCTCTTGATCTGAAATGTATCCTGGGGGGCTGGGGACACCATCCAGCGTCACTATAAACTTGGGACTTGCAGGTTTATCTGGTTGTACAAGATCTCTGCCAGACAGATAAAAAATACCATAGAATTAGGGAAACAAACACAAAATGCTGAGCCTCCTAAAGTCCTCTTCAGCAGAACTGTTACTCCTTTGCTTTGCACTTGGTTCACTAAGAATAAGCTTAGAATGACTTCCTGCTACAGCATAAGTGCAATCCTAATACACGCCGGCCATGGCCAGCAATTGCAGCAGCATCACAGTGACCTTCTAGCCTGGACTTACAGATAGTAACAATATCCTCTCAACTTTGACTCTCCATTGTTCATGTGATCCTTATAGGATCAACATGGAAATAAACCAAAACCAAACCAAACCAAACCAAAGAACAATTAGAACAGATGCTCAGAGCATCCTGGCAGCAGCTTTATTTTTATGTGATTTTATCATCTATACACGGTTCTTTGCTGAACACTGTCTGCTTTCTTAGTAAGGAACAAACAAGCCTTAGCTCTTAACACCTTGCAGAAGGATTTCCTGATTTGGGTTACCCAGCTTAAGTTCAATTCCTTGGGTATATATTTAAAACAAAACAAAACAAAACACTATACCCCTCATCAATGGAGTTATACTCAGCTTTTATTTCTATTTAATGGATTTCTAAACAAGAAAGATGAACTCAAATTTTTGAGAATTTGGCAAATTACTATTGGCCTAGCCAGTGAGTCAGTGATTGCACCATCTGGTAGGAGCTCTAGGAACAGGTAAACTGGGAGCTAACAGCTGACCTGCACTACAGTCACACACAGGAGCTACACAAGAAAAAGAAACCATCTACCGTGTCTGCATAAGGTGTCCTGAAAGGACCCGAAGGGCATCTGCAGTCTTCATCCCCGAATCCTGGTTTGGTGTCACTACTATTTCCTCAGACAGCTTTGGCTTCTTCAGAATAAATGATCTTGTGTCTGCATGGACCATGGATTCCATGTCATAGTAATCTGAGCCAAAAAAATTGGCCATGAATGTTTACTTCTGAATAAACCTTTTATTCTCAAAATCATACAAGTGAGAAGAATGTCAATCTTTTATATAATTATAATTACTTTTAAAGAAAATCATAACTAATTCTACTCAGGGATAGGATTGTAATTCTATTCCAATCCTCTCTTCAGAGAATTCAAATAGTCCTTTCTTTACAAATGCCTTTCTTTGCCTACAGCAGATAAGGGTTTTCCTATATCACATCTGTTGGGATATTAAAAACACAGTAAAAGAACAACAGTTACTTTTTTTTCAAAATCAGAAAGAATTTAAGAATCTTAATGTTTCCTAAAATTATGATTTAAAAACTGTTGAACTACCTTTCCCAAATAATTATTACTGTTCATTTTTTCACAGTAATATTTAAAGGAAAACACTGCCTATTAAGAATTCAGTCAGCATAGTTTCTAACCAGGTATACACAGAAAACTATTTTGAAAGGGAATTTTAAGATGAATGGGTCACACTAACCTTCAGTGTAAGCCACCACAAGCTCAAGTCATAGACAGCACAGGCTGTCTACTTCACAAAATGTAACAAGAACTGAGTTCAGAATGGGTATGATAGCCTATTAGTGTGCGATCAACTGATAGAAGTTAACTATTTCTTTTAAGGCCAACAAATAAAACAGACCAAACTTCAGGCTATTCACTGAATATTTATTTACTGTGCAACTAATTACTGTGCTAGGAACGCAGATAAAAGGAAAAGAAAATCAGACGCATACAGTTCTAAAACAGCGAAGCTCAGGAAGGGAGTAAAGAGGTGTTGGTAGAACACAAGGTACTTCCTCAAGCTGAAAGGTCAAAGAAATGTTGGCTGAAGTTGATTATATAAAACGAGTATTAAAGGAATGAGTAAGAGGAGAACAGAGAGTCAGAGAGCCAATGCAGGCAAAGAAAACACGGAGCAAGAAAGGGGACTTCACAGAACATTGAGAAAAGGTGAGAAATGTGGATAAAAAAATGCATGTGATGGTATGACAGGGTTAAGAAAGACTGAAGAAATAGAATGATGGATCCCATGCCTAAATATTTGGGATTCTGGTCTAGAAATAGTTAAGAGATTCCTAAGTAGGGAAGAAACACAATCAACAGGTTTCTAGAAAAACAAAGTTAAAGTATCTTCTTCCCTTGTTCGGTGTGGTAATATAAACCTTTAGCCCCAGCACTCAGGAGGAAGAGGCAGGAGATGCTTGAATCCAGGGGTATCCTGATCTATAGTCCTAGGTCAGCCAGGCCTACAAAGTAAGACCTGGTCTCAAATAAGTTAATAAAAATAAAATTTCGTCCCTTCATCCCTCCAACACATGAGAAAGATGTACATGCCCTACACTCCCATCAACCATCAGGACACGGTACTACAACCACAGGCAGAGAAGACAAAATGCGGAAGAAATAGATGAGGTAGAAGTAGAAAGTCCAGGGAAGAGGAACAAATAGGAAATTTTCAATTTTAGATTTATTTAGTTTGAAATCCTTTAGAAGGTAAAAATTTGCAATTTGACATTTGTTGAGAAGAGAGATAAGAACACAAGTATTAGGAACAGCTCAGAACTTATTTCCCATCCTGTTTATTTTGAAGTCATCAAATCTAATTTACAGTTTGCATTGGAACTCACACACACCCTAACTGTGATCTACTGCTGCTGTATGGCCCTGGCCCCCACCTCCCAAACCCTACCCCAGAAAAAAAGCTGACTTATTAGTATTCTTCCCTTGTCCCACAAGCCCTTCAATGACTAAGTATCTAGCTACCTAGAGCAGAGCCCAGAACTTGGTCTAAGGAATGCCCTTTCCTAGCACTCTCAACTTTCTGTGGTATAACTGCTCTCCCTAGTTCATACCTCAGCAGGGCACAGAACAGACAAAAATAATGCTGACAGAAAAACACAGGTAACTTAGCCATGTAGGGAGCAGCCAGGGAGAAGGGCTGGAAAAGGAGAATGAAAGGCAATGAGAGTCGGGTGGTGGTGGCGGCGCATGCCTGTAATCCCAGCACTTGGGAGGCAGAGGCAGGCAGATTTCTGAGTTCGAGGCCAGCCTGGTCTACAGAGTGAGTTCCAGGACAGCCAGAACTACACAGAGAAACCCTGTCTCGAAAAACCAAAATAAATAAATAAATAAATAAATAAATAAATAAATAAATAAATAAATAAATAAATAAATAAAAAGAAAGGCAACGATAACAAAAGGATAAAAGGCTGAGAAGCACAGGATGCAACTGTCACAGGCTCCCCAAATTTAGGGAAATGTGCAACATGAGTCCAGGTTTCAGGCCAGGGAGATTCATCAGTGGCTGCAGTGCTTGCTAGCTTGGATACCCAGAACCCAAGTAATTATCAGAAGTGGTGATCCACATGTAATTTCAGCTTCATAATGCAAAGATGGGACTCCGAGAGTAAAGTTAGTCATATCAGAAGCTCTGGGTTTGCCTGAAGGCCTCCTGCAGCAATGAGTAAGGTAGAAGAATGAGGGAAGACAATTCCCAGCATCAACTTTAAGCCTCCATATGCACATGATCACACACACAGGTAACATGAATGCTACACACACAGGGATGGAGAAAGAAACTAGATGTCTGTATTCTATATACCCAAGCACTACCCATCTTAGCTCACTAAAGGTGCTGAGTGACAGGGAGTCCCTGTATAGGGGGAGTAGTAATAGTTTGTCTTGGTAGAGACCTGGACTGAACTCAAGCATTTACTTTCTTGACATTTCTGAAGCTGAAGAAAAAAAAAAATGACAGTTTTACTTTTTAAACAAAAAGGTATATGCCCATATACTTTTGGCATATACCTTGAAAACAATCGCAAAGGAACAACCATATTTTCAAAGTAAAAACAAAAACAAAAAAACAGATGCAGAAACTGATGCTAAGACAATAATAAAACAATCTAGACTACAAGATTCTCCAAAGATTGAGAACAATCAACAGAATATTCCTTGGGAAGAGCTTAAAAAAACAAGCCATGCTAGAGGGCTTACTTTAAAAGTAATGAGCCTTTCCTAAAGCCTAAGTCCAAGCATCCATTTCTCTGTTTGGAACCTTACCACACCCATCCCCATCACTACAGGTAAGACTTGAGAATGACCAGGTATGTATGTACTCTCTTGTCCATCACTGCTGGAGATTCAGAAATAAGGTATCCAGTTCTATAACAGAAAGGTGCCACAACAAAATAGCATGAACAGAAAATTGTTTAAAAGGCAGTGCTCTGAAAACCTTTACCCATGTTATAGATCCTCTCCCTTGGAAAGTGAGACTTTAGACCCTCAATAAGTTCTAGAAATGCCAGCAATGCTTGAATAATTCTAAGGGTGAAATATTGTATAATAATTAATGGTAATTATTTCTTTTACAGTTCTCCTTATTGTCACAGCTGACCAGACTAAGAACACCTTGCTTGTATTAATACTCAGGGTGCCCCCAAACTAGACTGACAGATCATTCTCCACACAGGATCCACAATAAAAAACAAAGTCCAAACACACATGCCCTAATTCAGGAATCCAGAATATCAATCAACAACGTTTTACTGATCCTCTTTTAAAACAGATAATCAAGGAATAGAAAGCTTCCATCATAAAAATTGAAACCAACTCAGAGAAAACAAGATCAAGGAGGGAAAGGAGAAATGTCAAAAACATTTTTTGACATTCTCAAAGAAAAAAAAATTACATACATGAAACAAAATCAACATGTTAAAAAAATTCAAAGGAACATGAAGAAAGACTGTTCTCAGAAATAAAAAAATATGACAGAATAAAGACTGTGCTCACTCAAAAGCCTCAA
Source organism: Apodemus sylvaticus (assembly GCF_947179515.1). Classification (NCBI taxonomy): domain Eukaryota; kingdom Metazoa; phylum Chordata; class Mammalia; order Rodentia; family Muridae; genus Apodemus; species Apodemus sylvaticus. The sequence continues at coordinate 23,779,445 of NC_067477.1, forward strand.
AAGAACTACTTAATGCTTCAAGTGAGCATTAAGGGTAAAATAGGAAACAAAAGAATGCACTAGAGCTGATGAAGTGGGTACAAGGCACGGACTTCAGCACCACATTTAAAATGACTTATTATATGCAGTGTTGAAAGACAGAGGCAAAACCAAGTTTGCAGCATCTTAACATTCAACAGGCAGAAGGCAGAAACAGCAGGATTAAGACTGGAGGAGTAACACCATCCCGTTCACATGGGGAGGACCTGGGGTCTAGATCGAGGCCAACCTTTGAGAGCAAAAGCACATGTTGAGACAGAGAACTAGGGAAACAACTGACTGTGGAGCTGGAGGGTGTGTGTGTGGATGATTTACGAGGCAGAAAGCAGAGATAGGAATCAAGGACCAGAGCTTCCAACAAAGGGCATATTCATGGAAACACAAGAATAGAAGTGTTAGGTATGGTGGCACATGATAGTAATCCCAGCACTTGGATGAGAAAGCAGATGGACAGCCAGCTGGAGGTCAGCTTGAGTCACAGAATAAAACTGTAAAAACAAAAAAAAAAAACCAAAAAAAAAACCCAAAAGGTTCATGTATCCAGTTGTTTCCTGTGTTTACCAAATGTGGACCTGACAGAGATTTGGGGAACCAAAGACACAGATAAAAATAAGTACCTCACTCCAGGCTTGAAGCAGCCTGTGGAATGTGTATCTGGGTTGAGCAGAACACTTCACAGAAGCTTTAGAACAAGTGGTTAGTAGTCCCTGAGATTAAGACTGTGAAGTGAGGCCAATACACTGGGTAGGTTGAACTGGTGCTGAGGGGTGCTGAGGCCGCTCTGGAAATACAGCAGAGACAGGAGAAGGTGAGCTAGGGACACAGGCTTCCGTGACTGACAATGAGCAGCACAGGGGTAAAGGAGGAATAGGGACTCTAGCTGTCTTCACAGCAGGAAAGTGAACAGCTAAAAGCTAAGGAGGAAAGGATGGGGAAAAGAAAGCTTATGAATGAGGCAAAACCACCACGCATGAAGGAAATGCAGATCTTACATCCTGGCCCTAAAGTATTTTTATCCATCTAATTGTGCTGTCTTAGGGCAGGATCTAAGAGATACATGGTACACTGAATGAGGTATGAGGAATGGGAATGGCAACAGAATACTGCCACATTATAGTGATAATGCAAACACTACCCACCTTGACTCATCTCCATTGTTTCTACCATTACTGGATCAATTTGCAGTCGGGATAACAATTGCCTCTGTTGAGTTCCTAGAATATAAGTTTTAAAACTTCACTAAGCTTAACACAAATATTAATGTTTGTTTTTCAGAAATAAATCTTTGAATGTATTTGACAGTCTTACAAATAAAGCTTTTATAACACAATTTGCTATTTTTATGGTCTTTAAGCATATCTCTGTTAAGCAAAATGCTGTTTTTAAGTTAAATCAAAAAGGGCAACAAAGTCCCTCCTGGTTCCCCACATGTGAGGTGGCCAGCATTCTTGGATTGAAAAAAATACAGAAGTAAAAGGAAAGAGTGACCAAACAGGAACGCCCTTTAGTACCTGGTACCATTGACACAGCAGGCATGGAGTCCACTTCCTAAACTCAGCACTGCTTCCCCTACACACCTCCCTTTCCCCACTACCTCCTGACCTTTGGAAATAGCAAAACACGTGGGAACTTAAACCAAAACCAAAACATATTCCATAATTACACTGTCATGAAATTCCTAAATTGGCTTGGACAGATGCAAAACAAACAATGGATCAAGTATGGCATTCAGAATTCTGCAAACAGCTGGGCAGTGGTGGCACACGCCTTTAATCCCAGCATTTGAGAGGCAGATGGATTTCTAAGTTCGAGGCCAGCCTGGTCTACAGAATGAGTTCCAGAACAGCTAGGGTTACACAGAGAAACCCTGTCTAGAAAAAAACAAAAAAAAGGTCTGCAAGCAGAGCCTCTGCTGGCTACACATCAGACTGTCCTTGAGCTTCATAATACTGCCCAGCTGCTCCACAGTAGCTCCACAGTATCTCTTCACAATGTAGCTATAAGTTTCTAAAAGTAGACACTTTGCCCAATGATGACATTACCTAAGGAGATTGTCTAGTCACCAAGTGATGTGGTGCAAACGGTACATCAGTGGCTCTCAACCTTCCTAATGCTGTGACCCTTTAATACAGTTCATGTTGTTGTAACCCCCAACTATAAAATTATTTTTGTTGCTATATCTCAAGTATAATTTTGCTACTCTTATGAATTATAATATAAACATGTATTTTTCTGATGATCTTACATGACCTAAAAGGATTGTTTGACCCTGAAAAGGGTCATGACCCACAGGTGAGAACTGTTGATGTAATCATTTAGCTCTATAAATATATTTTCCTTTAAGTTGATCAGGTAAAGTACTTATTTCTAAAATAGCTCTTAAAATTATTTTCTAACATTAAGTTCATAATACAAATTCATATTACTATTCTTGAGTGCTTGTTTCGAGGGTTTTAGCAGGTAGGCTCTATCAGGTAAGGCTGATCTCTTCAACTGAGTATGTAGCTTTGGAAATGATGCAGAATGGAGCAATGAAGAAAGGTACACCTGTCTAGTAAGCGAAATGAGCTGAGTCAGCCCTGGTAATCAACAGTGACAGATTCATAGCCACGTGGCACTCACATTAGCAACATTTATTTTCTAAGTTTTGAAGCATTTATGTTCACTGCATGTGTGCCTGGTACCCATAGAGGCCAGAAGAGGGTGTCAGATCCCCTGGAACTGGAGCTACAGACAGTGAGCTGCCATATGGGTGGCTGGGAGTTGAAGCCAAGTGTTCTTGAAGAGCAGTCAGTGCTCTAAAACACAGTAGCATCTCTTGAGCCCCACACTAATATTAATATCCATACTGCAAACCAAAACCCAATGAGCTGATTGCCTATCCTCCAAACTACTTGAATTGTGAAAAGGGGTGTCACATTTTACTGTAGCTGTCATTCCCACTGTGCTTGTCACAAGTATTTAGTACCTACGTTCTAAGTGAGAACACAAACATCAAACTACAGTGTGTGGAGATAGAATTGGTATGGGTCCAAATATTGAAACTCTTCAGTAAGTTAACTGCTTGCTAGTTTTCAGGGTTTCTAGTCTATGTGGCTCCATAAAGATGGGCTATGCTTACACAATGCAAACAAGATGGCAAGGTCTTGCCAAATTACATCACTGAAAGACTTAAAAGGTATACCGAAGTTTTAAGATTTTTCTAGCTGTTCTTTATCAAGGAAGATTTCGTTCTCCAGAAAGACATGCACAAAAGAGAATAAATTCCTTTGAAAATTACCATGGCAAAAATAATCATGGAGAACAGACCTTAATTCATAGATTTGCTTAAGCTGTATTCCTGTTGGTCAACATACTAACATGTTCTATGTTACAGAACTAGTAATAAAATTAAAGTTTTATAGCAGAATACCACCACCAGAAATACTTAAAAGAATCATTCCCTCTCACATTTTACTTTATCTTGAAGCCCATCCATTTTTTTCAAATCATCATCCTAAGCATGGCGGCATGGTGATGCTTGAGAGGATGAGACAAGAGGATCACACATATAAAACCATCAAGGTTAACTTAACCAAAGTCTGAGCCAAAACAAAATACTTCCTGCCACCCCTCCTTTTTTTTTTTTTTTTGGAGACAGGGTCTCATTATGCAGGCCTCGCTGGCCTGGAACTCTGTTACATGGACTCACAGACCTCTACCTGTGTCTGCCTCCTGAGTGCTGCTGTTATTAAAGGCGTGCCAGCAAGCCAGGCAGTGGTGGTGTACCCTGTAATCCCAGCACTCTGGGAGGCAGAGGCAGGTGGATTTCTGAGTTCGAGGCCAGCCTGGTCTACAGAGTGAGTTCCAGGAAAGCCAGGGATATACAGAGAAACCCTGTCTCGAAAAAGCCAAAAATCAAAAAAAAAAAAAAAAAAAAAAAAAAAAAAAAAGGTGTGCCAACAAGGCTGGCTCCCAAAAAAATTGTTAAGGGAGGTTCTAAGTGGTTGAGTTCTTGCCTAGCTTAGCATGTGTAAAGCACTACATTCAGTTTCCAGTACTTTCAAATAGAACAAAAACACATTAGAGCTCTGCTCAAACATTCTAGACCCAATTTAAATTATACAGAGTACCAAGCAATAAAAACCTTTGTCTATGCTGAGCTGCCTCTACATCAGAACTAGACAGTGTGGAAAGTTCAACAGATCAGCACCTAAAGTCAGTTTACCTTTCTCAACACTTGTTAGGAAGCCAATTATTTTTACATCAGTAGTCTTTGACTGCGACTCAAACTCTATACTCTCTTGAAAATCTTCCAACTGTCTGTCGCATTCAGATGTTGATGTTAAATATTCATCCATTTTAACCTCTAAAGATGAAATTTTTGCTTCGTTCTGGGACACTCTAACATTCAAATCAAAAAGATTTGCTTCCACTGTCAAAATAGCTGCTTTCATTCCTTTAATTTCATTGATATCAGTTGCTATCTTCCTCAAAAGGTGGGAAATATTGTCCAGTTCATTTAGTGAACAAGAAGCACTTGTCAGAGAGCCTAAGTCAGCTGGCTCTGGTGAGAGGAAAACTGGGAGAGATGGTGATGAAAACCTTGAAGACATTTTCATAAAATTCCTGGCATTTTCACAGCTCATTAAATTATCTCATCAAAATTAAAAGCAATCTTCAATGCTACCTTTAGAATGCTAGTGACATCTTAAAATCTATAACTAAAAAGATAAGGTGACATCATTCTAAAGTAAGAATTCATACTGTGAAAAGTTAGGCACACCAGACCAATTTTCTCTTCTACAATTAAGAGCACTGCAACCACCACTTTTGTCCTTTAAGTCCTACCTACTTATCAGCTCCTCTGCAAATAAAACTCTATTATTACATACAAAATAATCCTGAGTTCTGATTGGCTGAGCAGAGACACATGACACCCAAAGAACTTTCTATTATTTACTTCATGTAAGAATCCTGAAGAGCTATACTCCATAAACTAAGCAAGTGTGTCCACCTTGTTGTCTGCTCAACTGTAGTTCTGGAGCTTCATATTATTTTGAGTTGCTGAATCTTAAATTTTATTCCTCTGATATCAGTAGATGATTATACCACACTGTATTACCTTTACTCTGATATCAGTAGATGATGGTACCGCACTGGTATTACCTTTGCAGGGAGAAGGCAGAAAAGCTGATTGACTCATGATCACAGACAAATTTTTAAAAACCATTTATACAATAACGAACTTCAGCCACACACCCATGATGCAGACTGGTGATGCAGCTTAAGGGCAGAGGACCTGCCTAATGTACTGAGGACCATGGGCCACTCCTCACCGCCACTAAAATCGACAACACCACCTCAATCAAAATGGTGTAAATTGTAAAAGAGGAAAGAATACTGTATGTTGCCTGGGATTTGATATAAAACCATTATTAGGTGTATCTCAAATATTTTCACCCATTTTATGGATACTTTCCCTGTTACTTTTTTTTTTTTTTTGGTATGTGTGTGGGGTAATCTTTGAGACACAAGTCTCTACTGTGATGAGGTCCAATTTCTTTCTCTACTTTGGTACTCTGAACCACTCCCTAACTCAAGGTCACATATGTATACTTACTTTCCCCCTAAAATTCTTATTATTATCTTGATAATAGAGGTCTTTTGATTCATATTGAGTTATTTTTTGGATATTTGGAAAGACCTCCAACTTCACTGTTTTTTAGACACCCTTATGTCCCAGTAAAAGACTGTGAAAGACTATTCTTTCTTCACCAAATTTTATTGCCTTTGCTTAAACACAAAACAAAATAAAACAAAAAAAGATAGTCAATTGATGAGGAATGTGTGTCTATGGACTTTGTACTATCGCTCAGAGTGTGCTTACCTTTACATAGGTCACAGTCACTATGCATTTGTATTGTCTTCAAATCCAGAAACAGAACCCTCCCCAACATTATTCTTTTTCAATAGTTTTGATTTCCCTAGATCCTATTTCCATATGAGTTTTAGGATAAGGTGGCTAATTTTTACAAAAAAGAAAGCAGGGAGTTTCAATGGAAGCTAGTTGAAATTATCTATTCACTTGAGAACTACTGCTATCTTATTGGTATTTCAGTTTTCAAAATAATTTATTATGAAAAATCTTCTTAGCTGGAAACAATCCTGAGGTATCCCAGACATAGAAAGACAAATGCCACATTTTTTGTCATCTCTAGACATTACTTTTGAATCATCAAATATGTGTGTTTCATTTAGAATACCCACAGAGGTCAGGAAATTACTAAGGAGTCATACAGAGGAACTTTAAAGGGAAAAGAAGTAGAATGCTCTAGTATAAAGGATTAAAAGGAAATAATGGAACAGAAAGGGTTACCATGGGTAAAGGAGCAGATTTTTAGGTAAAGTGATTACGGGAGAGAGAAATGATACTAAAGACCTTTCCAAAAAAAGACACATGAAAATCTACCACAGATGTTTCTAAATATACAGAATTAAAAAGGAGCCACCCTGCACCATGTTAGGCAACAATGCTCTTATTCAACGACAGAGACTAACAAATAAAAAACTCAGTGCCAAGAATGAGTTATTTCTTTTGGACTTATTGGCCAATGGTTCCCAAAGACACACCACCACCACTGCCGCCACCACCATATGTGGTATTTTCACTTTCTATTCTGAGATAATCTGAAATGGCCCAGGTAAACCCGGAATTTGCACTTCTCCTACTTTAGCCTCTTAAGTATCTGGTATTACAAGCATACACCACCATGTCTGACATCTAGGCCAATAAGTCCAAAAGAAATAACTCATTCTTGGCACTGAGTTTTTTATTTGTTAGTCTCTGTCGTTGAATAAGAGCATTGTTGCCTAACATGGTGCAGGGTGGCTCCTTTTTAATTCTGTATATTTAGAAACATCTGTGGTAGATTTTCATGTGTCAAATAATTTATGATTATTATTTTCAAAAGACATGGGTTTAGCTAAGCATAGTGGTACACACCTTTAATTCTAGCACTGGGGAGGCAGAGGCAGAAGTAGGTGGTATCTCTGAGAGCTTGAAGTCAGAAATGGTCTACACAGTGAGTTCCAGAACAGTCAGAGATATATAGTGGACTGGTCTCAGGAAAACAAAACAAAACCAAAATACATAGATTTATTAGAATATAACAAATTTTAAAACATTTTCCTTTTGGAGAGCCCATTTTAAAAAGAGCACACAAAAATCGAATAAATCTTTTTTTCTTTGGTTGTTTTGTTTATTTGTTTGTTTGCTTGTTTCAAGACAGGGTTTCTCTGTGTAGCCCTGGCTGTCCTGGAACTCACTCTATAGACCAGGCTGGCCTTGAACTCAGAAATCAGCCTGCCTCTGCCTCCCCTCCCAAGTGCTGGGATTAAAGGCATACACCACCACTGCCCTGCCGAATAAATCTTAAAATGTAGCACCAGTCTGTAAATTATTCAATGAAGTATCAAAAAAAATCAAAACTCCAGTTAAATTAGTAATATTTAAATCTCTATCCTATCACCCTTAGATTACTATGTGTTAATACTATGCCTAATAGCATTTGAACATAAGATACATCTACTTAAGTGTACATACTCTGAAATAACCACATATATTGTACACTTAAAATACGATCAATGATTTAAGGATGGGGGAGAAGGACAACTTCTTAATAGGTAAGGTTTCCACAACTCCAGAAAAGTAGAAAATATACAGACAAATACTGGCTGTAAACATCACACAAAAAGCCTCAAATGAACTTCCTGAGGACAGACTTCAACTGTAATAGTGGATATCTCAGTTTTCATATATCTGATGGAGAAAAGGAATTTGGGGGGATGGGATGAGAGTGGAGATGTAGAATTAAAAAGAAACAGATTCCAGGTCTAGGTGGAACAGAGTACTGGCTGAGTGACAAGGAGGCAGACGATGGACCAAGGAAGATACTGATGGTTACTGAGTGTAAGAGGGACCACCAGGGGGTTCTGAGTGGAGGAGGAAGTCAGATTTCTGTTCAAAAGAGTAAGAAATTATCTAAGTTTAATATTTAAAAAACATAAAGGGACGTGACTTAGACTGGATCACAGATAGTGGTTTAGACTGGAAGGATAGTTGCAGAGGTAAGAAATAATGGTGAATTCTCCATATTCTAAAGACAGAGACCAGGACAAAACTGTTTCCTGCTGTCTCAGAAAACAACAACAAACCTGTTTCCTGGACATGTCAGGACAGCTGCACTCATGAACTCATAGTGCTGCTGTGTCTTGACTGACAAGATTAACACAATCACCATTCCTGAAACAATAGGGAGTAGTTCCCAAGCCCAGACTCATAACTCAAGAGCTAGCGACAAGTTAATGGTGTTAGAGAGCCACTGGTAGGGCAACCGCATCTGTCATTAGTGGTAGACAATCCAACATCTATTAGTACACAGCACAAATTTTGTAATCAGTGGGCTATTTAAAAAAAGAGGAAAAAAGGCCACAAAGTTGGGAGTGGTTGGGAGTTAGACCTCGGAGAAGCTAAGGGAGAAATGGGGATTAAATACAATAAAAGAATACAGTGATCATCAGCCAATGGTTGCAGTCAACATTGATACTCTATGGTACAAGATGCAGCTAAGCTAGGAAGGCAGAAAAGGTATTTAAATGTATTTTCAACTTAATGTCACTTTATAACTTACAATGGCTTTATTGAGAGCAATGCAATCATAGATCAAGGACACCTGTCAAGGTGTAAAATAAGACAAGTCCAAACCACAGAGCTTGCACACCTGTGGTCTTAGCACTCAGAGGTAAGTGAAAAGTACAACTACAGCCAGATTCAAGGCTACACAGTTAGATCAATTCCAATGTGAAATCATGAAACTTTGTTTCAAAAACAAAATCCAAAGAAAGCAAAGCCACTGGACAGACAAAAATGAGAAGAGTAACATTTCCAAAAAAATATTTTTCCCTATAGAAGAGTACAGATTTTCAAATAAACCACACACACACACAAACATACATACACACACACACACTACCACCACCACCACCCATCTCCAAAATGACTAACATGACTGATGATTGATTAGCATTTAAGCCTGTCATAGTGAATTTTAGAAACTAATTGCATAGGAAACAAATAAATTAAAACTTTTTTAGAGGGAGGATAAACCCAGATCATTTGCCAGGTTAGACAAAATCACTCTAGCCAGATCAGTTTGGGGAACAGTGAGACGTAATAAGTAGGCAACCTAAGAGAAGAAAACAGGAAAACAAAAGCTATATAAGAAAGGAGAAAATATTTTCCAAAAGCCCTGGAGGTGGGGTGTGAGGGAAGACAGACAGACAGCAGTTAAGAGCACTCTTTGCTTCTACTAGAGATCAGTTCTCAGCATCCACATGGCAGCTTACGATTGTTCATGTAACTCATTCTTTAGTACCTCATGCTCACTTTCTTTATAACTATTATTCATTAAAACTTATCTGAAAATATTTAGTATCCCATGTAAGTGTAAGAGTGAAATGGTTGCCGGGCAGTGGTGGTGCAGGCCTGTAATCCCAGTACTTGGGAGGCAGAGGCAGGCGGATTTCTGAGTTCAAGGCCAGCCTGGTCTACAGAGTGAGTTCCAAGACAGTCAGGGCTACACAGAGAAACCCTGTCTCCTGTCTCGAGGAAAAAAAAAAAGAGAGAGAGAGAGAGAGAGAGATGGTTAACTCTTACCTTGAATTTTTTCTGTATTATCTCCTTTTGCTTCCTCTTCTTTAACAGGGGGACTTATTCTGGGGGCCCTGTTTTGCCCCTGGACCATTTCTGCTAGCAATTCTTCTTGAGAAGTTCGAGTTCTGGGAGCAACTGGAAGTGTTTGTTTCTGTGGAACTTTACATAAAAGCAAAAGAAAGGAAAAATACATCCATGGTTACAACTTCATAACTCCATGTCTAATATCACGTGTTAAATACAAATTCCACCCTTGGGGTCAGAACAGTTAAGGTATTCAAAACAAAAGAATTACAGTTTTTCTTACAGTATTCCCAAGAAAGACATTCAACTTGTTTGCCTTACTAATATATAAGCTGTATCTGAAGCTTGAATCTCTGCACCTAGGTTAATGCAGTAGGACTGCAGTAAGTTCTGGACCAGACTGGACTACTTAGTCAAAGCCTGTTTTAAAACCCAACAAAAATGCATGTGCGCATGTGCACGCACACACACACACAAACACAATGGAGTGTGTATCATGTATACACGTGTATGGAATAACCAGATTCAGTGATCCATGGTTTCACAGTGATTCAAACTGTAACTTAAGTATGCAAAGAATGAACTGTTCAAATGCTATTTTTAAAAAATTCTTTTGATCATTTTGAACTTACTAAGTTCAAAGTGATCTTAATCTCTTGCCTCTATTTCCCAAGTGCTAGGATTATAGGCATATAGAACCAGGTTCAATGTTATTTCTTGAAATAGGGAATCTCCAATTACTTTTTAAAATTTCTGTTTAGAATGATGTGTTTTGCCCGTATGCATGCATGTGTACCATGTGTATGCCTGGCACCTGTGGAGGTCAGAAGAGTTGGATCCCTGTGACTGGGACTGTTCCCAGGTTCCCTGGAAGCAGCCAGTGCTCTTTCTTAAACACTGAGCCATCTCTCCAGCCCAATACTCTACTTTTGAAATAGTTGGAAACACTTGTTAAGAGCACTGGCTGTGACCTAGGAAAAGCTGAGAGCAATAAACTGATGTCATAGAGGGTCTATTAAACTTGCTTGGGAAATAAGTTACACAAAAAATGTATTCAAGGAATGCTACCACTAACGTAATTTAAGGCTTAGTATTACTAGTTAAAGTCGTTAGAAACTGTAGAAAGGACAGGTTTATATAGCTCTAACCTAACTAAAATTTAGGTTTGCTAAGAAAATGTTTCTATTACAATTTTCTCACTAAGAGTGGGGGTATGAGGTTGCACACCTTTAATCTCAGCACTTGGGAAGCAGACACAGGAAGATGATCTCTTGGAGTTTGAGGCCAATCTAGTATACACAGTGAGCTCCAGGATACCCAGAGCTACAAAATAAGAATATGTTTCAAACATATCAAAACAGAACAACCCCAAACTCCCACCCCAGAAATTTGTTCACTAATATGCTGCCAACCAGACTTTGTTTCCACAACAAAAGGATACACTCTTGATTTACCACCTACATGTAGAACCATCCCCCACAGCAAAGAGGCAAAGAACAAGTTTCTATAGGTAGCTCTAACAGGAAAAGCACTTCAGTTAAGTCTCTGCCTGCAATCAAGTCCTGGTTCTCTCCCCAGGAAGCTGAGTTCTCCCATGGGGCAGAATGATGCTCAGTAACGTCTATGAGAAATGAGTCACATACACAACACTGATATACTTAAGCAAATGTGACAATATTTTTGTTATGTAAATCTCCCATTTGTCCAAATGGCCAGACTTGTAGCATCCTGTCTCTAAACTGTTCAAAAATGAGACTTGGGGGCCAGACCTCCAAATGATTTAAGGATGAGAGCTACACAGAACGCAGAGCCTAAAGCATAGCTATCGAACTGGGAAATCTTTCTGTTCACGGCTGGTTCCCTTCTGTGCATTAGCCAGAACCAATAAAGGTATCTTTTATTAATCTGTGAGTACTTGGAATGATTTCTCAGGGGGAAGGCATATTAATTCTCTAACAGCTGTTCTTCCAGAGAACTAGGGTTCTATTCCCAGCATCTACATGGTGGCTCACGACCATCAGTAACTCCAGTTCTAGGGGATCTGATGCTCTTTGCTGCCCTCCAGGCAAGCAAAAAACTCATAAATGTAAAATTAAAAATGCTAAGTATTTCAAGGTCATGGGAATGCTTTAAAATTCTTATTTTAGGCAATATCACTGCTGTATCAGAAGAGTGAATGTAAGGCAGTAAACTGTTGAAGCAGTTCAGGCTTTCACCTGATTCTATATGCCAAAATCTATTTAATGTCATATATTCCAAGTTAAGAATAAGAGATGAGAAGGTAGATAAGTACAAAAAATTGTTTACTTCAAGAAAGGGTGACGTGTGACAAAGGGCAAGCAGAAGAATGCTGTGAGGACATCCACCAAATTCATGGTAAAAACTTGAAGATAGTTTCAGAGCTGGTGATTTCTATCACCTTAGTACCACAAAATTTTACACTGGCTCCAGAAGATGAAAGGGCACACAGAATGTAGCAGCACACAAAACACTCACCATTTGCAATTTAGAATGAATTCTATAAGAAAATGTTGTTATAAAAACTTGACACCTCAATATTTGACATCAAATGATTTTAGAGCTTCTATTTTAACTAAAGTAAGAGCATAACAATTCTCTGCCTGGCATTCTACTACCAGATTCCACCAAAGGAAAACAGAGTGCTGTATTCATATAGGAGTTTTAAACAAATGTCTTCCTTGGGCCCAGGGATGTGGTGCAGTGGAACTGGGCCTTCCAAGCATGCAGAAGGCCATGAGTTCAATCTGCCAGCACAGCAAAAAAGTAAATACAGATTTCACTACCTTAGGAACTGTTATTATCCAATTTTGTTCCTTTTATACGTTATACTTAAGTACATATATAATATTGAGCTAAATGGTATTAATATGAAAGTCTCATTCTTTTTCAAAATTTCCTCTATAATTTGTGGATTTTATAAGTTTATGCATGTGAGAGTTTACTATGCTCAAAGAACTCCTATGACAGTTTCTCAAACTGGTGAAATCTTTTAAAACCATGCTTTTAGAAGAATTTGATTCTGGTTTTGGTATCTAACAGAAATCTTTACACATTAAAACAAGCACACTCAACTCAAAGAAGCAATATCTTACCAATACAAACATACTACATTGAATTACCTGAAGAATAGTTAGTTGTTTTTGTTACAGACTCTTGAGCTTCAGAGATAGCCTTCAAAATTAGATTCTTGTTAGCTTGTTTAGAAGGTGGAAGAGAAGGTCTAAAAGAGTTTTAAGAAAAGGTATTTTTATAATGTTTTAAATTTCAGTTCTTTACATGCTAACCATCTATTATGCTGTTACTATATAGCCTGTTTTAAACATAACAGTTATAGCTTTTAGAACATATCAATTGGATTGGAACCCTACAGTTTTTTCAGAGATGATCCTATTAACATTTTCTCCCTCATTAGTTTCTAGTAGTCTTCATAATTTTCTCCAATTTTAAGGAAGCCCTCTTTCATTAGCATGTATCTTCCAACTCCTAGGTGGCAGACGCTGTCCCACAGCTCAGTACCAGAGCACTTGTCTGACATCCACATGCACAGGCCCCAGGTTTCTTCCCCAGCACTGTCAAAGAAACAATCAGAAAAAAACCCTGCAGCTATATCAAGAAGTTTAAGGTTAATTTACAGCTATGGTCACATACCTCCTCTCAGGCTTTGCTGGTACTGACACGCTGCTGGATAAGCTTCCTATCCGGGTCCCATAATCCTCATCTTCTTCCTCCTCTTCTCCATCATGGCTAAATCTTTTTACTTTAACAACTGAACTTACCACAGGCAACTTTCTCTTCCGAAAGTTTTCGTCCTACAATGAAATAAATTTAAGCTTACCTTGCATTGAAAATGAAGTTCTACGACAAAAATATTTGTTTTCATTTTAAGACCATCTTAACTGAAAGGTCTTTCTATATTAAAAAAAAATGAAAATGTCTCCTCAAATAGCTAACTCAAAAGAACTTTAAATTTATAACAGTTGCACACAGCACTGTTAGGGAAACTATTAAAAGCGAGTTATGGGGTTGCTTAAAGCTAAAACTGACACATCTACATAGATACCAAAAAGAAAAGCTAACTCAAATGCCAAAATCACAAGTCACATGTACATGACATCAAAACCCCTTTAGAGAGGCAGCCCAAGAGAGGACACTATTTAAGAGAAACACACAGTGTGTTTCATTATGTAAGTTATATTTGGAATCCACAACTCTCAGTGTCTAGCCTAACAAGCCAGAATCTATATACATCTATACAAACCTCAATACTCATTTTATCCGAGTTGTTTCTGAAGAAGGGGCTATAAGTGTCTTCTATGCTGCTAAGCACTTCTGGCTCACACAACCGGCCTGCTTCATATACCTGGCTGCTCTGTCCATCCAGCTGCTTGGCAGCATGAGCACTGCTTTGCTGCTGATGAAGTTGCAGCCTGTTTAAGTGAGTACTAGTGTCTGCATTTCTACTTGCAGGTGGTCGATAAATTTCAATAGAAGGGCGAGAAGAACCATATGTAAGTGTCACTGTAGGTTTTTTCTGAGATAAGGGATTCTCCTGCACAAAATTGAGGTCTTCATCAATGAGATCATCTGGTTCTGGCTTGATATCAATGACATCTTCAGAGGGTGCTGGCTCCCTCAGCGGTTTCACTGTTGACATTAGCCGGGTGGAAGCCCCATCATCATATGAATGTCTATAAGTGAAGAAAAGAAAGAGCATTATTACCAAACTAAAGTATCATCCACTAATCTTCACAGATCATTTATTCAAAAAAAATTTAATGAGGATGTATGGAGACTTTTAAAATATTTACCCCTTTCAAATTATAGTCATTTTTAAATTCTTTTTTTTTTTTTTTTTTTTGAGACAGGGTCTCACTATGTCGCTCTGACTGGCTTGAAATACACCCACATGACTCTACCTCCCAAGTCTTGTACTAGGGTTAGAGGGCTCAGTGATTCTGAGGACTGGCTACTCTTTCAGATAATCTAGGTTTCACTCCCAGCACCCACATGGCAACTAATAGCTATGAATAAGTCCAGTCCCAGAGGCTCCGAAACCTCTGAAGAACTTCATGGGTGTTCCACACACATGGTGCATAAATGCAGATAAAACATCTATATACATCAAATGAAAAATGTTTACAGGTTTATACCACCACTCCCAGCTCTCATACTTTAAATTTTTATTTACTAAATGTAAAATAAAAAATCATATTCTGTCACCATTAGTTTATTCAAAAACTTGCTCACAATCTGTTATGGTTTGAACCTAAAGGGGTATAGGGAGATGGTCATTAAAGAGCATTAGTTGCTTTTCCAGAGGATCTGAGTTTGAGCCCCAGCATCCAAATGGTGACTCAAAACCATCTGTAACTCTAGTCCCAAGGGATCGCCTATGCCTTCTTCTGGCCGACAGAGGCACTGGGTAAGCATAGGGTTCACATACATGCAGGCAAAACACCTATACACATTAAAAAAAAAAAAAAAGATTTGTTCCACATAGGTTCATATTTTGATTACTTGATCCCTAGTTCACTAAGCTAATTTCAAGGCTATGGATCCTTTCAGGAGGTAATGCCCAACTGGCCAACATAGGTCACTAGTGTCTAGGAACAGACCGTTGCTGATAATATCCAAGCTAGGTTACGGTTTAGTTTTCTCTGCTCTCTCGCCCACTATAATGTTAGGAATCTCTTTCACATGGTTTTGCTACATGAACACTATCTAGTCTGCTGCTATGATAAACTGAGAGCCTGCTGAACTTTAAGCTAAAAACAGGTTTCCTCTTCCTCCTCCTCTTCCTCCTCCAAGATGTCAGTCACATCAGGTATTTTATAGTAACAACAAATGACAAAGAATAACTAGTCCATGATAACTCCACTATTTCCAAAAATTGTTGAAAATAGGAACTAACAGACAAGATAATTCACATAAGCACATGTGGCCATAGTCGGTACTGGACTTTTACCTGACATTCGTGGATTTCTGCTCCTGTGAACTTGTAGAAACTCTGGAGTCCCTTTTTTCAGGTCTAGAGCTAGAAACAGCAAGGGGAGGGACGGCAGCTTCGTGCCTTCTTTCATCTCCCCGACCAAAACTGCTCTTGTTTGAAGGCACGTTACTATCAAAGATGCTGGTATCAGGAGATTTTAGACTAGAGGGCTCTGGAAAGAAAAAAAAACAAAACACATGATTCTAGTAATCTTTTCCTTATCCCTCTTCCCCCTCACCACCATTTCAAAAGCAGTACATTTAATATAGAAAATATTTTCTCTTTATTAATTACTTCAAAGATCATTTTTTAAAAAAAGGCAAAATCTAATCTCATGAAGCCCAGGCTGACTGGATATACTAAAAGAATGACCTTGAATTTCTGATTCTCCTGGCTCCGCCTCTGGGCAAGGACCACTTCCCAAGTTTTTTCAGTGGTAGGGTCTAAACATGGAGCTTCTTCCATGCTAGAAAAGCACTCTATCAATTGAATTACATTTCTAGTTCCTCAAATAAGATAGTTTAAAAGCAGAGCTGGAGTTTATTACAAGGTTTTAAAGTAGATTTTGAGCACTAGGGATTAAAAGGCACCCGAGAATATGGGCCTGGGACTTTTAAATAAGATCTCCCTCAACAGTCAGTTATGATCATCATCATCATCATCATCATCATCATCATCATCATCAGAATATTCACACTTATGTTTTAAACACTAGGATACTTGTTGCGTGTGTGCTCTCATCTCTTTCACATTGCTTTAGTAGCTGAATGGTATTCTTACACATCTGAACAGTTTCTCTGGTCTATTATAACCAGACCTTTAGATAACTTTCAATTATAAAGCAGTAAGGTATCATTTAGGTTAAAGTCTGTACAGACTTATGATTGCTTCCTTCAAATACATGGCACTGTCTTGTTCATTACTGTCAAATCACAGGAAATTTATTGTTCTTTCAGTTTAAATGAACTCTTTAAAGTTACTGATGCTCTTCTAACAGCAGCATAAATCAATGACTTTATAAAGGATCACATGCTGTTAAAAAGCAGAAATTTCAAAAAAGCTGTCAATTTTACATATCTTACCAGTTGTAACAGAGCGAAGTTTATCTAATACACCATGGAGCCTAAAAAAAAGCAAAACACAAAACAAAGCCTTTCTTAACAAAAATTTTATTTCAATTGCCACTCTAAATCTGATGGCATTACATCCAGATTAGTTCTTGTAAAGGCATTTAATGGTACTAAACCAAACTTTCCAATCATACATTATTTTTTCTTTAAAAGGTCTTACATAAATACCAAAAAATAAAAAAAATAAATAAATTTTCAATATTTACCCTCTGGAAGAGGAAGGAGGAAGAGGAAGAGGAAAGAGCAAGAGGAAGGAGGAAGAGGAAGAGGAAGGAGGAAGAGGGAGGAAGAGGAAGGAGGAAGAGGAAGCAGCAGCAGCATGCCCCTCACCCCTACCCCCTGCCCCCTGCCCCCTGCCCCCTGCCCGAGTGGGGAAGCCAGCTCAGCAGCCCAGCAGCTACACTATTGGAAACTGAACCTATAGCCTTATGCACACCATGCAAGCACTCTATCATTGATGCACACCCTTAGCTTTCTTGTTACTGTTTGAGACAGGGTCTAAGTTACCTAGGCTGGCCTTGAACTTGTGACCCTCTTACCTCAGCTTCCCAAGTAGCTAGGATTCACTGTGTCAGCAGATCCAAACCAGAATGTTAGAAACAAACACACACACGGCCCTGGGTTCAACCCCCAGAATCAGAACCAAAGAAAAAAAGAAGACAAAACATTCCCTCACAAGACTCGATTAAAACAAAAAAACAAAAAACAAAAAATAAAAACAAAAACAATAAAAACCACCTTGCTTCCTAGGAACTAAAGATCAAAATAGCTTATAATAAAACAAGAAAAGTATCTCAAACATATACTACTGCTTATCACAGCTGTTTACCTGTGTGTGTGCTCTCCCTGCCTTCCTCCCTCGCCCTTTCCTACAGGGTTAAAGACTATGTATGCATGCTAAGCACACAGTCTAACTATGATCTACACACTGTAATCTAACAGTTAATATTTATTTTAACTATTTACCTGGCTTCTTGAACAATGTAATTATGAAAGATGAATAAAGTTGAAAGGATTTTAAAATGTGCTATCCAACTGTACTATAACACTTATTTTCAAAATTAAGCAAACAGGCTACAACTTTGCTTTAACATAACCCTTCTTAATAGCTACATAGAAGGTGATTTTGCACAGCCAACCTTCTTCCAAAAATCTCCTCAGAGACACCAGAGTTTCCTACTGCTTCATTTAGGCTCCGTTCACATGTCAGCTTCCTCTTCCTCATGGACACAATTATTTCAGGGTTTCAAAAAAAAAAAAAGAAAGAAAGAAAGAAAGAAAAGCACGATGCAGTGAGGGGGACTTCAGTCTAAAGTTATAAAACTGACAGCAAAAAACAAACCCCCCCAAAAACACCAAAATAGGGCTGGGCTGGGGGAAGAGGGGAAGGACTGGGGATGACAGACACATGACAACACCCAACTTTACAAACTAGGTTCAGATGTGACAGAGTTGATTCCTAAATCCCATGAAAAAGCTCGGTGTTGGAAGTCACCTGTAAGACCAGCACTCATAAGGCAGAGACAGGACCTTGGGACAAGCTGTCTAGATAGACTAAAGACCAGCAAGCTCTGGTTTCAGTGAGAGACCCTGTCTCAACAGACAAAGTGGACCATGATCCAGGAAGATACCAAATTCAAGCCTACAAAGATAAATACACACACACACATGCATGCACATCTTGTGTCACACATGCAAACACATACATATACTAACAAAAAATAATTAAAAATCAGGATAATCTGTTTAATACTAGTGAACACTGGTGAAAGCACCAAAGTGAAGAAATGATTTCCTTGCAACAGCACATGTGAAACTGCATCTGTAGCAAGATGAGAAACTCACTTTGGTTTTTAATTTCAGATTCAGTAAATGGTATATTGGTTTAAGAAATCTGTCTAACACAGTCCATTAAGTCACCTGAAAAAGAACCTACCAGGTCAATCTTCTAGTTTAGATTAGCTGGACTGCAAACCCAAAGTGATCTAAAGGTTTAACCAAAGGCCAAGTCACAACAATATTTATGAAAAAAAACCCAAAAAACCTGAATACTTTAAAAAAAGAAGTGTTCCCAATCATAGTATAATTTCTCAGTCAAAAACACCATGAGTATTTTAGAACAAACTATATTAAGTAGAGTATATAACCAAAATGAAGCAGTGTGTTAACATGTAAGGATCATTGTATTCTTAATAATGTCTCCAAAACTGAGTAATATAAAGCAGAAAATTCTGCACAGATTTTCAAAGGAGTATCATATGCAGTTGCCAAAGAGACTATGAGGACTTTCCTCAGGAGTCAAGATGTGCGCAGGCACTGCCTCCCTCAGTGCCTGAGTCCACCCAAGCAGGCAAGTGTTCACTCGGCTTCACTCCATCAGCTTTCACTGTAGCTGGTGGGTCTTTAGTCTGTGGGTCCTCTGATGAGTATTTCCTCTGTGTCAGCCATATCATTATCCTTCCCCTTTCTCATTCTGCCTTACGCCTGACAACCAAAGCTGGCCTTCTTAAACTCAATCTTATGCTTATTTTTATCTAAGGGCACATGTAGTTTGATAGCGCATAGTCCAAGTCATGAGTCATTTATATGAAAGAATTGAGTTGCTCAAATTCCAAACTGTGAAAGTGACTGTCTGTCAAATGGGGGCATGCATCTGTCAAGAAAAGAAAAACAGCTTACTTAAAACCAAAAACAAAGTGAAAAAAAAAAACAAAAACTTCCCCGTAAAAGGCAAAAGCCAGCCTAACTCAAAATGTGATGTGCTCTGTAAGTGGTTGTGCTTGCTGTGTGTGTGTGGGTGGGTGGGTGGGGGGGGGGGGTAGTGGTGACAAACTGCAGAAGGTGACAGATACAAAAATGACTAACATACATCAAGGGCTCCTAAGTGCAGGCGTATCTGCATGCACTCTGTATTCATCAGCTAGGGCATCCTCACAATTACATATGCAGGTGATTTACAAGTCCCATTTACAGATGAAGAAACCTCCAGAGGCCATACTTTACATCTCACAGCCAGCCTCTCCACAATGAACCCTACAGACTGCCGAGCACCTCTTTCTAGGCAGAATAGCAACTCTGACTTTGCTCCGAGTACCTCTTTCTAGGCAGAATACCAATTCTGACTTTGCTCTGAGGCAAGATATTCAGAAACATACCATACGGTGAATCGAATTGTGTTGTTCCCTAGAAACAGGGACAGGTCCTCTGTCATTTGGTCCTGACTTTTCTTGTTGGCCACCATCACCATAATGTAATCAGGAAGTTCTTCATCTATTTAAAAGGAAAAGTATACCAAACTTTTAAATGTTTCCTCAATATTTGTTTTTGCTCAAAATCAATGTGCTTGAAAACAGAGAAGTAGCCTTGATAATTCATATCTGACTCTAACAGAGGCTAGACAAGATAGCTCGGCTACCATTTTACCCCTTCACCCACAAGTACTTCCATTTTTAGAAGGCCAGGAATTGGAAAAAACTGATGCATTTCTAGTCATAAAACTAGGCATACTGAGTCATGGAATGTATTGGGAAAATGTACTGTTTTTTTTTTTTTTTTTTGGTTTTTCGAGACAGGGTTTCTCTATGTAGACCAGGCTGGCCTCGAACTCAGAAATCTGCCTGTCTGTCTCCCAAGTGCTGGGATTAAAGGCATGCGCCACCATCGCCCAGCTATGTGCTGGTTTTTGAAAGAAATCTTTTTAATGTCCATCAACTTCACACACTTCTAGAAGATTATGTGTGCGTGCATGTGTGTGCGTGTATACATACATACATACATACATACATCCCCAATAAGTGCATTGCTTAGTTTTTTGGTTCAAAACAGTATTCATGTCACTAGAGAATAAATATACTTCCATTACTCCATGTTATAAACTTCTAGCAACATCACATACACTAAAACTACACAAAATTCTCTAGCGGGGACAATGCCCAGAGTTCAGTTATTAGTACCAAAGGATAGAAAAAAGTTAAATGACAACTCAATGTTATTCATCCTGACAGTGGCAACCCTACACAATGACTGCAGGTAAAAAGCCCAAGAATATTTTAATAAGAAAGCAAAGTCATGAGGAAATCTAATTTCTTTTTTGAGAAAAGTGGGTGTGTGCGTCTGCCTCCATCCCATGGGGATATTATCTTAAAGCTCATGATCTTCTACCCCATGCCCTCCCAGATACTGAGATTATTGACATACAACTCCACACCCAGCTTCAAACACATCTTTATTAAAATTTCCTTAATAACTAGAATAAATACTCATAATTTCTACATAAACAGAAAAGTTCATATGCCAGAAACTTGTTTTAAGGGAAAAACATCTAGGGGCTGGAAAGATGGCTCAACTGTGTAAGAGCACTGGCTGGTCTTCCAGATTCCAGAGGACCTGGGTTGAATTCCTAGTACACATATGGCAGCTCACAATTGTCTGTAACATCAGTTCCAACACCCTTACACAGATGCAGGCAAAATACCAATGCACATAAAAGTAAATAAATCATTTAAAAAAAAAGAAAGAAAGAAGTCTCCAAACTCTAATATAGAAGCTGGACAAAAAGAGAATGCAGTTTTTCAAGGAAGCATGCAATAGTGAGAAAATATAAGTAACAAGTGGCCAATCTTTGTTTTGCTAACGTTTCAAAAAAATTCCCATTGTACTTGTAAAAACTAAGGTAATCCTCATTTACATATCATAATAACTATGACCCAACACCAATAACTCAGGGTAACCAGGTAAGACTGCTAAGATACTTGGGCAGACAGGTCACTGTATCAAGTTGTATTTCTAAAGTTCTATAAGAGCAATTGTCCTGCTATAGAATGGGACAAGGAAAGGCATAAGAACTGATTACAAAACCAGAGTAGCTACTGTAAATTTAGGAAGGGGAGAATATAAATAAGTATGAATAAGTATGTTCAGTCCTTTTTTTTTTTAAAGCGATGCTAGTGATTCAAGCAAGGGATCCTGTATACGATGTTAATTAGTCTCCAATGAACTATGCCAAGTCCAGGAGATTTATCAAACTGATGGTGATGGTTTTGGGAGGATACACATCAATGCATGCCAAATGCAGTTATATACAAACACACTTCAAATATGTACAATATAAACTATCAACCATTTCTCAGCAAAGTCTTTAAAATTCACAAGTTGTCTTCTTGGTAGACAATACAGTGAAAATTAGAGAATTGAATACAAAATTAGCATGTGGTCATAATTCTTCCAGAGTCTGGAGAGATAGCTAAAATATATTCAAATTAGCATGCTGGGGGTAGAAAACAACAGTACCACTGGAAGGGTTAGGAGAAGCTCTCACCTCAAGCACGTGAATGAAAACTGAACTATCACAGCCACACCACTGAACTATTCCACCTGAGACTTTCCTTACTGCTTGCTTTAAAGGAAGGGGGTTCTTCTTTGTGTTCCACTTTGAAAAATACTCAATTATTTATTGAGGAACTGTTTGTATAACCTTCCAGAGCTCTGGGATTCTTATTGAACATAAAGAAATATGAGAACCTGTGACTACTAACTAGTGGGGCATGACTGTAACCCCAGCACACAGGAAACTGAAACAGGAGGATCCGTTTGAGACTGGCACAAGCTGTGTGAGTAGAAGCCGGCCAGTTTGAGCAGCACGGTCTGAGACCCCATCTCAAAGAGTAAAGTCCTGAAAACAAAAGCCATCTGTTTCTGGACGGTAGAATATATACATCGACAAACTACACACATTAAACAAACAAAACAAAACACTTTGCCTCAAAGAGTTGAAGAATGGCATTTGCTAACTCAAGTGATGGATATTAAACTGCAGGCTTTCCACTAGAACCCACGAGGAAACTGTTAATCTTAAGGAATTTCCAATTTGAGAGTGTAATGGTGCTAAAGAGTTTACATGGGTCCTAGGTTTAAGAAAAGAGGAAGGAGGAAAGGCGGGGCCACAGACGAAAAGTCTGAGAAGCGGCAGAAGGGAAGACTCACTGGCAATCCACAGAGGGTCCGGCTCTCACCCAGTCTTTAGTTAAGTATTATTCATAAAGCCTAACAGAAGCATCAAGGGCCCCAAACCTGAGCTCCCAATCATCAATCTGCTGACAGCTGCTAATGTAGCTCTCTCCACTTTCCATTTATTTATAAAGAGCAGTAATACTGCCATCCATACGAGCAGTATTTTCAGAAAAAACACAATTATAAAGGGATGTTTTAAAAAGAAAAATCTTTTTTGGAGTTTCTGAAATTCAGTGACAGGACTGAATGTACTCAGTGACACACTTGGGCCTCACACTGGCCATCAATTAACAGTTACACATGTGCAGTGGGCCTCTCACAGCTGGCACACACTAAGCATTAAAGCAAAAACAATTAAAATTAAGAAAATTCTGGTTCAGCCCCCCCCCCCCCATTTTTCATATCCACGAAAAGTCTTACATCAATCCTGAAAAAACCTGAAATCCACCTACCAACTGTCATGTATGAACTAGTAATTCTTAGCTTGTTCAGTCTCAGGTTCCTTCTGATTGATGTTATCTACTAATATTAACCATGTGAATTCAAAATGGAGAATTTTTAAAAGACTTAATCATCAATGTACAGATTATAAGCTAAAAGCCCAATTATATTAACTTAATGGTTTTTCTAGGAGCTAAAGTTTCCCAGACAAACAAAAAACATAATTCTGAGGATGGCCTTGCTTTCCATCTCCACAAATATCTTTCGTATCGTTGTGTATAGAAGACAAATGAACTCTAATCTGTTTTTTGCACTTAATCTGTAATAAAGTTGTTTAATATTGAGGAATATAAAGAAAATCTAGTCCCATAATCTAGTCCACCTATACAATCTTTATTGTTGTTGCCTTTTACCTTTGCATAATGTAATGTGTAGTGATCACTCAGACAGTGCTAGTTCACTGGTGAACAAGGACATACTAATACATTACATGAAGTCACACTGTTAGTGCCTCCACAGTTTTACCACAAAATCTTCTGGTTCTGGGAAGCTCTCTCGAATTCACAGAAGTAAACCCAAACTTTGTTGTTGTTGTTTTTTAGTGTTTTTCAAGACAGGGTTTCTCTGTGTAGCCCTGGCTGTCCTGGAACTCACTCTGTAGACCAGGCTGGCCTCGAACTCACCTGCCTCTGCCTCCCAAGTGCTGGGATTAAAGGTGTGCGCCACCACCGCCCGGATAAACCCAAACTTTCAAAGTTTTGATTTTCATTTGTAAGTTCAGCCACCACCGCCCGGATAAACCCAAACTTTCAAAGTTTTGATTTTCATTTGTAAGTTCAACTTGTCATTGGCAATAAAAACTATTGGCTTTTTTTCAGACCTACAAGTGCTCAAAACCAGTTTATCCCTTCTTAGAATGTAAAATGTTTTTCACTACTGTCATCAAACCCTATGACCAAAAGGTAGGTAGTTGGTGAGGAAAATGTTTATGTCATCTTACAGCATCTGGTCCATCACCTAGGAAGATTAGGTCAGGAACTCAAGGCAGAAACCTGGAGGCAGGAAGGAATGCAGAGACCACGGAGGAGTGCTGCTTACTGGCCTACTCTGCCTACTTTCTTAAAGCACCCAGATACACCAAACCAGGGTACCATGCACAGTAAACTGGGCCCCCCATGTCAGTCGCTCCCACAGACCAGTCTGGTAGTGGCATTTAACTGAGGTGTCTTCTTCCTAAATGACAACAGCCTACATCAGGTTGGGACTTCTTAGCAGCTACCTCACTTGGCAATCACGAATGCCTTTTCTTAAAACAATCAAAACAGCTCAGTACACTTCACTTCTCTGCTCTCACAACCAAAATACTAAAAAGTGTAGTTTTCTGTTTTGTTTGAGACAGTGTTTCACTGTGTAGCCCTGGCTATTCTGGAACTCACTCTGTAGACTGTAGGCTGGCCGTGAACTCACACTCCTGCCTCTGCTTCTGCAGTGCGGTGGGCATGGACCATCACCTCCCTGCTAAGAAGTCTGCTTTAAAAACATGGTTTTATCTGTCTCATCGATAACATTCTAGATGGAACTCTTTTTTTTTTTTAAACTACAATAATTTGACCAAGAGTTCAGGTAAATTCTGGTGTGACTGCTTCCATATAATCCAAGTGTAAACATAGCGTAATCTCAAGTGTTCTATTACGAAAACAAACTTGTCTCCAGAGGTCAGTAAGGGTCTCAGATGCTGAGTTACTATCTTTAGGTTCCCACGATTTACACCTGAAGCCACCATGAGTGGAGTCAAACAGGCTTCTTCCCCCAACCCTATTCAACTACCCAAAGCTTCTGTTTCTATTTGTACAGCTGGGATATTATCATTTACATCTTAATGGTGATTTTTATTTTATATGTGTAATAGCTAAACGATGCCTAGCCCAGAGTAAACACTCATTCTGAAAAAACAACAACAAAAAAAAAGAAAAACAGGTAAATGAACTCACCACTGTCGTCAGTTCGAGTAGGAAGAACATTTAAAAAAAAAAAAAAAAAGGAACAACTAATTCATAAAACTTACTGAACCAGCTCTGTGGCAAATGCCAGAAGCATCTAACGTTCATATCCAAAATGAGAGACCTCAAATTAAAGGTCATGACGAAATTAACAACAGGTAAAACAGAACAAGATTTGGACAAACACGGGTGAAAAAACGACAGCTTCAGCAGAAGGGGGGAAAGCTAGGCTATTTCAAAATAACATCTTAGACAGGAGATGGGGTGGGGGAAGGGAACTCGGGGTGCTGCTAGCTATATCGATGGCTCAATGAAATGAGGGGAGAGGAAACTAGCGATTTCCTGGTCGACCACCCAAAGAGCTTTGGGCAGTCAGTCACTCAGACACATCCAGTCAGCGACAAGCCCTACATTAAATAGAAGCGAATGATGGGAATCAACTTACCCACGTAAGCTCCTAATTCTTGTAATTTCCCCTTAATGGCACTCTGAGGGAGAGAAAAAAAAAAACAGCAAAGGTGCCTGTGAAAACCGCCACAGTGAGAGAGCGCCTCCGCGTCCCCGGGAGGTGGGGGGAGGGGACGCCGCCCCCCACCCCCGCGCGGTGCTCTCCGCAGCCGCCGCCCCGGTGGCTCTCACGGGTCCGCCGGCGTCCCCCAAGCCGACCGCCGCGCCTGCGCTCCGTCAGAGGCGGCCTGCGCGGAGGAGACGCGGCAGGCCGGGCCCACCCGTCCCGTTACTCCTGGCAACCGCCTGCCCGCCATGCCCAGCGCCCGCCGACGCGGGCCTCACCCGGATCTTGCGGCTGATCTCGGTGCCGATTTCCATGGCTCAGAGGCGGGCGGCCGGGTCAGCACTGCGCGGCGCGTCGGTTACCTGGAGCCCGCCGCAGGCTGCCACCCTGCAGCCTGACCCCCCGCCCCGACGCTGCCGCCGCTCCGCCTCCGCCGTGCGCGTCCCCGCCCCTGCTGGCGCCCCCGTGCAAGTGGGAGCCAGCGCGCATGCGTGTGCGCAGACGCATGCGCGCGCCTGTCCCGGGCAGGGGGCGGGGTCCGGAACCTGTGCTCTGGCGACCACTGCTGGTCGTGCAGAGGACAATGGCCTACAGATTACCTGGTTTCACCTTACTGTTTCTAGGCCTGGGGAGTCCTTTCTTCTTCCCTTTCATGGTTTCTCATTTGCGGATTTTAGTCTACAGGTAATCAAGATGAAGTAATGTATAGCTGAAACATCATGGGCCTTGATCTGAGTTCGTATCTAACCTCAAGTATCACTATGGGGTATATATATATATATATATAAAATCAAATTTTTGACAAAAAAGATTATTTTCTAGAAGATGTACTATTATTACACTTGGTGAGGTAGTGGGGCAATATTCAGAACCTATGCAGCATAACCTTACTTAAATTCTAGAGGGATTTTGTTTTGTTTTGTTTTGTTTTTTGAGACAGGGTTTCTCTGTGTAGCCCTGGCTGTCCTGGAACTTGCTCTGAAAACCATGCTGGCCTTGAACCCAGTGGTGTGCCTGCCTCTGCCTCCTGAGGGCTGCTGGCTGCTGGTAATAAGGGTGGCAAGTGTCGGGCTGGAGAGATGGCTCAGCGGTTAAGAGTACTGACTGCTCTTCTGAAGGTCCTGAGTTCAAATCCCAGCTCACAACCATCCGTACTGAGATCAGACGCCCTCTACTGGTGTGTCTGAAGATAGCTACAGTGTGCTTACATGTAATTAAAAAAAAAAAAAAAGGGTGGCAAGTGTCACCCTCTAGTGTTGCCAGTGTGTCTGGGAAGTGGGTCTGCAGGTCTGAGGTGTTGGGATTTCTCTGGCCGTGATGGCAGCCAGTAATACAGGTCTCAGCCAGGTACCTGGCACACTTGTTCCTGAAGACCTGACAGTTCTATCAAATTCTTGTGACCAGGGCCTGGTCTCTTAGGCTCTGAGTCTCTTGTTGCCCTCTCAGCTTCTTACCTTCCCCCGGCCACTCTTGAACAGCTCTCTCCCTCTGCTATCTGGAGCCTCTCCTTGGGTCCACACAGCTAAAAGTGGGTCAGAGCTCGAGAGAAGCCTCCTGTTAAGCCTGCTGTTCTAACCACAGGGGAAGCTGCTCCCAAGAGTATCCCCCAGGCCAGGCTGTTGTCTGCTTAGATAGCTCAACATGGGATATTTGGATTAATCACAAATCACAGCTATTTGTCTTGGTCAAGCCCAGCCATATGTTGGACTAATCACAGCGTTGCCTCTTAGCACCAATTACAGCTGTCGCTCTGCTAGACCACAAGGAGAAGAGCTTGCCCTCTGGCCTAGGAAGAGATAATTTCAGGTCTTTTTGAAGTTCCTCAAGGCTTGGGAATCACAAATTATCTGGTACAAAATCTTCCCAACAGCCCTTGTGGGAGCTGAGCGTTCAGGAGCTGTGACAATCAGATTGACTGCAGCCTTTGTGGGGTTGTTTCAAGGTGTCTGTGGAATGCTCAGGACTGTTGGGGCTGGTCTAAGAGCAGTCTGGCTTTTTCCTAGACTCCTTCATTTAAGACATCCAGGGCAGCAAGGGAGATTTCAATGGCTGCCAATAGGTGTTCCAATTGTTCAAACCCTAACAGCTTTGCTAGTTTATAGAAAAAAATGAGCATTGGATGGTGTGCTTGCGATACAAATCGAAAGACCTTGTTGCTCACAGTTATTTTTCTTCAGACACACCTGAAAAGGGCATCAGATCCCATTACAGATGGTTGTGAGCCACCATGTGGTTGCTGGGAATTGAAATCAAGACCTCTGGCAGAGCAGTCAGTGCTCTTAACCACTATGCCATCACTCCAGCCCTGCTCAGAGTGATTTTTAACAGATTCAAAAGTTCTTTAGCATACTGTACACCTGCCTAGAGACAAGGAGGTCAACCCTTCACTCGCCTTGTGTTGTCATCTCCGTGCTAACGATGACCTACTCTCCCATCTCTGCCAGGTTCTCTCCTGAAACCCACTCCCAAAATTTAGGTAGCTATGTCCGCTTCATTTTCTTCTGAATTCAGCATTTTCAGTGTTAATTCATCTTTATCATCTGCAATTCAAATTTATTTCTACACTAGATTTTTTTAATTTTCCCTGTTCCTGACCAGAAGAAACATGGAAGAATCCTTTTCCAGAATAGACATCCAGAAAGGTTTTACTGTTCTCCCCGCATTCCTCCAAGTCTCTGAGTGGTTTGGAGTATGGTTTGGTTTTGATTTTGGTGTTAACTTTGTGACAGGGCCACAATGTTTGGACTCAGATTTCTGCTCCGCCTGCCTTTGAGATGCTGGGATTTCAGGCATATACCAACTATGCCCAAAAATCTCTATTGGTTCTTTATGAATTTCACATCATATACCCCATCTCCCCATACCTGCCCTCCACCCTTGCAACCTCTCCCCAAACAGAGAAAAAAAATCTCATTGTAGAAGCTGTAGTGTGTCCCACAGTATTACCCTTTGTCCACACTTCCTAGCTTGCAAATGTTCATTGGAATAGCGCATTGGTTTAGTACAAGGCCTCTGGCTTCTGCTACTCTCTCAATCTTGGAACCTCACCCAGGCTCCTCTCAGCTATCCTGTCGTTGCCCTGTGTCTTGGAGACTCTGTAGGACTAGTTCCTTCATGCACTCCAGCAGTTCATTGATAGGGTAGGTGTTGGGGCAGTCCAATTTAAAGCTCTGGATCTGGGCCTGAGCAGTATCTGAGCTGGTCAGCCAGCAGGCTTTCCTGCTCTCACACTGTTGAGCCAGCCTCAACAGCAGCGTACACACCGAGGGCCAGCTCGACCTGCTGTCCAGGAGAGGTGCAGGGCCAGCTCTCCCACGTGTTTCAGCTGGTGAGGGACAGGACCAGTTGTCCCACTCTCATAAGCCTGGGGCCAGCTTTCCCATCTGCCACCCAGAACTAGTTTCGACTAGTTAGCTCTTGGTGTATAACCAGAGACCACAGGTTTAGCAGTTTAACATGCATGCTTCTTTTTTTTTTTGCAGTTTCCATCAATTAGCTGCGTAAGCACAGCTTGCCTGGGTCTCACGCTCAGAGTCTCAGCAGAGGCGGCAGACAGCCCGACTTTTCATCTGGAACTTGACTAAGGAAGAATTTCATTCCAGGCTCATTAGCAGGAAACAATCCTTGGGATCTCTATGAGCAAGGGCTACATCCTTTTGCCAGCTATGGTCTAGAAGTCATGTTCTTGTTCTAGAAGGTGGCCCACAGTTTTATGCCAAGAGCATCACCTATATGGCTGCTTTCTTAATCTAGCAAAGATAAAGATGACCCCTCACCCCCCACTCCCACCCCAGTACATGCTGGTTCCTCTATTAAGGACTTCTGTCTCATCCAGTTGGGCTTAAGTGAGTTAGGACCTTTTTTTTATATCTCCATAATCCCTTGTCTTCACCATATCCCCTAACTGAAGTAATCTACACTCCCAGGAATTATAAAAGAGTAGAAATCACAGGGCTAGCCTGGATCTGTCTGCCATAGGCCCCTTGACCTGTGACAATTCTCCTAGTATCTATAAGGAAGTGAGTACGACGTCTTAGGTTTTCTACCGTGATTATCTATTGATGTATATGCTTATTCTCCCTAGCAAAATGATAGACTGACTGCCGCGTGTCTTCTATTTCTACAGAAGTTCTTTCAGGATGGTAGGCACACAAAATTTTTCAAATACTTGTGGGTTAAAAAAAAAAATCAAAGACTCAATTTGCAAAAGCATTTCTCCTGGGTAAATTCAGTGACTATAGAGTCATGAAACATTGATGAGACATGGAGGAGCAGGTGGCAGAGAGCAGGGACCCTGGAGCCAGGGTGTCTGGGTTGGAGTGCAGCTCTGCCACTCTCTGAGATCTTAGGCAAGGAGCGTCTTTTCTTTGTGCCTCAGTTTCCTCATCTGTAGCCCAGATATGATAGTTTTTCCTCTTCAGAAAGTTCTTATAAGGTTGAGGTAAGTTAATATTTGCAAAGCATTTCGAGCTGTGCCGGCTCACAGCAGCACTGCGTTTGCTGATTAAAAATTAAATGCCTACACTGAGCCAGATGCTGCGTTTGGAGGCAGCACACGCAGATGAGCAGGACGAGGTCTCTGTGCTCATCACACAGTTCAAATACCGGGTAAGTTTTCTTTTCCTACTCTTTTATCCACCATCCCATTGCCAGGAACCAGATCATATTTTACCATTATTGTGTCTTAAAGAGACTGGCATTCAACAATTTAGTTAGCTACTATTGGAAAAACTTTGTGTAAAAAAAGAGCCAAGAGCATTTTCATTAAAAGATATTCAGAGGCCTGGGGAGATGGACCAGTCAGAAAAGTGTCTGTACATAAAGATCTGAATAACCCTAGCACCCACATGAGAAAGCCAGGCATGGTGTTTTGTGCCTATGATCCCAGAATTGGGGGCCTGGAGACAGGAGGATATGCAGGGCTTGCAGGTCAACTACTCTAGGCAAATCAGCAAACTTTAGGGCTAGTGAGAGGAAAGTTCTGCCTTGGAAATAAGATGGAGAGCAGTTGAAGACATCAACACCCACTTCTGGCCTACACACACACACACACACACACACACACACACACACCAAGTCAGGAACTGTGGCACATGTCTATAGTTCCAGCACTTGGGAAGCTAGGGCAGGAGCATCATGAATTTAAGACCATCTTGGCTACAAAGAATTTATTTAAAGGTATTGAAGACACGGTTCTCTTTTGGACAACCAGCTTATAATTATGGAACAGGGAAGTGTAGGCTATTTGAGAACTCAGACACATCCAGATCTCAGATGAAGAAGAGTCTAAGTCACAGAGTACCCTACTAAGACACTGTCACTTAGAGGTTGGAGGCTATTCAGGGCGCTTTTCTGTAAGATGCAGCTTCACAATGCACATCCTCGAAGGGCTGGAAGTACTAGTCTTACAAAAGAATAAACTGCTCCATGACAAATGGCATATTTTTCTTCTAAGGGATAGTATGAGAGCCCGATCACAATGAACTACAGTGCCAGCTAAGAGGGTTCCTGGCTATCTTCCAAACAGAGCAGAGAACTGAAAAAGGACATTGGTCATGAAGTCAGCAGGGCCTGCCTGAGTGCCAGCACCAGCTTTGCAAAGCCCTAAGGCCTCTTAACAATGGTAGCCCCTGTGTCTCCAGCCAAACTCAGGACTACATTTCGGTTGGCTCTTATGCCCCACCCCGTGTGTGTGTGTGTGTGTGTGTGTGTGTGTGTGTGTGTGTTTTACCAGTTTGTGCAGAAGGAGGGGGCTAGAGTTGGTCGGTTTTTCCCAGCCTGGAATGCTTTTCTCTTCCTCCAGTATTTAGTGACCTTGTATTTGTCTTTCCAGATTGAAACAGAGGGTTCTCACAATGATTAACTAGGCATTATCAATCCATTTGGGTTATATCTTTGTGTAAATTTCCTTCCTTAACCTAAAATCATATCTTCACCTATTGTTCACAAGATGAGTCCCTGAGAGTGCAGGGGCATGCCTCTTATCTTTTTCCATGCAACACATGGCTTTTAGCATGCTGAGAGTGAATAGATGCTTTTCTTCAGTACCGACTATCAAATGGCATGTCTGCCTTTGGATAAGAATTTGTCTATGCTGGAAACCTGGGGGTAAAAGCATTTGTCTCCTGTGATGCAAGTCTGGACACTGGGATTCAGTCTCCCGAACCCAAGCAAAGGTAGAAGGTGAGAACCAACCCCAAACAGTTGTCCTCTGACCTCTACACATGCAACATGGTACCCCCCCCCCCAATAATCATAGATAAAAAATGAATCCTTAAGTACTAGATATTACTTTTATATCAGTCACTCTTGCTATGAGGTGTTGTAATCCCATTTCCATGAGGTCCAAGAGAACTGATCCTCAAAAGTCATCATTCCTAAACTTGTAGAGGTCTCAGGCCTAGTGGAATGGTGAAGATTCCAGGCGATTTCACCTGTTGGATCCCCTGGAACTATGGTTACAAATAATTGTGAGGCCAACACGTAAGTGTTGGGAATTGAACCAGGGTCCTCTATAAGAGCAACAATGTGCTGTTAATTGCTGAGCCATCTCTTTAGCCCCCAGACCTTACATTTGTTGGTTCTAATCTTTAACCTCTCTCCTAGGCAGAATTGTCTTTTTAGGATGAAGCAGTTCCTTCAGTCAGGATTCTTATAGATTTATACTGTAGG
Organism: Apodemus sylvaticus; assembly: GCF_947179515.1. Lineage (NCBI taxonomy): Eukaryota > Metazoa > Chordata > Mammalia > Rodentia > Muridae > Apodemus > Apodemus sylvaticus. The sequence continues at coordinate 23,811,978 of NC_067477.1, forward strand.
ACATGAGGGCTATTCACCAAGATACCAAAGCAGATTAACTTAACTCCTAAGAAAACACTGTGAGGAGGTGGGGAGTGACTGGGAAAGAATGTGCACCGCTTGCTTCTGCAAAGGACCCATGCTCGGTTCCCAGCACCCATGCTGGGCTGCAACTCCAGCTCTAGGGAGTCCAGTGTCTTCTTCCAGCTCCAAAGACATTTGTCCTCATGTGTACACACCTGCCCATGCACACACATAAAAATAGATCTTTAAAAACTCCTTGTCAGTGGATCACCAAACTCCGTGTCTTCCCTGCCTGTCACTTCGTCTGTTATCATTAAGGTCAGAGATTGCTTTCTACAGTTCTGTTGAAGACTTTCTTTTAACTCTGTGTATGTGTGTATGTGAGAGAGGAGGGTACGTGCACACAAGTCGCAGGCAGATGCTAGAGGTGTTGGGTCCCCGTTGGAGCTGGTGTTACCGTGTTTGTGAGCCATCTACGATGGGAGCTAGGAACTGAAAACAGGTCCTCTGCAAGCATAGCATGTGCCTTACCTGCTGCGTCATCTCTCTAGCACTCTTTCTAAATTGTATTTGTATAATTCAATAAGAATTATCTCCAATGGTAGACATGCCACTTTCTGGGTAATAAGATGTAGGCATGTGCACCCTGCACGTGTGTGCATAATAATCTGTATCTCTGTAAGGATACATGGGAATCAAAAAATTATCTCCAGAAAAGCTGAGTGTCTAGCAGGCAGAGTGGGAAGACTATTACTTAACAATCTAGTTGTAAATGTTGGAGTTAAACAATATAAATCACCTCACACCCTTTTGTAGGAAATATTCACCCATAACTTATGCCTAATACTTTGTCCTCATGCTTTGCCATTGGGGTGTCCCTGCCAAATTAACATGACTGAGGGAAAACAGAGCTTAAGTGCATGGTTGGTAAATGACATCTGTAGACTGTGAAGAAGTTCAAGTCGGTTGTCTAAAGCACCACTTGGGTTTTATGATCATTTTCTATTTTTAAAATTCTTTCATTTTCTTCCCGATTCAATTAACACGTTTTTATTTAGTGCCTACTGTCTGCCCAGTACTGCCCTCGGAATTCTAAGAGGTATAAATGAAGCCTCTACGAAACAATTTCTAATATTCCTGCCAAGTGCAGCAGCCACAGGGTGGCTAGAACTTTTTTTGTCTTGGAGGTAGAGCCCTGGATTGAGTCGGAGAGGCACAGAGGGTTGACATAAATGGGAAGGGCTATGGTGGCGCTGCCCCTTCTTTGATGGGGACAGAGGGCATGCTGAAGAGAAGACAGCAGTAAGAGTGGCCAAGAAGGCACTCTAAACCACCCGTAGCTAAACTTCATCTTGGGCTATCACTGGGAAGGACTGACAAACCCCAGGGAGAGGTAACCATGGAAGTGTAGCAAAGGGGAAGAGCACTGAGGAGAATGAAGCCAGGTGCTCACGGCGGGGCCCCAGCAGCGGGCCCTAGAACGGAGTGAAACCTTTCAGGTATCAAGTTTACTGGATAGCGATCCTCATTCCCAGTTTATAGGAGAGGATGCAAGTACAGCGGCTAGGAATTTGTCAGAAAGAGAACTGGGGTTTGAATCCCAACAATCTGACCCTGGAGCTCCCATAAAAATTAATAGCTTTATTCTGCACTGAGAACGTACCGCTCTCCCTGGGGGACCGCGTTCCCGAGGAGATCTTAATCCTCTGGAGTCCGGGTGGGGCAGCTCCTCTGGGTTCTTCTCCTCGCTGAGCTACTTCCACGGTTACCCCTGGGCAGCAGTCCTTCCCAGTGCTTCCCCAAGGTAAAGCTCAGTGAGCTGTCAGACATTCAGGGGAGATCTTGAGTGGCTTCCCTGGTCTTCTTTATTTCTAGAACTCTTATTGTGGGGAGCAGTGCCCTCTGCTCCCTATAGAGTGGATTATGGGGAGCAGCACCTCCAGCCTGCTGCCCATTTGGGTCAGCTTTCCACTTCTCACCAAGTTCAGAGTTCCTACAAAGGGTCGGTGTGTGCTTGACGGGAGGAGCAGGCACTCAAAGGGGGTGGGATGAGGGGCGTGTAGAAAATCTTGAACTGCCTCGGCAATGTACGAGAGTACTCCAGTAACCCCAGTTACTTTACAGACCACCACCTAATAATGCAACCGAGCCCTTTCTACCTGGACTCAAAATAACCTCCCCTTCACCTTTTTTCCCCCTTCTTCAAAGCTCTGCTTTATTTGGAAACTTAAAATAACTGGTCACACGGTTAAAAACAGCAGCGGCGCGCCCCCTCCCCGGCGGCCGGCCGCAGCTGTCCGGCCTCCCCCGCGCCCTGCCGCCCGCATTCCAACTCTCTGAGGTCACGCGCCGCCGCCTCCCCGGATCCGCGCGCCCGGCCCAAGGGGAGGGACGCGGGCCCCGCAGCTCCGGCCCCGGCCCCCGAGCTCCCCTAGCGAGTGCCGAGTGCCGCCGCGGCCAGGCGGGTGCGGGCAAGGCGTGCGGTCAACGCGCGGGCCCGGGGCGCGGGCGAACGAGCGAGCGGCAGCGGCTGCGGCGGCCGCGCGGAGCCGGGGGAGGCGGGACGCAGAGCCGGAGCGCGGCCCGACCGGCGGGAGCCGGAGCAGGTGAGGCGCGGGGGACTCGGGCAGGGGCGTAACAAAGAGCGAAGTCTTCCTTTGCCGGGCTCGCTCTGATCTCCGAGTCACTTCTAAAAAGAGTCTGGAACTTCTATTCCGGACTCCTCCGCGGATGGCTGCGGCTTAGTTCTGGATCAGGGTTTGAAATCTTGGGCATATTTGTGCCTCTCGGAATATGTGGAGTATGAAGGTTGCCATATAACTTTGGCAACAAGGGGCATAAAGGAAGGTCTGTTTGGCAACTGCTTGTTTCGGTTTTGGAGCAAAGCGTCTTTACTCCTGGAGGAAGAATTCTCGGATCTGCACATTCCAACTTGCGATTTCTGTAAACCCTGTTTAGATTGGCTGCTCCGAACATGCTTGCCCTATCCCCAGCCCCCGCGGTCGAGAGAGTCTTATGATTATCGGGAATTTAGAAAACATGTTCTGAATCTTTATGAGCTCCAAGGAACCACTGCCGTATGATGTCTAATAGTTACTGATGATTTCCTTTTTCTTTCTTTTCTAGTTTTAGACAACAGTTTCACACTGAAAATAGTTGTTTTGTTTGTAGGCCATTTAATTATAGATTATCAATGCACAAATGTTCTCTGAGAGACATAGGATTGATTTAAGACACTAAGATATAGGCGTTCTAAAAATGCCAGGCTCTCTTTTTAGTGAATATTTAATGTTAAAGGAATAGTGGCAAAGTTCCATGAACATGTGGTGACTTGATGTGCAGTGCCTGGTGAGACTCAGAGTTAAAAGTAAATTTGAGAAACCTCGGGACAACATTTGAAATGCAAATAAAGAATGTAACTAATAAAAAAAATAATGTAGCCGGGCAGTGATGGCACACACCTTTAATCTCAGCACTTGGGAGGCAGAGGCAGGTGGATTTCTGAGTTCGAGGCCAGCCTGGTCTACAGAGTGAGTTCCAGGACAGCCAGGGCTACACAGAGAAACCCTGTCTCAAAAAGAAAAAAAAAATTGAGGGCTAAGGAAAATGAAAATGGACTCACTAGCCGTGCAGACCATTGCTCATTACCACAGTGTAAACCTGTGAAGCAGAATTTAATATGCATTTTTTCTTATTCTATAATGGAATGGTTCTATAGAGAAATTATCCTGCTTCTCTCTCTCTCTCTCTCTCTCTCTCTCTCTCTCTCTCTCTCTCTCTCTCAGTATTTTGGATTTGGTTTTTTTGAGACAGGGTTTCTCTGTGTAGCCCTGGCTGTCCTGGAACTCACTCTGTAGACCAGGCTGGCCTCGAATTCAGAAATCTGCCTGCCTCTGCCTCCCAGAGTGTTGGTTTTACAGGTGTGCGCCACCACCGGCCTGCTTTTCTCTTTTAAAGGCTATGTATAATCTGTTTCGTTTAGTAGTTGGTACCTAAATTAACCCTCTCCAGAGTATTTTAAGTTTTTACCTCTTGGCTGTAATATTCAAACATAATTTATGGCATCATTAAGATATATTAATCAAACATAAAATTTTAAGTTACTAAGCAGTTTTGCCACAGTTGGTTTTATATGAAGAAGCCAGACTTTCTTAGAAGATGCATAGAAATTTAAAAATCAAATTAAAGCAGTTGCCAAAATAAAAAAAGAGAAAATATTAGTTTTTCCTCTTCCCCAATGCTGTCAAACATTCCAAATCAGCGACAACTGGAAATTTGAGTTTGCCTAATCAGAACTTAAGTTAATAATTAAGTTATATAGTCTAGTATATTGTGTTGAAGGCATAGTTCCATCTTTATAGTGAAGAAATTAACACATTTGACAGTACATAAATCAGATGTCTTCCCTCTGGGCTTATGAAACATTTTTTAATATATGTTAATGTTTCAGTTGCTACAATTTGAAGACTGAAATCTACGACTTTATAATACTTTGCATACTGCACTTTCGTTGTTTAGGTTTAGAGGAGCACTATTAGTGTATCATCTGGATAAAAGCTTGTTTTTAAAGCTTTTAAAAGTATTTTCATTCTCTTAATTTTTTTCATTTTTGCTCCATTGTTCATACTCTGGAAACAGCAAAGAATATTGAAAAAATATTGCAGACAGAGACTCTATCTTATTGTAGCCCCTCCGCCGCCCCCACTCCGCCCACCTCCAATTCCTGCTCTAGAATACTGCTTTTACCCAAGTAAGGCATTCAGCAATTACTAACATAGTGCTGTAGGTTTCCCCTTTTGTTCGTCCTGGCCGTCTTCAGCCCCAAGTTTTTAAACTTGTCTTTCTGGAAAGAGAGGGGGAGATCTCACTAGAGAGCCCCCCCCCCCCAAAAAAAAAAGCCGAACTTAGACATTTTAGGGATCTTGACCATGTCCCTACTAGTGATACAGCTCTGAATGTAATTGTAGATGCCTGCAGTCTCCTTAAGGACAGAGACGGCTTAGGGTTCGCCTTAGATTTCCCCAAGATGCTCAGAGAGGCAGAGCACAGTGTGGACAGGAATTCCACGACGTAAGTTCGGCAGTCGAGGGCCACAGCTCAACCTCATTTTCTGGCTCAGCCATTCCGCAGGCTGGGGTGCTGATGACATCTGTGGTTGAGTCTCCGACGGTGAGCAGGACAGAAAGGAGTACTGGGAGTGATGGCGAAAGCCAGGGGTGATACAAAATAGTTAGGTCCTTAGTAGCGTGGACCCAAGAAAGCTGTTTCCGTTGAGGCCTGCGTTCGGTGCGTCCTGTGAGGCTTAGGACGGATCGTCCCATCGCGCAGCCTCGCACCCAAATAGGTAATCGGCTAGGATCCAGCCGAGCCAAAGATTTATCCTCGGAGCAAGGGGCGGAGGAGAGAGAGAGAGAGCGGCAGTGTGAGGGAGGGAAATAGCCGAGATTTTTGTCAAATTGTTAAGGAGAAAATATTTCTAGTTGACATTCATCCCGAGTTGTTGCTTGCCCCCACTTCATTCACCGTAGAAGTTACTATCCACAAGCATGGTTAAAAAGTAGTGTGTTTTGGGGGGGCTGCTGTTACGTGGATACGGTCTCAAAAAGCGCGCCCAATCTCTCCCTGCCTGCAGGACTGACGCCGGCCCCTTTAAAGCCTCCCTCCTCCGATCACAGGGGGACTGTCCTTTCGGAGCACGTCCGCCCGGAAACGCGGCCGCAGGCAGAGGGTTCCGGGGCTCCTGGCATTCCCCGTTGGCCGGGCAACACCGCTTGTGCATTTTTCCCAGAGCAGGGGACTCGCGAGCGGTTGCCCCCCCCTGCCCCCCGCTGTCCTTGACGACTTCCCGGGCTGGCCCAGCCTTGCCTGTCCTCATTAACCAGGATGGTGTTTAAGGCCTCGCCCGTTTCTGTAGGTGAGCGCCTACAGCTTCCTTAGGTGTCCCTGCTCAGGAGACTGACTCCTCTCGGGGCACGCTTTTTAGAACCGCTATTTTTCGAGAACTAGCATCAGCAGGATGCTTTTAACTTCTTTGTACACAAATCTGTGTGGCGATGTTAATAATGAACCTGAAGGGGCTTTGGAAATGCTCGTTAGGCACTTTATCTCCGTTGAGTCGGCCAGTGGCCGTGTGTTAGGTAGAAGGGATTATTCTCCCTATTTGGAGTTAAGAGTAAATTTGCCTGAAGGACTGGTTCTCTTGTGCACTTAATAAACACAGGAACTGAAGACACCTGAGTAGTAGGAAACTCAAAAAGAGTTATCTATGAAAAAAAAAACCGTACCTCCAAACTAGCAAGATGACCAGCAATGCTTTGTAATTAGTTATAGACGTGCTGGGCATTATCTCATTTAATTCTTAACAAGCCAGGACTGCTATCACTAGTGGTGAGGTAGAATAAGGGGTGGGGTCTGACCCTCGGCCCCACCCCCAGGCCTCGTGATAAACTTTCCTGCCACCCTCCCCTGCTTTTGTGAGAGCCTTCTTCAGCAGAGAGGCAAAAGATATTCTTTATACTCCGTTCCACCTATTTTTATTTTCGTCTTTCCTCAGCGCTGGCGTGGATGCGCCCATCGCCTGGTCTTTGGAGACTCGGTTGCTTTTTAATGGCACCAGCGGCTGTTGGGTGAGCAACTGGAGACCAGAGTTAGTTTTGACGGAAGGGTCGCTTTTGCTTGGCGCCATCACTGCTGGATTGGACCTTCCTGGCCCTTCCACTGCTGAAGGGAGAAGATGCCACTGCCGTTTGGACTGAAATTGAAACGCACCCGACGCTACACTGTGTCCAGCAAGAGCTGCCTGGTTGCACGGATCCAGCTGCTGAATAATGAGTTCGTGGAGTTCACGCTGTCTGTGGAGAGCACTGGCCAGGAGAGCCTAGAAGCTGTGGCCCAACGTTTGGAGCTGAGAGAGGTAAGCTGCAAAGGAGGCTGCAGGTATTCTGGCTTGTCTTCGCTCCTTCCCTCATGGTGGCTGTGTATGCTAGTCTACCTGACACCAGAAGCACGCACTCCCTGTCTGTGACTGCAGGATGAGCCTGAAAGCCCTCCTTCCAGAGGGGAAGGAAGAGATCCGAGCAAAAGTATTACCCCTTGGGGTGCTTCTAAAAGAATTTGCGGCGTAGCTTTGGAACACGTTTGTATCCTATGTCTCTCTTAAAGGCTGTGAAGAATCAAATGTGCATGTATTTTGCGTTATCCAAGTCCTCACTTATTATTAAATCCTAATTGCTGGCCATTGTGACCAATCTTCATGCATGCATGTATGTATTTATTCATCTGTACAACATAGATTTTCTATTTTCTATAGGCCAAGAGTCCTACTGCCTGAAGTTTGAATTTTGGTTTTCTCACCAACTAGCTCTATAACCTTAGGCATGTTACTTGAGATCTCTGAGTCCCAGGGTTCCATCAGAACCATGAGTCAAACAGTGGTGCCTATTCTCGGAGTGGTTGTGATTTAAAGTGCACGTAGAACCATAAGCACCAATTGTCATCTATTACAGTAATCATAGGAACCTGTTCCCTGGGAAACGCCTCAATCTAATGAGTAGAAAGTTGTGGAGTCCTCGAATAGCCCAAGAAGGTCCTAAATTTAAAATCTTTTGTAAGGCCTGTTAAAAGAAAGAACTCTAAATGTGGGACCCTCCCCACGTTTGGCTCCCTGGACAAGAGGTAAGGAAAACCAGGTCTTTTTTTTTTTCCTATGTTTTTTTTGAGACAGGGTTTCTCTGTGTAGCCCTGGCTGTCCTGGAACTCAGTCTGTAGACCAGGCTGGCCTTGAACTCAGAAATCCGCCTGCTTCTGCCTCCCAAGTGCTGGGATTAAAGGCGTGTACCACCACTGCCTGGCGCGGAAACTGGTCTTATAAATGACTCCTTATATTCCCAGCTGGGAATCCCACAAAAATATTGTAGTTCATAAAAAGTCACAAATAGATAAACTTTGCTCTAGGGGAAAAAACAGTTGATTATTTAGCTTTGAAAACCTGTACCTGCCAACTGTATGTATTCAGAGGTAGCCACCAGCCTGTCCTCATGCTGAGACCAGTGAGAAGGTAGGTGTGATGCTTGCTCTGATAGGAGCCGGGAGGGAGGGAGGGAGGGAGGGAGGGAGGGAGGGACGGCAGACTTAAAGCTCCTTAGGCAAAATGATATCTGATCTGTGACCTCAGAGCCAGGTCCTATCAAGCTGCAAATCACTGTTCCCATAAGAGCAACAAAGGCATTTTGTTGTCCTTAAAAGATTTAGACCTACCTTGATTTGGTGGAGAGAAGTGGGGTGGAGGCTGGGGACATTTAGGACCAAAGAAGCTACTGCCGGGAAGAGTTAGCCAGGAGGTGGGGCTGGCACTCAGGTTGTCGCTAGGTCGCGGGGACTATAATTAAGAGAGGAAGCATCAAAGAGTTGTTTTCAGCTGGGGAACAAAATACTAGGTTCGAGGTGCCAGTTGGTACTACTTGGTCTGACTGGAGATGTCCAATGGAGAGGTAGGTGTGCTTTTCGGAGGGCCAGGCAGGAGATTTAGGCTGAGGGAAAGAGGCTTGGGAATCTCAGATTAGCTGGGAGGACTGAAGCCAGGAGAGAGGTTAGGCTGTCCAGTGAGAACTGGAGGAGGCAGCACGTCCATCCTCTGTGTTGAACAGGAGAGGAGAGAGCCTTGGAAGAGATTTAGTAGATTGTAGTAAAACCAAAGCAAACAAACAAACAAACAAACAACAAACAAACAAATAAACAAAACCCACAAGCCGGGAAAGTGGCCCTCCACGGCTGCCCTCCTTACGTGCATTTATTTAGCTGTCTTTGTTTTTTTGGTTTTTTGTTTTGTTTTGTTTTGTTTTGTTTTTTCGAGACAGGGTTTCTCTGTGTAGCCCTGGCTATCCTGGAACTCACTCTGTAGACCAGGCTGGCCTCGAACTCAGAAATCTGCCTACCTCTACCTCCTAGAGTGCTGGGATTACAGGTGTGTGCCACCACACCTAGCTTAGCTGTCTTTGTATTTCCTTCACTTATTTCTGTTTCCTAACACCCCATTTTTGCTTTTTTTTTTTCTTCACAAATTTTATCCAGGTACACCATGTCTACCCTAAAGCCCCAGAGAATCAGCTCCTTAAGGACTGTGCTGTCTTTATTTTTGTAACTAGAGCATAAAGTGTGCTCAATAAATTCAGGAAGAAGTGAGCTTGCCAGCACTGCATTTTTTTTCTAATGTTAGTCAAGAACCTCAGGGCTGGAGACATGGCTCAGTGGTTCAGAGAACTGACTACTCTTGCAGAGGAGCTGCGTTCAATTCCCTGCACCCACATAGTGGCTCACAGCTGCCTGTATGTATGACCTCTGTGGACACCAGGCATAGTGTATAAACATGCACTCTGCAGGCAAAAGTCTTGTACACATAAAATAAGTAAATCTTTAAGAAAAACGGCAGCAACCCAGGGAAATTATCATCTTTTGTTAGAGGCTCAGCCTGAGGAATCCAACATTATTCAGCTACGGGTATGCCCTCAGTCCAAGCCGCCTCCTCCTCCTCCTCCTCCTCCTCCTTCTCCTCCTCCTCCTCCTCCTCCTCCTCCTCCTCCTCCTCCTCCTCCCCTTCCTCACCCTCTTCCTCCTCCAGAATTATGGTTTTTGAGAGACAGTCTCATGTAACTCAGGCTGGCCTGGAACTGACTGAATTGCTTCTCCTGCCCGGCCTCTGGAGTGTTGGGATTATAGCAGTGTGCCACACGATTGGTCTCTGAGGCTAGTTTTTAGCAGAAGAGCAGAGCGCACTGCCTGAGAGAGCGGGTCTAACTCTTAGGGGAATGTCTTGTACTTGGAAAGCCATCCACTGCTTCAGCATTCCACAGCAGTCACGGTTAGACAGTTTAGCGAACGTTAGCGCGGAAAGCTCTAGAAGGCCAGCCCTGTAATGTGTAAACAGATGGCTCCATCACCAGGCCTAACCTTTCCAAATGACCAGTCAGAAATCATCTGCGTGGGGAACACCTGCTCCTAGATGGTGTACATTCAGCATGTGTGCGATTCAAGCAGGAGCTGTCAGTGTGTTGGTGTCTCTCACTAGCCTCCCGGGAAGCAAACCTAGCTTATCCTTGTAGATTTGGGTGAAGAGTTTGACTGCTATCAATTGTAAGCTGCAGGAAGAAATTACTCCTTTTGCTTACTTAAATACCATTTTGCTCCCATCATACAATGATAAGGATTTCACAGTAATGCCATATAATGCTGGAGCCAGGGACTTTAGCATCTATTAGTATTTTTTTACTCAGGAGACTGGGGCAGAAGGATCTCAAATTTTTTTCCTGGTCTCCGCTCCACAACCCCCTACCCCTACCCCCTCCCCTTTGCCTCTAAGAGAGTGCTCTCCCACCTACCCACTCCTGCTTCACCCCTCTAGCATTCCCCTTCACTGGGTCATCAAGCGTCCACAGGACCAAGTGCCTCCCCTCCCATTGATGCCAGGTAAGGCAATCTTCTGCTACGTATTTAGTGGAAGCCATGGACTGACTCATGTACACTCTTTGAGTGGTGGGTTAGTCCTGGGGAGCTCTGGGTGGTCCAGTTAGTTGTGTTGTTCTCCCTTTGGGGTTGCAATCCCCTTCAGCTCCTTCAGTCCTTCCTCTAACGCTTCCATCGGGGTCCCGGGCTCAGTCCAGTGGTTGGCTGTGACTATTTGCAGCTGTCTATCTTGGTAAGGGACTAGCAGAGCCTAGGAGCTCAGATTTAAGTTTGAGGCCAGCCCAAGCTACAGCCCTGTTTCAAGAAATCAAACAAACAGCCAACAATTACAACAAATCGTAACAGTCAGAACCCAAAATAAGTAAGGAAAACCCAGTTTACTCCGGATGATATGTAAAACCAGGGCAGATCAGTAACATGTAACGAGACACGGAAGTGCCAAGAGCCCGGTGGCCTTGTGCCCTTAAGAGCCAGGCTGTTGGGCTGGAGAGATGGCTCAGCGGTTCAGAGCACTGACGGCGCTTCCAAAGGTTCTGAGTTCAATTCCCAGCAACCACATAGTGGCTCACAACCATCTGTAATGAGATCTGACACCCTCTTTTGGTGTGTCTGAAGACAGCTACAGTGTACTCATATTGATAAAATAAATCTTAAAAAAAAAAAAAAGAAAACAAAAAAGGAAAGAAAAAAAGAGCCAGGCTGTGATCTACCTCCAGCCCCAAAAGGAAGCCACTTGGGAGGCAGAGCCTACAGGAAGAGGTGTTGCCTGGAAAATGATAGGTTTTCGTTTTCCTAGGGGGAATCCCACTGCCTCTCAGGCTGGTTCTTTTGAGTGGGGAAAGTCCCTTTCTGAGAACCAGTGTGTCAGTTTGCCTCTTTGAGAGGCTGTTGAAGCAGTTAAGTTCCAGAGATGGACTGCAGGCTGGTCTGATTGGATACACGTTCTTGTCACATGCTAAGTATTACATTTCTATTCTCCAAATCTATAGGCTTTTCACATTGAGGAAAATAATGGCACCGGTGGTGGTTTGTGATTTTATTATTAAAGTGTGACAGTGAGCAGGGTATTCGGTGTTAGCAAACTCTCAATATGTTAGTCCTCATCAGACTCCTTATCATTATCGTTTTGGTCTCACGGTGTAGACTGGAACCTGAAACCTCCTGCCTCAGCCTCCTTAGTGCTGGGATTCCAGGCATGAGGCACCGCAGGAGCCACCTCACCTTTCGTCTTTGTTGTGGTGCATGTCCCATGTCTCTGTGCCCACGTTTTGGTGAGCGGCTGAATTCTCTTTGGATTAGTTTTCTTTGTGTGTAGAATCCTCTCACGGCAGTCACTGGTAGTCACACAGTGTGCACATTTCTACGATGTAGAAAGGGTAGCCGGCCATCACAGTTGAACCGCAGCTCCCTCCGCTCAAGCTGGTAAAGCCCTGCGCAGTGTCCTTCCTGCAGCCTGCCAGCGAGCAGAGCATAACCACCGCAGTCAGTCTCCCGGAGGCTCAGCCATGCCCTAGCCTCTGGCATTTTGGAGCTAGTCTATATTACTTTCTTCAGAGTATGCCTTTTAGAAAAATTTATATTTAACAATATTATTTCATTTTTTCACACTACCATGGATTTTAACTAGGTTTATCACAAACTTATTTCTTGTATATCCTTCCTTGATTTTAGGGTCCTTATGTACCTTAAATTTACATTTGCTTAGAGTTTTTCCAAAGTTTTTAAACTCTCAGGTTACAGGGCAGTTGCAAAAGGGGGCATGTGTATGCGTGTGTGCGTACGTGCGTGCGTGTGTGCCTTTGTGTGTGTGTGTGTATGTGTGTGTATGTGCATGCATGTGCACTTGAGCATGTCATCTTGTCTGTAGGTGCTTTAGGGAAAATATCCTTTGATTGTCCTTGTGTGAAAGCCTGTGTGCATGCCTGTGCTTCCAAAGTTAACTGCTCAGCAGCCTCTAGAAGCATCTTCAAAGTGTGCATTTGAAGATGGATACTGCAAACAAAATCTTACCTCTCACGTTCTTACTTCCTGGCTTTGGGCATTTGTTTACAAGGTTGTGGTTATTATAGATTTTTGTGAAATGAGTTTTAAATAGCACTTCCGTCACAGACATCAGCATTTTGGGTTTTAACATGTAAACTCCATTGGCACAGGACTGCTGTTCTTGGATGTAACTCTGGTGTCTAGAAGAGTGACTGACGTGTTAGTGCACATCATCTCTGAATAAACAGCCGATTACTCTAGGCCTCAAGACGGTTTTACACTTAGGATAAATATGAGTGTTTTACACTTAGGATAAATAAAGTTCCATCAGCTTTGCTCTGCACTGTGATCTGACTTCCTGGAGAGTGGGGAACATTTCCAAAGCTTTGTACATAGTTTAAAAGCAGTTTCCCCTTTCCCTCCTCCCTCCCTCCCCTCCCCTCCCTCCATACATTCCCCCCTCCCCTCCCTCCCCTCCCTCCATACCCTCCCTTTTTCCCTCCCTCCCTCCCCTCCTCTCTTCCTTCCCCCCTTTTTTCCTTTCTTTTCTTTTTCTTTGCCTCTCCTTTTCTTTCTCCTCCTAGCCCTCTTTCCTCCTCTTCTCTACCCTATTTCAGTTTTGCACATTTGCTCTCTTCTTTTTCAGGGTCTTTCTCTGAGGCTCAGGCCAGTATCACACTTGCTGTGTCCTTGCCCTGGTCTCTGGAGCTGGGAGTGTATAGACCGGCCAGGCCATCCAGCTTCTCGTTGACTTATTTATTAAAAAGATCCTTTAAGTTAATTTTATTGTATGCTTATGCATGTTTTACCTACATGTATGTATGTGTGCCATATGTGTGTCTGGAACCCACAGAGATCAGAAGAGGGTGTGGGGTCCCTTGGCATGGAAATTAATAATAGTTGTGAGTCATCATTCGGGTGCTAGGAATCCAACTCACTCTAAACCTTGGAACCATCTCTCTAGCTCCTAGGACTTATTTATTGGTGATCCCAGTGAATTTATTGGACTTGCTAATAAAGTGCAGGTGAAAGGTTACTTATGGGAGCATGGACTACCCCAAAAAGAGCTGTATAACACATTTAATTTATTTTACTTTCACTTTGGGGGGTTCTTCTGGAATATTAGGAGCATTCTAGTTCTGCTGACTTCCAGGGACCTTGCTGTGACTGGCAGAGTCAGCTTCCCCACCGAGCCAGGAAGGGCTCCTGGCTTGGGAGTGTGCCACCTTAAGTCAGCCTGTCAGGGCATTCCAGATATCCACTGACCTTATCTCCACTGGAATCTGAGAAGAAGTGGGAATTTCATGAGCCTTTCTCTTTTCCTGCCGGCTTTCATTGGGACTCTAAAAATAACCAAAACATGATGAAGAAAAAGCATATCACATGCAAATGTTTTGGGCTAAATAGTCATGAATTGAATTCAGGTGCATCTTTGTATAATAGATAAAATTGTGGTATTAAAACAAAAAGGATAAGTATTTTGCTGACCTTCTGAAAGGTCCCCTGAGCTATGGGACTTTCTGGAGGAACTGTCATTTTAGATTGACCTCTTTATCTGAGCAGTTTTCCAAACTCCAAAGGTCAAAGGATTTGTGTTGATTTTTATATTTCTCTTACTTTCAATGATTTTTAAATTATGTTTTGATTTAGGGTATGCATGTGTCCTGGTGAATATGTGGAAGTCAGGGACAACTTCTCTTCATCACTTGGATTCTGGGGATCAAACTCAGACCATTGGTATTGGTGGGCAAACTTTACAAGCTAATTTGCCAGCCCAATCTGTCATTTTTACTTGGTCTGGATAACAAACAACTAAGCAAGTAAACAAGAGAGTCCTATGTATCTGCATGGGTATACGTAGGTATTCTGAAATACATAGTACAGGATCATACAAATTATTATTGAATTAGGAAACTTATTTACTAAAACGTTAAGAGTGTTATGTAACCTTAGTTTAATGTTTAATAAATTTAAAGGCTATTATGTGTAGCTCAACTGATGGAGTGTTCGTCTGACACACACAAGACCCCAGGGTCAGTTCCTAACAAGGCATAAAACTGACTGTGGTGTCTCACAGCTGTAAGCCCAGCCCTTGAGAGGTGGAGACAAGATCAGAAGTCCAAGTGCATCTTGGACCACCTAGCAGCCTGGGTACTCGGGATACTGTTTCAAAGACTGGAAAGCAAGGGGCTGACAATATAAAGGATGTATGCTTCAGGATTGGGATTTTCTTTCTTTCTTTTCTCCCCCTGAGACAGGGTTTCTCTGTGTAGTCCTGACTGTCCTGGAACTTACTCTGTAGACCAGGCTGGCCTTGAACTCAGAGATCCACCTGCCTCTGCCTCCCAAGTGCTGGGATTAGAGGTGTGTGCCACCACTGCCCAGCCAGTATTGGGATTTTCAAACAACAAAAGTGATTTTGTCTACTGCTGTCAGCATGCCCCAGTGGTAGAGTCTCTGGACTCCTTGGAATTGAGCATGTGTTTGCTCACCAGGGAGGCGTGAGCTGAGTTTCCAAGGTTTGGGGTGTGTGTGTGGGGGAGCGCAGGCTCACTCAGTTCTGTCCTTGTCCCTGCAGTGTATCTCACTGTGTACCCCAGATTAACCCTCACCCCTCAAGCCTCTTGCCTGAGCCTCCTGACCTTCGTCTTTAAAAATTGATACACATTTTGGAGTAGAATGCAGCATTTCCACATGTGTACATACTGTGGAAAGAGCGAGTCAAGACACTTACCATTTCCATCTCCTCAAACATTTTGACGTTTCTGTGTGCTGTGAAGCTTCAGACTCTCACGTGGTTATTTTGAGGCAGATTGTAGGTGTTGGAGACTGTACGTACTGTGATAGTCTGTAGACTACCAGACCACGTTTCTCCTACCTGGGTTCCCATACTCCTAGTCTCTTTCTGTTTGGCCCACTACACTGTTAGACACAAACTGCCTCTCAGTATAGTGTCCTTTCCCCTACAAATGTTCTTTCTTCTGTGACTTTCCTTCATAGGGCTCAGGAAGGTCACTGACTATTTATTATTATTATTATTATTATTAGTCACTGCTTATTTATTTATTTATTTATTTATTGTTTACTTGCTTTAAATATTTATTTCAACTGCCCCATGTCTGGATGATTTGTCTGCATGCATGTCTGTGTGAGACTTACGAAGGATTGGGGGCCAGAAGAGGGTACTGGATCCTTTGGAACAGGAGTTACACACAGTTGTGAGCGACCGTGTGGGTGCTGGGAATGGAACCCAGGTCTTCTGGAAGAGCAGCTAGTGCTCTTAACCACGGAGCCATCTCTCCGGGGCCCTATTTATTAGAGACAGGGTCTCATTCTGTAGCCAGGCTTGCCTGGAATGAATTCAGGCTAGCCTTCGACTCAGGGCACTTGGTCAGCTAGCTTCCTTTCCTTGATAGGGCAACTTATTGCTAAGGTAAAAGCTCCTGAATGACAGAGAGAGGGAGGGAGGAAGACAGGGTGGGGGGGGGTAAGGTGGGGAGACGGGGAGAGTGGGGGTAGGTTGTGAGTGCAGATTCCTCACTCAAGGATTGTAGATCATCTTCCCTCCCAGGCATCACCTCGGCGTCCATCTGGACAATGAGTGTGTGATACATCTTCAGTGTCTGAATGGTGACTCATGTCATTTAAACATTAATTGGATTCCTGGGCCATTTACTGAGTGAGTCTTCTACTCTGTCCTTGTCAGATGTATACCCAACCTCCATGTGCTATTTTCTTTTCTGATACCAAGGACGCATTGTTGTCTTACAGTGGGGTGGGTTAGCAGATACCTTGCTGTGTTCTTCAGGCAGCTCTGCGCTCACATAGTTGAATAGATGGCCTTTATTTAACTTGTCTCTCCTTTGGTGTTGGGGGTTAGACACATGCCTCTGAGCACATCCAGGCGGAACTGTAGCTCTGAGCTGCTTCCTGGCTCATTTGTTATTTAATTTTTTGGAGTTTTCAGATAGGATCTTACTCTGTAGCTCTGGCTGGCCTAGAACACACCCAGGCTGGTCTAGAACACACCAGGCTAGCCTCTAATTCTGGGCACTTTGCCTACTGAAGGCTGAAATCAGACTTTCAGTCCTTTTGCTTATTTAAACTTTTTTTAAACATCCATTTCTGTGCAAGCATGCATGCATGTGGCTTGTGCTGTGCATCAGGCTTGGCCACGTGTGTCTTTACCTCTTGAGCCGTCTCCAGGGCCCAGTATTTGTTTGGAGACAGTTCACTGTGTAGGGCCAGGCTAGCCTAGAACTCTAGATCCTTCTGCCTCAGGCTCGGGAATGCTGGGATGGCAGATGTGTGCCCTACCTAATCCTCACTTATCTTTTAATGAACTAGTAAAATATCCAGAGGCTATTGAAATTTATGCTGAAAATGCTGATTTCAATAGCAGAAAGGTGTCCCGTGTCTTAAAGGACAATTAGTATGTTGAATTTCTCTTCATTCCCAAATGAGATTCCCTAGAAGGTATTTATTACAGTGTTTATTATAGTGTAATTTAGGTGGACCTAGTAGTTATTTTGAATTATAAACAGGCTAGAAAATACTCAAGTAAATCATACTGGGTGGCAGAGGCTCTTTTCATTTTCTTTCTTTTTTTTTTTTTTTCTCTCTCCTGTCTGTTTCTCCCTCCTTTCTGTGCCAGGGTCTCCTGTCTTTCTTTATGGGACAGGTTGGCCTTGAACTTGCCACTCCTGCCTCAGCCTTCTAGGTGCTGCTATTATAAACATGCTTCACAGTGTTCAGTCATTTCCATGCTGTTTGGATTGCTCCAGCTCTGACTGGATCAGTTGATCTCCATGCTATGTGCATTTTCAACAGCTTGAACTTTGTTCCACTAAGTGCAGCTGCCATCAGAGGCAACAAGCCAGAGTTTGGTCACTAGATGGATTTTGGGGTGCATTCCTGAAAGGTAGCTTTGTGGGGGACTCTGGCTGTGTACAGAGCTGTTTGGAGCTTTGCATATGCGGATTGGAACCCAGAGTAAGACGAGCAGTGCTCTGAGACAGCACACCAGCACTCACTGCGCTAGTGTTGACTTAGCTTGCTATTGTCTTGTCCAGTTTCTTTTCCTCTTGTAAATGTATTGATTGTGATGATATACTAAGGGTGATTAGGTCAGAAAAGATGACAGTTTTGAGGTATACTGCTTTTGAACAGTCTACCACCAATCCCCTTTTCTTGCCAGGTTTGATGTATATTATGTAGAAAATAACTTTAATTCTCTTTTCTTCAGACTTTGTATCCACAGATACGTTTTAAATAGTTACATACTTGGCTTGTCCTTAATCCCTTTGTTTGGGTGGTGTGATAACAGAAAACAAAAGGGATCCCTTTTGTTTCGTTAATTTACTTTGTGTGTGTGTTCCTTCTCCACTCTAGCTTGCCGCAGCTTGCATGCTGAGGTCGGACAGCCTGTGGGAGCTGTTTCTCTCCCTCTGTTTTGTTGATATCCTAGTTTGTCCCTGAACTTTGTTAGGCTTCGCAGCAAATGCCCTTACCCCCGAGTCATCTTGCTAGCCCTATTTGTTGGGTTTCAGAGACAGGGTCTCCTGTAGCCCAGGCTGGCCTTGAACTTATTGTATAGCAGAAAATAGCCGTGAGCTCCTGACCCTCTGGCCTGTACCTCCCAAGTACTGGTATCACAGGTGTGCACGGTGCCCAGCCTGCCGCACGAGTGGTGGAGAGGAGCGTTACCTGTGGGCATCAGAGATGGCGCCGTGGTTAAGAATGCTTGTTGCACTTCAGAGGACTAGACTTTGGTTCTTAGCACCTCAGTGGCAGCTCCCAACCTCTGTGACTCCAGTCCCAGGGGAACCTTCCAGGACATCTAGTGTCCTCTTCTGGCCTCCTTGGCATCAGGCATACATGTAGTATACATAGATACACACCGGCAAACACACATGCACATAAAATACAAAAATGAGTCTTGAAGATCACATACATATTGGACTTAAGCTGATAAACAGACCCAACGGGGGTCTCAAATTTATAAGATTTAGATAAAAAAAAAAGCTCATTTGTTGGGATGACATACAAGAGTGACCCTATGGAAGACCTGTCTGGTTAGTGGTCAAGGATCAGAAGCTCCTGCTTGCCCTCATCCTGAGGGTCCTGACCCAAACGACTTTCTGGGAAGTCACACAAAGGATTAATTTGCCTTTGTAGTGAGACTTTGTGTGCTTATCTTGATTATCTCTATCATCTTTGGGGGAATAAAATGTTTATACATGTTAATTTTTCTATTTAATCCTAGTTTCCTCTTTAGAAACATGTTTAGTATTATAATCTAATGTTCTTCCAGAGTGCATCTTGACCAGTGCAATCTATGGTGTTATTTGTTAGCACTCCCAGGACACAGGACACACACAGCCCCCAGAGAACAGGACCTGTGTTCTCTGGTTCAGTGCTATACACTAGCACCCAGGATGGTACTTGATACCTAGGAGATGATCAGTCAAAGTTAGCCGAAGGCATAAATAGATCCAGGACATCTAAGAAATATTGGTAGACTTGCTTTATTTTTATAGTTAATTGGGTGGTGCCAGGACTCAAACCCGCAGGCTATTACATGTTAGGACAGTGTTTTACCACTTAGCTACATTGCCAGCCCAAGAAAATGTCTTTTGTTTTCTCTTTTTTTTTCATGCCAGGATAGAACTTGGTAGGCAAGGTCTTTCTTTACCATGGATTTACAGTCTCATTCCCAAGAATTTAGTTTTAAAATCACTCTGTATACAGTAATCTCGTGCTTCATAGCGTCTGACTGGGATTGGGAAACAGAGAGGTTTATCTAGGTCGGCAGTAGTCCTGCTCAGTCCCTGGCTTTCCCCATGTGCTTAAAGGTAAATGTTATTTCCTACTTAACTTAAACGTTAACCTTACTGTAGAAGGAACTTGGACACTCAAAGAATTTTAATTACTTGGACTTCAGTTTGATACATCTAATATGATTAGATTTGTCACTTTCCCAGTCTTCATTCATATGTGCTAATGTTTTGATACTGTATATTGTCCTATTGCCTATAAAATAAGAATGTGTAATTTGATTAAAGTGAGAGGAAAACAAAGGAAAGCCAACGGAAAAAGGCAGGGGCGCCGTGTTGAGGCAGTACGACCCCTGCCATCTGCCGAGGAAGAGCTTCCATGTTTATTATTTATGGCAGACTCAGTGTAGAGGTCGGCTCGGGGCTTCAATTAGCTTAGAGCTTGTTAACCGCCTTTGTTAGCTGATCTCTATTCCGGGTAGACTTTATCTTGGGCTGTCTCCCCTCTTCTCTGTCCTGATGAAAGCCTTCTAACTTCAGCAGGTCCAGGAAAGGCACTGGGATAAAATTATATTTTCAATTTTACATGGGATTAACTTTTATTAAACGCAATGCACTAGTGGCTTTAAAAACCCTCCAGCTAATTTGTGTATCTCTCTGATCTATTTTAAAAATAGAATACAGTCAAAAGGAGTCTTAAAATAATTAGACAAGATCAGACCTGGGAATTAGGAAGAGGTTTGCAGTCTGTCAGTGTTTGGACCTGCCGGGAGCAGCTGGCGTCTGTTCAGTTAGAGCAAGGCAGCCATATTGTCTGGAAAGAAGCCAAGCCCTATTTAACTTTGTTTTGACTCCAGTTACACAGCAGGCAGCTAGCTACAAATTTAGGAGAGTGCTAGGGATAATTTTTAAACAGCAATAAAAAGAAGCCACCAAATATTTTTGAAGGTTACTGTGACTTTTTGGCGGGGGTGGAGGGGGTAGGGATGGGGAGTAGGGTAATATAAACTAGAAAAGAAAAAGATAATGTAAAATACCTGACCCTGTAAAAGCTTCATAGAAGTCTAGCTAATGATCACTGTAAATTTATGTAAGGCTTCTAGAAAATTCAGTGTTTGAAAGATGTCTGTCAGGATGCACACTTGTGAGCACAGACGGGAAGTGTAGGCACCCAAATGAGTTTCCTATCAAGGAAAGGTTCTTATCCAGAAAGTTCTAGGAGGTGGGCGCCAGGAATGCGGGAGAGGTGAACAGAGAGCCAGCGATGCGCGACAGTTGGGCAGTCACTCGGTTGTTGTCATTCTTCTGCCTTCTGAGGAAGGCAGGGCCCTCCTTCACTCCCTCTCTTCTCTACTTCCCTTAAGAGGAAACTGGTGAGGCGTCTGGTTGCTTTGTCTAGAGCTGGTTGACCCAGGTCCTGGAGGTGAGTTCAGTGAGTTCAGAGGTGGGTCCGTTCCTTAAGCGCCCCAAGGCAGAGCTCCTCAGAGGAAATACCTTTAGTTCCTATGCTGTGGGCAGACAAAGCTTCCTAAAGACCCGTATGTAAGGGGAGGCACCAAAAGAAGGAGCTTTTGGCTTTGGGAGAAATCTGCTTGTAGTCACTGATGGAGAAACTGAAGTTAATTTGAGTCTTGTAAAGCTTGGTAGAGAACAAGCCATTCTTGTGTCTCTGGGAACTGGAACTCTGGGTAGCCAACTTTGTTGAATAATAAGTACAGCTTATCACTTTCCTAAATATCATTGCTAATCTCGGGAACTATTTATAAATTTCCCTACCTATCCTTTTGCTGTTGTTTTTTGTTATTTTGAGACAGGTTCTCACTGTGCCCAAGTTAGCCTGAAGTTCCTTGTGTAGCCCAAGTTGGTCCTTTTTTTTTTTTTTCTTTCTTTCTTTCTTTCTTTCTTTCTTTCTTTCTTTCTTTCTTTCTTTCTTTCTTTCTTTCTTTCTTTCTTTCTTTCTTTCTTTCTTCCTTCCTTCCTTCCTTCCTTCCTTCCTTCCTTCCTTCCTTTCTTTCTTTCTTTCTTTCTTTCTTTCTTTCTTTCTTTCTTTTTTTTTTTCTTTTTGGTTTTTCGAGACAGGGTTTCTCTGTGTAGCCCTGGCTGTCCTGGAACTCACTCTGTAGACCAGGCTGGCCTCGGACTCGGAAATCCACCTGCCTCTGCCTCCCAGTATAATGTTCTTCTAATGGCATTGCGCTTTCATGTAGTTTCCCATCCATCTCCTATGCTGGAGTTGTGACATATCATTTACAGAAGCAGGTCAGACTGATGTCTTCTGGTTCCCAGCTATCATCTGCCCGCCTAGAACTTTGGTCTGGAAGCATCACGCCATGCCTGTTAAGCCAGGCTTTTCTGTTCTGTAAATTGTGGAAGGCAGAACAGTAGTTGCTTTCTTGTAAATGATGTACGTGGGTTACAACAAACAGCAATGCTTCTGGACTTTTGGCTTATTAAAGTTCATGGATTAAAAAAAAAAAAGGTGTCCAGGTAGTTTTTCAAGCATAGGTTTGTGTTGGGGGCTTGGTCTAGGGAGCCCTTCCTATGTAGCTCAGGCTGGCCCGGAGCTCACTTAATAGCTCAGACTTGCCTCCAATTTGTGATCCTTTTACTCCCACCACAGCGGTGCTGGGCTTACAGGCATCACTGGGGTAGCTAAATCATAGGTCATGTGCAGAGCTGCCTGCATACTGTTGGAGGAACAGTGTGGCATGCTGTATGTAATGCGTAAAAAGTTTTAATGGCATAAGATTTACCTAGGAACTTAAAAGCTGTTTAGGGTCCCCCACCAAAAAAATATTCTAAGTAATTCCAGGAGGGGTAGCCTGTGGACAGGACTTGGAGAGACATTGGCTTTGGAGTCTCTGCAGCATCTCTGTGGTTCTGGGACTACAACTGGATCTGCGTGATCAAACTGTCCTATTTGTATACAGTGTCTTGGGTGACAGGAAGAAGAGACTATTCATTCAACCAAACTTTGTGAATTCTTACAGTATTCTAGTTTGTAGAAAGAATGAGACAGTAGGAACTTTCACTTGTATACGGTGATAGACTGGCATTAAGTAGGTAGTTTACCACCGGGCAGTGGTGGCACATGCCTTTAATCCCAGCACTTGGGAGGGATAGGCAGGCTGATATCTGAGTTCGAGCCTGGTCTATAGAGTGAGTTCCGGGACAGCAAGGGCTACACAGAGAAACTCTGACCTAAAAAAAAAAACCCAAAAATAAAACAAAAAAGAAAGTAGTTTTCCTTTGTAAAAGTGATAAATTGAACATTGGGAATATGGGGGAAACCAAACATTCTTAGATTGTTAGACTTACTTTATTTTCTGTGTATGAGTATTTTGCCTGCACACAAGCAAGAGTATCATGCACTTGCCTGGTACCCTCAGAGGTCAGAAGAGGCCATGGGTTCCCCTGAGACTGGAATTTAGTCTTGTGAGCTACTGTGTGGGTGCTGGTAATAGAACCTTGGTCCTCTGCAAGAGCAGTAAGTACTCTTAAATGCATAGCCTTCTTTTCAGCTCATTAAAAGTTCTTTTTGGCTGGGCGGTGGTGGTGCACGCTTGTAATCCCAGCACTTGGGAGGCAGAGGCAGGCGGATTTCTGAGTTTGAGGCCAGCCTGGTCTACAGAGTGAGTTCCAGGACAGCCAGGGCTATACGGAGAAACCCTGTCTCGAAAAAACCAAAAAAAAAAAAAAAAAAAAAAAGGTTCTTTTTGAACTTTATAGCCCAGGCACAATCCTCCAGCTTCTGCCTTCTGAATGCTGAGATTTCAGGCCTGAGCTACTATGTCCAGCTTTAATTAATTAATTAGCTAACTAATTAATGAGCTTATTTGTTTGCTTTTTAAATTTTTGAGGCAGCTTTCACTGTGTATCCCAGCAGGATGGCCTTCAGCGCACAGCGCAGCCAAGACGGTCCTGAACTCACTGCTGGTTTCATGCCTCAGCCTCCAAACACTGAGATTATAGGCATTCAGCACCATGCCTGGCTTAAAGTGTATTTTTATTTTAATAAGTATTTCATGTCAAATAAAATAACCCGGATACTATTTTTAAGTTTGACTTATGCTGTGGTGTTGACCATCCGGTATGATAACAGTAGCTGTTTCATTTGAGAGCATTGAAACAGGGACATTGGAAAGTGCCATCTCTCTGTGGCACCAGGCACTCTGGGGCTGCTGTTTTGTACAGTATAGATATGGAACATGTCCATCACTGCACAAGCTCCTATTTGACACTGTTGCTCTAGAGTCTAGAGTAGTGAGCACAGGAGTAGTTTTCCAATGGCCTTGATCCATGAATTGATTTTAAGATAAATATCAGTGGCTAGGGGCAACCATTTCACCTGAAGAGTGACCAAGCCAGGGCTGCTATTGATTTACCCTAATAGTTCTATTATACAACAAGTACAGACTAAATGTTAATTTACTGTGTGTATGTGTGTGTGTGTGTGTGTGTGTGCGTTGGGATCAGGGTAAGACAGAATCTTGCTATGTAGGTAGCCCTGGCCTTGAACCTGTAGGAGCCTGTTGTCTTAGCCTTCCAGGTATTGGAGTCACAAGCATGTGCCTGCCTCTGGTCCAAAGCTTCAGCCTCTGACTTAGTAACCTGCCTAGGTCTCTTTATTGCACTAGGTGTAACTTTTTCATGTGTGTGTGTGTGTGTTTGTATGAGAGAGAATGATAGAAGTGTACACACACATATGCACATGAGAGAGACAAGAGATTTCCACATTCTGCTCTTTAATTCAAAGTTCAATCTTCATATTAAACAATTAATTTATAATATCCCACCTACTTTGACTTTTTATTTAATGGACTTTGAGGGACAAGGAAGAGCTGTGGATGCATCTGCTACTAAAATTTCTGACATTTACATGAAGTAGTTTTATTTATAGAGGCCAAACCCCAGAATAGGGAAAAGTTGGATTAGCATGATAGTTTAGAATTATACTAGGTATTATTCCTTAAAGAATATTAGTTATAGGGCTGTTGCCATGTCCAGAGGGTAAATTTTCTTGTTTTTTATGGAGAACCCTTTTATGGAGAAAAAGAACCAGCTCTTAAAACTTGTCCTCTGAACTCCACAGTGGTGTACACACATGAGCCTGCACACACTCCCTAATATATTTTAATAATGGTAGTTTCAGTGTTTTGGTAATGGAAAAAAATATTTTCCTGCCTCCATTTCCTGAATACTGTTCTCTATATGGAGTTTGGCATTGCCTCTTTTTAGTGTTTTTCCTGTAAGCCTTAACTATTGTCCCTTCTGAAAGGCACAGGAGGCCGTAGCCTCTTGGTCCTGGGTCCTTGTGGGGTGGAGATCATAGGGATCTTTTGAGCACGACCGCCTGCTTCAGTGGCCTTCCTTCCTTCCAGATCACGTACTTCAGCCTCTGGTACTACAACAAGCAGAACCAGCGGCGCTGGGTGGACTTGGAGAAAGCCCTGAAGAAACAGCTGGACAAGCATGCGCTGGAGCCCACCGTCCACTTTGGAGTGGTGTTTTATGTGCCTTCTGTCTCTCAGCTGCAGCAGGACATTACCAGGTGAGAAGTCCCCTGCGGGCTGTGGTAGAAAGTAGTCTAGAGAGAAGACTGAAGCTGAGGTCAAAGGGCCTTGCGATAAAGGCGATAAAGGCCGGTGACCGACTTTGCCCTGCAGCCCACATTTTTTAGTCACTGGATTACTAAGAGGCTCTGGAATGCAGTATGTCAGACCGAATTATGGCTTGCTGGGCCCAAAGGCACAGGGTCCGCAGGAAAGGTGGTTAGTTCACCCTGGCCGTGAACTCTGGTGATACCCCTTTAATGTTTTTGTTGTTCTGTTCCTGGCTCCTTGTAATAAGGAAACGGGAGAGGGGAGAGTTATAATGTGTAGTCCTAAACTCTGTGTTCACTGGTCAAGGAACTGGAGAGGTTCTTAGACTTATTCTCCCGGAAGCTGTATTCTGTAGATGGGTTGGCCACAGGGGGTGGGGAGGATGGGGGGGTTGGGAGGGTGGGGGGGTGGAGTGGACACAGGGGGAAAATGCTTATGAGCAGAGAGTTAGCTATAAACACACTTACGGGCCCTAAGCGGTAGAAGGTGCTGGGAGGACTAAGGAGTCTCGCTTTGCTTCCTCCTCCTGGTCACAGAAGGCCCTGCTCATGTGATGACAATGCCATGAGCATGTTCCTTCTGGGCCCTCCAGTGTCTGCTAGTGTGTCCCTTCCCATCCAGTCAGTCCCCTTTGTTCCCCTACACAGTTCGTTTCTGCTTTCCAGTACCTTTTATCTCTCTCCTAATCCCTCACACTGCAGGCATGCTCATCAGACTCTGACGCTCTGGGGCGCCCCAGGCTGGGGCGCACCCGGCTACCCCATGCTGTCTCAGGACTTGCTGTAGATCTGTCTGTTGAGGTGGTTGGTATCACAGCCTCCTATTACGGTCATTTGTGTTCCTGTCTTATCTTCCTTCTACATCGTTAGCCCATGTTTCCCTTGAGCGTGTCTTCCATTTGAAGGCTTTAGTGTCCTGCAGATAGTAAGACTTGCTGCTGCCTCATGCTTGTGGAATGCTGTTTGAATCTGGCAGGTAATTATCGGAAGATGCCAGGGAACTGAAGCAGCAAGGGTCAGCTGGTAGGGATAGGCGCGCACAGACTGTGGAGCACGTCTGAAATGTAAATATTGGAGAGAGTGAGTAAAAGCCAGGAGGAAAAGCACCAGCTGGCCACTTAGCTCATTTAAACATTTACTGAAGATATTCTGCACTCTAAGAGCTGTTGGTAGTCACCTGAATCTGATCTTGGAGGAGTTACTCACAGTCTGGTGGAACTGGCAGTTCATATACATAAGTAGTCACAGTACCCTGTGATAATAAACACTTGATCAAAAGCTCTGGATTCCGAGGGGCGGGGCACAGAGACTGTGACTAAGGAAGGAAGGAGCTGACTTCTTGACAGGCTTCAGAAGAAGTTTCCTAGTTGAGAGTGGAAAGCAGTGAGCATAGAAAGTCTCGGATAGTCCTGGGGAGGAGAAAAGAAGGCTAAAAGGCAGGTGTGTACTCATCATAAGACATAGGACAGTGAGTAAGACTTTTTCACATTGTAATGATGTAGAACGATCCAATTTGTATCTTTATTATTATTATTATTATTTTTAGTTTTTCGAGACAGGGTTTCTCTGTGTAGCCCTGGCACTCCTGGAACTCACTCTGTAGACCAGGCTGGCCTTGAACTCAGAAATTGCCTGGCTCTGCCTCCCAAGTGCTAGGACTAAAGGCGTGCACCACCATTGCCCAGCCCTAATTTGTATTTTACAAAGACCATTCACATTAGCTGATAGATTAGAGATTAAAAACAAACAAACAAAGAAACAAGCAAACAAACAGAATGTGGGAATTCAATTGGAAGTGTCAGAGACCAATTAGGGAGCTGTTGTAAGAATAGAGCTAGCTAGGCGGTATCAATAAGAAGTATGGTTATGAATATCAGTAAGAAGCCTTCCGGATCTGAAATGAGGCCCCAAGGTCAACATGCAGACTTATATGACAGCTGTAGAATACATCAGGTTACCTTCAGTGCCTCCTTCCCACTTATTGGGTTCCCTCATAGTCTGAGACATCTGGACAGTTCTAGGTCTCAGAGCTGCGGTCAGGAAGCAGAACAGTGGTTTCTAGGAAGCAGAAAGGTGTAGGAGGATTGTGTGTCATACAAAGAAACTCTTGCAGGATATTGGTACTCAAGCTCTTCATCCTGTAGCAGTGACTTCATGTGCTTTCTATATGACAAAAGTGTATGCTGCAGTACTTTATTACATGCCAGTTATACCTCAAAAAGGTCTTTAAAAAAAAAACAGTCAGGCTGAAGATGTAGTTCCGTGGAGAAGCAGAAGCAAAGCTCTGGCCTTAGTCCCCCACACTAAGAAAACAACCCCCTACTATCCCCCCCCCCCAACATTGAAAAGTACTTTTAAAAAAAAGGCAGAGAACAAATCTGAATCACATGAGGACTTGTCAGGAAAATGTAGTCACAAGGCAGTAGAAAACTGTCACCCACATGACAAGACCTTACGTGGATTGTTGTTTGCAAAAGATAGTAAATTTTGAGGATAATAAATGATGACTGGATAGATAGATTGAATTTTTACAACTTGCTAGTATGTAGTCTCTTGGTTACTGCACTAGTCCACTTTTTGTTACTTATAACAATATTGTTATGGCCTGTATGAGTGTTAATGGAAGAGACTTATCTTGCCTCATTATGCTGAAGTATTCTTGTTTGTAAATGTGGCACTTTCCTGGTATGTCATTTACAAGGACATTTATACATGGGATTTTACATAAAGGATATTGAACTAGCAATGAACAACTTATAGCATATATGGAAGAATCGGCTCTCATAATAATAAAACCTGTTCAAAGCTAAAGAAAGAGACGATTGTATACAAGCCCCAGTTAGTTTGGTCTATGATGTAATGGATGCTGCAGTCCAAGGTTTTCACTTGATGGAATGAAAGAGCCCAGAATAACCAATATGTGGCACACACCCACTAGATAGACCTCTGTAAATACTATCTCTTGGCATTTGAAAGAAAGCCTTATAGAAAGTTGCAGGTTTTCCCCCTCTGACACGCCAGAATTACCAGTATTCTATTCAATTCACTGACTGCTAATGATGTCTGCTAGTTGGGAGAAGGGGAGAGCTGGATCTACATTCTTTTTATTTGAGTAGGTGGTGTGTTGATCAGGCCATTTGGTAATAAAAGAGACTTAAGTCTAGCTAAAAGGATGACATAAGAATGCATATGAACTCTCTTGCCTTCCTGCCCCCTCTCCCATTCCCTCCCCCCTCCATGTGCTCATAGTTGGCCTTTGTTCTCCTCCCTCCCCCCCTCTTCTCTCTCTCAGTCTCCTACCCTCTCAAATCCCTTCCCCATGCCCTGAATAAATTCTATTCTATACTAAAAAAGAAAGAAAGAAAGAAAGAAAGAAAGAAAGAAAGAAAGAAAGAAAGAAAGAAAGAAAGAAAGAAAGAAAAGAATGCATATGAATTTGGAGAGTTCAGATATAGTCCATGCTTGGACTGCTCATGCAGTAGAGAATCTCAGGCCAAGATGGTGTTGTAAACTGCAGTGGCAGAGTCACTGGACCAACCCTGACACTATTTCCAGTGTCTAGAACGATACTGTAGAATGAACAGAGACAGGCCCTAGCACTGACCTGTTCAGGAACAGAAGGCAGCATCGTGCTGGCTCTGGCTGGAGCTTTATCCTAGTGGAGGGATGATAGGGTGACACACTGCTGCTGGCTGGGAACGCACTGTGGCAACCCCTCGCTGCTTGAGCGCCCACACATGTCCAGTGTTTCTAAGGGCTTTATTCCTGTCACTTGGGTGTGCTCAGCCCTGTGAAGGGGTGATTGTATCTTCATTTTATTGATAATAAGGTGAATCAAACTAGGACTTGCCCAAGGTCGGGCAGAATCCTAAATTCCAAGGTTGGAATTTATACCTAGGTCTACTTGACACTAAGGGGTGGGGGCCAGAAGAAATAACTATGTTACAGAATATTAATGTCTTTTAGAAATTATTCTTTTTAGGACTATATTTTAAAAGGTTAATGATAGCCTAATCTGAAATATCAAGAATTATTTTCCTTAATTTTTGCAGAGCTAGTGAAGTTTTTATCTATCTACGTAAAGTCTTATATTACCAAGTTACAAGTGAGAGGCTTAAAAGTAAAGATTGGTCACTGAGTGCATTTTTCTTTCTCTGAAGAATGGAGAGCCAGGACTGTTTTAATAGTCATAAGACAAATGGGGTGTTCTTCCAGAGATGACCCTGACCTCAGTTTTCTCTGAGGGGTGTGTGGCTTGCTGGAGATCAAGCCAGTCTCACACATGCTCAGCAGACATTTACCCCAGAGCTACATCCCCGATCCCTTGTTTTGACTTTGAAATAATTAAAGTAAGGGATAAATAATAAGTCCTTAAACAGATCAATGGTGTGCTTATATTGTTTGTGGCTTTCTTTTCACTTTTTGAAAACATCTAGGGCTATAGTTCTATTTGACAGTTTATGTTCCTTTACTAAATTATGGTAAAGTGCAGTGAGTCTTGGCCAGAGATTATAGTGACACTAGTTTCATAAACTCATCCTTTAAAACAGGTATCAGTATTACCTGCAGCTGAAGAAAGATATTCTGGAAGGAAACCTTCCCTGTACGTTAGAACAAGCCATTCAGCTGGCCGGCTTAGCTGTTCAAGGTAAGCAGCGCATGTGAAGTAATTCTGCCAGATTAAGGTATGTGTTAAAACAGAACCAGGAAAGGACTCTGTGAGGAACTGATTTTCTTTGTGTGTGTGTGTGTGTGCGCGCGCGCGTGTTTTCAAGACAGGGTTTCTCTGTGTAGCCCTGGCTGTTCTGGGACTCACTCTGTAGACCAGACTGGCCTCGAACTCAGAAATCCACCTGCCTCTGCCTCCCAAGTGCTGGGATTAAAGGCGTGCGCCACCATTGCCCGGTTTAGGAATTGATTTTCTATATGAATTGTTACAGTATTGATGTATTAATGGAAAACTATGTTTTTATCTGGAGACTTGTAGGAAGACCGTTTGGATCACTTCAATGAAATGTTAGACTTGTGGACATTTCTGAGAGATGAGTTATGAAACATATCAAAGGAGCAAACATACACATATATGTATATATATATATATATATATATATATATATATATATATCAAAGAATTTAACATGATAAGTGTTAATTTTACTCCAAGACTTGATTTGAAATTAGTATTTTGGGAAGAATGACCTTTCTATCAATGAGTTTGATTAAATTGTATTCACTTATATTTTAAGAACATCTCATCTCTTTGGTTTCTCTAATAATAACTGTTCCAAATTATAGAGCATCCTCACTCATAATAGAAGTCGGTTTATTTCATAAAATTTTAAAAATCAATTGTACATGTCTGTGTGTACATCTATGCTGCACAGAAATTTCTGCTGGTGCATTGTTTCAAGTGGTAACTGGTGTTTAACCATGGAAATTGGGATACAGTCAAAAGAAAAATTAAGCTGGGTACAGTGCCATTTAACTTTAATCCCTGCAAGGAAGCAGATCTCTGTGAGTTCAAGGCCAGCCTATTCTACATAGCGAGTTTTAGGTCAGTCAAGACTAGCATTGGGACCATGCTTCAAGCCAAAATAAGACACAAAGGAAAAATGAAAAATGATGAAATTCTTCCAGATACTAGCTGACATGGACACTTGTCACCTTGAGAATAACAAAGTTCTGACACCTTGGTGTGCAGTTCCCTCACAGGGCACACTCCCTGCCCGTTTGACACTTACCTATGCACATGTCACATGCGGGGCAGAGCAGACTTGTATCACTTCATAGACATTTTTCCCAAGCCAGTGTGCATGAATCTACCTGTTGTTTTGTAAAATATACCCTGAAAACTTGCTCTATTATCTGTCAGACAGAGTTGGTTTCTGAATCATAGAAACATGTTATCTATCCACACTATTTAATGATTTCTGTTATGTGAGTGTGTGGTTGTGAAATTTAAATGTAACCAACATGTGGATATTTGTCATTTTATTTTAGCTGATTTTGGTGACTTTGACCAGTATGAATCCCAAGATTTTCTTCAGAAATTTGCCTTGCTCCCTGTGGTAAGCTCTTTTGGCATTTTGTGTACAGTTTGTTCCTGTACTCTTAGGGTCCCTGATTGCCCATGGGGCAGATGTCCCAAGCAGGACTAGCATTATAAAGTCACTGTAAACCTCTGGTGTCTCAGTCTTTCCCTGTTAGAGTCTTCCTGGTCTTTGTAAGTTCACAGAGACTGAGGGTGTAATTCTCTGTGCTGTACCTACATTTTATTTATTTATTTATTTATTTATTTATTTGCCTTTGGTTATGAGTCTAAGGAGAGAGCTTTGGTTTTGGTGTTGGAGAATCACAAAGTTAATGTTGGATTAAATCTGTCTTGTTATCAGTGTTAAAACCCGGCCTCCTACTACTTTCTAAAGTTTCTGTTGAAGAAACAGATGTGAACATCTCATTGACGCTCCTGAGGAGAGTGGGCTGTTCTTCTTAACGGGTTAGCACCAAGCTCAGAACTGGCTCATGGATATTTCCAACCTTAGAACTCAGCTGACACCTTCCCTTGGAGGAGTGGAGAAGGCAGGACAGTCTTTTGGCTTTTGAGCAGAAGCTACTCAATTCATTAGAGACATCGTGGCCACAGACAAAAGCAGAGCTCCCCAGGGCTAGCAGTGTTTGGCTGTCACCTGAATGGCGGAAGTCAGTGACTGTGCAGTGACTCCTGGGTAAAAAATGTGCTGGTGCTCATGGCTGCGTGTTTCCTTCAGGGGTGGCTTCAGGATGAGAAAGTGCTGGAAGAAGCAGCCCAGAAAGTGGCCTTGCTGCATCAGAAATACAGGTAACACAGAAAAGGCCCACGGCTCATGGCTGCTTGATTTTGAAATATGCTTTGTATATTAAATTGGGAACTTTATTGCAGCTTGTTTGTGAAGGGAGTAAGTAACGAGCACTGTGTGCCAAGTTCTAAGTACATTCCCCTAGCATTCCAGTCATTGTCCATGTGCCAGGGAGGGAACAGAGGATGTCCTTCCCTCCCTCCCTCCTTCCCTCCCTCCTCCCTCCCTCCCTCCCTCCCTCCCTCCCTCCCTCCCTCCCTCCCTCCCTCCCTCCCTCCTTTCTTCCTCCTCCTGTCTGTCATTTCTTTTTTTCTTTTAATTGTGTTAGAGTTTGAGCTCAGGGGGGTGTACATAGTGGGCGGACATTTTACCACTGAGTGACATCCTCTGCCCTTGAGAATTTTGAGAGGAAGGTTGGCCCCAAACTTGCTATCTTGCTGCCTCTGCATCCTGAGTGCTAGACATGCATCACCACAACCGTTGACCCCTGTATGCTTTTGGAAGCAGGATTTCTGTCCCCTGGGGAGCTATGGTGAGAATCCTCATGTCTGTGGCCCAGATTATCCTTGCAATTCTCATCTATGCTGGTCCATGTTGACTTTCTTTGATGGTGAGCCTCTATTGACTATAAGAATCTAAGATCTGGGGGCTGGAGAGATGGCTCAGCGGTTAAGAGCACCAACTGCTCTTCCAAAGGTCCTGAGTTCCAATCCCAGCAACCACATGGTGGCTCACAGCCATCTGTAAAGAGATCTGATGCCCTCTTCTGGTGTCTGAAGACAGCTACAGTGTTCTTATATAAAATAATAAATAAATCTTAAAAAAAATATAAGATATAGCGCTTACTCTAAGCCAAGTGCACAGGTTGCAGATACTTTATATATAAAATTACATTCTGATAGCTCCAGTATTCTTTAAGGAGAATATTATCTTCAACTTAGATACAAAGGAAACTAACCTCAGAATGACTTAGGTCGCTGACTGATATAGGCTAAAAGTGACTTGAAAGTAGATGATCCTGGTCTATTTCAGTCTCTGTATGTATTCTGTCTACCCTTGTTGGTTGCAAAAGAATAATTTCAAAAGTACTGTTCTCTCATCTCTCCCTGGGCTCCTTCCCAAATGTTCACAGTATTTTCTCCTCTCCAAAAAACACTATTCTGCCTCTGTGTCTACACAAACCATATTTCCCAGTACACTTACTTGATCCCAAAGGCACACATGACCCAAAGGCACACTGACCCAAGGGCAAGCATGACCCAAAGGCATACATAGCCCTGGTTTTTGTCATTTTATTTCATTTGTTTTTTACTGTCACTTAAATAATAGGACTTAGGAACCTATAAGTACTTTCTATCCTTACGTGACAAAATGCTGGGTGGTATGGCTTAAAGATAAATAGAATAATTCTCTGCTTTCCAAGAATGTGTTCCCAGCACAACCCACTATGGTAGTAGTATCTAGCGATAGAAAAGCATGCAGTGGAGGAGGTGTGGACAGATTGTGTAAGGACTGCATTGGGTATGGGTGGCTACTGGGGGAGACCCAGAGAATCTGACAGGAGGAGTGGCACAGTCACCGAGCCCTAAGGAAACTAATGATTTTGGGGTCTGTGTGTGGATGGTAGATGGAGGAGGAGGAGGTGTGCACACAAAGGCTCAGACCTTTGTGTGAGGAATACAGTACAATCCGAGCAATGCAAGACTGGGGTGGCTGCAGGGGGAGGAGCCTTGGCATGGGGGGGGAGCATCAGCTGAGGCTGGGGGGGAGTCGATGCATGTGAGCACCCTTTCTTCCTCCTGTCCATCTAGGACTCCAGTCTTCTGAACTAAGAGGGATTCGTGCATAGCCTCTTCCTGCCCCTGTGACATTTATCATTTAGTCTTTAAAAAACATGTTTTAAAGGTTTATTCATTTTATTTTGTATGTATGAGTGTTTTGCCTGTGCATAGGTATGTGTATCATACCCATGCCTGTGGGGATCAGATGAAGGCACTAGCTCTCCTGGAACAGGAGTAAAGGATGAGTGCGAGCTGCCATGTAGGAATCACACTCAGGTCCTTCCGGAGGCACAGCCTGCGCTCTAACCACTGAGCAATCTATTCAGTCCCATTACTTAGTTTTTAAACCAAATTCTCAGTATTTCCTGATATTTTAGGATAATTAAGCAACTGGTTGCTAGTTTAGGTAAAAACTCCTGGATTTGTATTGATGACATCTTGGTAACTGCATTGTCCCTTGTCTGTCCCTTTACCTCCCCGAAGCATAAGGCTATCTATGCTTGCCTTCTGCATTTAGCTTCCTAGGTTGTCCATTTTTGATATATTTTAGAGGATCAATATAAGCAATTATATATATTCAGATGCTTAGAAGCTTAAATGTTTATAATGTTCTATTCCAAATTGATGTGCATCATTTAATCATTTAATGAAGTTTAGGTATGGAGCAGTCTCACTAACATCTGTTGGATTGCAGAGGGCTCACAGCTCCTGAGGCGGAGATGCTATACATGCAGGAGGTAGAAAGAATGGACGGCTATGGCGAGGAGAGCTATCCTGCCAAGGTACGGGGGGGCTAGCAAGCTGGGCGTGCCTATGCGGACCCACAGACCCTGCTGCTCCTGTGGCTCAGATAGGTGAATCATTTGAGCATAGAATAGGATGCAGAGTGAGGTTTTGTTGAAGAAAGGGAGGAGGGGGCGCTTAGCAGTTTGAGAAAACAGCATGGCTGAGGCCTTGTGACCAGACATCTGTAGTAAAATGCAGTTCCATGTTGAGGTTGTGCTTTGACAGGGTAAGGAAATGGAGTTCTTAAGAGTCTAACCTTGGCTTAGAGGGTGAAGGCATTTGCCACCAAGCCTGCTGACCCGTTTGATCCTGGGATTCACATGGTAGCAGGAGAAAACAGATCCCCACAGGTTGTCCTCTGACCTCTACAGTGCAACCACATGCTAAGTAAATAAATAAACATAAGAACAAAACTATTCTTACAAGAGTTTATACTCCTATTTCCATACTTGTGGCAGGACGCTGGGTTTGCCCTGGATGGTGTTTCCCCGGGGAAACAAATTTAGGGAAGTGGATGCATTTGTCCTTGTGCTCCATTTCCCAGGGGTCTCCCCTTTCTTCTCTTGGTCTAGGACAGCCAAGGAAGTGACATATCCATTGGTGCTTGTCTTGATGGCATCTTTGTGAAACACAAGAATGGAAGGCCTCCCGTGGTATTCAGGTATTGTTCTGTGTTTTTAAATACCTAAATGGTTATTGCTGACAAGTCTTCCCTCATTTCTCATTGGAAAATGGAGATACTCCTTTTCTAACGTTAAATGGCACCCAAGTACGGAGTTTCATCAACACACTACTGTCTTCACAGACACGCAGCAAATAGGGCGTGTAGTGATGGTCAGCTTGTAGCTGCTTACAGTGTGTGAGTGCTGCCACGCAGAGGTCGAGGCCAAAGCCGACCTTTGCTTTGACAGGGAATTTTCCATTTGAGTTCTGGTTTCTGGGACTATTTATTTACTATAGAAAAATCTAGACTTCCTTTTGACTATTGTTAAGTAACAAAATTACTAAAATGTCAACATCTCAGCAAACTTCCATTTTTGTGAAGTTGATTTCCCTCCAGTTATAAAACACAGTGTTGTTTGTATAAGACTTGGAATGCATGTAGTGGGAAGGCACAGTGACAGATAGGGACATCTCAGAGTGGACTGCAGTGTCTGCGAAGTAAACTTACAGGTGGCTTAAGATTTCGTTGTAGTATTCTATGTTCCAGTTATATCTTTTTGGACATTTAATAACATTTTATTAATTCTTTATTAATATTTATGAGATTTTTATATCTTTATACTATGTCTTTGGAACATACTACTCCCATTTCTCCCCTAACTCCTTTGGATAAAATCCCCAACTTGGTATCAATATACATAATATATTTGAAACCTATGGATTCCATATATTCATGGGTCTGGGGTCATACCTTGGAGCACAGTCGACTTATGAGGGGCCACGCTCTTAAAGCTGACTTTCCCTTCCCAAGAAGCCACCAACTGTCAATAGCTCCTCAGCTAGGGGTGGAGATGGGTTTGAACTTGTGCTACAATCACAGCGGCCATGACTTTACAAATGCCAGCATTCTGCTAGTGTCTAGATGGCACCGTTCCACTCCATTCTTCCTTGACCTCTGGCTTTTATGCCCTGTCTTCCTTTTCTTCCACAATGGTTCCTGAGCCTTGGTGAGAGGGTGAGTGACTCAGATGTCCGTTTGTGGTTGGACACTCTGCACGCACTTACTTTGTGCGCTGTGATCAGCCTGACTTTCTGTGTAAGCTCCTCCCACTCACAGCACCAAGAGGCTTCTCGAAGGAAGGCTGAGAGCAGCGTTGATTGATGAGTGTAGAGAGAACAATTTGGAGGGCGGTTTGATACTGTGGCCATTTAGCACAATGGGGGTCAATGAGCTCCCCACCTTCTCCTTCCCCACGTGGCTCTAGCCTTACATTCATCTAGAAAACCGTTAGTTACCCTGTAACATTTGCACCACTCTTAGCCGAGTAAGAGCTTTGCCCCTGTCTCAGCATCCTGCGTCTCACCTCCAGTACCATGAAGGCTAGCCAGCAGGGAGCAAGTTCCTGATGAGTGCCAGCTTGACCTCTCCCATTACCGTAAATGTAGTAAAGTAGGTCATGTGGTTCACTCTTGGGCATAAGTTCTTAAAATCTGTAATCTTAGAAAGTCTGGGTCACGATCTTCTAAAAATATTTGCAATTTTACTCTGTTCTATTTTCTATTTTGCCATTCTATTTTCTATTCTGTTTTACTCTGTTTCTGTTTTCTATTGATGTAAGCAACATAAGGTTTACATTGTTTTCATCAAGCAGGGAAGCAGATGTGTCACTTTAGACTACTATGTTCAGTGTTCATTAATGTGAGTTATCAGGGATCCGGTGCTGTGTTGACTGCTTTCTTTATATCTTCTCATGCTGTCGTCTTCATAATGCCTCAGGGGCAGACATTACCACCAGTTTTCACCCAGGATAGTGGAGGGTTAACAAGCCAAGTGATTCGCCCAAGGTTCCCCCCTTCCCCGCCTAAGATTCTTTACTGAGCTGCCTCTTCTCTTAGGCTCTGTGTCACGCTGCCTTTTATTGTTTTATAGCTCCTTTTATGCTTCTATTTTCTATACTTTGTTCCTGAGAACTGGGCTTCCCCTTTAAGAACTTTTTCACTAAAATGACAACTCTTCTTTATCTTGCTTTGCTCTACCACCTTTGGACCCTGAATTATCCAGAGAGGCAGAGGCCATAGAGTAGACATAGCTTGGGAGCAGAGCTTCTCTCCTTCACAGCAGTGCCCGTGGGGCCGCTTCAGTGGCAACAGGGCTCTGTCCCCAATCCGCTTACAGTAAATCTTCCCAGCGTGCTGAGCTGGGGGCACAGAGACAGGAAAAGGGACCAGGATTTACTCAGGCAGCAGGATGGTACCCAGGCCATATGGAAGTCTCAGGTATTCAGTTGTGCTTTCTTCACCACACAGGCATTTTCTTTTCTTTCTTTTTTTTTTTTCTTTTTTCTTTCTTTCTTTTTTTTTTTTAGGTTTTTTTTTTTTTTTTTTTTTTTTTTTTTTTTTTTTTTTTTTTTTTTTTTGGATTTGGTTTTTTTTTCGAGACAGGGTTTCTCTTGTGTAGCCCTGGCTGTCCTGGAACTCACTCTGTAGACCAGGCTGGCCTCAAACTCAGAAATCCACCTGCCTCTGCCTCCCAGAGTGCTGGGATTACAGGCGTGCGCCACCACTGCCCGGCTCACACAGGCATTTTCAAATCTGCCTCATTTAATACAATGAAAATACAGTCTTTATGTTTAACAACTGAGCAGTAAGTCAATACATTGATTTTAATTTAACAAATTTTAGCTTAAGAAATAGAGTACAAATTGAACATTCTGAGTCCAAAAATCCCCAGTTAAAGATGTGGGAGACAGAGGATGGAGCTCCGTGGTGAAGCAGTGGCTTCATGTTTGCAAGGCCCTGAGTCGGTGGCTGGTGAGGGGACAGAGTTTCCCCGTGCAGTGCTTCCTGGTCAGGAGCTTTGGATTTCCAGGTTGTAGCTGCTCAACCACTGCTGGATTCCAAATATTTCAAAACTTGCCAATCTTTGGAATTAGCCACTCTTGTGACTCCAGTGGTTCTGGGAGGGTGGGGGGCTGATGGCTCAGAAGAGACTGAGCGTCTCCCAAACTCAGTTTCTTCAGACAGTGTCACACAGCTAGGTAATAAGAACCAAATCCAGTCTGTAAAAGCTAAAGATGATACAGTTTAGGATAGAGTTTATGTCCTACTGACAACACTCAGAATAATTCACCCTTGGGTTCTGAGCACTTAGCTTTCTCTCCACCATAGATTTCAGAGCGCACCTCTCTCTTGTCCCTTACTTTATGCTGTTTGCCCTCACTGCTAATCAGCATGCCTGCTTTTGTGTTGTCTGGTGCCTTCCCACCCTCCCAAGGGAAGGGACCCGAGGGACCATCGCCACACCGATTTTAGAATCCCTAGGGCCCAGTACAGTTATCTTCATTGTGGTAGTGGATGCCCTGTAAAGTTTGTTCATAGGTAGATGAGGGCATGAACGGAAAAGCTAACAGGAGTAAGTGTCTTTGACTGTTAAGCAAATAGCAAGTCAGGTGTATTAGTTACTTTCCTGTTGCTGCGATGAAATTCTTCGACAAAAAGCAACTTAAGGACCTTTATTTTGGCTTACAACTCCAGAGGTTTAGAGTCTATAATGGCAGTGTAAGCATGGCGGGAGGCGTGGCAGGAGGCGTGGCAGGAGACACATGGAGGGGGGCATAGTGGAAGACATCCAGGGCAGGAAGCTGAGATTACTCAGCTCACACAGGTAGAACAAGTCTATAAACTTGGCTGATGTCTCTCTCTCTCTCTCTCTATATATATATATATATATATATATATATGTATATATGTATATATATATGTATGTATATATGTATGTATATATGTATATATAATATTTGTTGTATATTATATATAAATTATATATAATATATAAGCATAATAAAACATTAGATGCAAACATACCCATATAGAATTTGTATAGTAATATAAATATAATGTATATATTTATATATTTTTTACATATCTATTTATATATGTGAAATAAACTATTAAGTCACACATCAACCATAAGGGAAACGACCTGTTACACCCCAGGGTACATCTGTGTACTCAGTATTCTCTGTTGTTGTCTAGGTGGCACGACATCGCTAACATGTCGCACAACAAGTCCTTTTTTGCATTAGAGCTGGCAAATAAGGAGGAGACCATCCAGTTCCAGACTGTGAGTGAGCACAAAACATCAGTCAGCTCGTTACGTTCCTGATTCTCTTTTGTGTATTGGGGGATGGGGGAGTTTGGACTAATTTAGGACTTCATAATTCTATGTGCTGTAAAAATGCACGTTTTAAATGTTACAAAGTTGCACTTGGGGAACATGCTGACTTGTTCAGTGTTATTGAGCAAATGAGTCTTTGTATTCTTTGAGTCAAGTGACTTTTTTTGAAATATATATGAGTACATTGTAGCTGTCTTCAGCCACACCAGAAGAGGGCATCAGATTTCATTACAGATGATTGTGAGCCACCATGTGCTTGCTGGGAATTGAACTCAGGACCTCTGGAAGAGCAGTCAGTGCTCGTAACTTCTGAGCCAACCCTCTAGCCCTCTTGAGTGACTTGTGAACTAATTGTAAAGAGACTGAAGTAAGCCTA
The DNA here is from genome assembly GCF_947179515.1 of Apodemus sylvaticus. Lineage (NCBI taxonomy): Eukaryota > Metazoa > Chordata > Mammalia > Rodentia > Muridae > Apodemus > Apodemus sylvaticus. The sequence goes on from NC_067477.1 coordinate 23,851,419, forward strand.
GCTACTGCCCCAGTGCTGGTGAGCTGCTGTGTGGTGCTGTCAGCCTTTATCTGCCCTGGCTGTCTTAATAAAGGCAGTATTAAGACCCCAGAGCAAATGTTTGGAAAGTCTCTGAGTGTATTTCTCAGGAGTAGAGTTGATACTTGATACGAATATGATGTTTAGGAATAGCTCACTCACACTGCTAAGCAGGCCATTTCATTTTCTCCATTAAGTTCTCACAGCTTCCAGAGGTTAGCCAAAGGGCTGGGGAATGAAGGAGTCACTGTGGGGAGGAGGGAGTCACTGTAGGGATGAGGGAGTCACAGAGGGGGAATGAGGGAGTCACAGAGGGGGGATGAGGGAGTCACGGAGGGGGGATGAGGGAGTCACAGAGGGGGAATGAGGGAGTCACGGAGGGGGGATGAGGGAGTCACAGAGGGGGAATGAGGGAGTCACGGAGGGGGGATGAGGGAGTCACAGAGGGGGGATGAGGGAGTCACAGAGGGGGGATGAGGGAGTCACAGAGGGGGGATGAGGGAGTCACAGAGGGGGGATGAGGGAGTCACAGAGGGGGGATGAGGGAGTCACAGAGGGGGAATGAGGGAGTCACAGAGGGGGAATGAGGGAGTCACAGAGGGGGGAATGAGGGAGTCACTGTGGGGATGAGGGAGTCACTGTAGGGATGAGGGAGTCACAGAGGGGGAATGAGGGAGTCACGGAGGGGGCATGAGGGAGTCACGGAGGGGGGATGAAGGAGTCACTGTGGGGATGAGGGAGTCACTGTAGGGATGAGGGAGTCATGGAGGGGGGATGAGGGAGTCACGGAGGGGGGATGAGGGAGTCACGGAGGGGGGATGAGGGAGTCACAGAGGGGGAATGAGGGAGTCACGGAGGGGGGATGAGGGAGTCACAGAGGGGGAATGAGGGAGTCACGGAGGGGGGATGAGGGAGTCACAGAGGGGGGAATGAGGGAGTCACTGTGGGGATGAGGGAGTCACTGTAGGGATGAGGGAGTCACAGAGGGGGAATGAGGGAGTCACAGAGGGGGGAATGAGGGAGTCACTGTGGGGATGAGGGAGTCACTGTAGGGATGAGGGAGTCACAGAGGGGGAATGAGGGAGTCACGGAGGGGGCATGAGGGAGTCACGGAGGGGGCATGAAGGAGTCACTGTGGGGATGAGGGAGTCATGGAGGGGGGATGAGGGAGTCACGGAGGGGGGATGAAGGAGTCACTGTGGGGATGAGGGAGTCACTGTAGGGATGAGGGAGTCATGGAGGGGCGATGAGGGAGTCACGGAGGGGGGATGAGGGAGTCACAGAGGGGGGATGAAGGAGTCACTGTGGGGATGAGCGAGTCACTGTAGGGATGAGGGAGTCACTGTGGGGATGAGGGAGTCACTGTAGGGATGAGGGAGTCACTGTGGGGATGAGGGAGTCACTGTAGGGATGAGGGAGTCACTGTAGGGATGAGGGAGTCACTGTAGGGATGAGGGAGTCACTGTGGGGATGAGGGAGTCACTGTAGGGATGAGGGAGTCACTGTGGGGATGAGGGAGTCACTGTAGGGATGAGGGAGTCACTGTAGGGATGAGGGAGTCACTGTAGGGATGAGGGAGTCACTGTGGGGATGAGGGAGTCACTGTGGGGATGAGGGAGTCACTGTGGGGATGAGGGAGTCACTGTGGGGATGAGGGAGTCACTGTGGGGATGAGGGAGTCACTGTAGGGATGAGGGAGTCACTGTAGGGATGAGGTAGTCACTTTAGGGATGAGGGAGTCACTGTGGGGATGAGGGAGTCACTGTGGGGATGAGGGAGTCACAGGGGCAGGGGAGGATGGAGTCTCTGTGGAAATGAGGGACTCACCATGGTGGGGAAATGGTGTAGACACAGTGTCTCTGCATTACAAGTGTCTTCCTCTCTGTGTGTTTTCCTATGACTCTGCGTGTGTTCTGTCTGCCAGGAAGACATGGAAACAGCGAAGTACGTGTGGAGGCTGTGTGTGGCACGGCACAAGTTTTACAGACTGAACCAGTGCAACCTGTGAGTATCTCCTGCTCAGAAACTGTAGAACATCATTTGGGATTGAAAAAAATGTTAAATTGCATTTCTTCAGTTTGCATGTGTATCAGGAGACCGTGTATAGAAGCTTGGGCAGTCATGCTCCCCACTGAGTGGGCTTTAGTGGGATTGTAACTTGCTGAGCTTGGCAGCAAGCACCTTCCACCGTCCTAATCCTTGAAGATTTTTTTAAAAAGCTTTTTTTCCTCTTCATTTTCTCTCCTTTTCTTTGGGGATTGAACCCAAGGCCTTCTACATGCTAGGCAACTGTTCTACCACTGACCTTTGATCCCCAGTCTGAGAGGAGTAGTCTTCTTGTTGCTTTGTTTTGTTGAGACAAGAGCTCAGTATGGAGCCTTGGTGGGCCTGGAAAGTGCTATGTAGATCAGGCTAGCCTTGAACTCACAAATGTCCATTGGATTGTCTCTGCCTCCAGAGTGCTAGGCGGTGTGGGCCACCATGTCTGGCTTGGGAGTAGTATTCTTTATAATTTTTAGTCAATATCCTGGTCAGCATTTTGAGGAAAGATTATTCATCTTTTAATATATTCACCTTTTAGTTATACAAAGTAAGAAGCTTTCTGACATGTCTGTACATTGTGTAAGGGCCTTGTTGCTGTTCTGACATGTCTGTACATGTGTGTGTAAGGGCCTTGTTGCTGTTCTGACATGTCTGTACATTGTGTGAGGGCCTTGTTGCTGTTCTGACATGTCTGTACATTGTGTAAGGGCCTTGTTGCTGTTCTGACATGTCTGTACATTGTGTGAGGGTTTTATTGCTATTCTGACATGTCTGTACATTGTTTAAGGGCCTTGTTGCTGTTCTGACATGTCTGTATGTGTGTGTAAGGGCCTTGTTGCTGTTCTGACATGTCTGTACATGTGTGTGTAAGGGCCTTGTTGCTGTTCTGACATGTCTGTACATGTGTGTGTAAGGGCCTTATTGCTGTTCTGACATGTCTGTACATTGTGTAAGGGCCTTGTTGCTGTTCTGACATGTCTGTACATGTGTGTGTAAGGGCCTTGTTGCTGTTCTGACATGTCTGTACATTGTGTAAGGGCCTTGTTGCTGTTCTGACATGTCTGTACATGTGTGTGTAAGGGCCTTGTTGCTGTTCTGACATGTCTGTATGTGTGTGTAAGGGCCTTGTTGCTGTTCTGACATGTCTGTACATTGTGTGAGGGCCTTGTTGCTGTTCTGATATGTCTGTACATTGTGTGAGGGCCTTGTTGCTGTTCTGACATGTCTGTACATTGTGTGAGGGCCTTGTTACTGTTCTGACATGTCTGTACATTGTGTAAGGGCCTTGTTGCTGTTCTGACATGTCTGTATGTGTGTGTAAGGGCCTTGTTGCTGTTCTGACATGTCTGTACATGTGTGTGTAAGGGCCTTGTTGCTGTTCTGACATGTCTGTACATGTGTGTGTAAGGGCCTTATTGCTGTTCTGACATGTCTGTACATTGTGTAAGGGCCTTGTTGCTGTTCTGACATGTCTGTACATGTGTGTGTAAGGGCCTTGTTGCTGTTCTGACATGTCTGTACATGTGTGTGTAAGGGCCTTGTTGCTCTTCTGACATGTCTGTACATTGTGTGAGGGCCTTGTTGCTGTTCTGACATGTCTGTACATTGTGTAAGGGCCTTGTTGCTGTTCTGACATGTCTGTACATGTGTGTGTAAGGGCCTTATTGCTGTTCTGACATGTCTGTACATTGTGTAAGGGCCTTGTTGCTCTTCTGACATGTCTGTACATTGTGTGAGGGCCTTGTTGATAGTCATCCTCTCTCATATGCTCCTCTGACCCTTCTCCTTCCCAGTCTATATCTTTAACACTTTATTATTCCTTCAGTTTATTTGCTTGCTACAGAGTTTTGCTTTGTGGTTCTGGCAGACTTTGTATTCACTGTGTAGCCCAAGTGGGCCTCAGACTTGGCAGCAGTCCTCCTGCTCCAGCTTCTAAGAGCTGGGATTATTGGCCACAGCTTCTCCTTTTACTTTCATGTACACACACACACACACACACACACACACATACACACTGAGTCTTGCTATGAGAAGGAACATGTGAGTCTGGTTTATTTTCCCTGACACGATGGTGTCTAGTTCCCCATGTTCATGTAAACAAATAATCTCATTCTTTGTGGCATGACCACCTTTTCTGCTCTCTTCCCACTCTTGAATTTGTGTATGAAATTTTCACATTCAGAGGATCCAGGAGTCCTGGATTTGGGAAACCTCTTTAGCTGGCCTGAAGATGAGCATTTGTGACATTATTTTTGCATATAATAATTACATTCAAATAATTACAGAATCTATTGGAACACGGCATTTCCTTTTTCTTTTCTTTTTCTTTTTTATGTATATGATGACACTGTAGCTGTACAGATGGTTGGGAGCCTTCAGTGGTTGCTGGGAATTGATCTGAGGACCTCTGCTCACTCCGGTTGGCCCTGCTCTCTCTGTCGCTCAGTCCCTGCTTGCTCAGGCCCTAAGATTTATTTATTATTATAAATAAGTACACTGTCTTCAGACACACCAGAAGAGGGCATCAGATCCCCATTACAGATGGTTGTGAGCCACCATGTGGTTGCTGAGACTTGAACTCAGGACCTTTGGAAGAACAGTCAATGCTCTTAACCGCTGAGCCATCTCTCCAGTTCCCGGGACACAGCATTTTCATTTAGAAGCTTTTCATAAATGTAGAACCACTCATGATGAAACATCACTACCTCAGTTCATGTTTCTCTTGAAAACAGTAGTGACAGCCATCATGAAGAAGCCATTAAGTGTGTTGCCATCTAGTCTACCCTGTATTGCACTGTGGCTAATGCCTTTTTGAAAAGCCTATTTTAGCAGTTCCTCATTTTAATAATTTTAAAATTCAGAGAGAAAAGCAATGACTGTGTGTGGGAATTCCTATGATCGTAGACATATACCTTTGGCATGTTGCCACATGTGAGTAAAGCTATACATGTATTGTTAGCTACATGTATTTTTCTTGTATGAAGAATATTTGATTTTCTTTACAGCTACTATGTGTGAAGGACTATTTTTCCAAATTTTGTTTTTAATTTCTCCATTTAAATTTGTTTTTAATTTCTCCATATTAATTTCTGGGAACTATCAGTGCATTTATTTAAGAGTCTGTGAAACAAATATATTACCTTGTACAATTTTTTTTCTGGGTAAGGTAAATGAAGCTTATTATATTAAATCCTCACATTTTGATGGGTAAGAAAACTGAATTTTTTTTTAGCCATTTCTTGAAGGCTTTCAACACAGGTCTAGTAGCATCTAATCTTAGGATGATTCTGAGGTGTTGGCAGGACTTGTTCTTCTCGTCCAGCTGGTCAGCTTAGTGTGCTAGCAGGTAACCATGGTTACATGGTAGTTACCCATTTTGGAGATGGAGTCTGCTTCCACAGAAAGGATCCCTTTCTCCTACAGTCTCTGCACCCCTCCTATGTTCTTTCTATAGGATAGTCGTGTCAGGTGCATCTAACATTGGCCCAGGTGATACTTGCTGACAGGATCTAGTATTTCTCTTTCCACTCAGACAAGGCACCGGAGGTACTGGGTCATCTTTATATGTTAGCTTAGAAGCTCCCTTTGTTTTTTATGTGTAAACCGGAATAATGAGACCTTCCTTGATAACCCTTTGGACTGTATTAGGTATTGAATGATACCAGTGTCAGTCTGGTCAAAAGGCCTCTTCTGGTATCCCAAGCCTGAGTTGGCTGGCAGCAGTCTGCCCCCTAGACTCTGAAGAAAACATGAGCACAGAATACAACATTTCTTGGTATAGGCTTTTTCTCCCTTCTTTGTGGCTTGTACCCTTCAACCTGAAAAGTGAGAGAGAGGGCCCCAAAACCTTAAGAAAGGTAAATTTTCCAGTCAGCAGCATGCTAATGGCTGAGCAAAGTAAAACGAGCTAGCCCTGTAGTTTAGGCTGTCGGTGAGCGTAGCAGCCAGTGCACTTCTGTTTGGAGACTTCTGTAGTTAGCAGACTGACTACTGCCTCAGGGGACTGGAAGATGTAGTGCCCTCCTTCCCTTCTGGCTTACTGGGTCCCCAGAGGGAGAGAGGACTCACTGAAGAGTGAGTCCCTGGAAGAAGCAGGAGTTGAAGATAATGGGGATTGTCAAAGGTCCCCAAGTCGGGTGGGGACTTGCCCAAGGTGGCAAATTGGGGCAGGGATCCAGAGCCAGGTCATTGGCAGGTATATGCACCTCTGGCCTGCCCTAAAACAGGGGGAGCTTTTGTTTTTCATTAAAACACAGGAGGAAAGCCATTCAAACAACATCCCAGGACCATTTCCACTACCTAACACCTGATCAAAGGCTGCCCTTTGCTAGCTGTGAATAAACCAATGGCCAACTGGAAAGCTCATGGAGCAAGTGAGACATCTCTTATAGTTTTAAGTTAATAGATTAATTTACTGTGTGTGTGTGTGTGTGTGTGTGTGTAATTGCAGGGACTGCGCTCAGACATCCAGCAGACCTGCCCTTTCAAATGCTGGTTCTACCACTTGTTTGCCATGTGACCAGGTGTGGTCTACCTAATCAAGTATCACTTTGCTCATTTGTAAAGCAGAGATAATGACCTGACCTCTCTGATGGCGTCGTCGAGATTAAGATAACCATGGGTAGACTTTGCACAGTTTCACCAAACAATATCTTGCATTTCACTTGAGCTGGCAGCCATTTTATTATCCTCTCACCATTATCATGCCCTCACTCTCGCCATTAATCTAAGGAGTTGTAGCTGCAGGGCTTCTCAGCATTGGCTAGCACAGACGGCATCCCGCCGAGCTAACCGCTGTTTTCCTTTATGTGGGAAGTTGATGATTGCTGGCCTCGCAGTGAACTGTGCTTAGAGGAACAATGAGAAAAAGAGGCAGACTGTTGGAAAGGTTGCCTGCCTCAGGCCTTTCTGCAGGTGGGGCTCCTTTGTTCTGTTTTTTAACAGAACTTGCTTCTGCTTTTCCCTTCACAGTGGATGCTGTCAGCAAGATGCCAGTGGGTAAGAATGGCAGCCTCTGTCCCTGGGCTCTGTGTCCCTGGGCTCTGTGTCCTTGCCCAGGCTGGCCACTCTGCAGATGTTGTTAGGCATTTGTTGATAGGTGTGTTCTGTCAGAGCTTCTCCCACTTTTGAATATATGCTGGGGTTTTTTTGTTTTGTTTTTTGTTTCTTTGTTTTTTGTTTTGGGAAGAGCTCTCTTTTGAGTCAGGTTCTCTAGTCCTGGTTGTCTGGGAAATAATGCTGAAGACCACTCAAATTCAGAAATCCGCCTGCCTCTACCTCTTGAGTGCTACGACTAAAGGCGTGCGCCACCACCCCTGACTTTGATGATTTTAAAAGCTCAGTTTATCTAGATGGAGAGCCAGTGAAAGAATGAACACAAAGTAAGTCCCTTTAAACTGAGGCTTGACTGTGGCCAGTGCCCAGAGGCAAATTCAGTATCAGAGTAACAAAGATCAGAGTCTGGTGCATACTTAAGGGGTTCTCTAAAAAGACCCACATACAACCCTGCAGGCTCAGGCAAGTGACATGACATTGGAAAGATAGTGTGTTCTGGAAAGTAAACACAGCTGCACCATAAAGCCTTAATGTTCACTGCCAGGAAAAGAAAGGAAGTGAAAAGAGACATGTGTTACTCTCCAACAACTTGAATACTTCCCAGGTGATGGAAAGGGAGTTGTTTAAAGAAATTGCCCAGTGAGTGCACAGGAATCATTGGATGTCAAAGGTTTTCATTTTAAAGGTCTTGTAAAAATAAGCTACCATTGGGAGTGTAATGCAGATATCATTCTCAAAGTGCTAAGAATAATGCTAGTTTAGAAGAAAAGAGACTTATTTCTGGCACATTTGCTGAGTCAGTGAATTTATTTTGTTTACTTTGTGATGGTGGAGTTTAGTAATGGTCCTTAGAGTGCTAACCAACCTCACAGATATGTTAGTTAGTGGTAGTAACCAGTTAGGAATCACTCAAGCTCTTGAGCCAGGAGTAGATGGTAGTTTAAAATGCCCTTGACAGAATTATGGGCATTGCCAATATTAGCAAGAATCTAATGTATCTTCATACCATACCTACTCACACTTCCTAAGTAACACAAATATAAAGAAAGAGTGGTGTGTGTGTGTGTGTGTGTGCACGCGCGTGAGTGAGTGAACAAAGAATTGTGTGCTTGTTTTGTTCTGGGAGGCTGTGGAGCCCTACATAAGGAGGTGACAGTGCTCTTTTCTGTAAATTACGGACTGTTTGTCCTTTTGCCATTTGCCTGAGAATATTCGTGACTGTGTATCTTTTTGTCATTGTTGTTTGTGACAATGAGTTACTCTGTCTGTGTCCTAGCCAGCCTGTAATTCATATGTCACCCAGACTCCAGCACATAGCCTCTTGCATGCTGGAGTTCCAGGTGTGAGCCACCACACCGGCTCCCTTCCTAAATCTGGTTTATCGTTGTAGACTAGGAAGTGTGTCCCTGGGCTCACGATTGTCTTCTCTCTCCCACAGGCAAACTCAGGCTGCCACGTTGAACTCAGTCAGGAGGGGCTCATCTTCCAGGATGTCTCTGGTAAGAGAAGGGGCATGCTCACCGCTTCCCTCCTAGTGATAGCCCTCTTATTTAAAATATGCTTTAGGCAGTATGTTGAGTATGAACCACAAATGTTTGATGATGCTTGATGATTTTTATCCAAAGAAATAGTTACTTCTATAAGTTCAACTTAAGATTTATTATACACGTTAAATATTAGATACAACCAAATATTATGAATTTTACTGGTTAGCCAGAAATCCTAAGTAAGCATTTCATCTATTTGATGACTTTGTCTTAGAGGGGTGACTATAGTCCGGAGAAGGCTTTTCTATCATGAGTTTAGACAGGAAGGTTTGTATCCATTCCTTCTTGTTCATGACTTTGTGGATGCAGACTTTCTTGTGCTGTCGAGTATCCTTGGCATCAGTGCAAAGAGCTTGTTTTTGACACATGGGAGACATTGGAAATGACAGATATGTTAAGACTTGGTTTGTCTTCATGGTTATTCTCCATTTGTAATACATTTAACTCCTGTAGAAGTCTTTTTAGTGAAGAGAAAGAGTCCAGCAAAGAATGACTTTACCTTTTTCACATGGGCAATGTGTTTTAACTCTATGTCCAACTTTCCATTTCTTAGCCTAAACCCCAGCCCTATGCGATGCCTCCCCCACCCCAGCTGCATTATAATGGACATTATACAGAGCCATTTGCTTCTTCCCAAGGTAAAGTACACTGAGTCTGCAAAGCTGTGCACAGTTATTATATGAATAACTCTGTGAAGACCTAGAGATCTTGAAGTCTGGATGGTTTCTTATTACAGTTGTACCCCAAATTGTTGTGCCAAATACAGCCATCCTGGAATCACAGAAGATACTGCATTCAAGTTCTTTCTTGAATGTGTGTTCCTCAGATGACCCCAGATGTATCGAGTGGCAGCTCTCTAAGCTGGTTCCTAAGTCCCATACCTCTCTCCTCTTAGTCTTAGCTAGGCCAGGCTTCCCTTAAGTTCCTGATCTCCCAGGTGATGGGATTACAGGCATGTACCACCACATGAGGCAACCAGAAATCCTTGGTCACAAAAGATGCTTAGGCTCGATTTTGTTCTATCCCTCCCTGATAGGCCCTGGTGTAATAATTTAAGTACTTGTTACTGCTACTTCAGTTGCGTGTGCCCAGAAATGCCAACATTCTGAATCCTGACCATCCGTGCAACGTTTGTTTGTAAACTCTATCTAACTGGACTGAAGACCAGGGAGGTGGACACAGACAGCAGAACAGTAGCTTGGGGTCTATTGTACAAGCAAGGCTCGCAATGAGATCATAGTTAAGTTGCTGAGAGAGCATGCATTTGTGGGCACTTGACGAGCTTTCTGGATCTAGCAGGATGGCTGGATTTCATCAGTTCCAGGCAGGTCTGTGACTCGGTCTGCTGCTCTGGCTGGTGAGTGCTGTGGCACAGGAGAAGGGGCTGTTTAAAAGTGGGGTTCATTGCCCATCATGTGGGGGTTGGGATCTGCAGGGACACAAAGAACTGGTGTTGACTGCATTTGTTGTGGCCTTCTCTGTCAGTTGAGGAAGTCCCCACAGCAAAGAAGGCAGTAGGGGAACAGAGCTGGGGTGTGGATTTCAGCGTCCTTTGGGGCTGTCTCACTGCTGTCCTCTCCTCTTTGCACATGGCTGTCTGTACTTACACAGTAGCTTCACCATCCGTGGGACAAGGCTTCTGCCTCCCATCTACATGCTGCTCATTCTCCTACCTCAGTCTGTGAGGGACCTGCCATGTGTTCTTACTTTTGTCTTCAAACTATGGTTGAAGATTAATTTATCTTCCAGTTTTTACTGTGTCTGAGAGTGATGTCTCTGTGCTCTAGGCCACGGTTCCCTCTTGTTTCCTCTCAGGGGTTTCCATAGATCACCTTCCTGTCCTATGGTATCACAAGGCCTGTGCTTTTTTATTTCCCTTTGGGAGCTTCACTTAGAGTTTCTATAATGGTGACTCAGTTTCTCCTTCCCACCCTGTCATCTTTCCTGTGTTCTACTTGTTCCCCGTTTGCTATGGCTGATATAGGAACCTGCATGGAGGCTCTCTAGCTGATAATAAACAGGCATTTAAGGACTGGTATCAACTATCATGGCTTGCTGGAAGTTGAGTATTAAATTTGAACTCATTGCTTACCCTCTAAGTCTGTTTTTATGGTCCTTTATTGTGATGAAGTCACTCACTCTCTTGGTTATGTGGATTCCAAGCTGCACGTAATTTCACTCAGTCAGCCAACCAGCCATAACCTGTAACATCATACACTGTGTTTTCCATGTCCCTTTAACCATGTCCCCCGCTCTTGCTCCAACATAACATAGGTCTTAATCATTCCAGATGTCCCACTAGCTCCGCCCCATGAGCTGTATCTTGTCTTCACACCCCTTGACTCACCCTCACAGAGCTCCCAGCTGACCCCTGTGGTGTGCTCCCTTAGCCTACCCTCCTCATCCAGCTTCCCACTGTTAGCTACTCTAGCTTGTTCTGTACGGTGGACCCTGTCTTTGCCCCTCTGCTCTGCCACCCACACACCCTTACCCCAGCCACCCTGCAGTCCACATGCTGCTGCTGTGCAGTCAGAACAGGCAGACTCTGCTGTGCTAAACTCTCTGTGGATTTACGTCTTGATCAGAGTCCTTGTCTGCTGTGTCCTGTCAGGTGGGGCTCTGTTCCATGTTAGCCTGAAGGGGGCTCAGACTGGAGGAGCCTTTTCCACAGTGGAGGACCAACTCCGATGGCCAGGGCACTGGGAGGTGGGAGGAGGAAGTCCTCAGAAACTGGCTCTTAACTCTCTGCTCACTGTCCCCTTCCTGTCACTAGTCTCACATATGTGCTGGGCACCAAGGGATAAAGAGGGACAGTCCTGTGTGCTCTTAGAGAGCATGGAGGCGGGGACACCGGCGTGGGGGTCACACTGCTCTAAGCAACCTGGACTGTCCTGTGTGCTCTTAGAGGGCATGGAGGCGGGGACACCAGTGTGGGAGTCACACTGCTCTAGACAACCTGGACAGTCAGTCCTGTGTGCTCTTAGAGGGCATGGAGGCAGGGACACCGGCGTGGGGGTCACACTGCTCTAAGCAACCTGGACAGTCCTGTGTGCTCTTAGAGGGCATGGAGGCGGGGACACCAGTGTGGGATTCACACTGCTCTAGACAACCTGGGTGAGGGATCTGTGACGAGGAAGGCATCTAAAGATTTAGCACTGCGGAGAGCTCTGCAGACAGAAGCACAGACTGGGGCAGCACAGGCTGGGGCAGCAGGAGGAGGAGAGACTGACTCTGAGAGCTGTGTGCACTAGAACAAAATGGGCCCGGGGGCATCACGCAGTATCCTACCTTGGAGCTTCTGCAGTACACAGACAGCATTTCCAAGGATTTGATGGCTGACATTGTTTTTATGCATTGGAAATAGTGCTCATAAAGCAATTCAGGTGAGCTGTGCGTTGAATGGAGGAAAGACAGCGTCTTCTAGTCCAGATAGGCACACAGTGCTGGAGAATTAGCCCTGGGTCCAAGTCTTGCTCAGCTGGGGGCGTGGTGGGGCAGCTGTAGTTATCTTAGCCTCATTTTTTTTTTTTTTTTTGGATTTGGTTTTTTCGAGACAGGGTTTCTCTGTGTAGCCCTGGCTGTCTTGGAGCTCACTCTGTAGACCAGGCTGGCCTCGAACTCAGAAATCCATCTGCCTCTGCCTCCCAGATTGCTGGGATTAAAGGCGTGCACCACCGCCCGGCTTAGCCTCTTTCTTATTGGTCTCCAGGCCTTAGGTGGCAACCTTGGCTATGACCCAGTGACACCCTGTTGGGCAGGAAGGCTTGGTACCTGCTTCCTGTGGTGCATTCCTTTTATAGTGGAATTCTTCTCAGTGTAGATGATTCTATGCAAGCAACCTAAAGTTCCAGTTAAGGGACTGTTTACAGATGCTGTTTTTCCTCGCTCAGCGTCTCAGGGTTGTGCCCCTACCCACACTGGCTCAGTGCCATCATCAGTATCTCTTCCCTGAGTTCCACAGTGCTCCAGAATGCCTGTATCACTGTTGGACTTAGACTTGGTTAGATCCTAAGCACCTCACTTTAAGCAGACAAACCTCCCCATCCTTAGGAGAGGAAGTTGAACCTCCTGGGGCAACAGTGCTGCTGAAGATGTGTGTCACTTTAGCAAGATGATTGACAAGCTCTTTCAGGGCCTGTCTCGGTATTTGGTCCAACTTAATACATCTTCAAAATCTTTTAAAACCTTTTTCCTCCTCAGATAACATCTTTGTGCCCAACAAGAATGGATTCTACTGTCACTCCCAGACAAGCTTGGACAGAACCCAAATTGACCTCAGTGGTCGCATCCGCAACGGCAGCGTCTACAGTGCACACAGTACAACCTCCTTAAACACCCCTCAGCCCTACCTGCAGCCCTCCCCTATGTCCTCCAACCCAAGTATTACTGGCAGTGACGTCATGAGACCCGACTACATCCCGTCCCACCGGCACAGTGCTCTGATTCCCCCATCCTACCGCCCAACCCCCGACTATGAGACCGTGATGAAGCAGCTCAGCAGGGGCATGGTGCACGCGGACAGGCACAGCCGCTCGCTGAGGAACCTCAACATCGGCAGTTCGTACGCATACAGCAGGCCCGATGCCTTGGTCTACAGCCAGCCCGAGATTCGGGAGCACCCGCACCTCACCTCTCCCCAGTCAGCCCACTACCCCTTTAACTTGAACTACAGTTTCCACAGCCAGTCTCCGTATCCCTACCCTGCTGAGAGGCGGCCTGTGGTGGGTGCCGTGAGTGTGCCCGAGCTGACGAATGTGCAGCTGCAGGCCCAGGACTACCCAGCTCCAAACATTCTGAGAACGCAGGTGTACCGGCCACCCCCGCCGTATCCTTACCCAAGACCTGCCAACAGCACCCCAGACCTGTCCCGCCACCTCTACATCAGCAGCAGCAACCCGGATCTCATCACCAGGCGTGTCCATCACTCAGTACAGACCTTCCAGGAGGACAGCTTGCCCGTGGCTCACTCCCTGCAGGAGGTCAGCGAGCCCCTCACAGCAGCGCGGCATGCCCACCTACAGAAGAGGAACAGTATTGAAATCGCCGGGCTCACACATGGTTTCGAAGGCCTGAGGCTCAAGGAGAGGACTCTGTCAGCCTCAGCAGCAGACGTGGCGCCCCGGACCTTCTCAGCAGGCTCCCAGTCCAGCATCTTCTCTGACAAAATGAAGCAGGAGGGGCCCGGAGAGCAGGAGAGTGGCAGGTTCAGCCACAAGAAGTCCCTTTCTGATGCCACTATGCTGATTCACAGCAGTGAGGAGGATGAAGACTTGGAAGAGGACAGCAGCAGAGACCACACCACCTCAGCCATGTCTGAGTCCCGCCTTACAGCCACTCTCTCTCAGGAACAACAGCTAAACTACCCCTGTGCGTCAGCAACTCCAGTCACTGGCCCTCTGCATATTTTTGAGCCCAAGTCCCATGTTACAGAGTCTGAGAAGAGGGCGAAGGACATCAGCCCTGTCCACCTGGTTGTGGAAACCCATCGGCCCCGAAGAGATGGACTGCTGACCCCCTCCATGTCCGAGTCAGACCTCACGACGTCAGGGAGGTACCGAGCTAGGAGGGACTCTCTCAGGAAAAGGCCAGTGTCAGATCTCCTCTCTGGGAAGAAGAACATTGTGGAAGGACTTCCGCCACTAGGGGTAAGCTTCTGTGGGGGCAAAGGTGCCTCAGACTCGGAGGACTGGCTCCTTAATCTGTGTTTTCAACTTCTAGTCTGTCGTCTTCCCTCAGGACCAGTGGGTCTCAGGTTTTACCTTTTCTCTTTATTGTTAGTTCCTGCCCCAGCTCTGAGTTTTGCCTTATTTGGGGGCATGGTCAAGCTTGTGTGGAGACTGTGCACTGATGGGGTGGTCATGGTTTTGCTAGAGGTAAGTGGGTGCAGAGAGAGGGCCTATGGAAGGGGATGGGAGGAGTCCCTGAGCTGACTTAGCAGTGTGCTGAGGAAGAGGGGAATGGTTCAATACTCCAGCCTCGAGTGCTTCGCTAACCACCCATTAAAATACCATGCGGTGACAAGGCACCCCAGGACTGCATCTGTTCAGATTTTCCAAGTGATGCCTCCTGAGAGGCATTTGAGACTGTGTGCCTAACTCGGGGAAGTTATGTAGTTTGTCAGGGTTCCAGACTGAATCCAGCATGACCACGGTGGGCTGAGGTGACTCGGACCCAGGAAGTACGACTCTTTCAAGCGATGAGCGAGTAAGGGTGTTCAGAAGGAGGCCTTGTGGACATGGTGGCTGTCCTACTCAGTGTAATAAGTGCAGGGAAGCACTTCCTATGCATTTCAAACAAAATGCAAGAGAGCAGTGCTGTGGTCTGTAGCTGCCTTTCATTCAGAACACTGACCACGTGCAAAGACTTCATCCATGCTGTGCGCTGTTTATAATGAGCCCATTGTTAGAGCCTGTTTCCCCAGATAAAGATGCTGACTCGGAAATATTAAGTAGCGTTTCCAAGGTCATACAACTAGTGAGTGACTGACCTGGAATTTTCATCATATTTTATCTCTATAATCACCTTCCTCCACAGTATTCTGAGTCTGGGTGTATTATATGTAGAATTTTAGTGCATAGTAGTTTCCCTCTGAAACCTGGCTACTCTGTACCGAGTCTTTGTTGAGGTCGCAGCCTTTGACTAAGCTTTCGTGGATCTGTTTGTAAGTATGTCCGCTCATGGTCACCAGGCTGTAGCTCTGTCCGGCCCCTCCCTCCTTGGACCGTGCCCACCCTGCACTTATTAGGGACCAAGTCAAGGTGGTGTGTGCCTTCATTTGGCCCCTGTAACCTGCAGCCAAGGCTGTCCTCCTCCAGCTCCTGTTAGGATGGACCCAAAGACTGAGAAGCCGTCCCAGGCGGACTTCTGAACTAGCCTGAGGGCCGCCGAGAGAGAGGCAGGCCTCCTGGTCGGCCGGACTCCTGAGTGCTTCCAAAAGAAAGATCAGTGCACAAGAGAAGCTTAAGAAAGGGCACAGATTTAAGGGCATCTTAATTAGCTAGAGGGTAAATTTTTGGCTTAGGTTTTTATTTTTTCCTGAGTGTACAGAGGCCGGTGCTCAGGAGGAGGCTGGTGGACGGCACAGGCTGAGCAGTATTAGAGTGGAGACGGTGTGGGGATTTCTGCAGTCACTGAGCCTGCAAGCCGGGGCAGTGGGGCCTTCCACAACAATGCAGTGAGAACTGCCCACTGTTTCTACATGGGACACAAGGACTGCCGGTGACACCTGCGTTGAGCAGAGTCCCTCTGATTTTCCAACTTGCCAAGGGTTGAGGAGACCAAACCTCTCCAGCCCCTGTGAGCTCTTTGAGGTGACACACATGCCTTTATCCTCTGTAGCTGTTCAACAAACTTGATGACTCCTCAGGGTGAGAGAAATCTAGCCTGTTCTGAATGGAGTCAGGCAGGCTCAGGTTACACTGGGGGCTTTGACAAATTGCCTTTTTTTTGTTGTTGTTTGTTTTTTGTTTTTTGGATTTGGTTTTTTTCGAGACAGGTTTTCTCTGTATAGCCCTGGATGTCCTGGAACTCACTCTGTAGACCAGGCTGGCCTTGAACTCAGAAATCCTCCTGCCTCTGCCTCCCAAGTGCTGGGATTACAGGCGTGCGCCACCACTGCTTGGCTGCCTTTCTTAAAATACAGATTTTCTCTCTCACTATTTTTAAGACTTTTTAGTAAAGTTGTTTAATTGGAGTGCCTTTTGGCCCCTTCTTTTTGCACAGGGATTTTACCTATTCGAGGAGGTGCATGGAGGCTGTGGTCAAGAGGAACCATGTAGGCCTTCCCTGGGAACAGCCTGGGTCTGAGTGTAGGCCTTCTGTGCATTGTAGTTCATCAGTGGGCAGGCCCTTCATGGTCACACCTGGGCTAGGCTCCTCCACCTGCAGAACCACAATCCTTTATGAAAGAGGCAAACTGTTTAGCCTCTTGTTTGTAAAGGAGGTCACCTCTGAGAGTTCCAGGGACTAAAATATACCTTCAAAACATGGAAAGTGCTCAGTCAGTACTAACTTATGACCGACACTGCGCCACAAGCTTAGTTCCCCAACTTCCAAGGACTGAAGAGGTCACCCCTCTGCTGACGGGGTCACCCCTCTGCTGATGAGGTCACCCTCTGCTGACCGGGTCACCCTCTGGTGAAGAGGTCACCCCTCTGCTGATGAGGTCACCCTTCTGCTGACGAGGTCACCCCTCTGCTGAAGAGGTTACCCTCTGCTGAAGGGGTAACCCCTCTGCTGAAGCCTTTGCCCCCTTCATGGTGACATTCCACGATCATGTCACTGTGCAACACACAAGAACTCTCAAGCAAGGCAAAGTTAAGCAGTAAGTAAGTAGCAGATGAGGAGAGGACATTTTAGAATTCCCCACCCATGGGCTCCACCTCCAGGGACTAGATGGTTATCTCCAAGGCAGACTGGTTTGGGTGCTCAATCTGCATTCAGATTGGCTCTTTGATGCATCTTTTATGCAATGTGGTTCTCACCTAAGAAGCCCTGCTGATTTTGCATCGAAAACCACTGGCCTGGTAAGGGATGATCCCAGCTGGTCTTGAACCACCCTCATCTGACTTGATATAGGGTGTTTAGATTTTAGATTGAGAAACACTAGAGCCGGCTAATACTGGCCAGCAGGATCTGTGAAGTCTGGGGAATCTTGTGAGGCAGATGACTCCCTTGGGCAGTTGGGAAGTGGCTGTGACAAGTGTCAGTGAAGGCAGAACCTTTCCTCTAGGTTGTTAAACTGTACAGCGCGCCACTCTTATCTGCACTGTTGTGCCCTCCTCGCTCTCTCCCTTTCTACTTTCCTGTTTAAGTAAGGCTCAGAGGGCAAAGGCGACTTACCAGAACAATGTTAGTAAATTCCATGCTGGGTTTTAACCCGGGATTCTGTCCATTCTAAGTCTAAACCGCATTATGTGAGAAGCTTACAGGCAACATGAACTGTAAGTTAAGAAACATCCTAGGGGCTGGAAAGATGGGTCATTGGATAAGATTGCTTGCTATGCAATCAAGGAAACCTGAGTTCAAATCCCTAGCACCCATGTGATAGCTTAGTCATGGTTATGGGTGCCTGTAGCATCAGCATTGTGTGTGGGGATAGGTGGATCCCAATAGATTTCTGGATAGTCAGACTGGATTCACTGAGAAAGACCTTGTTTCAAGGAGTAAGGCGGAGAACATCAGAGGAGCTACTGGGTCCCATGTTCTCGCCTCTGCTCATATATGCAGGGGCGCACACATATTCTCCAGTTACAGTAATCATACAACATTTTCTTCCTCACCAAAATGTCTTTTTTCTCTCTGTGCTTTTGATCCTGGGTGTCAAGGCATTTTTAGGCTAATAGAGCTGAAGTAAGCTAGTTTCCTTACAAGAACCAAGAAAGCCATTACTTTGAATCCTGGGACTCTGTAACTCTGCAGAGTATCTGTGGAGACTGTTCTCAGGTTTACCTGCCACAGAGGGGAAAGTCAGGAGGCTTGAGAACTTTGGGAAACACCTGCTTTCATAGGACAGTGGTCCACTGATGTGCCCCTGCCACTCTGTCTCTCTGAGAGAGATCTCAGCTGTGTTTATTTCTTGGCTTAGAGATGTGGTCACTTTGAGAAGCCCAGGTCAGATGGTTCTTCAAGACTGTAGAATGGAAGATTCAAAAGCAATTTACATTTCTTTCTTCTGTTCATTTTTTTTTTCAGAAAGATTTATATTTTTGTTTATTTTAAAGATAGTAATGGCTGCTGGGTGGCAGTGGTGCACACACCTTTAATCCCACCACTTAGGAGGCCAAGGCAGGCAGATCACTGAGTTTGAGATCAGCCTGGGTGGTCTACACAGTAACTTTCAGGACAGGCAGGGTTACAGAAAGAAACCTGACTCAAAAAGTCCAAAAAAAGAAAAACAAAATACAGGCTGCCAGGCATGGTGATATATATGCATTTTATCCCAGCGCTCAGGAGGCAGGGACCAGTGAATTTGAGACCAGGCTGGTATGTATAGAGAGTTCCAGGCCAGCCAAGGCTACATAGTGAGACCAGTATCAAAATAAGAAAGGAAAAAGGCTATTACAATCCATTGATAGCTTGTCTGTTTTGGGTTGACTCCAGCTGAGTTTTAGTGTCATGTTTTGAGGTTGGGCAGCTGTGTAAGAATGCTGCCTGCCTACAGCCTCACCTTTCATTGCAACAGACTTTTGTAGCCAATTGGAGTCAAAGCCTTCTATCTGGAGCCTTATCAGAGCTCTGGCCTTGAAAGGAATGTCTTCTTCCTAAAGCTTGTCAGGCAGCCCTGCTAGGAGTGGGATCTCTCCTCTGGTTGATTGAGCTGGGAGAGCTCTGCCTTGGTTTCTTCGTCAGCCCATTGACATATTTTTGGAAAGGTGTTTGGGTACGTTTTCTATGTGTGCATAAATATTTTCTTACAGGGAATGAAAAAGACTCGAGCAGATGCAAAAAAAATTGGTCCCCTCAAGCTGGCAGCCCTCAATGGACTGTCCCTGTCCCGGCTGCCCCTGCCTGATGAAGGAAAAGAAGCGTCCACCAGAGCGACAAATGACGAGAGGGTGAGTGCGCTTGTGCAGTTTTGGTGACTGTTCTTTCTAAGACAGTGTCAGAGTTGCACAGGAATGTTAGGGAATGCCATTATTTGGGTCATAGCTGGAGTGAGCGTGGGGCTCCAATGCCTTAAGTAATTTAGGCTTCCATGTCATGTTTTTTGCTCTGAAAGTTCTTGATTGTTATATTTCCTCAAAGTAAGAACATGTGTATAAGGGTACATGGGAAAGAAAGCAGACATTTTATTGAAAATTCATCTTGGTTTTAAATTAAAATTAAATATACAGAATTTAAAAAATTCTTTGTGAGGTGTCGTTTTAAGTTAAGACAGGTGTTCACCTCCTATAACTGCATCTCAGGGCTTACTGCTGCTTTCAGTATTTTACAAACATTCATTATAAGTCAGAGAACATGCTCACAGATTCTGAACTGGATTATCCTAGTGTAGGAGAATTCAACTCCTTAGAGATTACAAAACTGACCACAGGGTTGGACCTCAAGCTAGCAGACTGCCTTAGGCCAGCGTTCAACTTGCAACTGAGTTCCACATTGTACGTCTTGCCAACAACATTGTGTCTTTTGTTCTAATTTTTGTGACCTGTAAAAATTTTGGTTTGGTTTCATGTATAATTTTCGTATTAAAAGCACTAGGCCAAGCCAGGCGGTGGTAGCACACGCCTGTAATCCCAGCACTTGGGAGGCAGAGGCAGACGTATTTCTGAGTTTGAGGCCAGCCTGGTCTAAAGAGTGAGTTCCAGGACATCCAGGGCTACAAAGAGAAACTCTGTCTCGAAAAAACCAAAAAAAAAAAAAAAAAAAAAAGCGTGCTAGGCCTTCAAGCAGAAATGAAGATTTTAAAAGAACAGGAAGCTGTGGTGTGTGACCCTATGCTCTCTTTTACAGTGCAAGGTTCTGGAGCAACGGTTAGAGCAAGGCATGGTCTTCACGGAATATGAGAGGATCCTTAAAAAGCGCCTGGTTGACGGCGAGTGCTCAACAGCCCGGCTCCCTGAAAATGCAGAGAGAAATCGATTCCAAGATGTGCTGCCCTATGATGACGCGAGGGTCGAGTTGGTGCCAACCAAGGAGAATAACACTGGCTACATCAATGCGTCACACATTAAGGTGAGAAGAACATCCCAGATAATCAACTGCACTGCGGTTGGGGGCTGACTTGTAGACATGGTAAGATTTACACTGGGTGTCTATTGTGAAAACATCCCGTTTTGAGTCATTCCAGACTCAAGCCAGAGCCACGCCCACTCTGTGTGGTAGCCTTTTCACCCCATTGTTGCCGGGACTCAGAGCTTTCATTTGTCTTGAATCTGAAGACTCATTTTGGGCTTTTCGTTTCACATAGGAGCTGCAGAAACGGAACCACCAGTCTCCCCCATCACATAGCTGCGTGCAGAGGTTCATGGCTTGCTTTTCCTGGCCTCCCTTTTCCCAGCACTGGCGACCAAAACCAGGTCTCTGTGCTTGGCAGACCCTGGAGTGCCGAGCTGCACCCCAGCCCTGTGCCCTGGGACTTGGGAGGATGCTCACACAAGCTTTAGCTTACGAGGATGTTCCCTGTCCTTCTTCCTCCTGATCCGTCTGTAAAAGCACTCCACAGAACAGTGTGATGCTAGTGCTGGGCTGTGTTACCGTTGCTCCGTGCGAGGCAGCAGCCCGGAGCACTCAGCTCATTCCTGCTACTGAGAGTCTCCATTGTAGGAAGGAAGGAGAACTCTTACAGGGAGGGGCACCTTGTTCTTCCCCAGTTTTCTTCAGTCATACTTGGTAGCAACTTGACCTCCAAGGATTTCTGAGGACTTGGCAACTATGTATGCCGCTGCTTACTAGTTATCTATTGCTCTACCTACCTACCTACCTACCTACCTATCTTGGTTTTGGTTTTAGTATTTTTTTTTGTTTTTTTGTTTTTTTGTTTTTTTTGTTTTTTTGTTTTTTTTTGGTTTTTTTTGGATTTGGTTTTTTCGAGACAGGGTTTCTCTGTATAGCCCTGGCTGTCCTGGAACTCACTCTGTAGACCAGGCTGGCCTCGAATTCAGAAATCCGCCTGCCTCTACCTCCCAGAGTGCTGGGATTACAGGCGTGTGCCACCACCACCCGGCCAGTTTTAGTATTTTTGAGACAGGCTCTTGCTACATCTTCTTGGCTGGCCTGGAACTCTTTATATAGACAGGTGTGGCCTCAAAACAGTAGAGATCAGCCTGTCTCTACACCCCAGGTGCTGAGGTTAAAGGCATGCTTAATGGTTTTGAGGAATTAATGCACACACTGCCTTGCTTTTTATATGGCTATTATGTATTTAGAAACCAACCATGTCTTCAGATTAACTCATCTACTCTCTTATGGGTAAAATGGAATGGCATTGATTTTTTTTTTTTTTTTTGTGATGGTATTTCAGAAGTTCAGCTACCACTTGAGTCATGGAAAGAATATGAGATTTTAGAACTGGGCAGATTTGGTCAACTCCTAGATCTAGCAGTGATTCTGGGACCCCTATTTATTCAACCAACTGTATGATAACTTGTGCCCACTATACGCTGCTGCTGAAAGGGAGCCCAGTGAGAGGGCCCAGAGTCGGTGCTGGGGGCTGGCAGCCTTAGAGGGAGAATGTGTGGAACCCGGCTTGGCACAGGCCTTAATGGACACTCAGAAAGAAATGGGCGTTGGCAGTTACTGGCAGAGCACAGTTTAATCCAAGGTTTCTTGCCTGACAATCCAGCAGCTCCTTATTATGTTAGCATGGGGGGCATTCAATTGTGCCCCCCCATACCCCTCTCCAAGTGGGAACTTGGACTTCTGGAAGGTGATCTTGACTCAGTTCAAGATGGAGACCATTCTAAATTGAAGACACCACTTTTGTCATAGACGTCAAGGCGTTAGCTTAGGGTTTAACTTACTTGCTAATACTTTCCAAGCATATTTAGTATTTCACCATGGCAAATTGTGTTTGTGATTTAGGGTAGTGATATTGGTGTCACCATCACAACAAGAGTGGCTATTTACCTAGGACTTGTTATGTGCCGGATACCATCTACACTGAGTCTATCCTCACAGCCTCGTGGGCTGGGCTGTTACTGTATTTTGTAGATAAAAACTAAAATCGAGAGGTGAGCAGATGGCTCCGAGCCACACAGATGTCGTATGAACTGAAGGTACATACATTTATAAAGACGTCAGCAGCCACTCTGCGGAAACCATCGGTTTTCAGTGTGCCCACGAAGACATAGACAGCTGTCCGCACACAGTCCATGTACACATGCACACTAAGCTTTTAACCTTTTCTGATTTTAGGTCTCTGTCAGCGGAATAGAATGGGATTACATTGCCACACAGGGACCATTACACAATACCTGCCAGGACTTCTGGCAGATGGTGTGGGAACAGGGAGTCGCAATTATAGCAATGGTGACAGCAGAGGAGGTGAGTGCCTGTTCCCCTCACTTCATTTTTCCAAGTCTCCAAAGAGCTGCCAAGTTAATCTCTAGTGAAGACAGCAGGCGAGAGCGTGGCCTGATAGAGGCTGTGTGAAGAACTTCCCGGGCTGGGGCTTGAGCTGCTGCTGAGCTATGCTTGTCTTTAACAGGAGGGAGGCCGGGAGAAGAGCTTTAGGTATTGGCCACGGCTTGGTTCCAGGCACAACACTGTCACCTATGGAAGGTTTAAGATCACCACTCGCTTCCGCACGGACTCGGGCTGCTATGCCACTACAGGTCTGAAGATGAAGCACCTCCTCACGGGGCAGGAGAGGACAGTCTGGCATCTCCAGTACACAGACTGGCCAGAGCACGGCTGTCCCGAAGACCTCAAAGGATTTTTATGTAAGTGTCTTTGTTTATAGGCAGCTTCCTATGTGCTGGGTCTCACAAATTAGCCCTCTTTATTGTTTCGTGAAAGCTTTGGACTTGTTTTAAAATAATGAAGAGGGTTAACAGGAAATGGATTTGTAGGTGTGTGTGTGTTCGTCCATGTGCCACATCATGTGTGTGGAGGTCAGCATACACCTTGGGAAAGCACTTTCCCATTTCTTTCCACCATGTTATTCCTGGGCATTAAACTCAGGTTGTCATCTTGGCAAGTGTCCTTACCAGGGACACTTGGTGTCCTGCCAGTGCAGAAAGGCATGTTTAAGAGATGCCTGGCCTTGAACAGAACTCCACCGCTGACCGACATGTCTCCCCGGCTAGATTTGGCTGCGGCCCCCCACCCGCCTTCGGTCACCTTCGGGCTGGCCCTGGTATCTCTGTGCCCAGTGCCCTTGTCTGTGTTCTGCTCAGTGGACAGACTAAGATGGTTGCTGTTTTTATGTGCTGTCGTCCCTGAGGATTTTTGTATTTCACTGATTGTTCACAGCCTACCTTGAGGAGATCCAGTCAGTTCGACGTCATACAAACAGTACAAGTGAACCCAAAAGTCCCAACCCCCCGCTGCTGGTGCACTGCAGTGCTGGCGTGGGAAGAACTGGGGTTGTCATTCTGTCAGAGATCATGGTTGCCTGTCTGGAACACAATGAGGTGAGTTATGTTCAGCTCCATATTCCTGGTGGGACAGTGGGCACTGGGAAGGAGTCGGGCATGCGTTCTGAACACGTCCTAGGACTGTGGTGGCCACATGACGGATGATAAGGGTTGTTACAAAAGGCTCTGTCTTAGAGGTTCTCAGCTCTGACTGTCAGTAAAGACTGAGATGTCCTGTAATATAGAAGACCGTTCACGGTTGTCTTTTCTGGTGTTTTTCCACTGTGAGCTGAGTGCTTTGTTTTTCCTGTAACACCATTAACTCTCAGCATTGGTGCCAGCCAGCAGTCTGTGTGGGAAATGTTGGATTGATCCTAGCAGCACCCAGCACACTGTTTTTGTTGAATCTTAGAATCTTGTGAGATATGATTTATATGTAGCTGATTTGCAAGTCACTGTGCTGCAGCTAGGGACTGTTGGAGAAATAATCCACATGCACACTTTATTTGTAGCTAAAACAAATCAGATCTCAGCCCATCACGGAGGACAGTCTGTCTCCTCAGCAGACCTCTGTGAGGGTCGCAGCCTTCGCAGGGTTGGTTTCCCTCAGGAGCATTCTCTTCATGTGTGTCTCTCCACCAGGTGCTGGACATCCCCAGAGTGCTGGACATGCTGAGGCAGCAGAGGATGATGCTGGTGCAGACGCTTGGCCAGTATACATTTGTGTACAGAGTGCTCATTCAGTTCCTGAAGAGCTCCAGGCTCATTTAAACTCCAACACTGTTTTTTATGGGGACCCAATCATGTGAAGTGTTTACAGCTTTAAAAAAAAAGGAAGGAAGGAAAAAGGTGCAACTCCTCCTTTGTTTCCAGCAGTGCACGTGGAGATCTGAGCAGGAAGTGTGTATGAGGAGCTGAAGCAGCAGGCTAAGCAGGAGGCGGCTCTGGAGGCGGTGGCTCTGGAGGAGGTCTGTGGGACCTGGGCGGGACAAGGTGGTGGGCGTGTCCCCCCCCCCCCCCCAGCTGCACTTGCACATGGTCTGGAGATGGTGTTTTCTAGACAGTTCTGTCTTACTGAAGCTGCACCGCAGTCTGGCAATCATTAAGGCACACAGACTTCTATCTTAAACTATTTTTTGATAATGTAACTTTATGACTAAATAGGGCTTTTTCGTTTTTAGCTAGAAGCTGAACTTTTCTGCTGGACATCCACAGACTGTGTGGTTCCTGAGTAACTGTATTTAAAACCATTACCAGCTTTTGTTTAAGAACAAAAACCATGGGGGAACCAAGTGTTTTATTCATGAAATCCAAAACTAAAGAAAATCTAAAAGTGTTATTTTGAAACATAGAAAGCATTTTTATATTCAGAATGTTTTTTTTTAAAGTTATATATTTGTACCTTCTATATTTTCCAAATAAGAACTCAGTTTGTTGTGGTACCGAGTCAGTTAATGTAAAGTTGGGGATGGAGGCACATTATTTAAAAAATCTAAGAATCACATTCACTATTTTTTCAGTATTAATAAGCATAAAATGAGTTTGATTTTATTGATTGAAAATGAAGAAAGAGCAATTGCCTAGGATGGTTTCAAGCACTTTTTTTTGTTAAAAATGAGTTTAATATATGTGGCTTTATATTTAGACAACAGTGGACACTTTCAAAGAGAAGGGCTCTGAGTAGTTAGCTGACTGGGCAGGAGTAAGTGCGCAGGGTTCACGTGGAAGGCACAGTGCTCATGCGGAAGGCGTGGTTGCTACACAGACGCAGCATTACCTGTGCTCACACTGGAGCTGAGACGGAGGGGAATTCAGGGGGACTCAAGGCCTGCCACCCACCATGACTGGCTTTGTTTATTGGGGTTCTACCTTTTCCTCACAGAGAGTTCAGCTTTCCATTACCATAGAGAGTCCTGGAAAGGCTTCGCTCGCTTCCTTAGGTTGAAAGGAGGACATAGTTAACGTGAGGCTCCGTTCCCTAAACACAGCCCAAACTTGCAGGGCCACCGGAAAAGTTGTGGTGTTCCAGAGGTCCTTGAATTTAGCACCGTAATCCTGTCCTCACCCCAGGATCAGGTCGAGGTACTGGGCCTTCCGCTTCCATCCTGTTTGGGCACGTTCTCTACCGGTCAGAACCGGGTCAGGTTTGGAGTGGAAAGTGTCATTCTTGGCTCAGGCTCAGTTTTCTCTGGGAGAAGAGGACAAGCTGGCAGCCTTAACTGGGGCATGTCATGTCTGTGTCCGTGCCCCCGCACCCTGGGCTGCCACTCCACCGTGTAGACCTTCTAGAGTGTCCAGTCTAAGACTGGCTCCCAAATGATGCTGTCCTGCCATCATTCTGATGCGACTGTGCTGAGCACCACCCTCCATCGCAGTGTGTGCCAGCCCAACTAAGCCAGTGGACTCCAGGGGTGGTGCCCCAGGGTGGCATCGTGCGCTGTATTTCCCATCTCAAGCCACATGAAGGACTTTTCCTGAAGCTTTTCTTCCAATGGTACGTTGTTGAAGATGCTTTCCTATGACACTTAAACATTTGGAAATTTCCCACTGGCAAGAACATATTGTAAAGCAAGACTTTAATTAAAGAGTAATATATGGCATGCTTGTGTTTCTGTTGCAATACTTTGATAAGTAAATTCCTTCGGGGCAAAATTATACTGTTTAAATCTGTCACCCTTCAAATGTCGCACACTTGACATCGCATCTAGGGAACATTAATTTTGAACTTAATTATAGCTAGCAAATGAGAATTTCTGAGTGAAAATAACTCTACATTATTGCATTTAGGAACAATGTAATTTTCAAGGGCCAAATCAAAATTAGGGTTTAAAGGTTTACGGTGCCCGAGTTAAGAATGCTACTGGTCTGTCTGTCATAGTTATGCAGTGCTTCATGTATCTCTAAGGATTTTAGTTCCTTGATAGTATTGATGTCACGCCAAAATTACCAAGATGTACATTTCCACAAAAATAAGTTGTCAACCAGTGTCTTTACTAGTGACCTCGGCTGTTTCTGGCGTCAGCTCTGCTCACTACTGGAGGCTTTTGCTGAATTTTTGTTTGTGGTTTTGAACCTAAGCAGCCTGATTGTAGAGTGTAGACTGGAGTGTTAAAGCTGTGATTGGTCGTCGTTTTCCTCAGGAGCTCCTACTGTGAGGCATTCAGAAAGCCATGGACTTTAATATTTAAAACTTTTTGGCAGGTAAAACAGATGTGCTTCCTTAGAAACTTCCAGAAAGAGAGCTGTCTAGCTAGGAACAGTCGGGGAGGGCAAAGTTCTACACTCTGGGCTAACAACATGGCACGGCCAAGGTCATTTCGGATAGGCAGGTAGTCTTCCCTTTGTCTTGCAATGTCGACATACAAGTAAGGCGTTTGATATATATGCATTATATATGCATATAATATATAAATTATATAAAGTATATCTTGTATGTATAATATATGTTATATAATATATACAATATATAATATATACTATATTATATATAGTTTTATAAATATATTTCTTATTAGATATTTTTGTAAATATATATAATTTATATAAATATTGTTTATTTAAATATTTATATGTAATAGATATATAATTTATATAACATATATGAGTGTGTATATATACACACATACACACACATACATATATGTGTATATATATATATACATACACAGTCTCACTGTGTAGTCTGTGATGGACTGGAACTCACTCTGTAGACCAGGCTGGCCTTGAACTCCTTGAGGTCCTCCTGCCTCTGCCTCTTGAGTGCTGGGATTAAGGCTTTCACCACCATGCCTGATTTAAATTATGCTTTTAAAGAAAACACCCTTGCGTATAAATTTAGTAAGAAGAGAATGCATGAAACAAGATAAAAAGATTATTTACTTGAAATTCATTTTTAAAAACTAAACCCCAGATGGGTCTTTTTTGAGTGACGGTTGAGAGAACTTTTTATATTTCTGCTCTAGTAACTGAAATTATGTCCAGAAAGGGGTAGTGTAAAGTCCACACTCTGCAGGTTGGCTGGGTAGAGGATTTCAGAAAACACTTGATGGGTTCTTTGGTTGTGTAAACGGCATCATCTGGGCATTTCATCAACTCTCAACCATTCTAAAGGCTCATTGCACGTAAATGAGATCATCACATTTCCTTCTGCAAACGGTGCAGAGCTTGTGTTTACTCCCTTGGGTTGCCCCCCACAGCCATGGTGGAGGGGTGGGTTGGGGGTGTGAGGCCAGCAGAGAGGGAGGTGAAAGGTAGGAAGCAGTATCCACCCAATTTTCCTGTTGTGCCCTCTGGGAACACAGCGGCTGCTCTTACTGCTGCGCCTTGGTGGTGAGACAGGAGAATGAGCTCTCTGCCCTGGCAGGTCCGGGGAGACTGAGACTCATAGTTCAAGCCAGATTGGCCGGAGGTTCATAGGAAAATTCACAGAAGTGGTTCTCTCAGCATTTTCTGCAGACACCTGAATGGTGCACAGGTTACCGTAAGCCAGATGGGGGCTTATGGACTAAGCTAAGCTGCCTGAGAGCGTGGCTGTGAGGTGAGGCCAAACGGTGAGCTGGCAAAGGATGCTATGTTCCCCAGCACCTGGCCTGCCAGCTGGACTGGGATGGGAAGGAAAGTTTACAGCACCAGCAGAGGGGCACTGCCAAGAGCAACTGCGCCACCTGGAGGCCGCCTTTAGATCACCACATGGGTATAGGTAACAGGTCTTACTGACATTTCTAAAACCATTAAGATTGGTGAAGTGTAGCCAGGCAAATCTCAGCACTTGGGAGGCAGAGGCAGGCAGATTTCTGAGTTCGAGGCCAACCTGGTCTACAGAGTGAGTTCCAGGACAGCCTGCTCTATACGGAGAAACCCTGTCTCAAACAAACAAACAAACAAACAAACAAACAAAAAGATTGGTGATGTGTACTCTCAAAGAAGCTTGAATAATCTGGAGTTCATGTACAGTTTTCAATTGACGATTAAGCTAGGGATATTAATATATCAAGAATGTGCGTGCATGCGTGCGTGTGTGTGTGTGTGTGTGTGTGTGTGTGTGTGTGTGTGTGTGTGTTGCAGGAGTCAGGGAAGGAACCAGGATTCAGTGGAGCAGAGGTCATGGAAGGAGTGCTGCTTACCAGCTTGTGCTCCATGGTTGGCTCAGCCTTTTTTCCTCATACAACTCACCTGCCCAGGGGTGGCACCACCCACAGTGTGACGGTCCCACCCACATTAATCATTAATCAAGAAAATGTCCCACAAGCCAATCGTGATGGCTTTTTCTCAGCTGTAGTTCTCTCTTCCTAAATGACTAGCTCAGATCAGGTTGACGTAACCACCAGCCAGCGCAAGTGTCAGCGCAACACAGAGACACAGCGCTATTTAGCCATAGCCTTTCATGCCTACCGCCAAGGTTTCTCATATCTGTATCAGTGTCTTAGTGAATGTGGGAAGTTGCTGAGTGGGGAGGTGGAGCGACCTGTGCGTCAGCACTTAGATCTTAGTGGTGGCGTGGGGTAACGAGCAGCTGTTTGATTGGATTTAAGGCCATACAATAGGAGGTAAGTCATGCCTGGTACTGTAAACCTAGCCAACTACCCTACCCATGGCTACTGAGGCCATAGAATCTGGACAGCCTACTCATGCCACCTTCCTAAACTTGTGTATAGCCCTGGCTATCCTGGAACTCAAGTCTGTGGACCAGGCTGGCCTCAAACTCAGAAATCCACCTGCCTCTGCCTCCCAGAGTGCTGGGATTACATGCGTGTGCTACCACTGCACGGCCTACATATTCATTCTTAAGTCCACAGGTAAGTATAGACCTCACCACTCATTAAACAACTGCATATTGCAGGAATTTCTATTACAGAAAGACACAATGTCAAAATGCAGAGAACTACTAATCACGTGCCACCTGGCCGTAGTTGATGTCACACAATTCCTCCACCAAATCCCAAAGCTTAGGGAGGGTGAGGAGATAGGACCCAGAGGACCAGGACGTCTGCTGTGAGATTATGTTGTCTAATCCAGTAGCAAAGTTGAAATCATGAACTCTCAATAGACGGCTGCTCAAACAAGACCTGACCAATGAGAACACCAGCTGACCTCTCAAGGTAGATGGGAGAAATCCTGTGTCTAGATGAAGAGCTATAGGCAGTTTATGACTAAGAGGATAGCTGACCTTCCTCAGGGACAATGGCTTCCTAATTCCTTATCTAAAACCAAGTGGTCAACCAGAAAAACATTGATCAACACTAAATGAATTCTGCAAGTTGTGTTTTTTATATACTTATTCATGTATGTGTGTATGTGTGTGTAAAAAGGGTGGGGTATGTGAGGGGCTTTGAGGCTTGGAGGGGGAGAAATTATATATATATGAATAAAAAACATATAAAATGTGTGTATATAAATTATAAATATTTTGGTAAAGTTTGAATATCAATGATTCACTACTACAGCAATTTGCTTGAAAAAAGTTAGTCTTAATAACAAGATTAAAAATGTAAGAAAAGAGCGGGGTGGTGGTGGCTCACGCCTGTAATCCCAGCACTCTGGGAGGCAGAGGCAGGCGGATTTCTGAGTTCGAGGCCAGCCTGGTCTACAGAGTGAGTTCCAGGACAGCCAGGGCTACACAGAGAAACCCTGTCTCGAAAAAAAAAGAAAAACAAAAGTAACCAAAAAAAATTTATATATATATATATATATAAAAGAAACCTTAAACCCATATGAATTAAACAATATTTTACTACATTCTCCTTTTAAAACTGGGAATTTGCGCCATGAAAAGGAGCTTTCCTGCATCTGTTCCTTAACCATTTGCCTCTAAATTTTACCCTAGCCTCCTTAGGATATGAATGAATTAGCTGTTAGGCAGCCAGTGACCAGGGGATCCAAAGAGATGGCTACTTCCACTCAAGGAACGTACCTTCTAGAGTGTGGACAGTATTGCAAACTAACACAGTACATACTGCAGGTTCTAGCTCTCGCATCACAGGATACCTACCTCGGAAGAGCTAAGAACGGGCCCCAGGGGCAGCTTGGTCAGCCCCGGGGCCAAAGGCACTTTGTTGTAGAAGAGTAGAGAGAGGGAGAGGGAGAGGGAGGGGGAGAGAGGAAGAGAGAGAGAGAGAGAGAGAGTGAGAGAGGTTATAGAAAAGTAGAATCCGGTGGGCATGGCCATGTGGAGAGAGGGGGAAAGGAATGGGGAGAGAGGGGGAGCAGGGGACAAGAGCAGAACAAGAGAGTAAGAGAGTAAGACGATGAGAGAGAGGGGGGACCAAGCAGTCCCTTTGATAGTGTGGGCTAGGCTATCTGGCCGTTGCCAGGTGACTGTGGGGGTGGAGTCCAGCCAGAATACTAGTGGCTTGGGACATTGCCCTATGTGACTGAAGGCCACAGAATTATGGAGTTGAGGGCCTCATGGTGTCAGGAGCCCAGTGTCTGGAGTGTAGCTAACGGGGTCCGTCCCTTGTAGATTAATTTACTGGGTCTCCGGAAGTTAAGCCTCGCTCAGCCAGAACACAGACTGCCTTTCACGGTCCAACAGCTTAGAGCTCCAGGGATTGCAGAAGGAAAAATACTTGGAGCACAAGCGTGAAGACATGCAGAGGCAGAAGAGCAACCGGTGGGGTGGCCTAATGCCTCAAGTGGGAAGGAGAGACATGAACTGGAAGGAAACAACTTCAACTCTAAACATGCTTAGAAGTAGACACACTTTAAAGGCGCAGCTTGCGGGTGTTTCACATGCTGCCAGTTTACGTAAGATCACGGTGCTGTAATTAAACCCATCCAAAGGTTGAGAATCAGAGGCTTGAGACTTCAGGTCACAGATCAAACCTAGGCAATCTCATGAGGCATGCTCAGCCCAGCTACGAGCCTCAGGATAGAGGTGGGCCATACGATTGAAATGGAGATATTACTTAAAGGGTCTAAGTCCGCTTTTTCTAAATCCATTTTTCATAACCTTACATAGTTTTTGGGATACCCAAGAACCATTTTTTTATTTATTTTTATTTTTTAAGATTTATTTATTACATATCAAATGATGTCCAAGAAGGAAGGAGAGGCCCCTGGTCCTGGAAAGGGTCAATGCAGCAGTGTAGGTAGGGGAATACCAGGACAGGGAAGCGGGAGGGGGTTGATCGGGGAACGGGGAGGGAAGAGGGCTTATGGGACTTTTGGGGAGGGGGAACCAGGAAAGGGAAAATTATTTGAAATGTAAATAAAGAATTTACATTTTTTATCTAATAAAAATAAGATTTATTTATTTTATTTATGAGTACACTGTAGCTGTCTTCAGACACACCAGAAGAGGGCAACAGACCCAATTACAGATGGTTGTGAGCCACCATGTGGTTACTGGGAATTGAACTCAACCTCTGGAAGAGCAGTCAGTGCTGTTAACCGCTGAGCTATCTCTCCAGCCCCCCAAGAACCAGTTTTAATATTTCTTTATAACAATTCATCTTTTAAAACAAAATTGAAGAGAAACTAAAGGATAATAGCAAAATGTCCTAAGAAACATACATATTAGAATGGGTGAGAGCTACACACACACACACACACACACACACACACACACACAGAGCAACAGAGGATGAAGCAGTCAGCTTGGGGGCGTCTGGTGAGGGGCAGTGGATAAGGATCTGCTGTGTAGCTACTGCTGAGTAAAGATGGAGCTGAGGAATGGAATACAAGTGGGTGGATGTGGAGTCCAAGGCTAGCCCAAGAGCTAAGATGAGAAGCATGGGGAAAGATGCCATTAACACTTGATCTTAGTCAAAGGCTCAGGGGCATAAAGGTGCTGCTTTGAAAGGTGCTGGAGATGGGGTTCAGGTGATAGAGTGCTTGCCTAGCATGCATAACAGCCTCTAGAACTGAGCATAGCCTTTAATACCACCATTGGGGAGGAAGAAGCAAGAAGGTCAGAAGTTCAAGGTCATCCTCTGCAAACACAGCAGTTTCAGACAAGCCGGAGCTACAAGACCCTGCCTTAGAAGCTGAGAGATTTCCAGAGGCTTGAGGAAGGGATGCATTATGGGGCGGCAGACATTGGAGTAGGAGACTCCGCCTCAGCACTGCGGTTTGCTCCCAGGTTAGCTTGTCATCCTCAAAGCAAAAGCATCCACTCCCTATCTCCTGCAGCAACACGACAACTTAGCACATTACAGCGGCTGAATATCCAATCATATTATTGTAAATAGTTGAAAAAGACAACCAAGAGGCTAGTCTCTCGAAACACTGTTTTCATCTTGTGTGGTTTCTGGTTTTTGTTTGAAACAGAGTCTTCATTACAGGACAGGCTGGTCTCAAACTCATAACCCTCCAGCCTCTGTACATTATAAGATGTAATATTTTAAGACTGCCCCAGATTATAAACCATTTCTCAGTGCGCATGAGATCACTATGTTGGATCAAATATGTTCTGCTGAAAAGTGACTTTAGAAGTGGTGGTGGAAAGAGCCTCTGGTAACCCAGGGTTCCCGCCTTGCACCTGCACTCCTGTGTATCACCCCCCCATCCCTGAAGAGTGCGAGAGACCTGTGACTTGCCTGCTTCTAATAAAAAAGAATTACGGCAGAAAGTGACAGCAAAGTATCTGTCTTGCTAGCAATCTCTGTAGTTCTCCTTTGCCTTCGAAGAGCAGGCAGCCATGGTGGGACCTGCCTAGGGACAGTGCACGTGGCAGGAGAAGGCAAGTAGCCACCCGTCCACCAGCCACCCAAAACCCAATGCAACTCTCAGATCTATTGTGTAACAAAACGAATTCTGCCGGCAACTGAAGTGTAGAAGCAGCTTCTCCTCAGTCAAGCTTCCTGAAGATATCACGGCCTGATACCACCTGGGCTGTGGCCTTTGAACCTGAGTAGAAAACCCATCACTCTGCATTTCAATTCTTGAACCGCAGACTATGAGATTAATAATAAATATGTGGTCTTTCAAGACACTAAATTTATTACATAGCATTGAAATTACAGAAACTTAATATGTCAAAGGGAATAAAAAAAAAGAAGAAAAGTAATATTGAGTTACTGGCCACATGGAGTATTTATTAATGAAGATCCAAAGGTCAGTCCTCAATGCTCATTTCCATGATTTTTAGAGTTGATAATTCCTTATCATGATTACTGCCACCTTCGATGCTGGGGAATGGGACAGATGGGGACAGTGATGTGCTCAGACAACAGAGTTCCCTGGAAGTCTCAACCCTTTCAAAGTCACTGTCACCTTCGATGACGTCCACAGAGGTTTCCTGGTCTATTAAACTATCAGAAATACTTGGATTGTCTTCATCCCAGGGTAAGGCTTCACGATCTGTCTCATCATTGATCTGCTGGATTATAACACCTTCTGAGGGCTTGGCTTTATGGGCGGGTAATAAGAATTCACCCGGTAGAGAGAACATCTTGTGACCATCCTTGGGCACAGACGACAGCATGTCCAGGGCCTCCTGGTACTGCTGACGCTCATGGTGACTTACCATTTCTTCATCACTTATATATTCGCTTTCTCTTGAAATCAGAGCCTTTTGAAAATGAAGTTGATTCAACATTCTGAAATGTTTTTGCTTTGCTGGATCTTCCTCAGATATGCAGCCCAAGTCAACCTTCAGCCCATGCAGCAGGTAGCGCATCTTCCCCTAGGATTGAGGGAAAAGTGATTCTGAGGATCATTACATTAGCTAAACTATTAAAACCAAACTCTTCCATCTGCAGTGCTGCTAGTCTCAGAGGATCAACACTTTCACAGCCCTGCCCCTTCCCCTCATAAAAAGCACAAGGGAACATGCCTGTTTCAAATAAAATAATTCTTTTAGAGAAGAGAAAAATGTTAAATTCCAAAGAAAGACAAACAAACCTCCTCCAAATGATGTTTATTTTTCTTTATATGTCGCTCAAACAGTCGTTCTAAAAACCTACAAATGATAAAGAAAAATATTAGTATCATAAAACCAGATAATTCACTAAATGTAAAATAGTTACACAATGTGAAAACTGACAAAGGTTGGAAAGTGGTTTTCAGATGAATGGTTTTCTCTGTGAAGCTAGAAACTAATCCTTCCTGCTCTGTCAAGTTCTCTAACCTGGCAGGCAGCCTGGCTTCTGTTATGCATTTGTTTTAAGTTATATAACAGATGCCAGTCTATTGAAGGATTGTATACTATTTATGTTTCTGTGGATGTTTTAGGTGAGGAATAGAACTACCTACAAAGCTCTCTCCCCATTAGACACACAGACACTAAAAGCCCCCTGGGCCCTTCACCAAATCCTACAGAAAATGCTCTTACAGAACTGGTTAGTGTTGGCTCCTAAAGTATACATTCTACTGATGCCAAGCCTACAAAACAACCTCCAAATCAATGCCAGGTATTCCTGCTGAGCATAGCTAGCTATCAATCAGTCTGCCCACTGGCAGGGTCTCTTATGTAGCCCTGGCTGGCTTGGAACTCTGAGCAGTCCAGGCTGACCTGGAATTCAGAGATCTGCCTCCTTACTAGGATTAAAGGCGTGTACCACCACGTCTGGACCACAGCAACAATTTTACCTCTTCCTGCCAAAGTCAGGATATAAAGGCCAGGGGAAAACATGGTAAAGATGAGAAATTACATCTCTAGGATGAGTTTCCTTTCCCTAAGGTTACTGTCCCTTCAGAAAATTTAACTGAGATGCAAAGGTCACAATCCCTTCAGAGGATTTAACGGAGAAGCAGGGAGTGTATTTTTTCTACAGCAGGCCCAGTATCACACCAAGGTATTCACAAGTCTCCTGGAAACAACTAATTTCCTTGGTCACCATCACTCATGTGTGTAAAAGCCATGCAGTAACCCAGGAGGCCTGGGTTATTCTAGCATCTTTCAAAGACCCAGAAATTTGTATCCTACTCTATTGCTACTACTAGCATTCTGGAATTGCATGCCTGGACATTGTTCAGTGTTTATGTATTTCCTCAAGCTGGGATTAAATAATACATATTATCTGGGTATAAGCACGCACGCGCGCGTGCACACACACACACACACACACACACTTTCTTATCAACGAGATGCATGTTGAACACATTTCAGAGTGAAGAACTCCATCCTGCACCATTTAGTTTCTTTTTCAGTCTGGTTCTGTTTGGTCTTATGAACCAATGTTAAAAAACAAAACAAAACAATGTTAAAATATAAACATTTAGGAAAACATGTAAATGCTATGCAAATTTTGGGGTTGTATTAAGAAACATAAAAGTTACCATTTTAACCATTAAAATGTGGAGACCAGCTGGGAAGTGGCTCTCTGAACTGTCTGTCTCACCTTGAAACTTAGAAACTCCTTATGCAGTTTTAAAGTTTCTAGTTTCATATGTGTATATGTGCATGCCTGTGTACACACTCAGGGTCAAGAATGGTGTTTGTGTCTCTCACTCTCTGCCTATTCCTGTGAGGCCAGGGTTCTCCTCAACTGGAGCTCCTGTTTTTAGGTGGGCTGGCAACCAGCAAACCCTAGACTCTTGTCCCTGCCCCTGCCAACCCTGCACGAGACCATGCTTGGCTCACGATGTGGGTGCTGAGATCTGAACTTGGGTCCTTGTGGTTTAATAGCAAAAGTGCTCTTAGCCCTGAGCCATCTCACCAAGCCCCCATTAAACATTAAAAAACAAAAAAATTAAAAACAAACAAAGCAAGGAAGTAGAGTGCTGGTACATTCACTCCTCATCTTTTTATTCAGTGACAAAAGTGTCTTCCTTCATTAAAAGGCAACCCTGACGTAGGGATAGAAGTAGCCACTGTGATGTCTGCAGTTGAATCTTATGACTGAAAAAGTATGGCATGTTCTTGGAGTCCTGTGCTCTGCTACATGCAGAGGAACCCCATGCACGTGCATTTTAGACAAAGCGGTATTTGAGCTGCACAAGGCACACAGCTTCTTTAAGTAATGCAATAGCTAATATGGCTTTGCAAACTCTCCATTTCACATTAAGTGACAGACAGTTTCTAATTTGTCCTTATTAGATCTTCTATAAGATGTAGTAAACACGTTTGTGGACTGATAAGATGGCTCACCAA
Source organism: Apodemus sylvaticus (assembly GCF_947179515.1). Taxonomy (NCBI): domain Eukaryota; kingdom Metazoa; phylum Chordata; class Mammalia; order Rodentia; family Muridae; genus Apodemus; species Apodemus sylvaticus. The sequence continues at coordinate 23,888,132 of NC_067477.1, forward strand.
GTAAAGGTACTTGCCACCGAGCCTAGTGATCTGAGCTCAGTTTCTAGGACACACGCAGTAGGAGAGGACGAACTCCCGTGGGTTGTCTTTTAACCCTACAGCACACTCTGGGGCATGTGACCACACACTTACATATATAAAGCACGCTCTGGCATGTGACCACATATATACATATATAAAGTATGCTCTGGCTTGTGACCACATATATACATACATAAGGCATGCTCTGGTATGTGATCACACACATACATATATAAAGCACTCTGCCATATGACCACATTTATACATATATAAGGCACGCTCTGGCATGTGACCACATTTATAGATATATAAGGCACGCTCTGGCATGTGACCACATTTATACATATATAAAGCATGCTCTGGCATGTGACCACATTTATAGATATATAAAGCATGCTCTGGCATGTGACCACATTTATACATATATAAAGCATGCTCTGGCATGTGACCACACACATACATATATAAATGTACTAAAATTTTGAAAACTGTTTTTTGATTCCCATTACAGTTTCTGATAGCAAAGTGTAATCAGGAAGGCTATTCAGATAGAAAAAATTCAATTTCTTATATATTCTGATATAAGCTAGATATTATAATATTTAAATAAAAAAATCTTGTTTTCTATGGAGTGTTGACAGTCTTTATAATCTATCAATTATAAGAATATGATCATAAAAACAATATAACTTTTTGCAACCTTATAAGTAACTTTAAAAAAAAATCATATAGTATGAAATGTACCTCTTAACTACCATACACATTAACAACAACAACAAAAAAAACCTCTAACCTGTTAGAAAATAAACCAAGTTTCAAGATTTCATCTGTTACATTTTCCATGAAACTCAGGTACAGCAGCTCTTCCTCACTGCAGAGAACACAGAGAGAGCATCAGAACTGGTGCATGGTGAGAGAGCCCGGCAGGAAGGTCCAGCTCTCCTGTCACAGGGTCTGCGACCTCTGAGGGCAGGGAATGCTGGAAAACAAATCTATGTTTTCTTATGTTCCAAAGGAAAATAGTGAAAGTGAGAAACTAGCACCCAACAGAGTAAAACTCCAGCAAAAAAACTGAGAGGTGTCACCGGGGAGCAGGGGTGGGCCGAGTGCTTACTGAATCCTGCCTATCATCTTGTCTTTAAGCTATTATAATAGTGTTCATTTATTATACTCTTTAGTATCTACATTGTAGTACCTATTACAAGGGTAGGATTCTGTTATAATCGATTGTACTTAGCCAACTTGAATGAACTAATTAGGGTGAGGTGGCTGTGTAAAACCACTGTGTTTTAAAACCAAACAACAGGAACTTGCTTAAGAACAACCAGGCTTGGAAATAAATGTAACTATAAAATAGATTATTTTCTTGAAGAAATGTAACTTAAACCTGTAACCTAACCTTTGACACCATGGATGACAGGGTATGCCTCCCAAACCACCACAGAGACCCTGGGTTCCACACCATCCCCGCAGGCTTCTTTACTGTCTTAATTTATAAATAAGGCAACAATTTTACACACAAGTTATTAGAAACTATTAGTAGATGCTATTAACTTAGGGAGACATTTCTACTGAAGATAAAGTGCCCTAGGCTCCTCCATCAGCACTGATTGCAGCTGGGAGGAGAGAGATGAGCGCAACCTTAAATTATCTCGGTTCCCTCAGTCTTAATTCTGCTTCCCGCCACAGTATGAGGAGGTTGACATGATCTTACTCAGAGTAGGCTTTGCTGTCTGGAGAAAACTGTGTGGACAGTTTACAGGGTGTCCTAGAAAGAGAGAGAAAGGTAAAATATCTTAACAACATAAAAGGTTGGCATATATTGTGACTGGTATTCTACATTAGCAATTATGTGCTTTGGAATTTCTGTCTGTGCACTTTCCTCTCCTGATTTAATTCTGTGGGTCCGTGCATGCCTGCGTGTGTGCACATGTGCATGAGTTTCAAGGGCGGGGAAGGGGAACTCAACCTACTTGTGGCCTTTGGCTGGGTCTCCCTAAGGCAGGCCGGAGGGGGGAAGCTGGGCCCTGAGGGTGTGTACACTCCTTGCTGCTCCCAAACACTGCTGTGGAGCTAGCATGCCTTTCCCCTTTGTCAACACATTAGCAAAACTAATCTAACCTTTATTGAACATTTTTATAAAATTCCCTTAGTAAGACTAACAGTGCCATAGAATTGTGCAATACTAATATATATTATCACATGTAATTAAACTAGTACTTAGGAGAGGTGCTGTATGTCCATTACACAGGAAAGCAAATAGACAGGGTTTCACTCCAGCCTAGGTTGACCTCCGACTTGCAGTGATCCTCCTGCCTCAGCGCCCCTAGGTTCAGATCCAGGTGTGAGGCTGCCACCCACCTTTCTGAGGACTGCTGCAGAATCCCATCTTTAATACTGTCCCATGCTAAGTTTTGTCCTTGTGAGGGTAAAGGAGCTATTTTGTCTTCAGCGCCATTTCTCATGTAATTAGGTGCCTGGAAGTAGAACAAAAAGAATACATTTTTATTTTGTTTCAAAAGTATATTGTAAAAAAAAATAAAACAGCAAATCTTAATGAAAATGGAAACACGAAAGTCCCTGATACATTAAAACAAAAACACTTGAGAATCGGTTACCTGGTCAGCATTTTAAAGATGAAATGACTTCATTTTTATGTTAATGAGAAACATTTTAAAGAGTATTAGAAGTCATAAGTCACAGCTGGGGCAGGAGTTTGTGTATGTAACCAGCTCTGAGAGCCAGGAGCAGAGGGTCACAACTCTAGGCAGACCTGGGCACCTGATCTCTCTCTGCAAGTACTCGGCAGCCACGCTATCTTTTACATTCTTATTTGAGATAAGGGCTCACTTGTAGCTTTAACTGTCCTGGAACTTGCTGTGTAGATGAGGTTGTTTTTGATTGTCTCCCTAGTGTCAGGATTAAAGGCGAGCCCCTACACCTGGCTATCTCTGAAAGCGCCCATCTTGTCTGATCCCAGAAACTAAGCAGAGTTGGTCTGGTTAGTACTTGGATGGGAGACATCATCCCCTACACATACACATGTGCACACCCATATCAAAAAAAGAAAAAAGAAAAAGATAGAATTAAAATCCATGAACATGATACAAATTTGTAGCTTTTATGTAAATTTGAAAAAAGTCCATGATTAAAAAGTGCATCTGTGTGACACCCAATACGTCACACATGAAAGCAGCCACAGCAACAGTGCATATGAACACTGTTAACAAACAAAATAAGGTTCTGTACCTGAGCAGAATCTTATGTGTCACAAACCTGGCAATACTTTATTTGCATTATTTATAAAGTTACATTTTTTCTTTTCTTTCAAACAGGTCTTCTGTAGCTCAGGATGTCTTAGAAATCCCTTTGTGCCTGAGGATGACTTTTAACTTCTGACCATTCTGATTCTCATTTCCGAGTACTGGAAGTCCAGTGTACACTACTGGGGTGGGAGAATGGCTTTGTGGTTAAGAGGACCTAGACTCAGTTCCCAGTGCCCACCTGTAACTGTCCTTAACTCCAGTCAGGAGATTCAGCACCTTGTTCTGTCCTCTGTGGGACCAGCCATGCACATGGTACACAGAAATAGATGTACGCAAAACATCTGTACACATAAACAAAACAAAACAACCAACCAAACAAACAAACCATGGTAGCACATGCAGAAGCGGAGCTGGGCCAGCTTGGTTTACATAGATATACCTTGTCTCAAATTGAAAACCCAAACAACATCAAAAATGAAGACAAAAGAAAGGAACAAGCATGCACTGCTACAGCATCATTGCAGTAGAGCATCATGCAGTATAGCATCACTGCAGTAGAGCATCATGCAGTATGGCATCACTGCAGTAGAGCATCATGCAGTATGGCATCACTGCAGTAGAGCATCATGCAGTATAGCATCACTGCAGTACAGCATCATGCAGTATAGCATCACTGCAGTACATCATCATGCAGTATGGTATACCAGCTTAGTTCACGCTAGGCAAGTACTCCACCAAGTAAGTGACACCCCAAGCCCTACGAAGCTGACTTATGTAAACTGTTCTAGAAGTATAAAGTGTAAAGTGTAGTTAAAACCTCACTAGCACTCTCAGCTCCTACACTACTGTAGGGACCATCCTTTTCTTGAAGGACTAGGAACATTTGGATCCCAATGGGCTCCAATAAACTGGGCTCCTTAATGTTTTCACTTGCCACTGTCACTGTAGCGATGGTGACAGTGATGTGTGCATGTTGACTGTGTGAGTGCAGACACATGCATGTGCATACCACAGTGCACATGGAGAAGTCAGGAGGCACTTTTGGGAATCACTTTTCTCCTTCCACAGTGGTTCTGTGCTAAGTGCTTTTGCCTAAGGAGCAGTCTTGCTTCTCTAGGTCAATGTACTTAGTTATCTACAGGTCTAATTATCTTCATAAAAACTCAAGGGAAAACCAGACATTGTTTATGAAGCCTTTCCCAGGCCAGGAACTTTACCTACTTTGCCTTCTCCCAAGGACCCTGCAAGGTCAGTTAGTTTTTTAGGAAGACACTTGGCTCTCAGAGGATATTGTCTCTCTGAACTTTAAGTGACTCTTCTGTCAAAAAATGATCAGTAGCTGAGATGTAAACCCATCACTTTCTACCCATTTTCAGAAAAGGAAAAGGAAGTTAAGTGTGATTAATTTGTTTTTGTATCCCTAAATCTGTCCTTGACATTTAAATATGCAAACCATGTTTATGAATAATAAATTTAAGCTAGAACATAAATATATGATTGAAATTATCCAAATTGAGTTTGCCTGAAAAATCATATTTAAAGCTATGATGTGTTAAGATAAATCATTGCTAAACATTCAAATACACAGTATAATAAAATTTATAAAAATAAAGGCAAAAACTTAAGAGAATGTTATCTACTGATTCTTATATGATGCCTGATTTATAATAGAGTCATGGACAATTCTATAAAATATTCAAGCACTGAAAATCCAAACTTCTATGTAGCTTTGATACCTTTAGGAACTTGTCTGTTTTGTGTGTATGTCAGGGGTGGCACCAAACCCAGCCCTGTACATCCTAAGCAGTTTCTCTACCACTGAGCTATAGTCCCAGCCCTTGGTTATTTTGGGACACAATGCTGCTACATATCTCAGGCTAGACTCCAATTGGCTGTATAGTCCATGATGGCCTCAAACTCATGTTCCTACCTTTACCAAGCACTGGGATCATAGGCAAATGTCACCAAGCGTGGTTCTCAGAATCTGTATATTTTATTCATCCACCCGTTCAGCTAGCCAACCAGCCAGTGAACCACTGGTGCTAATAACAAATGATTTCCTAGATTTGGTAGGATCCATCTGGCCATTTGGAGAGCATGGTCACCACCTGCAAACTGTCACATGTTGACTGTATTATATTTAACAATATAAGTGTCTCTTAGAGGTCACTCCTCATAGTCATAATAGCTGTGTGCATTCTACACAAGTCAAAGCCCTACAACTCCAAAGATCTCCTGTTTAGTACCTGTTTGGTGTTCATTTCGGAATCCTTTGAGCTCTGATTTTCAGCTGTCCCAAGCTCAGAGTTAAAGCTACAACATTTACAAAGAAACAGTTGTTACTTCTTTATAAACACAGTGACAACAAGCTTTACTGTCAAGAAAAAGTATCGTATAAGCAAATAAAATCTAAACTATTTTTTTAAAAATGTGTAATTTCTAATTACGTGTCTGAAAAGAGACATGATTTGGTTCACATATTCATCCTTTTCCTTACTTGAAAAGTAGATTTCAGTTAACTATATAATGAGGTAAAAAAAGTGAGACTATAAAATTTATAAAGATATGATAATTTTTGCATCTTTCTACTTTTACTGATTAAACTTGATCTTTGATAATTTCACACAAGTAGTCATTCTGTTTACTGCCCCCTCCAGCTCCTCCCCACCACAGCTATCGACCCTCCCCCCACAGTCCTGAAAACTGTGGCCTGCACCCCAGTTTTGTGTCATGCTTGCACAGAGGCCATGCTGGTCTCTGTCTCACTTGTTTTAGTATCTGTGCTGCCGAATCTGACAGGGTTTCTTCACTCCTCCTCCAGTTGATGGTTTCTATTACAGATCCAACTCCTTTGTAAAATTAAATAATGCAGATGAATTTACTTTCATTGCACCCCTTGACTGTAGTGATAAAACAAGTCTTACAATGTTTGACTTCTTGAACAACTAAAATGTAGAGTGAAATAAATTCAATCACTTTGCCAACTTACTGCAATGTTTAGCATGACCCATCTACTACAGGAGAAGGAAACCCTATCAAGGCAAATCATACTAAATTTCCAGATGTTCTCTCAGCTGTCATGCCTGCAGCTGTTACCATATCAGCTGTGAACCTGTGCCAGGAAGAGACACAGGGAACTGGACAGGATTTTAATTTCCCCTTTGGGCTTCACTGTTTTACCACTGTTCTCATTAATACATATATAAAGCCACCATATCTGGTAAGATATCTTAAAACTTCTCTGGAAATGTAACATTTAAAGATATAAAAGGTTCAAGAACTATGTTTACAGCAATAACATATAGCACTCATACTTATAAGACCTCAATAAATCTAATAACTTAAAAAAAAGTCACTGCACTGCTTCTAAAGACCCATTGGAAAGTCTACTAACTCATTTCAATGGAAAGGCCCAGCCGGACCTCAGGGCTGGCATATCAAGTGTACAACAGAGAAAGAAATACTGCTTAGTAACCATTTCCATTGACTCGCTGGCCTTGCAGTAGCTGGACATGCCGTACAGACCTGCTTAATTCAGTTTGGGTTTCAGCTTCCATCCGCTGATCTGAAAAGTCCTTCCTTCTTTTGGCAGGTGTGTAGTAGCGGTACTGTGATAGGAAGGACTTTGCTTCTGTTTTTAAAGTTCGTGGAGTGAATGGCGATTGCTTGTTAGAGAAGAGGTCGGAGTGCTTTTCCAACAGATCTCCACTCGGGGTCTTGGCGATGACCACCTGGAACTGGTGGGCGCTCCTCGGCCGCCTGTCACAGCCATGACCACAGCCTGAGAACCTGGGTGGAGAGGTGCTGGGGTGCTTCAGGGTGCCATTCATGAACATTTTGTTCGGTTCAGGAAGACTTAATTGCAGTCCCTCTGAAGAGGGGATGAGTGACTTCGAAAATGATGGATATCTTGTCATTTCTTCTTTTAACACATCCTGGTCTTGTGGTTCCCCTGAGTGCTAAGAACATTTGATATGACAGTCATCAGTTGCACTGTCACTGGGGAATCTTGGGACTAACTTATACATGTATCTTGGCTCTAACTGAACACTTTTTCTTGCAGTGATGGGGCTGGATGCCAGGGCCTTGCGCTGTCAGGCATGTGTTCTTAACACTGAGATGTCTTCCTAGCTCTATTCTTATTTTCTAGAAGAAAGGGGGGTGTTGGCTAGAATCACAGATACAAGATAATCTACTCTTTAATATTATATATTATCTATTTTAAAAATTTATCTGGAAAAACTATCAATTTTAGAAATTGCTTATAGCACAAGGAATCTTAAATTGATCTTAATTCCTTTCTTGATAATGTACTGGTCATCTAACTCACAAACTGATATATCTAAGTAAGGAAACTCTATGACTATTTCCTAAGTGGGTCTAGACACATAATTTCCTTTCCAACCTTTCTTTCCCAAAATAAAAGACAGAATGAGTATTGTCTTAAATCCTGAGGCCTTAATTTCAGCACACTGGCTTTAAAAAGTGCTCAGTGCTCCCAAACTAGGCTCATATTACTGTTGGTGTACAAAAAGCTTGTCTCTTTGGAAAGAAATTTCTGAATCCTATAGAACTATTAATTAATAACCATAAGAATTATTTATACTCAGAAGAATGGTGTACACTGAACCCAGAGTAAGGAGAACTACATAAGGCATTAGGTTGACTGTAAAAGGGAACTCTATCAGTGTAAGGTTTTACTAAATGAAATACCAAAGAGAACTTTTAAAGACAGAAATACAGAGGCTGGGGGCCACTGAGATGGCTAAGTATATGTGATTTGCTGTACACTGTTTCTGTGATTTGGATTTACGTAAAGTTCATGTAAAGAACACCTACCCAATTTACAATCACAGAACAACTGAGTAATGTATCTCTTTCATGGACAATAGCAGAAGAAATGATGGACCAAGACCTTACAACTGACAGATACTCAAACACTTGAAAACAATTCAGTTGAAGACCAGGCTAGGTGCAGATTATGTGAAAAATCTAATACCTATTTTACAAAAGTTCCAAGTTAATTTATGTTTTATCAAAGAATGAATAGATTCTTTATTAAACAGATTCTTTTATAAATAGTTGTTATTTGGACTGCTTTGAAATGTTTCATACTCTATTCACAAACATGGAACACATCCGTAGAGCTGCTTAGTATTACAGGCCAGAGCAGCTGTATCTGTGGGGCTGCAGTAGCTGGAAGGGAAGCACTTGGAGGGATCCTGAGAGCTGACATCACGTGAGTCAGGGTGAGTAGAGCAGCGTGGGCAGTAAGGATATGTGCTCTGAAATAGGAGATCCTATGCAGAACCTACTAAGACACTAGGAGCTCAAAGCCAGAATTTACATTGCAACTCTCTTTTCAGTGAGAATATTCTAGAACTATAGTAAATATCTGTTAACCACAAAATCTACCCAATTATTAAAATATACTATATAAATAATTTAAGATAACCTAAATGTGTCTAAAACACTAATCCTTAAAAGCTTATTTAAAATGTAGGCAAACTGGGTCCCCAGAAGTAGTGAACAGAGCCCCCTTGTCTCTTAAGCTTCAGTTTCCAGCCCACAGCTCTGCCTGGATTCCCAGAGGTCTGTTGACATCAGGGACAAATAGGTAAAACCCTGCTCCCTGAATCCTCTGCCTTTTAAGTCCCTGTAAAGCACACCCGATTGTAGTAAACTGCCCCCTGCACTCCATTTTCCAGCTCACAGCTCTGCATGCATTCCTGGAGGCCTTTGGGTACCAGAGTCAACCAGATGGCTGAAGGCCAATGTAAGAACACAGTTAACAACACAGCACCACCAGAGCCCAGCTAGCCCACTATGGCAAGCCCTGGTTATCCTAACACAGCTGAAGTACAAGAAAATGACCTTAAATCCAATCTTATCAAGATGACAGATGCCTTTAAAGAGGAAATGAATAAATCCCTTAAAGAAATACAAGAAAACACAAACAGGTGAAGGAAATGAATGAAACTGTTCACAACCCAAAATGGAAATAGAAGCAATAAAGAAAACACAAACTGGGGGAAATCCTGGTGTTAGAAAATTTAGGTAAGAGAACAGAAACTATAGACACAAACATAACCAATAAAATACAAGAGATGGAAGAAAGAAAGTCAGGCATAGAAGATAGGATAGAAGAATTGATACACTGATCAAAGAAAATGTTAAATCTAAAAGTTTCTGACAAAACATCCAGGAAATGTGAGACAATAAAAAGACTAAACCTAAGAATAATAGGAACAGAAGAAGACTCCCAGATCAAAGGCCTAGAAAACATTTTTAACTAATCATAGAAGAAACTTTCCGAACCTAAAAAGAGATCCCTGTAAATATACAAGAAGGGTATAGAACACCAAATAGACTAGACCAAAAAAGAAAATTCTCCATCCACATAACAATCAAAACACTAAATGCACACAACAAAGAAAGAATATTAAAAGCAGCACAGGAAAAAGACCAAGTAACATATAAAGGTAGACCTATCAGAATCATTCCTGACTTCTTAACAGAGACTTTAAATGCCAGAAGGTCCTGGGCAAATGTCTTGTACTCTCTGAGACTACACATGCCAGCCAAGACTATACCCAGCAAGACTTTTAATCACTATAGATGGAGAAAACAAGATATTCTATGACAAAATCAAATTTAAGCAATATCTATCCATAATTCAGCTCTACAAAAGATACTAGAAGAAAAACTCCAACCTAAGGAGTTTAACCACACCAAAGAAATTCACTCTCACCAATGGACAGGCCATCTAGACAGAAACTAAACAGAGAAATAATGGAACTAACGGGTTTTAGGACTCAAATGAACCTAACAAATATCTACAGAACATTTCACCCAAACACAAAGCAATATACATTCTTCTCAGCACTTCACAGAACCTTCTCCAAAATTGACCATACACTCAGTCACAAAGCAAGTCTCAACAGATACAAGAAAACCAAAATAACTCATTGTATCTTATCATAACCATCATAGAAGCTGGACTTTAACAACAACAGAATGCCTACAAACTCATAGAAACTGAACTACTCTCTATTGAATGACCACTGGGTCAAAGAAGAAATAAATTAAAGATATCCTATAATTCAACAAAAATGAATGCACAACATTACTAAGGCTTAAGGACACAATGAAAACAATGCTAAGAGGAAAATTCATAGCAATAAGCTTCATAAAGAGATTAGTGAGATCTCATGCTAGTACTTAACAACATACCTGAAAGCTCTAGAACAAGGAGAAGTAAACATACACAAGAGGAATAGAGTACAGGAAATAATTAAAGATATTTAATTATTTATTAATTATGGGATACAGATTAAATAGAGATTTTTTTTTGTTTGTTTTTTCAAGACAGGGTTTCTCTGTGTAGCCCTAGCTGTCCTGGAACTTACTCTGTAGACCAGGCTGGCCTCGAACTCAGAAATCAGACTGCCTCTCCCTCCCAAATACTGGGATTAAAGGCATGTACCACCAAAGCCTGGCTAAATAGAGAATTCTTGACAGAGGAATCTCTAATGGCCAAGTAGCACTTAAAGCAATCTTCAACATCCTTAGTCATCAGGTCAAATCAAAACAACGCTATGATTCCATCTTACACTTGTCCAGAATAGCTAAGATCAAAAACTCAAGCAACAGCACATGAGGATGTGGAGCAAGGGGAATACTCTTCCACTGCTGGTAGGAGTGCAAACTTGTACAACCACTCTGGAAATCATTTGCCAGTTTTTCAGAAAATTGGGATTAGATCTACTTCAGAACCCAGCTCTACCACTCCTGGGCAAATAACCAAAAGAAGTCCCACCATCCCACAAAGATACTTGCTCCACTATGTTCATGGAAGCTTTATATGTATTAGCTATAAGTTAGAACCAACACAGATGCCCCTCAAATGAAGAATGAATATAGAAAATGTGTAAAGAAATGTACACTATGGAGTATTACTCAGCCATTAAAAACAATGACATCAAGAAATCTGCTGACAACTGACCAATGCAAATATGGATGCTTGGAGCTAACCATCAGACTGAGCTCAGGGAACCTGATGTGGGGAGCTGACGGAAGGACTGGAGGAGCAGAGGGGGATTGCAACCCCCATTGGATGAACAACATAGGCTGGGCCACCCAGTTCTCCCAGAGTCTAGACCACCAACTAAGGAGTGTATCTGGAGGGATCCCTGGCTCCAGATACATATGTAGCAGAGGATAGCCTTGCCTGACAGAATGGGAGGGGAGGCCCTTGATTCTGGGGAGGCTTGATGCCACAGCATAGGGGGATGCTGGAGTGGTGGGATGGGAGAGTGTGGGTGGGTGGGGGAGCACCCTCACACAGGCAACAGGGGGGTAGGGTGGATATGGGATGAGGGGTTGGTGAAGGTGTAACGGGGAAGTAGGATATCATTTGAGATGTAAATGAATGGAATGATTAATAATAATAATAAGTGCTGGAGAGTTGGCTCAGCAGTTAAGAGCACTGGCTGCTCTTTCAGAGGTCCTGAGTTCAACTCCCAGCAACCACATGGTGGCTCACAACCATCTCTAATGGAATCAGATGCCCTCTTCTGGTGTGTCTGAAGACAGCTAAAGTGTACTCATATGTATAAAATAAATAAATTAATTAATCTTAAAAAAATAAGAAAAAGGAATCTGCTGACAAGTGGATCAAATTAGGAAATATCATCCTAAGTAAGGTAACCCAGAAAGACACACATGGTGTGTACTCATTCATAAGTGGATATTAGTCTCCACTCAAAGCAATGGAGGATATGAAGCCTTAACTGGCAATCTCTTATAATCAGGCAAGACTTCCAATAGAGAGATTAGGACACTAGCCTAGCCATTAAAGCTTTGACCCACAATTTGTCCTGCCTACAAGATGTGCAGGGGTAAAGATGGAGCAGAATTTGAGGGAAGGGTCGCCCAATGACTGGTCCAGCTTGAGACCCGTGCCATGAGAGAGAGCCCACCTCTGACTCTGTGAGAGAAAGCCCACCTCTGACACTGTGAGAGAGAGAGCCCACCTCTGACACTGTGAGAGAGAGCCCACCTCTGACACTGAGAGAGAGAGAGCCCACCTCTGACACTGTGAGAGAGAGCCCACCTCTGACACTGTGAGAGACAGCCCACCTCTGACACTGTGAGAGAAAGCCCACCTCTGACACTGTGAGAGACAGCCCACCTCTGACACTGAGAGAGAGAGAGCCCACCTCTGACACTGTGAGAGAGAGCCCACCTCTGACACTGTGAGAGAGAGCCCACCTCTGACACTGTGAGAGAAAGCCCACCTCTGACACTGTGAGAGACAGCCCACCTCTGACACTGAGAGAGAGAGAGCCCACCTCTGACACTGTGAGAGACAGCCCACCTCTGACACTGTGAGAGAGAGAGCCCACCTCTGACACTGAGAGAGAGAGAACCCACCTCTGACACTGTGAGAGAGAGCCCACCTCTGACACTGTGAGAGACAGCCCACCTCTGACACTGTGAGAGAAAGCCCACCTCTGACACTGTGAGAGACAGCCCACCTCTGACACTGAGAGAGAGAGAGCCCACCTCTGACACTGTGAGAGACAGCCCACCTCTGACACTGTGAGAGAGAGCCCACCTCTGACACTGTGAGAGACAGCCCACCTCTGACACTGTGAGAGAGAGAGCCCACCTCTGACTCTGTGAGAGAGAGCCCACCTCTGACACTGTGAGAGAGAGCCCACCTCTGACACTGTGAGAGAGAGAGAGCCCACCTCTGACTCTGTGAGAGAGAGCCCACCTCTGACACTGTGAGAGAGAGCCCACCTCTGACACTGTGAGAGAGAGAGCCCACCTCTGACTCTGTGAGAGAGAGCCCACCTCTGACACTGTGAGAGAGAGAGAGAGCCCACCTCTGACACTATGAGAGAGAGAGAGCCCACCTCTGACACTGTGAGAGAGAGAGCCCACCTCTGACACTGTGAGAGAGAGAGAGAGAGCCCACCTGTGACACTGAGAGAGACAGCCCACCTCTGACACTGTGAGAGAGAGCCCACCTCTGACACTGTGAGAGAGAGCCTACCTCTGACACTGTGAGAGAGAGAGCCCACCTCTGACACTGTGAGAGAGAGAGCCCACCTCTGACACTGTGAGAGAGAGCCCACCTCTGACACTGTGAGAGAGAGCCTACCTCTGACACTGTGAGAGAGAGAGCCCACCTCTGACACTGTGAGAGAGAGAGCCCACCTCTGACACTGTGAGAGAGAGAGCCCACCTCTGACACTGTGAGAGACAGCCCACCTCTGACACTGTGAGAGAGAGCCCACCTCTGACACTGTGAGAGACAGCCCACCTCTGACACTGTGAGAGAGAGCCCACCTCTGACACTGTGAGAGAGAGCCCACCTCTGACACTGAGAGAGAGAGAGCCCACCTCTGACACTGAGAGAGAGAGCCCACCTCTGACACTGTGAGAGAGAGAGCCCACCTCTGACACTGTGAGAGAGAGCCCACCTCTGACACTGAGAGAGCCCACCTCTGACACTGTGAGAGAGAGCCCACCTCTGACACTGTGAGAGAGAGAGCCCACCTCTGACACTGTGAGAGAGAGAGCCCACCTCTGACACTGTGAGAGAGAGAGCCCACCTCTGACACTGTGAGAGAGAGAGCCCACCTCTGACACTGTGAGAGAGAGCCCACCTCTGACACTGTGAGAGAGAGAGCCCACCTCTGACACTGTGAGAGAGAGAGCCCACCTCTGACACTGTGAGAGAGAGAGCCCACCTCTGACACTGTGAGAGAGAGAGCCCACCTCTGACACTGTGAGAGAGAGCCCACCTCTGACACTGTGAGAGAGAGCCCACCTCTGACACTGTGAGAGAGAACCCACCTCTGACACTGTGAGAGAGAGCCCACCTCTGACACTGAGAGAGAGAGCCCACCTCTGAAACTGTGAGAGAGAGCCCACCTCTGACACTGTGAGAGAGAGCCCACCTCTGACACTGTGAGAGAGAGAGCCCACCTCTGACACTGTGAGAGAGACAGCCCACCTCTGACACTGTGAGAGAGAGCCCACCTCTGACACTGTGAGAGAGAGCCCACCTCTGACACTGTGAGAGAGAGCCCACCTCTGACACTGTGAGAGACAGCCCACCTCTGACACTGAGAGAGACAGCCCACCTCTGACACTGAGAGAGCCCACCTCTGACACTGTGAGAGAGAGCCCACCTCTGACACTGTGAGAGAGAGCCCACCTCTGACACTGTGAGAGAGAGCCCACCTCTGACACTGTGAGAGAGCCCACCTCTGACACTGTGAGAGAGAGCCCACCTCTGACACTGTGAGAGAGAGAGCCCACCTCTGACACTGTGAGAGAGAGCCCACCTCTGACACTGTGAGAGAGAGCCCACCTCTGACACTGTGAGAGAGATCCCACCTCTGACACTGTGAGAGAGAGCCCACCTCTGACACTGTGAGAGAGAGAGCCCACCTCTGACACTGTGAGAGAGAGACAGCCCACCTCTGACACTATGAGAGAGAGCCCACCTCTGACACTGTGAGAGAGAGCCCACCTCTGACACTGTGAGAGAGAGAGCCCACCTCTGACACTGTGAGAGAGAGCCCACCTCTGACACTGTGAGAGAGAGAGCCCACCTCTGACACTGTGAGAGAGAGCCCACCTCTGACACTGTGAGAGAGAGAGAGCCCACCTCTGACTCTGTGAGAGAGAGCCCACCTCTGACACTGTAAGAGAGAGCCCACCTCTGACACTGTGAGAGAGAGAGAGAGAGCCCACCTCTGACACTATGAGAGAGAGAGAGCCCACCTCTGACACTGTGAGAGAGAGAGCCCACCTCTGACACTGTGAGAGAGAGCCCACCTCTGACACTGTGAGAGAGAGCCCACCTCTGACACTGTGAGAGAGAGAGCCCACCTCTGACACTGTGAGAGAGAGACAGCCCACCTCTGATACTATGAGAGAGAGCCCACCTCTGACACTGTGAGAGAGAGAGCCCACCTCTGACACTGTGAGAGAGAGCCCACCTCTGACACTGTGAGAGAGAGAGCCCACCTCTGACACTGTGAGAGAGAGACAGCCCACCTCTGATACTATGAGAGAGAGCCCACCTCTGACACTGTGAGAGAGAGAGCCCACCTCTGACACTGTGAGAGAGAGCCCACCTCTGACACTGTGAGAGAGAGAGCCCACCTCTGACACTGTGAGAGAGAGACAGCCCACCTCTGATACTATGAGAGAGAGCCCACCTCTGACACTGTGAGAGAGAGAGCCCACCTCTGACACTGTGAGAGAGAGAGCCCACCTCTGACACTGTGAGAGAGAGCCCACCTCTGACACTGTGAGAGAGAGCCCACCTCTGACACTGTGAGAGAGCCCACCTCTGACACTGTGAGAGAGAGCCCACCTCTGACACTGTAAGAGACAGCCCACCTCTGACACTGTGAGAGACAGCCCACCTCTGACACTGTGAGAGAGAGAGCCCACCTCTGACACTGTGAGAGAGAGCCCACCTCTGACTCTGTGAGAGAGAGCCCACCTCTGACACTGTAAGAGAGAGCCCACCTCTGACACTGTGAGAGAGAGAGAGAGAGCCCACCTCTGACACTGTGAGAGAGAGAGAGCCCACCTCTGACACTGTGAGAGAGAGAGCCCACCTCTGACACTGTGAGAGAGAGAGAGAGCCTACCTGTGACACTGAGAGAGACAGCCCACCTCTGACACTGTGAGAGAGAGCCCACCTCTGACACTGTGAGAGACAGCCCACCTCTGACACTGTGAGAGAGAGCCCACCTCTGACACTGTGAGAGAGAGAGAGCCCACCTCTGACACTGTGAGAGAGAGCCCACCTCTGACACTGTGAGAGAGAACCCACCTCTGACACTGTGAGAGACAGCCCACCTCTGACACTGTGAGAGACAGCCCACCTCTGACACTGTGAGAGAGAGCCCACCTCTGACACTGTGAGAGAGAGCCCACCTCTGACACTGTGAGAGACAGCCCACCTCTGACACTGTGAGAGAGAGCCCACCTCTGACACTATGAGAGAGAGAGAGAGAGCCCACCTCTGACACTGTGAGAGAGAGAGCCCACCTCTGACACTGTGAGAGAGAGAGAGCCCACCTCTGACTCTGTGAGAGAGAGCCCACCTCTGACACTGTAAGAGAGAGCCCACCTCTGACACTGTGAGAGAGAGAGAGAGAGCCCACCTCTGACACTATGAGAGAGAGAGAGAGCCCACCTCTGACACTGTGAGAGAGAGAGCCCACCTCTGACACTGTGAGAGAGAGCCCACCTCTGACACTGTGAGAGAGAGCCCACCTCTGACACTATGAGAGAGAGCCCACCTCTGACACTATGAGAGAGAGAGAGAGCCCACCTCTGACACTGTGAGAGAGAGAGCCCACCTCTGATACTATGAGAGAGAGCCCACCTCTGACACTGTGAGAGAGAGCCCACCTCTGACACTGTGAGAGAGAGAGCCCACCTCTGACACTGTGAGAGAGACAGCCCACCTCTGATACTATGAGAGAGAGCCCACCTCTGACACTGTGAGAGAGAGAGCCCACCTCTGACACTGTGAGAGAGAGCCCACCTCTGACTCTGTGAGAGAGAGCCCACCTCTGACACTGTAAGAGAGAGCCCACCTCTGACACTGTGAGAGAGAGAGAGAGAGCCCACCTCTGACACTATGAGAGAGAGAGAGAGCCCACCTCTGACACTGTGAGAGAGAGAGCCCACCTCTGACACTGTGAGAGACAGCCCACCTCTGACACTGTGAGAGAGAGCCCACCTCTGACACTGTGAGAGAGAACCCACCTCTGACACTGTGAGAGAGAGCCCACCTCTGACACTGTGAGAGACAGCCCACCTCTGACACTGTGAGAGAGAGCCCACCTCTGACACTGTGAGAGAGAGCCCACCTCTGACACTGTGAGAGACAGCCCACCTCTGACACTGTGAGAGACAGCCCACCTCTGACACTGTGAGAGATAGCCCACCTCTGACACTGTGAGAGAGAGAGCCCACCTCTGACACTGTGAGAAACAGCCTACCTCTGACACTGTGAGAGACAGCCCACCTCTGACACTGTGAGAAACAGCCCACCTCTGACACTGTGAGAGACAGCCCACCTCTGACACTGTGAGAGACAGCCCACCTCTGACACTGTGAGAGAGAGCCCACCTCTGACACTACTAGACTTGCAGACAGGAGCTTAGCATAACTGTCATCAGAGAGACTTCACCCAGCAACTGATGAAAACTGATAGAGAGACCGCAGCCAAACATCGAGTGTTGATTGGGGAATCCTATGGAAGACGGGGAGGAAGGTTTAAAGGAGCCAGAGGGGTCAAGGACACCACAAGAAAACCTACAGAGTCAACTGACCTGGACCCATAGGGGTTCATAGAGAGTGAACTGCCAACCAGAGAGCATGCAGGGCACGTATGTTACAGTTGTGTAGCTTAGTCTTCATGTGAGACTCCTGAAGTGGGGGCAGGGGCTGCCTCTGACTCTGGCACCTGCCTTTGGATCCCTCTCCTCTAACTGGGCTGCCCTGTCTGGCCTCAGCAGGGGAAGAGGCACCTAGTCTCCTGCAGCTTCATATGCCAAGGCAGGCTGACATCCCATCCACGGGAGGCTCCCCTTTCCTGAGAGGGTTGAAAGTTGGGGAAGGGGAGGTGAGAGGGAGAGACTGGGAGGAGAGGAGGGAGGGATGTAAAATAAATAACGTACTCAATTCAAAAATGTAGGCAAACTAAAAATTACTATTATTTGTAAATGGAACCATAAAAAATGCATAAAGGTATATATGAACTACCATGGAGGCAAGAGTTAAAGGATTGCAGATACTAAAGGGAGAATGAATAGACATATTAAATAATGTTTGCTTATTTTACTTTATTATAAATGGTTCATAAAGTACATGAAAATATAATCTGAACATTTCAATAAACTATTCTTATCTCAAAATGATTTACTTTATATTCAAAATGTTAAGGGAATAAACCATTTTAATAACCATAGACACATAGGGGTTGGGCAGATGGCCCAGATTAAGAACATTTTTATTCTTGGAAAGGACCTGTGTGTGGCTCCCAAGATCCACAAAGCTGTTCCCAAGCACTTGCATTTCCAGTTCTAGGGGATCCAATGTCTCATTTTGGCCTCTAAGGGAAGAACATGGCATGTGTGTGGTAATATAACATACATGTAGGCACTCACACATACACATAAAGTAACTGTTAAAAAAAATCGACTTGTGAGTCCAAGGATGGACAGATAGCGAGTCGTGTCAGTGTGTGAGACATGAGACAGAATTCTTCTGAGGGGAGCTGCCTTCCTGGCCTTACAGCTATAGAACTGCCTAGGGAGGTCTCAGCCTTCCTTGCTGACTCCCAGATCTCTCTCCTGAAAGAGATGCTTAGATCCGCTGTCTCCGGGATACATTCAATGCTCCCAAGGCACAGAGTATGCCAAGCAAGAGCCCCACACCTCTTATCTATGTTCCTGCAGTCCCGCTCTTATCAGAAACCTGGGACTCTTTCTCACTTCTGCCTTCCTGTCCACCTCATCAAACCAGATTCCAGCTCCTAGCAATTCCACTTTCTAAATAACAATAAACTGCCTTGTATTCCTTGTGTTCTCTATAACGCCCAGGATCAGCTCTTAATCCTCCTTTCCCAGATCACTGCAGCTGTCCTGTAATTAGTCTGCTGGCCACTGCGGCTAGTGCAGTCACTGTCTAACCAAAACCTGCTTTATAGCTCCTCCACACCTCTCAGGGAGAAAACCAGTCCAGATGTTCCAGCATGGCTCCAATACCGCACTGCCTGCTGATAAACCACCTTCATGTGTACTGACAAGGCCCAGAGTCAAAGGCCCACTCTGTGCTCAGTAGGTGGCAGGTGACTGGTCTGCCAAGGACGCTTGCCTGCTTCCTTCTCTTTCTCGTTCCTTTCTCTCCTTCCCATCTTCCTTTCCCCCCTCTTCTTACTCATATGATGGATGCCGGGGCTTGAACCAATACTTCCTCGAGCGCACAATCACTCCCAGTGCTGTTCTCTAACTGGTGACTTGCCTACCTGGAACCCTTGGCACTCACAGGAGGCTGCAGGCCTTAGGGACCTAACTCCCTGCACACGTTAGCCATGGAAATTTTACATCATTTAGAATTCTGCAAAGTTTTAAACCAAGATTTATTACTAGCTCAGATTTTTCCCACATATAAATTAAATTATACAGTGATAACAGGTTTAGGAGGAGGAAAACTATGGGTTTTTAAAAAATATCAATTAATTGAAGTTCACTAGACACCAATTCTAACAAACTCAAAAAAATTATGACTGTGTAAAATAAAAACATGATTTTTGGCGATATTAAAGGATTACTAATTTTATAGCATAATAATGGCACACTTTTTGAGGAAGCCTCACTGCGTTGTTCAGTGTTGCCTCGGGCCTGCAGTGCCCTGCCTAGCGTGCCCTGACCCATGATGAGCCGGAGCTGCAGGCATGCACTACACGTTACACCTGGCCATATGATGGCTTTAAAGGTATATGCTGGAATGTGTGTGGGTAAATTCCACAGACTCTTATAATCACATCAGCACACTGTGTGATCTAGAGGAGGCTGGAGAGGAAGAACACTGGAATGAGCTGATCACTGCTGCACTGGGTGAGACAGACATGGAGGTCATCACAGTACTCAAGTTTGCAAAAGTGAACATTTCAGTGTTGAGCTCCACGCAATAAAAAAAAAAATCAGCTGTCCGGAAAATAAAAGTATAAAGTCTGCACGTCAGTGCATCAGCCAGCCTCAGCAGAGAAGATAACTAACTCAGAGACTCACAATGTGACAGTGTACAGAGGCTGAGAGCACTCCGTCCTAGATGGGATGTATTTATCAAACACTTCCCCCCTCAAGGTCAGGGTTTGTGTGGAAAAAGCTGTGGAAAGATGGGAAGAGCCAAAGGTGGTGGATGATTCCAAAGAAACAGGGATTTCAGATACAACATGGCAGATACGCAGACAGCACACACAAGACCTGCACAGGTTCAAACCAGACAAGATCCCAGCATGGGGAAGGGAACATGAATACAGCTCCACCTTAACTAGAAGCTCTGTGCACCTGCCACCACGCCTGCTGAGAACTATTCTCTGGACAGACCCTGAGCGTCAGCCGCACTCTGGGCCTGGAGTGGCCAGCACAAAACAGATGCTGCTTTTTGTGCACTTTGTTTTGTTTTGTCTTGTTTGTTTTGTTCTTTAATTTTCACTTTGTTATTGTTTTATTTTGAGAGAGAGAGAGAGAGAGAGAGAGAGAGAGAGAGAGAGAGAGAGAGAGAGAGCGAACGAGAACATGAAATTGGGTGGGAGAAGAAGAAAAACATGGTGAATGTGAAAATTTTTTCAAATAAAAATACCACTTATAAAAAAATCAAATAATTTTCAACTTCTATAAGTTAGAATACAGAAAAAGAGATAACTATACCCAGATATAAAGAAAAATGTATACCAGTAACAACAGTGTTCAGATGCCAAAATCTTAAACAAAAGGTTAGCCACTGAACTCAGCAACATAGAAAATCTTAATGCTTTAATCACAGCACCAGAGGTAGATAGAGGAGGAGGTGAGTACCTGTAAGTTTAAGGCCAATCTGGTCTACACAGCAAGTTCTAGTACAGCAAGGCATGTAGAGAGAGACCATGTATCAAAACAAAAACAAAAACAAAAACAAATACAAAGAAACAAACTAAACAAAATTCAAAAGAAAGCAAGCTTTAATGCAGCATCACAGCTGAGATCTGTTTATATTAAGGACACGAGTCATTCACTACATTAACAGATAAAATGGAAAATCACAACATCTTTGCCAAGAAATGCAAAAAGAGCACTAGATAAAAACTACTCATTGAGATCAAAATACATTGTATTAAAATGTTTTAAATTAAAAAACAAAATCTATCCACCGAAGAGAGTGAAAGCTGCCACCACTTTTCATCCAACTGTGGGCAGAAGAATCCTTTTCCAAACAAGAACTGCAAACAAGGAAACCACAGTCCAGTCAGCTAACCACAGCCTGCAGGCTACACTGTCACTTCTGACTAGTGGGTGGAGAGCAGCTAGGAATTTATTTCTGCCTGTCCACAGTGGTTGCTTCCCACTGGCTGGCGGTTGTGATGAGGCCTAGGGCTCCTGATGGTCAAAGTTTGCTGACCCAAACCTGCAGCCTGAGTTAGGCTGCTGCAGTGATGTACCTTACAAACACCTGCTTTAAGGAACAAAGAACCTCCTTACCTTCTGTAGAGAGTTTACAAAGAACTTGGAATTCATCTTAGAGTTGGCCTGCGTCGCAGATTTACTTAATTTAAACTCCTTTTCACATCGTGCCAACTCCTTCCTAAGTTTCTCTCTTCGTTGTTGGTCAGCATCTAGAGAAGGAAACAAGTTTTTTTAAAACAGCAACAAAACATAAATACTAACTTTTTCGTCTTGTTAGATGAATAATATCAAGGATTTCTCCCGAGGATGCGCTCCAGTGTGGGATCAAGGCTATACCCCATGTATAGCTAGCACATCTTTCTTGCTAAACATATTTATACTATCATATATGAGTAAAATCCATATACTTTTCTGTATAAAGAGATTCTAGGTAATATGTAATTAATAGAAATTCCAAGCAGAGAGTAGAGGCAGAAAAATCACTTGGACCAGAAGTTCAAGGCCAGCTTGAAAGCAATAACTCATCTCAAATGAGCAAGCGAAACAGCACAGCCGTGCCAACATCTTAAAGACATTTGCACTCGGGCGCCTGACTTCTGTTTCTTTTAAGTCCTATTCATTAGAAATGCTAGTAGAGCAAATCAAATAACCCAATTTAAAAATGGGGTTCAGAGGTAAACAGAACTCTCAACAGAGGAATCTCTACTGGCTGAGAAGTACTTAAAGAAATGTACAACGTCCACTGATCCAAATGGAATTTTATACAAAGGAACTGGAGAGTTATATTAACTTTTCTTTCCGAAATGGCTAGTCACCTTTCATTTTGTTTGTACACACACACACACACACACACACACACACACACACACACACACAGAGCTGCCTTTTAAATTTGTTGAAACCCTGTGTGGATTTTATCTCATCTTAGAATTATGTTTATTTATGTCCTCATTCCAATTTCACTAATAAATGCTTCTTAGTACCAAACTTTTCAACATCCAATAGAGCTACTTTCCTACTCGTTCATGTTTATTTCTTGTATTGACAGATCCACTTAGGCTAATTTTAGAATACATAGTAAAGTCGTAAAAAGCAATATTAATTTTATGGCATTATAAGTGCTTAAGTATGCACAGTAAAGTAGCTCTAGGACCCTCACATATTAGCAAAATCAAGTCCTGTGTGTATTACCTCCTATATACTTAGCTTTGCTTTTTAAGGATCTTTATTGTGTTTTTAGTTATGTGCTTGGGTTGAGTACAATGTTTGGCAGATGTATGCAGATGTCCACTAGGCCATGAATATACTTTGGTTCCCCTGGGGTTGGAGCTATAGGTGAACTGCCTGAGGAGGGTGCTGGGAACTGAACTCAGATCCTACGGAAGAGCAGCAGCAAGAACTCTGAGGCACTGAGCTATCTTCCAACCTGTCTTCCTGTAGATTTTAAGTCATCTCTAGATTACTTGTAATACATGATACAAAGTAAAGTGTATGCAAATGAGTTATAAGGAATGACCAGTAGATGATACTATATAGTGTGTATAGACAGTATAGTAGAATCAAAGTATATGTCACCAACAAAGTATTTTTCTGAACCTTTTTAAAAATATGCAATTGGTTGAATCTATATTATTTAACTTATAGTTATAGAGAACCAATTGTATTTTTAAATTTACCATCTGTATTTAACTAGTTTTACTGACTGTCAAGTTTTATGTTATTTGGTTAATATATTCATTGCTATCCTAACAAAGTAGTTATTCCAAGATGTGTATCTATAAGATCACTTGGTAAATGTTTAGCCTTAGTGATGTATAATTAACTGATAAGAGTTATATAGAAGGTATATAAAGCAGTAATTTGATGTCTGTATACATTGTGAAATGCTGACTTACCTAATCAAGACTACTATATATTCACTCATGTTCACATATTCACTTATGTTTTTGCATCAAGAACACAAGAAATTTGAAACATATGATGATAGATTGGTAATGATACTTCATATACATTTTAGAACTATCTGTTTTCACAACCGAAAACGCTACACTTTGTCTAACATCTCTCCTGCCCATTCTCCTGATTTCCTCACATGCAATCCTTGACTCCTTGGTGTCTGCATGTACGGGAGATGATGCAGCCTTTGTCTTTGTGGTAGGTTACCTGCTTGGCAACAGCCCTCCAGATTCATTCATACCCTAGAAAGTATTGCCACTGTTAATAGGACAAAATGGCAACCAACAAATTGGGAAAAGATCTTTACCAAACCTATATCTGACAGAGGGCTAATATTCAATATATACAAAGGACTCAAGAAGTTAGACTTCAAAGAGCCAAATAACCCTATTGAAAAATGGGGTACAGAGCTAAACAAGGAATTCTCAACTGAGGAAACTCGAATGGCTCTAAAGCATCTAAAGAAAAGTTCATCATCCTTAGTTATCAGGGAAATGCAAACCAAAACAACACTGAGATTCCACCTCATACCAGTCAGAATGGCTAAGATGAAAAACTCAGGGGACAGCAGATGCTGGAAAGGATGTGGGGAAAGAGGAACACTTCTCCATTGTTGGTGGGATTGCAAGCTGGTAAAACCACTCTGGAAATCAGTTTGGCGGTTCCTCAGAAAATTGGACATAGTACTACTACCTGAGGACCCAGCTACACCATTCCTGGGCATATACCCAGAACATGCTCCAACATGTAATAAGGATACATGCTCCACTATGTTCATAGTAGCCTTATTTATAATAGCCAGAAGCTAGAAAGAACCAGATGTTCTTCAACAGAGGAATGGATACAGAAACTGTGGTATATATACACAATGGAGTACTATGCACCCATTAAAAACAATGAGTTCATGTAATTCTTAGGCAAATGGATGGAACTAGAAAGTGTCATCCTGATTGAGGTAACCCAATCACAAAAGAACACACATGGTATGCACTCACTGATAAGTGGATATTAGCCCAAAAGCTCAAAAATAAACAAGTTACAATTCACACAGACCACAGGAAGCTCAAGAAGAAGGAGGACTGAAGTGGGGGTGCTTTGGTTCTACTGAGAAAGGGAACAAAATACTCACAGGAGCAATAAAGGAGACAAAGTGTGGAGAAGAGATTAAAGTTAAGGCAACCCAGAGACTGCCATACCTGGGTATTCATCCTATAAACAGTCACCAAACCCTGACATTACTATGGATGACAAGAAGTGTATATCAAAAGGAGCATGCCATGGTTGTCTTTGTAGGGGCCCTGCCAGAGCCTTACACATACAGAGGCAGATGCTAGCAGCCAACCATTGGACTGGGCGTGGGGTCCCCAATGGAGGAGCTGGAGGGTGGTTCAGAGGAGCTGAAGGGGTATACAGACCCATTGGAAGAACAAGGATGTCAGCCACCCAGACGCCCCAGGACTCTCAGGGACAAAACCACCAACCAAGGGGTACACATGGTCCCAGCCAAATATGTGGCAGAAGAATCCCTTGTCAGACATTAGTGGAAGGAGTGGTCCTTGGCCAGATGAAGGCTCAATAGATGCCCCAACAAAGGGAGTGGGTCCAGTGGAGGGGCATATACTTGAAGGCAAAGGGTGGGAAGAGGGGTTGGGGGTTTTGGGGGAGGGGGAAAACTGGGAAAGGTTTTAGCATTTGAAATGTAAATGAAGATTATATTCAATAAAAATTGGGGTACAGAGCTAAACAAAGAATTTTCACCTGAGGAATATTGAATGGCTGAGAAGTACCTAAAGAAATGTTCAACATCCTTAGTCATCAGGGAAATGCAAATCAAAACGATCCTGAGATTTCACCTCACACCAGTCAGAATGGCTAAGATCAAGAACTCAGGAGACAGCAGGTGCTGGCTAGGATGTGGAGAAAGAGGAACACTCCTCCACTGCTGGTGGGATTGCAAGATAGTACAACCATTCTGGAAATCAGTCTGGAAGTTCCTCAGAAAACTGGGCATGATACTACTGGAGGACCCTGCTATACCCACTCCTGGGCATATATCCAGAGGATTCCCCAGCATGCAATAAGGACACATGCTCCACTATGTTCATAGTAGTCCTATTTATAATAGCCAGAAGCTGGAAAGAACCCAGATATCCCTCAATGGAGGAATAGATACAGAAAATGTGGTATATATACACAATGGAGCAATTAAATTCAGCAATTAAAAACAATGAATTCATGAATTTTTTAGGCAAATGGATGGAACTGGAAAATATCATCCTAAGTGAGGTAATGCAATCACAAAAGAATACACATGGAATGCAATCATTGATAAGTGGATATTAATTAGCCCTGAAGCTCTGAATACTGAAGATACAATTAGCATATCAAATGATTCCCATGAAGAAGGAAGAAGAGGGTCCTAATCCTGGAAAGGCTTGATCCAGCATTGTAGGGGAGTACCAGGACAGAGAAAAGGGAGGGGGAAAGATAGGAGAATAGATGGAGAGAAGAGGACTTATGGGACATATGGGGAGGGGGAAACTGGGAAAGGGGAAAGCTTTTGGATTGTAAACAAAGAATATAGAAAATAAAAATATATATTAAAAAAAGGGGGGGGGAACAAAATATCCACAGAAGGAGAATCAGAGACAAAGTGTGGAGCAGAGTCTGAGGGAAAGACCATCTGGAGACTACCTCTCCTAGGGATCCATCCCATATAGTTACAAAACCCAGACACTATTATCGATACCCACAAGTACTTGCTGACTGGAGTCAGATATAGCTGTCACCTGGGAGGTTCTGCTAGTGCATGACAAATACAGAGAGGGACACTCTCAGCCAGCCATTGAACTGAGCACAGGGTCCTCAATGGAGGAGCTAGAAAAAGGACCCAAGGAGCTAGGGTTTGCAGCACCATAGAAGGAACAATGATATGAGCCACCCAGTACTCCCAGAGCTCCCAGGGACAAAATCATCAACCAGTTAGTACACATGGTATTACCTATGGCTTCAGATGCATAGGCAGCAGAGGGTGGCCTTGTTGGACATCAAAGGGAGGAGAGGCCCCTGGCCCTGAAAAGGCTCTATGCTGCAGTGTAGGGGAATACCAGGACAGGGAAGTGGGAGGGGTTGATTGGAGAACAGGGGCAGGGGAGATGGCTTATGGGACTCTCGGGGGCGGAGGGGTGACCAGGAAAGGGGAAATAAATGTAAATAAAGAATATATCTACTAAAAAAGAAAGAAAAAGGGATGGAATCATGATCAGTACCATTAATTATGTTCTGACTTTCTCTCTAGTAGGCTACAAGGATCTGTCTGCAATGGTTCTTTCTATATTTTAACATGGTAGTTGGTGCAAGAGTTAAAGATGATCTGAGATATGTTTTATATACTGAATATGTGTGCAAAGAAAGGTCTGAATGCTGATTTATAATTTCTTCCTACAGTCTTGGAATCTTCCTGTAAACTCGTTTACAGGTATTCATTTCCTCATTAAAGTTGCATATGAAATTAAAAAAAGTGTTGCCTTTTTCTAAGGCTAAAACAGAGTCTGTTATATCACATACATGTTCACACACATTCATCTGTTATTACATTAGTAATATTACATTAATGTTAATAACATTAGTTATTTATCTGCTAGGAAACATTTAGATTGTCTCTGTATCTTGGCTGTTGCGAGTAATTCCAAAAACATAGGGGTGTGCCTGTTTGACAGGTTTGTTTCATTTCATTTGGATATATAATCAGAAGCAGGACTGCTGAAACACACAACATTTCTATTAATAAATTTTAAAAGAACTTATATGTCAAATTTTAAATGGTTATCTCCCCAATTTATATTCTCACTAATGGTTGTACATGGATTGATTCTTTTCTTCTACATCTTTGCCAATACTTGTTATATTTATTCCATATATATATATATTATGTGTGTGGATACATGTGTATAGGAGCATAGGACAATAGTGGGAGTCAGTTCTCTTCTTCCAACTTTACATGAGTTTCAGGGATTGCATGAACTGAGGCTTGCCAGGCTAGCAAGGGAAAAGATTTTAGCTAATCCACCCTACATTAGTATATTCTAGTAGTTTTTTTTTTTTTTTATGGTTGAGTCTTTGGGGTTTTTATATGTATAGTCTTGTTTGCAAGCACATATTTTTACTTCCTGCTTTTATTCTGCAATCTTTCATTTCAGGTTTTGTGTAATTGCTATGTATGCCTTATAATTTTATGTGAGAAGAAGTGGTATCCTTGCCTTGAGTCGTATCTTAGAAGTCACCTCTCATGGTACTATGGGCTTTTCATATATAACTTTTATTGTGTTGAGCTTAACTTCTTTATTAAGAGGGTATATGGATTAGTATTTTGTCAACTGGATACAAGTTGGAGTCATTTGGGAAGAGGGAACCACAACTAAGAAAATGCCCCCACTCAGCTGGCATGTGGACAAGCATGGGGAACATTTTCTTGGTTAATATAGGAGGTCCCAACTTACTATGGCTGGCGCCAGCGTTAGGCATATAGGCTTAAGCTGTATAAGAAAGCACACTGAACAGGCCATGAGGACTAAGCAAGGAAGCAGCACTCTCCCAGAGTTGTTCCTTCAGTTCCTACCTCCAGGCTCCTGTAAGTTTCTATCCTGACTTCCCTCAGTGATGGAGTGAGGCCTGAAAGCTGTAAGCTGAAATAAACCCTTTCATCCCTAAGTTGCTTCTGGTCACAACAATAAAACCCAAACTAAGAGAGAGGATTTTTAAAAGCCATGAAAGGATGAATTTCATCAAATGTTCCTTCTGCATATGTGGAGCTACTCATGTGGTTCTTCCCTTGCTCTGTTGATGTGGTCAGACGTGACTGTTTGGTGTGTGTTGAACCATTTCTGCACTCAAGGGACAATTCGGGATAATTGGTCATTTGGACATGGTGTAAGTTTCTTTAAAATGTCTCTAAAGTCAGTTTGTAAGTAGATTTTTTGCATCTGTATTGATCATGGACATGACCCATGGTTTTCATATATTGTTTTGGTCTGAGTTTGGTATTGGTGTGGTGCTGGTCTCATACAATGAGTTTGGAAATGTTCTCAGTTATTCGGGCAGTTCTAGGATTCGCTGGTTTTCATCCTTGGCTGGGTATCTGGTGCAATCTGCATAGGAACTCATTTGGTCCCGGCTCCTCTTTACTGATTACATCTCCTTATGGGCTGGCTATTCAGGCTTTCTACTCTCGGTTCAATTTTGCTAGACTGTATGCTTCCCATAATCTATCCATTTCTTCATGGCAATCCAACTGTTATTGTAAACTCTGCACACAATTCCATGGTCCTCTCTATCTCTCCTTTCCGGCTCCATTCTCTTCCTTTAGTCTAGCTAAGACTAGCTACGAGTGTCAGTTTTCAGAAAAACACTTTCTTTTTAAAATTTTAAAGGACGGACGTTGTTTTTCCGTCCCTC
This sequence comes from Apodemus sylvaticus, assembly GCF_947179515.1. Taxonomy (NCBI): domain Eukaryota; kingdom Metazoa; phylum Chordata; class Mammalia; order Rodentia; family Muridae; genus Apodemus; species Apodemus sylvaticus. The sequence continues at coordinate 23,917,050 of NC_067477.1, forward strand.
CTTTCTAATCTTTATTATGTCCTTCTGTCCACTAACTGGGGGTTACTTTCTTTTCTAGTTTTCTGTTTCCTCTTTGTGCGGTGCTGACAGGAGGTCTTTCTGTGTGAGACAGGTGCTGCTCCAGTGAGCTGCAGCCTGAGCTGGTGTTGTTCCAAGGCTCACAGTTAGGTGTTCTGTGGCTCCCCCCCCAGTGCAGGCCCCTGCACCTCAGTGCTGACCCTACTGAGTCCCACCAGTGTCAGTATTGCTGCTTTTGTCTGAGTGGCTGTTTTCTAAGGTTTGGGACTTTTGCTTTTGTTTTCATTTGCAGATTGTCTCACTGGAGCCCAGGCTGACCCTGTGTCACCTCCCAGGTGACAGGTGTGCACCACCACATCCCATAGAGAGTTTTCTTTTTATTTCACCTTGAACTAAAAGTTACTTAGTTTCCAAATTTGTGAATATTACTTTCTGTTGTTAATTTTTATTCTAATTACGTTGTGATTAAAAAGATACCTGGAATCGTTTTTATTTTCTGAAATATGTTAAGATTAATTTGTAACTTGATATGACAAAGTCCAAAAATGTTCCACGTGCTCTTAGAGAAAATGTGTATCATACCCTAGAGGAAAGACTGGCATGTTGTTAGGTTCACTTCGTTAACTGTGTGATTCACCTCAACTGTTTCTTTATTGATTCGGTTTGGATGGTCTCGTCATTACTGAAGTAGAGTATGGAATCTACTATCACTGTACTGCTATCAGTTTGGAGACTTAGATTTTTCTGTTACTATTTGCTTTTTATATTTCAGGAGCTCTGAAATATAATTGCTAGACCTTCCTATTGTACCTTTTAATGACCATCCTTTCTCTATAGAAAGCTTCTGGCTTAAAGGTTTTTGGCCAAGATAATGGTAACCACTACTGATTCCTCTTGTTTCTCCTCCTTGTGTACTGCATTTGCCTTTCATTCTTTTGTTCAGTGTGTCCTCACATTTACGCCAAGTCCCCTACAGGCACCACACAACCTTTCCTCTGTTGCTCTTTAGATTGAACCAGCCACTATGCATCTTTGGATTGGCAAGTTTAATTTATTTATATTTAACACTATACACACACACACACACACACACACACACACACACACACACATATATACACACACACATGTATGTATATATATAATGTATATACAATGCATATACAATGCATATATAATGTATATATTATATGTAATATAATATATACACATATGTGTGTGTTATATATTATTATAAATATAATATTTATTATAGATATATATTATATCTTTAGGTTTTTTGTTTTGTTTTGAGACAGGGCTTCTTTGTGTATAGCTCTGGTTGTCCTGGAACATGCTCTGTAGCTCAGGCTGGTCTCGAACTCACAGAGATCCGCTTGCCTGTCTCCTGAGTGCTGGGATTAAAGGCATGCACCACCACCGCCTGGCTTAAAATACATTTATAAGTTGGGATTTATTACCACTTTGTTATTAGTTCCTACATTTTTAGCAAATGTTTTGTTTCTTCTATATTTGGTGATTTTTTTTTTGATAATTTATTTTTATAAACTGGAGAACAATGTGCATTTTTAAATCTCCAAACAAAATTACACTTATCAACCAACCAAACTAGAAACTCCGAAGCATTGTATCTGGAGAAACTGAAAGCTTTGCATGTGACTGGTGGATATAAACTTGTGCAGATGCCATAGAAAACATGCCAGTTCCCAACAAAGCACAGCGAGTTTCCAGTGACCCAGAAACCTCTGTCCTGGGTGCATCCTCTGAATCTCTGTGCGCCCGCTCACTCACAGCACTGGAAGACAACTGAAGCTGCTAATGATGAACAAACAGAATGAGGCACATGCACACAACATTTTATTCAGCCTTCAGAAAGCTCTTGGGCTGCTGAGATGACTCATGGTAATGTCTTGAGACACAGTCTGGTGTCGGAGTTTGAACCCTAGAATCCAATTACAGTTAGGAGGCAAGAACTAACTCTACGAAGTTGTCTTGTGACCTCTGTAAGCATGCCATGGCTTTTGTGCTCACACATACATCATACAAACTCAGACAATAATAAACTTCTGAAAAAAGGTTCTGATTCATCACAGCATGAGTGATATTAAGAATACTATGCTAGTTAAATATGCTGGTCACAGAGAAGAAACACTATAGAATTCCCCTTGATCAAAGAACTTAGAATCATAAAGTTCACGGAAAGTAGACTGGAGAGAAACTGAACTTAGAAAGCAGAATGTGGACATGTGGTTTCCAGGATCATGATTCATGTTTTAAACACACATGTACTTAATGCTACTGAATGAACACTCAGAAATAGTTAGGATATTAAGTCTCAAATTATATCTGTTTCATCATATTTTTAAAGGGGTATTATGTTAAAAAATTACTTACATTTGATGCTAGTATTCACACTGACTGGAATTGAGCAGTCCACTGCGGCTGAAAGAGAAAAAAATGTTTAATAATATTCTTCATATTTATAAATAACAAGAAACATTAAATTTATAAATCATAAAAAGCTCTGCAGACTTGAAGTTCTTTGCTTTATTATTGTATTTCTAGAAATTAAAAATAAGATAGCAGATTAAAAAAAATACTAGGTGGGATTAACAGCTCATTGGGTAATGTGGAAGAAAATACTGGTGAATGTGAAAACAGCAGTATAACCACCGAATACAACATATAAGGAAGACCGAACAAGGCGCGAGCAGAGCATTGCTGGCCGCATGCCAGGTCTTATCCTGGCACACCAGCACACTTGAGCAGACGGACACTTAGAGTGGAGCATTCCCACACCTATTTCAAGACTTACTGAGACGGTCTGAAAACAAAGCAGGATGCTGTGGGCAGAAAGGCAGACATGTAGATATGCACATTTATTCCTCAAGACAGATTTACAGATCTGGTCAAAGGATGCTGAAGTAATTCAGTAGGGAATTACTCCAATAATTAATACCAGAAATTTTATATATGAGTAGGCAAAAAATCAGTAACCTTTTTTTTTTCATTCTATATACCAAAACTCAAAATGAACCACAAATTTAAATGGAATAATTAAAAGCTTCTAGAATAAAGCAAATTTAGAAAACTTTAAGATAGACAATGGTCTCTCTTAAACACGTTGTTAAAATACAAATTCTAAAGTATGTGAAAACCAAGCTTGATTTTACATGATTTTAATTCCACAATGTGCTATTTTCCTCAATTATTTAAAATACAACCTAAACATTTTAAAGTTCAGCTTTTGAGGCTACATAGTGAAATCCCAGTCACAAAAAAGTAAGTAAAAATTAGGTAAAGTTAGTAAAAATAAATTAGTGAAATTAAAGTTTATCACTAACTTTGGAAATATTCACAAAGAGGAGACATCACTCTCCCCTGGCAACAGCGAGCGTTGCTGAGGATACAGTGGTCCAGGAAACCCGAGCCAGCTGCTCTGGAAAGGATTCTGACACAAAGCTAAATGCACACATAAACATACCCACGGCTCTATTCTTAGTAAAATAAACTTACCCATGTGAAACAGAAACACATGTTCACAACTGTACGTGAACACTTAAGTAATTTAATTCCCTATAACTCAAACTGAGTCAAAACAACGCAAATATTCTCCAAGTCGTGAATCAAGCAATTATGACAGATTCAATAAATGGAATACTTTTTTTTTTTTTTTGAGACAGTTCTCTCTACATAGCCCTGAATCTCCTGGAACTCACTACATGGATCAGCCTGACCTAGAACTCAGAGATCTGTCTCCCTCTGCCTCCTGAGTGCTGGGATTAAAGGCATGCATCATCAATTAGAATCCTATTTATAAACAAAAGTAAATACATTTAAGGGCTGGGGAGATGGCTCAGTCAGTAAAGTACTCGTACAAGCACAGGACTGAGTTCTATCCCCAAAACCCATGTAAAAAAGCCAGGTGTGGTGGTACGCACTAAGAACCTCCCCCAGGGAGGCAGGTGGATCCCCAGGATGGCTGCCCAGCCAGCCTACCCCAATGGGTAAGCTTCAAATCAGTGAAAAACTGTCTCAAAAATAAGGATGGCATTTGAGGGTGTGCTGTCACACACACACACACACACAAACACACACACACACACACTCTCACGCACACATCCCACCAAAAACAAAGGAAGAAATATGGATAAACACATCATGGATGCCTCAAAGTGCTGTGCACATTAAAAGAAGCCAGACTGAAAGTATAATTTCATATTATTCTATTAACATGAAACTCTAGAAAAGGCAAAAGTACAGGAACAGAAAACAGATGGGTAGCTTCAGAGATTAGGGGACCTTTCCAGATAATGGAAATGTCCTATACTGGGGTCAGCAACTGGCTTTGCGAGGTGATACAGCCAGTTACAACCAGTTGACTCTGCATTTAATAATACAAAGGCTGCTGCAGTCAGTATGAAAAAAGAATGAACATGACTGTGCTTAGGGATATTAAATTCGAACCTCATACTATTGTCAAATGCTATAAAATACCCCCTTTCCTAGCAGCAATTTAAAACATACACGCCCTTCTGTCCCTGCTGTAACCGAGCAAAAGCAAGGGGCAGAAAGATGGCCATGCATGCTAGAGGTAATGATCTCTCATTTACAGTCAACACTGGAACGGTTACCGAGGTGTACACATCGTCACAGTATTTCCCTATATGCTTACAACTAGTGCATTTTATTCTACCATAAGTTATCTTTTAATAAAATCAACAATAAAAGGAAAAATAGCACCCAGCATCTTCTTTGTATAACTTCCTAAGAGAAGAAGCAGGTTATATTATATTAGGAGCTATGTAGCCCAGCACATGTAGTTTCCTTGGGAGCCCAAAGAAGGAGGACATTGCTGTCAGGTCAGCCTGGGCTTTATATTAACATCTTGTACTAGGAAGCTAGCACGGTTACTAGTGAGACGCAGGCATGGCAGCGCACTTTCAAACTCTCAGCCCTGGGGAGGCAGAGACAGGAGGATCTCTGGGGATGGCCTCCTATGTAACCGGGCCTTAAAATGTCAAGTCCAAGGTCTCTTTTAAGAGAGACTCTCTTAAAAAATAAAATGGATGGCTCCTGACAAATGACACCTAAAGTTAACCACTGGCTTCTATATGCACAAACACACATGCATATGCACCTGAATACATGCTTGCACACACACACACACACACACACACACACACACACACACACACACACGCGCGCGCGCGCACACACAGACGCACACAAAAGCATGCTCCAATATAAATACATAAAATTTTAAACACAAATAGAAAAACGAGCAATCTCGAACAACAAAGGAATATTAGAATAAATGCATTAAATGAGCTGTCTAGGCATTATGAAATTGAAATATTGCTAACATAAAATTTGCCATTGATGCAATCAGTAGTTGGCATCTCACCATACAAATTCTCTTTGAAATAATATAAAAAAAAAAAAACCCTTTGCCACAGGTTTATCATAATGAGAAGCAGAGCAGGGGTTTACATTGGCAGAGGAAATTCAAATTTGCACATTTTTACCTTTGGCTGAAAGGATTTTATTATAGTGAACAGCCATGTGATTCTTGACCAGTTGGAGAGTGGTTAGTCTGAGAGAAGAGGAGTCAGTGCAAAAAGCTAAAAATTAAAACATATTTCATCATTACACATGTAAACTTAAGAGAAACATCACAAGATACAGTTACTGACGTCATTCTCAGTCCCGATCTGGAGTTCGCTGGTGGAGGCGGAGCGTACACTTTCATGGCCCTGTGTCCAGTCTTCATCTTGCCCTGGGAACACTGACTAGCAACTTATCACCTGGGCTCCAACCTCCTCAAGAGTTAAGTTTTACAAGCTTGAGAGTTTGGGAAGGAGATTCTAGAATATAATCTATTAAAATAATCTAAAATATAATCTACTAATAGATTAATAATGTTAATCTACTATTAAATTATTACCATCTATTGTATATCTTTTTATCTCATAATTAAACATCTTTAATCATTTGCTTGATTATGAGCAAACCTCTGAGCCTGAGAGACAGACAAGTTCCAAAGCACAAGAGAGTACACGGAGCCTGCGCTCAGAGTCTCGGAAGTCGAGATCCACAGTCTACTTTAAGTGCAATCTGTGTATTCAACCTTTCCACCTCCTCTCAAATTGTTTAAAGGGAATTTTAGAAGCATTAAGCATCAATATACAAATATAAAATACTATGGAAACATATTCTTAAACATTGAAAACACTTTTTACATCTGTATGTGTGTGGTATATGTGCATGCATATGCGTGTTCACATGTGTGTCGGTACATGTACAGGTGTCAGGCATCTTCCTTGATCATCCTCCATCTTATTTATTGGGGTAGGACTTTTCATTTGAAGCCAGGCCAGCTGATGAGGTTAGTCTAAGTAGCCAGCTGGCCCTGGATCCCATCCCTGTCTCCCCAGGCAGCTGGGCTGCCATTCCCACCATGCTTCTATGTTGGTTTGGGGATCCAACTCTCAACTTTGCGCAGCAAGTACTTTAATCTATTTATCCACTGAGCTATCTTCCCAGCCCCTGAAAAAAAAAATGAAAAATAACAGAAGCAGATACTTTAAAAAATTCAACAGTAAAATAAAATACAGAGCTTGAAAAAATGACTGACTCTTCTACACTGACACTTAGAGTCCCCTCCTAGATCTATCCTTCAGTTCTTCAGAATCAGCCCACTCAGGGAAACTCCGCAAGTCACTATCAAAGGCATGGCCTGCAGACATGTGCAGTGCCCAGTTGCGCTCTCTACCAGTAAAATCCTTTTAGTAGTCATTCTCACCACTTAATAGAAGCACAGAGCTGTGCACTAAGTCTGTGTCAGTTCCTGCATGCTGACAAGTGCTCTGCCTGCACTAGCTCTGCAAGTGCATGAGTGTGCGTGTGCGTGTGTCCACGCATGTGCTCCTGAAGATTGAACCTAGGAGCTATGCTTGAATCACAAATGCTATGCAAACTCTCCAGCCCTGAGCTTTATCCCCGGAACTCTTTACTGTTTATTTTGAAAAAAGGTCTCATTAAGTTCCCAGAATCACCTTGTCCTCAAACTATAGTCCCCCTGCCTCAGTCTTCCAAATACTGGTATTACAGGTTTGTACCACCATATATTGCTTCAAAGGTTTGTTTGTTTGTTTTTTTTTTTTTTTTATGGTCTTTCCTAGCTGGTTCTATGTATATACTTTGGTACAAATAAATAAATAAGTAAAATGAAGTAATTAAAAATTTCATCATTTTTTTCTTATTAGGAGGGGACAGTATGAAATATTTTTCAAAGAAATAAGAACAATGAGATTAAATTGTTTTTCCTAAAACCCATGTCAAAGACATTTAAGTTATAATTACAAAAATTATTTTAGGTTAATATTAAAATTTTACTTTGAGCTGGGCAGTGGTGGCACGCCTTTAATCCCAGCACTTGGGAGGCAGAGGCAGGCAGATTTCTGAGTTGAAGGCCAGTCTTGTCTATAGAGTGAGTTCCAGGGCAGCCAGGGCTACACAGAGAAACCCTGTCTCAAAAAACCAAAAAAACCAAAAAAACAAAAAAACAAAAAAAAAAAGAAGAAAAACAAAAAACAACAAACAAAAAAAACAACAACAACAACAAATTTTACTTTGGAGACTTTTATCACTTGACAATCATCACCTTAACAGACCTCATGCTGGCAAAAGTAGCCCCTGGTTGTGGCAGGGTGGGAAAGCAGGGGCACTAGGTTCACAATGAGAGCACAATAATAGTTCGATATTGTGACCCCCAAACTGAGTCCAAAGATTGCCTACAACATTTAATTCTAATTACTGGTGTGAAATGCAAATAAGTGTTCCTTAAGAGAACAGTTCCTCAGGCCCTGTGACCGCCAGCACAGAGAACAGTGGGTTTTTAATGAGCCTGCAGCTGTAAGAAGCTCACTTACCGTTGCTCTTGGTGCTCAAGTGTCCTGTAAATAGGCATGGTGGACTGTATCTGGGAAGGACAGAGGTTGCTCTGACTTTCAACAACAATAAAAACCACAAGTTAGGACATGTGAAACACAACTTTCATAAAAAACAATACAGAATTATAAAAATAACACATTTATTTTTAAACAAAGTTGCTGAAACTTTCACTCAGCTAGGCATGGTGGTGCACACCTATAGTCCCAGCAGTTCAGAGGCAGAGGCAGGCAGATCTTTGAATTCCAGGCTAGCCTGGTCTATATAAAAAGTTCAAATCCAGCCAGGGCTAAATAATGAGACCCTGTCTCAAAAAAAAAATGTTGTACTACCAACAATAATTTATCAAATAGGAAAAATCCTATGCAACAGATTCAACTTTTTTTTTTTTTTTTTTTTTTGAGAAAATAAGGGTTGGGAGACGGCTCAGTTGATAAAGTGGCCATCACATAAGCACCAAAGAAAGACCTGATTTTGAAATTCATGTAAAAAGCCAGGCATGGCAGCATATGCTTTTAACTCCAGTTTTGGAGGGGACTGGGTAGGCACAGATAGTTCCCTGACACTCTTTGACAAACTACTGTAGCTGAATCAATGAACTTCCAAAGTTCAGGCACTGACAGTTTTAGTTGTAACTTGACACAGCCTGAAATTACCTGCAAAGAGTTTCAATAAGGAAGTGCCTAGGTCACATCTAGACTTTTAAGTTCCTCCTGTTGGGGAATACCCATCAAGATATTTTATCACAGCAACAGAAATAAAACAGTGGGAGGCCTTGTCTTAAAACTAAAGGTGGAGAACCCCCAAGGAGAGACACTTAGCTTCAAGCCTACACACAGGCACACACAGTTTTTGTTTTTGTTTTTTATTTAAAGAAAACAAACTATTTTATGTGAAGCACTGTATGTATTAGGGGTCTGTGTTTGGCAAGTGCTCTCCATTGAACTGTCTTCAAACTAAGTTATTTTCAAATGGTTTGAGATTTTATTTTTACTGGATGAAGTGATCAATAGATCATTTATGTCACTTGATATACAATGATTTTATTTTGTTCACTCTGACACATTAGATTTTTGTTTTGAGATAATATATATTTTGAGTTATATTTATTATATTATTTTCTTTTGAGATTAGGTCTTACTATACTGACCAGGCCCAGGCTGGTCTTGAATTCCTTGGCTCACGTGATCCTGCCTCAGCCTTTCAAGCAATTGGAATTACAGGTACACACCAATGTATCCAACTAAACACGTTATATTTAAAGAGAATTCCAATAATGTAAAAATAGTGTCTGATCTTTCATATTTCATGGGATTAGAAAATTACATAGACAGCATCACAAAACAATTTCTTTCTCCACAATTTAATTGTATGTCCAGTAATAATCTTTAAAAAGGAACAGTTTCAATGTTAATATAAGTAGTAGTAGAACATACTGAATTCCCCAAGCAGTTTTTTTGTTTGTTTCTTCTTCATTTATTTACATTAAGATGTGCACTCACTGGTTTCTAACATTCCTAACAGATAAATGTCATGTTAAAACCCACAGAGCTGAGGGGAAGCCTAGACAGCCCACTTCACCCGGGCTCTCTCTCAGGCATCGCTCCCTGAAAGTCTTAAGTAATACTATAAGAATTATTACTTTTTTTTTCTTTTTTTTCTTTTTTGGTTTTTTAGATTTGGTTTTTTTTGAGACAGGGTTTCTCTGTATAGCCCTGGCTGTCCTGGAAATCACTCTGTAGACCAGGCTGGCCTCGAACTCAGAAATTCGCCTGCCTCTGCTTCCCAGAATGCTGGGATTACAGGCGTGAACCACCACCGCCTGGCAATAATTATTACTTCTAATCACTTTCATGACTGTTTAACAATTTTTTATAGTCATTTAAATAACTTAGGCACAGTTTCTATATCCTGACTGGACCCAGAATGATCTGAAAGCAGTCTTAAACTAAATGCCCAGAAAAGGAACAGTCTTCTCTAAATTAACACTAAAAATTGCTGCATGAGATTGATGTGGTCTTGGTAGGACAGTCAAATTCTTCAGCTCTGTTTTCTATATGATTTGATTTTACTAACAACCAGAAGAAACTTCACTGAGAAAAAAAAATTGTGTTTCAGTACTTTCCCAACATTTCTGCAAGTTTAGGAATAAGTCACCTTTAAAGGTATTTCCGAGGGAATGGCAGATTAAAAAACCTTCCCCATGTTCTTCTCAGTTGGCTCCTAGCAGGTTGTCTCTTCCTGCTTTTCCAGCACAGGTTGCTGACATTCAATGGATGGTGGACCAATATTCTCAATTTTCTCCATCTCCTTCCTCTTGTCAGACATTGGAAACAAAGCCTTACGCGTAAACAAGTCTAGCTCCCCATGTCCCAATAACTAGGCTGGGCAAAGTACAGTAACTGGCAGAAGAACGCCTCATTAGTTACTATCAGAGACTAGACACAGGACCAGTTGTTCTTCAAGTTGATGGCTTTCTGCGGTATCACCACTCTTGAAGGCTGACCCCACAAAAGAATGTGATTACTGTGAGCAAGTGAGGAACTTTTCCTTTGGGTGTCTTTAGTATCTTATATTCTGAAATAACTGAGGGAACTAATAAAATCTAAGATAGTTACTTTAAACTAAAATTCAGCTAAATTAATGGTTATTTATAATTTATGATCGATTACAATTATAATTACTTTATAGTATGTGAAAACTAGCCCAGATACTTACTGAATATAGCATGTACACCAGCAACAATGATATTACAATGTTATGGGCTAAAAATACCCAGTGAAGCCACCTGGGTAAGTTATAAAGTATAAACCCTTTTACATTTGTCACCCAATTAAAAATAAACATCAAAACCTCACTAAGTCTATTACTATACAAATGTAAGTAAAAGAACTTAAGGGTTTTAGATTCTCAGTCTGGGTTCACAGCTTGTTCTGTCACCAACTGTGACACTGGGGGAATTATTTATAATCTTTTATTTATTTCAAAATATGAATAATACCCATTTAACAGGCCTTGTGTGTAAACAAGTATTGGGTTATGGGTGGAAGTTTGTTTTGTAACTATTCTAAAGACCATAAAAGCATTTTGGTGTGCTCTCTAGAGCTTAGGTTGGGATGGTGTCTAAATATCTTGCCTGCTGACCTTCTACACTAAGTGTAACACTTATTTTGATCAATTATTGTAAAATAAAGGTGCATACAAGATGAAAGCAAGGCTTAATTCAGGGAATCATTAGCAGATTGAATCAGTGGCACCCTTTAAATAGACAACACCAGTTCCGTGTGTGTGTGTGTGTGTGTGTGTGTGTGTGAGGGTGTGTTACCTATTTCAGTCTTAAGAAAGAATACTTAAATAGACTGATTTGTAAAGATTTATGGGTAGAGGTCACAACTTCACATACCCCACTTGACTTGGAAAATGACTCAAGAGAGAAAAAGGGGGTACACTGTGATTATGGATTGTCTTTTGCGATTAAACATTCAATCCACCAACCAGCCACATTGAAAGTTTATTACAAATGCAGTATCCCAGCTCCTCCCTCCCCCCCTTGGAGCAACTGGAGCAACTAACCTATAACCAGGTTTGGGTGAGTCAGTTCTGAAGGGAGGGAGAGTGGAAGATTTCATGTATTTAAAATGGACCAGGAGCTTGCTACGTATTATCTGCACTTAATCCCCAAGAACTCCCTGGCATGGGTATTTGCCCACTACGTTCAAGATGAGGAAACTGAGGGTCGTTTCTGTGAAAGCAGCCGGCCTGATCTGGGACTCAGGTCGGACTTCAAAGGCCAGGCTTAGTATTCTGCTTAGGAGATATCCAGGTGATAGAGGCTGCAAGATACCCCAGGATCAGAGGAAGGATGTCAGGGCGACAAACTCAAGATCAGGCAGTAGATCAATGAGTCGAGCATGCGGGGCCTCCCTGAGCTCCGGGCCTTTCCAGCTCCAGCCATTACCCTGCGACACTGAAGAAGGAGCTGGGAGGCGACCCGAAAGGCCATGGGCAGCCTGGACCCGCAAAGCCCCTTACCTCTCCGGCTGCCATCCATGCTTAGTCCTCCTGCGGCCTCCGCGGTTGTGTCCCCTTGGTTCTTATTGGGACCAAGCTGGCCCCCGCAGCGGAGGTGAAAATGAGAAGACCAGGCCCGCGGGGGCGCAAAAGGCCACAGCGACGGTCGCCAGGCCGGTTGCTAAGGGCCGGATCCGCGGCTGCAGATTATGACGTCACAACACGGGGACGTATGCTCCTAGGCCCCGCCCCGCTCACGCCCCAGGCACTCCAGGCTACCGAATGTGCCCGCGAGCGGCGGGAGAAGGGCCCCGGGTCCTAATCTGTCGTTCTGGGAGCCTGGCAGTTATCCAGAGTGAACTGTCAGGAAAACAAGTCATATCTGTTTCCGTCACCATACCCACTATTTACTTGGGTGCCTGGGATTCGAACTCAAGTCCCTAAGCTTGCAGCGCAAGCGCTCTTGGCCAGGGAGTGATCTTCAGCAGCCTCCCTCCCCACCCCTTAGTTTGTAAGCATTAGTTTGAATTTCCTTTCTGCCTGCTGGGTACCTCAGCTCTTACACTCCTCTCCCATTCTCTTAAAGCCACAAAGATCATTTCATTTTGAATGGAAGAAGGCAGTGAGAAAAGGGTTGACGGATTCTACCACTTTCTGAAAGTTGTTTATTTTTGCAGGAGTTAATTGTGAATCCCTGTAAATAAGATCAGAACAGGGTAGAGGGAGTTCAGAAAGCATTCTGTCACGCTAGGCTTCTGAGCAACCCGTTCAGCAACCTGTGGTGTCATATAGCAGCATTCCTGGGCTCTGCTCACTAGAAGACCACAACCCATCGATTGCAACAAATTCCTGGCAACCAAAAATGTCACTACATATTGCCAAAGGTTGCCTGGGGAGAAAACTACATCCCATCAGAGAACTTCTGTAATCACAAAAGCATACTGGATTCCGAGCCAGGTTTGCTCAACTTTGAGGGTCTATATGTTATGGTTGATTTTATGGCACCTTATGGAAAGTTAGAACCTCCCGGATAGGCGGTTTTCCTGATTGCCTTAAATGATTTGGAAGACCCACTCTGATTGTGGGTGCTATCTTCTAGTAGCAGTCCAGATTTAAAAGGTCATGGCTGAAAAGGAAGATACCTCACTTCTTGCTGACTTGTCCTTTCCTTACACTACCCAGTTGATTTCTTCTGCTGCTGTGTTGAATCTTTCCACACCAGAGCCAGTTTATTTTCCTCCCAGTTTTCTATCAGGATCTAAGGACCAGCAGCTCTCCAGGATTCTTTCCGGTTTTTGGCACCAGATCTGGACAGCCGAGGCATCCAGCTGTGTGGACAGAGCAACTATGCCAGCCTCCCCAGTGAGAGATGATCACCAGGGGGTTACTCTGACTACAGAGGCACTCAAGGATGGAGAAACTGCTGGTTTCTCTGCATCTGGGCTGTAATTCAGATGTTGTTGCTATTTGTAAACTGACTTTATGAGTACACGCACATATGCATGTACACACACACACACACACACACACACAGGGTTCTATAGAGGAGCAGAACCAATGGGATGTGTGTGTGTGTGTGTGCGCGCGCGTGTGTGTGGTCAGCCCCTAGGCTCCTGCCTTAATTCCTGGCCTGACTTCCCTTTCATGATGCACTGTAAATTTTAAGCTGAAACAAACCGTTTTATCCCCAAGTTGCTTTTGGTTGAGGTGTTTTATCACAGCAATAGAAACCCAACTAAGACAGCCTACAAGTTTGATCATGAATTAAATTTTAAGCCTGGCTGAGCTGCAGGTCTCCGTATATGTTAATGAAAGGGATGGTGGAAATTATGCAGATACAAGTATTATGATATGGACAGTGGCTGTCTGAGAAAATGTGATATTGTACAGGTGTTGGGTTTCTCTTTTCTGAGACTTTTGTTTCAGAAAAGTCCAATATGAGAGTTGGGCTTAAGGAAATTTTATAACAATGAAAGGAGAAAAAAACCCAACAGAATCCCTGTTCTCACAATGCCCAGAATACTGGTCCTCTAAGACATAGGGTAGAGAGAAAATTGGACTTAAGATATGATGAGTCTATATTTCCAACAATATTTAGGGTGATACAGAGTAAGGGGGGACCAAGGGAGACTGCATCTGTGGCCCAGAGGTCAAGAACATCTACTGCTCTTGCAGAAAACTCAAGTTCAGTTCCCAGCTACCACATCAATCAGCTCACAATTAACTTCAGCTTCAGGGCATCTGATACCTTTAACCTCTAATGACTCCCGTGCTGTTGTGTGTACATCCACACATACTCAGTTAAAAGTAAAATCTTTTTTAAAAAGACAGAATTGGGTAGTATGCAGAAAGAAAATTTATTCCTACTTATTGTTACTTGAAATTCTGAGATTCTCTAAGGCATTTATTACGCCATGAGCAGCTTAGAAAATCCACCTTTCAGATCTCCAGTAAGCATTTGCTAAGTTTGACTACAGCTGAATTTAGAGGGCAAACACAATGATTTGGGTTACAAAAAAGAGATGAGAGCTCCTCTTACCAAAGCAGACTTGGGGATAAAAAATATTCTGCTCTGGGTCCTTTGGGTATATATTATGGCTTCCTTTTTTGTGGGCTTTTTAAAAAATGGAATTCCTGTGTGTGCAAACATCAGGAATGTCTCTGCATCGATATGTGTCTATTATGGATTTTCTTTGGCTACTTTTCCTATTTTGTTTTTGTTTTATTCTCATTCGTTTTTTGATTTGTGTTATTGTTGTTTATTATTATTCCTTAGATGCCTGTTTTCCAACAAGAGACAGAAAGGCTATGTGAATCTAGAATGGAGATGAAGTAAGGAGGAACTGGGAGGAGTAAGTGGAGAGGAAACTGTAATCAGAATAAATTGTATGGGAAAAAAAAGTAGTTGCAAGTAGTTATTAAAGATAAACCATATTCTACTTGGAAGCAGGAAAGAGGCTGCCTAGTTGGGGGAGGGCAGGAGACTGAAGAGTGCCTTGACGTCAGCATTGGCTGGTGATTGACTTTCTCTGAGACCATCCTTGGTTTGGTGTTTCTCTTTAAAGCCTCAATGTCGTTCTATTCTTTCAAGAATGAATGCATCAGGGTCTATTGATTTCCAGTTCTGCAGTGAACATATTCCTGCAAGTGAAATTTAATTTGTCCTTGGGTTTCAATCTGTGTATGTCAACAAGAGACCACACCTTTTCCCAGAGACAATCCAAGTCTTGACCACAGGCACATACACAACTGGTATTAACTTTTGCAGGGTTAAATTTTCCACTGGGGGATTAGTACCAGTTGCATTGACCTCTGGGAAGGAGACAAGATTCTGAAGATCCTTTGCTGGATGTATCAGCATGACTCCACATTCAAAATTACTTCAGTAGTATATTGTTGTTATTCATATTCAGAAATTGGCACATCTATTTTTCAGAAAGAAAAATACTATGCTTTTGAGGGAATTGTCTAGTGAAGGACAATGGTTTCATTGTGTGTGTTGAAAAGATGATCAAGGGGGCTAGAGAGATGGCTCAGCGGTTAAGAGCACTGACTGCTCTTCTGAAGGTCCTGAGTTGAAATCCCAGCAACCACATGGTGGTTCACAACCGTAATGAGATCTGACGCCCTCTTCTGGTGTCTGAAGTCAGCTACAGTGTACTTGCTTTTTTTGTACTTGTATTTATTTATAATAAATAAATCTTTGGGCTGCAGCGAGCAGAGGTCCTGAATTCAATTCCCAGAAACCAAATGATGGCTCACAACCATCTGTGCAACTACAGTGTACTCATATACATAAAATAAATAAATCTTTTTTAAAAAAGAAAAGACGATCAAAACTATGATTTGTATTTGGTTTTGATATTATTTTTAGGCCACCTTTTATCTTATTTGTTCTCTTTATTGAAAATGTGGCTTTTAATTTTCTACTTTTATTTTTTTATTGTATGTGTGTGTGTGTATGTGTGTGTGTGTGTGTGTGTGTGTGTGTATGCCCTCAGAGTCCAGATGAGAACTTGACTCTCTTAGAACTAGAGTTACAGGCAGTTGTGAGTCATCGTGTGAGTACTGGGACCGAACTTGGGCCTCTGCAAGAGCAAGACTTGCTCCTAACTACTGAACCAACCAACTCTCTAGCCCCCTCTTCTCTTATTTTAATGGATTAATTAGATCTTTCTAGTTGAATGATTTCTAAGCCTTTGGGATGGTAATATAAAAAAGTCAATTATGTATAAACAGTCTGTAGCATCTGACCTAATAAAACCTGTAGTTTATGCTCATTATATTTTAAAGGCTTTATTATTGTACATTTAATTTCTATTTGGTAGCTAGTACATTTCACAGTACAGAAGGATCTTAGAACAGTGCTTACCTCCTTGGTTGTGCCTAGAAGTGCCAGTGAAAATTATCCACTGAATGCAGAAAAGAAACACAAGAGACAAAAGGTCAAAGTTGTACCTTTGTTTTTATTGGATTGGTATAAAACATTATTATGATATTTAACATTTTAAACCACATTGTATTTATTTATGTGTGCATATGTGTATGTGCACACACATCATAGCATGTGTGTTGGAGTTAGAGGGCTAGCTTTCTCCTCCCACTATGTGGGGCAACAGGCTTGGGTCTTTGCATGCGGAGCTCTCTCCTGACCATGAATGTTGTTTTGTTGTTATTCAGGTTTAGTGTTTTTTTCTCTTAACGTGAATGAGTATTTTGCTTGTCTGTCTGTGTACCATGCGCATGCCTGGGACAGACATGCCATGTGCATGCCAGAAGGCTTCAGATCCCCTGGGACTGGAGTTTTAGATAGTTATGAGCTGCCGTGCAGGTGCTGGGATTTGAACCCAGTCCTCTGAAAGAGCAGCCAGTGCTTAGCCACTGAGCCATCTCTCCAGCCCCTCTACTAACATATCTTAATTCTGAAGTTCCTAAAGGACAAAAAGAAGAAAAATCACGCAATATTTTTTAATTATCCACCAGTGCCACGTAAAAACATATAGAATGCCAAGATGTGTGAGAACTTTGTGTGACCTCAGTTCTGTACAAAGTCCTTTATGTTTCAGTGACTGAAAACTGTTGGGGAATCTGAGATACAATTATTTATTTATTTATTTATTTATTTATTTATTTATTTATTTATTTTTGTCATTTCTCAATGTGATTCATTTAAAAGCCAATCGACACAATGTAAGTTTAAAGTGTGTCGGTATTGATCTGAAATGGATTAATTCTCTGCTTGTCACTAGAGGGGGCTTTAGGAAAGGCTTAAGCCCCATCCGTGTGAGAAAAATCAGCTATGTGCAAGCAATATCAACCCAAGGGCCTCTTACCCTGGGGCTGTAAGGTGCAAACACAGTGAGAAATTGGATTGAGTTGTTTCAGTTATAGTTAAAGGCAGAATGAGAACTTGTTTTTCTTTTCTTTTTTATTAGATATTTTCTTTATTTACATTTCAAATGTTATCCCCTTTCCTCTTTTTCCCCCTCTCAGAACTCCCTATCCCATGCCCCTTCCCCCTGCTCACTAACCCACTCACTCCCACTTCCCTGTCTTGGCATTCCCCTACACTGGGGCATCGAACCTTCATAGGTTCAAGGCCCTCTCATCCCATTGATATCCAACAAGGTCATCTTCTGCTACATATGCAGCTGGAATCATGGGTCCTTCCATGTGTGTTCTTTGGTTGGTGGTTTAGACCCTGGGAGGTCTGGGGGTACTGGTTGGTTTTATTGTTCTTTCTCCTATAGGGCTACAAACCCCTTTAGCTCCTTCTGTCTTTTCTCTAGCTCCTCCACTGAGGATGCTGTGTTCAGTCCAATGGTTGACTGAGAGCATCCACCTCTGTATTTGTCAGGCACTGGCAGAGCCTCTCAGGAGACAGCTATATCAGGCTCCTGTCAGCAAGCGCTTGTTGGCATCCACAATAGTGTCTTGGTTTGGTAACTGTATATGGGATGGATCCCCAGGTGGAGCAGGCTCTGGATGGCCTTTCCTTTAGTCTTTGCTCCACACTTTGTCTCTGTATCTCCTCCCATGGGTATTTTGTTCCCCCTTCTAAGAAGGACCGAAGTCTCCACACTTGGGCCTTCCTTCTTGAACTTCATGGTCTGTGAGTTGTATCTTTGGTAAGAACTTGTTTTTCAAGGGCAGGGAAGCTTATGCTGTTATCTAAAAGTCCTTGGTGGATAAAAACAATCTTCATCATTGTCAACCTATAATTTGATTTTTCTTAATTTTTATTGTTTAAAGCAAGAGACAGTAGGAATGTCTATAATTCTTTCTGAAGTAATATGCATCTAATGGGAATACAGGTATACAAACAATGATAATAATATCTACTGACCTCAAGTGATCATTCTGAATTATCTTAAGCAATAGAACAGTGATCCCTGAACATAAACAGACTCTTGTCCCTGATCACTCTCATGAGCTACAAATCCACATAGGGGTTTATGTATTTTTGTGGTATTAGATATTGTACATTATACTTCAGGGTCTTATGCTTTCTAGACAAGCAAGCTCTCTATTACTAAGATATGCCCAGCCCTGGGTTTTTGTTTATTTGTTTTGAGACAAGGTTTCTCCAAATTGGCTTTTAGCTCATGATGTTTTGCACCTTTCCCTTCTGAGCTCTGGGGTTACAGATTCAAGCCACCACACAGTGCTAAACCATGGTGCAATGGTTCTCAGCCTATGGGTTGTGAACCCTTGGGGGATCAAAAAAATTCACAGGGGTTGAATATCAGATACCCTGAATAGCTAGCTTTATATTACAATTCATTGTTTATATTACAATTCATAACAGTAGCAAAATAACAGTTATGAAGTAGCAATGAAATAATTTTACGGTTGAGGGAGGAGGTCACCATAGACAGAATGGATGATGTTGGATGCCCTGGAACTGCAGTTACAGATGGCTGTGAGCCTCCATATGGGTGGAGAATCCAACTCAGGTCCTCTGGGAGAGTAGCTGATGCTCCTGACTGCTGAGCCCCTCTCCATCCCTCTCTAAACATTTTAATATACGTATTCCCACAATCCGGTTTTATTGTCCCAGTTTATTGCTTGAAAAGATCACAGAACTGTGCCTCAGTAGGCAGCTTGTTTCCAGATTCGTTCACATCGAGGTCTTTTGGTAAAGACTTGCCAAGATTTCAGACATCAGGTCCACGGATGATTGTCACAGTCCGCCATCTTTGTTTCTTCCCAGCCGTGTTCTTCAAATATTTTCATTCAATTAAGAGAACAAGTCTCTGTGATGATGACTCACTCATTTGTTGGTTCCGAGGTAACCTCTTCTTACAGTGTAGCTGTTGGTAATCTGCCTAAGCTCCACCCACACTTACCTGGCAACAGCCAGGTATGCCCCACTATACCTGGCCCACTATAAAAGGGGCTACTTGCCCCTCCTCTGTCTCTCTCTCATCTCGCTCTCTCATCACACTCTCACCTCTCTGCCCCTCTTGGGCTCCCCTCCCCTCCTCCCTCTCTCCACGTGGTCATGGCCGGCCTCCACTTATCTACTCTCTACTCTCTCTCTCTCTACTCTCTCTTTCTCTACCTCCACTATACCATTAACTCCCATCCTCTGCCCTGAACAAACTCTATTCTATACCATGTCTATGTGCGTGTGGTCCCTGGGGGGGGGGGGGAGGTGTGCCTGGGCATGGGCCCTCCTGGGCACCCCTTTCCCCACACTGCTGTGCCACATTCCCTAAACCCCACTCTCTCTTTTTAAGCCCCCATTCAGTAGGAACATTAATATACTCTTCTTCTGCCAATCAACTGTCACAATGAGTTAGAAGGATGCCCAGCCTAAGGAGCCAATTATTTGCACTGAAGGTATTCGGTCTCTGTTTATAGATGGCACTGACCCTGAAAACAGATACTAACAGCAACAACAACAACACAAAACAACAACAAAACAAAACAACAACAAAACAAAAAACAAAAAAACTCAAAAGCTACAACCAAGTTGTTCATCTAGCCAGATAATTCTGCTTAAGAGAAGAATTTGGAGATTGTATTTCTCATTTACTTGGACCAAGTATCTTCCAAGAAACAGCTTAAGGGAAGAAGGATTTATCCTGGTTCATGTGTTGAGAGGTGCAGTCTATTACAGTGAGGAGAGCATGGTGAGGTCAGTGACAACTTGCTGCCCTGTCGGTGGGAACTTGAGGCTGCTTGTTCATATTGCTTGAAGAAGCAGAGGGCTTGGACTGGAACCAGACAGGCTATCACGCATAAGTCCTGTTCTGTGGAATTAGACCAGGCTATCACGCATAAGTCCTGTTCTGTGGAATTAGACCAGGCTATCACGCCTAAGTCCTGTTCTGTGGGACTAGACCAGGCTATCACGCCTAAGTCCTGTTCTGTGGTTCTGTTTGCCAGCAAGGTTCCATGTCCAAAAGTTTATGGAACCTTCCCAAAACAATGCTCCCAGAAGGAGACCAGTGAGCTGATCAAATGGGTGAGCCTGTGTGAGCTATGACCATTTTATATCCAAATGTAACTGTTTGAGCCTATGGGAGGGAGCTATGACCATTTTATATCCAAATGTAACTGTTTGAGCCTGTGTGAGCTATGACCATTTTATATACAAATGTAACTTATTTGTTTAGAAGTAACTCCTTTAGTATGGTTATGCAAGCAAGCCTAGAGAATGGCAGGCATGACCTTTAACCCCTCAATCCCTTATTTGACTCAGCTTATTTTCTCTCTGGCTTGCTGAGAATTCTTTTCTGTAAACAATTAGTATTTTTAATGCTTTATGTTTTAAAGCAAAATCTAGATTATCCAACAGTATGAAATTGACTTTTCTAAGGCTTATTTTATGCGTATGGATTTGTATAATAAAATCAATCCATGCATGCCTGCTACCCATGGAAGTCAGAAGAGGGCCCCCTGGATGGGTAATTGGTGCTTGTGAACCACCATTGCTGGGACCTGAACCTGGATCCTCTGAAACAGCACTCTTAACCACCAAGCTGTCTCTCCAGTCCATAATTTATTTTCTTAAAGAAGCTTTTGGAGTGGGTAGGAGGAAGCCAGCGAAGGATCCTGGAGAAGACAAACTCTGATCCTACAAACCTGGTTCCCTGGCCCCTGATTTAGTGCTCACTCTACTAAGTCAGGGAATGGACAGCGAGAGAAAGGATGTCAGTGTCTTGATTAAGCATGCTCCCTCTCGTAGCACATGCTACCCAAACAGTAGAAAAGTGATGTTTATAAATACTCATTCACACAAAATGGAGAAGGTGAGGTTGCTTAAGTGTTTCATCTTAGACAAACCAGTCCTAAAACTGTCCTTGGTAAATGAGATTATATATATATATATATATATATATATATATATATATATATATACACACACACACACACACACACACACACACACACACGAGACAGGGTTTCTCTGTGTAGTCCTGGCTGTCCTGGAACTCACTCTGAAGACCAGACTGACCTTGAACTCAGAAATCTGCCTGCTTCTGCCTCCCAAGTGCTGGGATTACTCCTAAGTGCCATCACTGCCTGACTGAAATATATATATATATACTTTAAATATATATATTTAAAGTAACACTTTTTATTTGGAAGACAGCATCTTACTATATAGGATTGGCAGGCCCTAGAACTTACCGTGTAGACCAGTCTGGCCCCAGACTCAAAGAGATCCTTCTGCCTCTGCCTCGAAAACACTGGGGCTAAATATGTGTGCCACCATGCCTGGCCTAAAGACCTATCCGTGGGGCCTGGAAGAGGGCCAAGGACCTAACTAGCTAAGGCTCTTACAGTCATTAGACAACAAGAACTATATAGATGAGGATAAAGTGTGGAGCTCACTCACACCCTGGCAAGGAAATGCTGATATGCCCTTTCCTGGTGCCTGAGTTCCCTGGAGGGATGGAATCCTATCTGCAGACAGTGGTAACTTGCTTGATAGAAGCCCTTCTTTTTTGGCTCCCCTCTCTTCTCCGGCTCACTTCTGTACCCTGCTGGATGCTTAGTGATCACACTAAGTCTTCAATCAGGGTCAGTGTCAAGAAAGCAAGACTGCGACAACCAAGTTTTCTGCAAACCAGATACTTGCTGCCCCTTCTGCTAGTCTCACAAGGGAAATGGGTGAGAAACCAGGCCCTTCATTAAGCTCACACAGCCAATAGCAGCTGCTTCAAAGGAAGTTGATCCCAGGCTATGCTTAATAGCCGTTCTTTGCCACTTGTCACTTGACAGGTTCTCTGTGGAAATCCAGCTCCTGATGATCCTGTCCAAAGCAGTTAAAAGCTCTGAGATGACCGGAATGCATGTAAGTGAATCGGAGAGAATCTGATTGCATTCTGAGGGAAACCAAAGACCATGTGCTCAGTGTAATTATCACCGAAGGGATACGTGGCAGTGTTTCAGTTTATGGAAGTCATTGATGCTGGTTTTCCTTGCCTTTCCTATAAACAAACAAACAAACAAATTGTTGTATTCTGTTGCTATTGCGAGCTGGTTTCTGGAAGAGAAACTGAGGGATGGATGGGAAATCATTGAAAAGAGAATAGAGTCAAGACAACGTTTTGCCAATCATGACTGAAACTTTAATAAATGTCAGTCAATATATAGCTTGGGAAAACCCCTCCTCCCAGACTTCGAGGAGAACTTGCTGGATCCATTCTCAGCAGGTCACCTGCTGAGATCAGAGCAGTTCAAGTCTAGCAGATCCTGAATGCTTCTAGGTGAGGCTGCCCTGGGCTGTATTGTTCTATAAAGAACAAAGGCCAGGATTTTCACAGGCTTGAGAACTGATGATCAGAGCAGAGGCTGAAAAGCCCAGCTCAGACTTTGGAGGGGGGAAGGGATAATAATAAATAAATTAATTAATTAAATAGCTTTCATTTCTGTGGCATATTTTTCCAGGGTGAAATAATTGTTTCTCACCTAAAGGAAGTGGCAGTTCTTTTAGGTTAAGGCGAAGGACTCTTAAAGGAGGGAGAGAAATTGGACTCAATGGTGCTCTATGTCATGTCAGAGAATAATGCTTGCTGTTCTTTAAAGAGTGAAGATTTTGGGGCTGGAGAGATGACTCTGTGGTTAAGAGCGCTTGCTACTCTTGTAGAGGGGCTGAGTTTGGTTTCCAGCACCAAAGTCAGACAGAACACAACTGCATGTAAGGCTAGTTCTAAGAGATTGAAAGCCCTCTTCTGGCCTCCGCAGGCACCCGCATTCACATAATCCCCCAACTTAGGAGGAGTGGACACTGGTGTTCAGAGGACACTCTCAGTACTAAGGAGCGTGTGGCATCTGTGGTACATGAGGAAGTGGCATGGGCTGAGAAACAAGGGCTTTACTGTGTCTGTTGCCCTGGCAACAGGGGCCATGCAAAACACATTTCCTGTTCATATTTAAATGTTTTATTATGAAGCGACCTTCGGAGGTTCTTTTACAGTTGGCTGAGTACAGGAAAGGTGTTTGCTGTGAGCACTTGCTGTTTGTCTGAAGAGTATCTTTTCCTTTTGCTTCCAATGGGAAAGCCATCTCTGATCCTTTAGATGATATGGGCTCCCTCTTCTGTCCTTCCCAGGCCCATCTCTTTTCTTACCCGTTGATTTTTTACAGGAAGGGACAGAGAGTCCTTGGTCTAGCAGAGTCCTCCCAGTCAGCTGGCTACAGGGACTGAATGGAAGGTGCATTCAGGACCCTAGATGTAAGCATCCCACTTCCCCAGAGCATCTGTATCCTTCTTGGCACATGGAGACCGGAGCTACTCCCTGATTTTTTCCTTTATAACTAGGAGCTGTGAGTCCTGGGCTACGGACAGCTATCTTGCTCTGTGTGGGAAAGAAGGAGGAGAGGGAGAAGGGGAATGAGGAAGAAGATGAGGATTAGGAGAAGAATAGGAGACGGCCTTAAGACATTATTTTACCCCTCCCCAAATATACCTCTGGCTGAGTGAGTTATGTCTCTGGTCCTGCCAGTTTTATGAGCTAATATATTTATTGCTGCCACTAGCAATAAGAGTCCCAAGAAAGCATTTAATATATAGGTAGTATGTCATGCTCTAAGACATCTTTTAATAGCATCATGTCTAGTGTAAATCCTCAAGTTGTTTGTAAAAGCTGGCTGTGGGAGGCAGGCATCCACTGGTTTGTTACATCAGACCATCCTTCCTCTCGTTTAAGGTTTTGTTACTTAATATGCTACTTCTCAGTCACAGCATCAAATGGATTTTGGGTCTTATTTCTGAGGAAGCAGGCCTCTTTGCAACCGTTTGTGTCCTCCCTGCATGAAGGAGTAAGCCTACACTTGGCATTAATACACCTTCAAGGCCCCCCCCCCCTCTCCTCACCCCCACTAGTAAAGCTCCAAGCTCAGGCTTGGACAGATTGGATTTCAGAGGATAATTTAGTTTTTCTTGTGCTTATTTAGGATAATTACCACTTTCCCTTTGATTAATTCTGAAGCGTAATTGCTTTAAAAATTTAAAAGTAAACTTGAGCATCTTGGGGACATAGCTCAGTGGTAGCATGCATGCTTAGGGTGTGCCTTAACCAGTTTTTCTTTTTTTTATTGGTTATTTTATTTATTTACATTTCAAATGTTATCCCCCTTCCTGGTTTCCCCTCTGCAAATCCCCTATCCCATCTCCCTCCCTCCTGCTTCTAAAAGGGTACTTCCCCACCTACCTACCCACTCCCACCTCACTGCCCTAGCACTCCCCTATGCTGGGGCATCTACCCTTCACAGGACCAAGGGTTTCATCTCCCATTGATGCCAGATAAGGCCATTCTTTGCTACATATGCAGCTGGAGCCATGGGTCCCTCCACATGGACTCTTTGGTTGGTGGTTTAGTCCCTGGCAGCTCTGGGCAGGGGGGTTGGTTGGTTGATATTGCTGTTCTTCCTATGGGGTTGCAAACCTCTTCACCTCCTTCAGTCCTTCCCCTAACTCCTCTGTTGGGGTCTTCATGCTCAGTTTGAGGGTTGGCTGCAAGCATCTGCATCTGTACTGGTCAGGCTCTGGCAGAGACTCTCAAGAGACAGCTATATCAGGCTCCTGTCAGTAGACACTTCTTGGCATCAGCAATAGTGTCTGGGTTTGGTGTCTGCATGTGGGATGGATCTCCAGGTGGGGCAGTCTTTGGATGGCCTTTCCTTCAGTCTCTGCTCCACTCTTTGTATTTCCTTTGGATACAAATGATCCTGGGTTAAATTTTTTGAGATGGGTGGGTGGCCCCATTCCTCAACTGGGGGCTGGGCCTAACCTCTGGACATGGTATCTACAAGTTCTCTCTCCTCTTTGTTGGGTATTTCAGCTAACATCATCCCCACTGGGTCCTGGGAGCCTCTTGCTTTCTGGCATCTGGGACTTTCTGGTGTTAGTTGGTGTTTTATTGCCAGGAAGAGACACCATGACCATGGCAACTCTTGTAAGGAAACATTTAATTGGGGCTGGCTTACAGTTCAGAGGTTTAATCCATTATCATCATGGTGGGAAGCATGGCAGCATGCAGGCAGACCCAGAGCTCCAGAGGTAGCAGAGAGGTCTTCATCCAGATCCCCAGGCAGCAGGAAGAGGGAGTGACGCTGGGTCTACCTTGAGCATCTGAAACTGCAAAGCCCACCCCGCAGTGATACACTTCCGCCAACAAGGCCACAAGTGCCACTCTGTATGAGTCTGTGGGGGGCATTTTCATTCAATCCACCCCACTGCAACTCCA
Source organism: Apodemus sylvaticus (assembly GCF_947179515.1). NCBI lineage: Eukaryota > Metazoa > Chordata > Mammalia > Rodentia > Muridae > Apodemus > Apodemus sylvaticus. The sequence continues at coordinate 23,942,738 of NC_067477.1, forward strand.
GAGGCACTTGTTGGAAGGAGGAGAATTTGCTTTCATGTGCCTCTCTCTTCTTCTGTGCTTGGCTGCTTGGGTGCTAAGGTGAGGAGGAGAAAAAAAGAAAGGCCAGGCTCTTTGTTGTCTCTTTTCTTCCTGGGTAGTTGTCTTAGTCAGGGTTTCTATTCCTGCACAAAACATCATGACCAAGAAGCAAGTTATGGAGGAAAGGGTTTATTCAGCTTACACTTCCCACACTGTTGTCTACGACCAAAGGAAGTCAGGACTGGAACTCAAGCAGGTCAGGAAGCAGGAGCTGATGCAGAGGCCATGGAGGGATGTTTCTTACTGGCTTGCTTCTCCTGTCTTGCTCAGCTTACTCTCTTATAGAACCCAAGAGCACCAGCCCAGGGGTGGTACCACCCTCAATAGGCCCTCCCCGCTTGATCACCACCTGAGAAAATGCCTCAAAGCTGGATCTCACGGAGGCACTCCCCCAAATGAAGCTCCTTTCTCTGTGATAACTCCAGCCTGTGTCAAGTTGACACAGGAAAGCAACCAGGACATTGGTTGACACTGTTCTTGTCTATGTGCTCAGTGTAAATGAGTAATGGCTACAGTATACTCTTCATTGCACTGTACTGGCAGAGATGCAATATTTTAAGGAGACATTTGAGATCCCACCCCTGACTATCAGTCTACTGAAACAAGCTGCCTCATGGGCCTGTTGTGTCTACCAGGAATCTCATAGTAGAAGGAAAAGCCTGAAACCTGGTGCTAGCCAGAGAGGGAACTTGTTTCCCTGAAAGAGTTAACATAGTGCTCACAGTTTGTTAGACCACCTTGCAGGAGCGGATGGACCTAGCCAGTTATGAGTGGGACCACCCAGATGGGGACTGCTAAGCTGTACACACTTCTGGCCTTCTTCTTTTTTTACTTTTTCTTTTTTTTGACAGTCGTGTCAAATCTTTAATAAATAATTATGTAAATATGTAATATGGACTAAATTAGCAGAAAAGGCCACGGGCAACTTTTTTTTTTAATTTTATTTTCTATACTCTTCCTAATACTCCTATACATTCCTAATACTTTCCCCTTTCCCGATTCCCCCTCTCCCCATAAGTCCCATAAACCCTCTTCCCTCCGCCCATTCCCCAATCAACCCCCTCTCATTTCTCTGTCCTGGTATCCCCTACAATGTTGCATCAAGCCTTTCCAGGACCAGGGCCCTCTCCTTCCTTCTTCTTTGGAATCATTTGGTATGTTAATTGTGTCTTGAGTATTCATAGCTTCTGGGCTAATTAATATCCTCTTACCAGTGACTGCATTCCATGTGTATTCTTTTGTGATTGCGTTACCTCACTTAGGATGATATTTTCCAGATCCAACCATTTGCCTCAGAGTTTCATGAATTCATTGTTTTTAATTGCTGAGTAGTATTCCATTGTGTAAATATACCACATTTTTTGTATCCATTCCTCCACTGAGGGACATCTGGGTTCTTTCCAGCTTCTGACTATTATAAATAGGGCTGCTATGAACATAATGGAGCATGTGTCCTTATTGCATGCCGGGGAATCCTCTGGGTATATGCCAAGGAGTGGTATAACAGGGTCCTCTGGAAGTGTCATGCCTGGCCTTCTTCTTAAATCCATCCCTTAGGTCAGGACCCTGAAGATAGACCTGGAGGCTCACCATATCTCTTTGTAGCAACATTGAATAAATCTCCCTTTTCTAATTTCACTGTTAATTTGGCTCTTTTAATAACTGGTTTACTAAGAATAAGTGGGTAAGTCTGGGTTGTTATGCCTGCCAGGCCACAGGCTCTGATCCTAATAACTCTGGTAACATGGTGTCAGTTCCACCCAAGCAACCTTTCTAGTCACAATGTTGTAAGACTTGACTCTGAAATGTAGCACATATGCCACCATTGTCCCCACTGCTGCAATGCACTTGCCCTTTGACCCCTTCTGCTCCAGCCCTGGCTACACTGGAGGCCATGGACCTGCAGGTGTGTGAACCTTGTCTACACTCCTTGGCAACTGGAATTAGAAGAAGGGTGCACTAAAGGAGAAAACTCGTGGCTGGACACTCCCAACCAGGCTTTGTCTCTTTATACCAGTTCCCCTCTGCCTGGATCACCATAGGGGTAGATAGGCAGATGAACTCACTAATATAGACATGCAGCCAGGGAGTGGAACCAGATGTCCTTTTCTCTAGGCACACCCAAATCCACCAATGGGTGATCTCTCAGGGGATACCTTCCTTGGTTTCTAAACAGAAAATCCTCTTCTTGATCATATGGGGGGGGGGAAGAGATGTGTGAGAGAGAGGGGGGAATGAATAACTTTTACTAATAAGAAATATCTCCATTAAAGGAAACACCTTCCTCTTTCTTTATTCAATTTCATGTATTCTTAGAGTAGGCTCAATCATGGTCACCCAAAGATGAGTATTTAAATAAGCAAATTTTCTAAACAACTGAAGACATTGCCTTTCATTTATATGGAAAAGATAGAAGTTCTCTGATGACTGATGGAGAGCATTACTTGCTCCAGGTACCTATTTTCCTTATGCTGCTTAATAACAGCACTCCCAATTCTCTGCAAAGCCTAATAGATTCAAAATGACATTTATTATTCTCCTTTGTTTCTAGGAGATGCCCATAGAACAAAGTCCTGGTCAATGCACTAAATAGAAGAGCTGTATACAATACCAGAGACACGTCCTTTGTAAAAAGGGATGTATCTGTCCTCTTTATTTTCCCCTGTCTGGAATAGTTTCAATGGGAGGGCTTAGAGCAGCATCTTAAATCATAAGAGGCTAAAATTCAACACAGTAAAAAGCTAGAGAGAGTCTGAGTCCCTGACATTATGGTGCTTTAAATCAGTTAGGGTATTTCCTAGCTTTTGACTTTTGTAAGAAATAACTAGACATTTGGATTTTCCATTACTCAAAGTTATACACAATTCTTGACAATCATTTTCAGGCTTTTTGTCTTGTTCAGAATACACCATGGAAGTAGATCTTAAATCAAGTATATGGACCATTTGGAGTTCTAAATCAATACAGTATGCCTACCTAGATTAGGCTGACAGTTTAACAGTTTTATTCTTATCCTTTGGCATTTTCATATGGGATGGAATGATATACGACTTATCTCTGGACCAAAGCAATATTCACATTTATTAGACAATTGTATTCTTTGATCTTGGAGTTATCCAAAAATACTTACTCTAACAATGCTTAGGTTTTGGCAATAGTGTGGAAGAGTTATGAGACTGGTTTTCTTGGGCAGTAATGGTCTTTGCAGGATGTTTAACTTGACCATAGCATTCCTCTGGACCCCAGTTTTCTAATTTTTAAAATGAAAATGTTATGTCCAATAAGATGTGATTTTAGTTCTTTAGATCCATAAAAAATATGGTTTTATTTAAAGCCCAGCCTTTCATAGTATTGTGACAAAGTCCCCATCTGTGAAGTATTGGAGGTATTTTAGAGCATGAGCCGAAGCTGCCGTATATAAGCTGGCAGGTTTACTGTTGGTGAGTTCACTGATATTTTGTTCTAAGAATATTACTCATGGTCTTAAAGCACATTCAAGCACCCACATAGTGTAGACTGCGATTTATTACAAATGAAGTGTTTAAAGGTAAAGAAGTAGAATACTCTGGTGAGGGAAGTTTTGAGCAGGGACTGGAGGGGGCACACTGCATCGTGCCCATAAGTTGTTGGTTTCTTTTATCTGATGCCAATATCACTGTCATTAAAATTGTGATCAACAAAAATCCTCATATGTTAACTTAGTGTCCTTTAGTCTAACAAATTAAACAAGCCTGAAGGGGTGGCCATAAACCATATTGACATAAACCCATTAGGATAATAGGCACTAAGTCACTGACATTGCTACCAGGAGAAGGCAGTGCCCAAATAATTCAACATGCTGATAATAGGGCAAATTAAGCAAAGGCTAGGGGGTGGGTCAGTTGGTAAAATACTTCATAAAGGGGAAATGATCTGAATATATAGCTCACCAAAGAACACATAAAAATGCTACACTTGTATTGGGTAGAGTAAGAAATCAGAAAGAGAGCTTTGTAATGCAGAAAGCTTGAAGTCAAAACTTTAACCCAGAGTGCTGGGAATGTAGCTTACTTAGCATGTACAAACTCCTGGTTTAATCCCTTAAACTACATAAGCCAGTTATGGTATTGGGTGGTGACAAGAGGATTAGAAATCTTAGATACACAGAGAAATTTAAGGCCAGCCTGAAACATACAGACATATTCATATATATACACACACATATATATTACACCCACCCCCACATATATATGTATATATTATGTAATATATAATGTATATATAATATATGCATATATTATGTAATATATATTATTACACATATATTATATAATTACCTGACACACTCACTACACACACACTTACACATGTGTATTGTTATATGCACACATATATACAACAAGGTGTGTCCTTGTTGGAGGAAATATGTCATTGTAGGGGTGGACTTTGAGACCATCCTGGCTGCCTGGAAGTCATTCTCCTAGTGGCCTTCAGATCAGGATGTAGGAGATAGAACTCTCACCTCTTCCAGTGCCATGCCTGCCTGGATGCGGCCATGCTTGATAATAATGGACTGGACCTCTGAACCTGTAATTTGGCCCGAATTAAATGTTCTCCTTCATAAGACTTTCCTTGGTCATGGTGTCTGTTTACAGCAGTAATACCCTAACAATTACAGAAGTTGGTACCAGGAGTGGGGTATTGCTGAGAGAGACCTGACCATGTTTTTGTTCAGAGAAATATGAAATTTGGAATGCTTTGGGTGGATCTTAGTGGGCCATCCTAGTAGGAATATAAAAGACATTGGTGCTGAGGATTATATGAACTGTGGAAGCCTGGTTCTAGAGATTTCAAAGGAAAAGAACTTTTGCATGTGGCTCAGAGACTGTTCTTATGAAGTTTTGATGAAGAGTATTTCTACTTTTTGCCTTTGTCTGAAGAGTCTTCCTGAGGCTAAGGTGAAGAGACTCAGATTAATTGCATTGACAAAGGAAGTCTCAGGAATGCCCAGCATAGACTTTGTCTTTTGGTTTACTCTCATGAAGAGAGTTTTACTCAAGCATAGCAAAGGAAAAATATAAAATACATGGTTCAAGTAATTACGGGACACCAGGATGTGAAATGGAGCTCAATCCTGTATTGAAGGATATTAAATGGAGTTAAGGGACTGGCGACCTCAGGGCAAGATTATACAAAGCTCAGCTTATTAGGTATGTGTTTGCAGTTGAACAAGGACTAATTATATCATGTTAGGTATTATTACCTGGTTATTGTTTTCATTTGGACTTTTTGTTTTGTTTTGTTTTTTGTTTTTTTTTCCGAGACAGGGTTTCTTCGTATAGCCCCGACTGTCTTGGAACTCACTCTGTAGACCAGGCTGGCCTCAAACTCAGAAATCTGCCTGCCTCTGCCTCCCATAGGCGTGTGCCAACATGCCGGCTCTCATTTGGACTTTTAATACAGAAATGAGGGGCACACCTATGATCCAGATCTTGAGGCTGGAAGACGCAGGTTTTTTATTTGGATCTTGAAGCATAGTGGCTATGAAAAGTTTAGGCTCAGGCATGGTAGTACACATCTTTAATTGCAGCGTTCAGGATACAGAGCCACACAGACCTCTGAGTTCGATAGCAATCTACAGATCAAGTTCCAGGACAGCCAATTTTAGGCAGTGAAGGAGTTGGAAAACAGAAAGCTGGTGATAATGTAACAGAACTAGGGAGCCATGTTTCAACCCCAGCAAGCCACAGAATTTGGCAGCTTTGGCCACATGCCTCTGGCTTTAGAGACCAGAATAGAAGGGACCACTGGGACAATTGATGCTGGTTAGCTGGAGCTAAGAAATTAGTGGTGATTAAGAAGAAGCAAGCATCACTGAAGTGAAGTTTTCTGTGAAGTGTTTTTCTGAGACCACAAAGAAGCTATGTTCCAGAGATAACAAAGGTTGTACCTCATGCTGTAGGTATCCATGTTGCAGCTGTACTTGGTCATGTGTAAGAGTCACCCAGGTGGTACTAGTTTTGACAGCGTGAAGAGGCCATGGCAAGTGGCTGAAGCTTAGCACTGTGAGAGACCAGCAAAGGTCATTGGTGAAGGTGCAGCCTCAGTTGCAGTTGATGTCCTAGGACTGAAAGGGTCATATAAAGAAGCTGATGCTTGGCACCATGAAGAGAGCCTATTGGTGAAGACTAGTTGCAGCAGAAGACTCCAGCATATTGGAGAAATGATCCAAACCCTTTGGAGGAGCCCAGAAGATCATGTGTGAATCCCTGACAGTGGAACAATAAACTGGAAATTGAAGTTTTCTTGGCAACCCCAAGATGTTAGAGATGCCAGAGCTATAGAATATCTGCTAAGGAAAGCAGCTAACAGGGAGTGGAATCAGCCCAAAAGGAAGAAAATTTTCCAGTCAACAAAGATGAAGGGAGTTGTAGATCTGAAGAGCACTTTGGCATCAGACATGGAGATGCTGAATTTGGAGTTTGCCGAGATGGATTTTCATCTTGCTTTGGTTCAGTATTTCCTCACATGACGTTTTGGAATGGTAATGTATATCCTGTGATGTTGGAGTTTTGTGATTTGCCTTTTCTTTGAAGTTTGGACTTTTAACATTGTTGAGACTGTTATAGTCTACGGGGCTTTTGAAGATGGATTAGTGTATTTGGCATTATGCTATAGCTAGCTATGACCTCCATGGACTTCATGGACTCAAACATTTGAACAAGCCTAGGAGGGCCAGGGAGTAGAATTAAATGTTCTTTTTAAGAGTCACTTTGGTCATGGTGTCTGTTCACATCAGTAAAACCCTAACTGAGACAATGAGAATCTCTAGTGTGAGCTTGCTGGAATCTTGTCATACCCTGTGTTGTTGAGTCTTTTGTTTGGAATAAAAGAGGTGGAGAAACAGAAAGAAGAGCATGAGTTGACGGCCTGCCATCACTCAAGAGGAATTCTCTCTTACACAGAAACTACCTCAAAAACATCAGAACAAAACAAACAAACCAACAAAGAAACATGGAGTTAGCTTTGTATTGGCAGCTACTCCTAGGCATAGGGCCTACCTTGGAGTGTGGTTGATATACCCAGTGACACATTCCAATGGAGAAAATGGATTTTCCCCTTTTCCAGCAGGTATCAGTTGCAAGCAACTTCTTGAATAGAGGTGGGAACTCCTGTCCACTTTGCCCTCAGTGTTATGACCTCATTTGGCTTGATCCTGTGCAGGTCTTGTGTGTGCTTCACAGTGTCTGTGAGTCCATATGTACATCAGTCCAGTTGTGTCTGGATGATACTGTTTCCTTGGAGTCATTCATTTTTAGTCTTCTCTGGTTTTTTGTTTGTTTGTTTTTGCTTTCCCTTTTTTGTACTTTTTGAAAGAATGTGTGAGAACTAGAGATGGGGAGGTAGAGAGAGGGAGAAGAAGAAAAGATAAATTGGGTGGTTGGATGGGTAGGTGGGGGAAGGGCCAGAGAAGCTGTAGGAGAGGAAAACATGATCAAAATATATTGATGAAAATATTTTGAATAACTAAACAACAAAGAAAGAAACCTCACAGGGAGGTAATCTGTAATCTAGGGTGTGTCATAGTCTAGACCCATTTATTCAAATCAATATTTTCCCAGCTTAATCAAAGCATAGGGCTACATAGACAAGTCATGGAAAGGTGGCCTGGTTTTATTTCTAAAGTAAGATTTTCATGCATTTTAAAATGGAATGGTATTTATTTTCTTTTTTATTTCTTTTTTTAAAGAGTATTTACCTTCAGAAACCACTGGATTTCAGTGTTTATAAATACTGACATTGTTTTCCATATTGGACTTCATATATTTATAAAATTGAATTGAAAAAGTTACTGCATACTATGTGAAACATCAGACATGTATTATACAAGAGTGTTTATGTAAAATCAGGGTCCCGGATCATTGTAGACACACACACACATGAACACTAACATTTGGACTTATTGGGTCACAAGTGTAAGCAGCCAGTCAGAACTTGGTAACTTCTTGGTCCTGTGTTCTAAGAACTCAGTAACTGAACTAGATTAGGACCTGAAGCTACAGAAAATGTGAATAACTCATTGCTACCATCTAAATATTTCTGTTCTTCTGAAATTCATGCATTAAACCCTCATGTCCAGTGTGATGACTGTAAGAGGGGAGCCACTGAGAGATGACCAGGTCACGAGAGCAGCATCCTCATGTATGAGACTAATTGTACATGAACAGAGGGCCCCTGTAACAGAGGTCTCACAGGTGTCTCTTACCCTGTGAAGACGCAGTAAAAGTTGGAAGTCTAGTTCAATCTATGAACCTGGAAGTGGACCCTCATAAGTCATTGTTTTGCCAACACTTTGCTTGATGCTGGACATCTCAGCCTTCAGAATGGTGAGAAATAAATTTATTATTAATTCACTTCCCAGGTATATTTTGTTAAAGCAGCCTTAATATGTTGTCATTAATGAAAATAATGATGGTGATCATCTCCATGAAATTGAAAGATACTCAAAGGGCCAGAGAGAGAAAGTCAAAGGTCAAACATGCCAGAATGCAATCAGAACTGATGAGGTGGCTCAGCAGGCAAAAGTGCCTTTGGCCAAACCTGATGATCTGTGTTTCATCTCCAGGACCCACCTGGTGGAAGAATGGGCCAACTCCCACTAATTGGCCTTTGACTTCTATACCTGTGCTGTGGCGACACATATATGTGTGAGACACACACACACACACACACACACACACACACACACCACACCACACCACACCACACCACACACACACACAGAATAAATAAATGCCATTGTTTGATCAGGATTAAACAACTTGAAAAGGTAGGATTAAAAGAACTTGAAAAATATCATTTGCCTCAATTGTACTTTATATCCAGTGTCTTGCTGTATCTGGGAAACATGATACAGCATTTTTAGGATTTGTAGCTCTAGCCTGGTCAGACTTGTAGGGTAGAAGGTTATTATTTCTGGCATATGTAAAATTGTGGCTCAGAGCTTGCTGGCAAAGTGGATAGTATCAGACAGTATAAAACATTGATGTTACTTGGTCCACAATGGGAAAATTCTCCTCTCAGCTACAGAGACAGGAATATTGGGAAGAGGCTGGGCAATATTGTGTTTCTACTAAGTGTAAGGAAGGCAGTGTATAGCTTTTTTCCATTGTTATGACTAGACACCTGATAAAAAGTAGCTTATAGGGAGAAGGCTTTATTTGGTCTCACAGTTCAGAAGAACACAGTCCATCACAGTAGGGAAGGCATGAGTGGATGAGAGGGTAAGTAGCTGAACTAAGAATTTTGGTTTCTTTAAAATCCCAGTGCTTTGGTTTTAGTTTCAGGTGTGGGATAAAAGGCTGCTTCTTAATCCTACTAAAAACAGGGACTAGACAAGGCTGCCCCCTCTCTCCATAGTACTTTTCAATATAGTACTTGAGGTAGTAGCTAGAGCAATTAGACAACATAAGGAGGTCAAAGGGATACGTATTGGAAAGGAAGAAGTCAAACTATCACTATTTGCAGATGATATGATAGTATACTTAAGTGACCCAAAAAATTCCACCAGAGAACTCCTACAGATGATAAACAACTTCAGCAAAGTGGCAGGTTATAAAATCAACTCAAGCAAATCAGTAGCCTTCGTATACTCAAAGTATAAGCAGGCTGAGAAAGAAATTAGGGAAATGACACCCTTCACAATAGCCACAGACAATATAAAGTATCTCGGTGTGACTCTAACCAAACAAGTGAAAGATCTGTATGACAAGAACTTCAGGTCTCTGAAGAAGGAAATTGAAGAATACCTCAGAAAATGGAAAAATATTCCATGCTCATGGATTGGCAGGATTAATATAGTTAAAATGTCCATCTTGCCAAAAGCAATATACAGATTCAACACAATAGCCATCAAAATTCCAACTCAGTTCTTCATAGAGTTAGAAAGAGCAATTCTCAAATTCATCTGGAATAACAAAAAAAAAAAAAAAAAAACCCAGGATAGCTAAAACTATTCTCAACAGTAAAAGAACTTCTGGGGGAATCAGTATCCTGGATCTCAAGCAATACTGCAGAGCAATAGTGTTAAAAACTGCATGGTATTGCTATAGTGACCGGCAGGTGGATCAATAGAATAGGATTGAAGACCCAGAAATGAACCCACACACCTATGGTCACTTGATCTTCAACAAAGGAGCTGAAAACATCCAGTGGAAAACAGCCTTTTTAACAAATGGTGCTGGTTCAATTGGAGGTCAGCATGCAGAAGAATGCTAATTGATCCATTCTTATCTCCTTGTACTAAGCTCAACTCCAACTGGATCAAGGACCTTCACATAAAGCCAGACACAGTGAAACTAATAGAAAAGAAACTGGGGAAAACCCTTGAGGACAAAGGGAAAAAGTTCTGGAACATAACACCAATAGCTTATGCTCTAAGATGAAGAATTGACAAATGGGACCTCATAAAATTACAAAGTTTCTGTAAGGCAAAGGACACCTTCAAAAGGACAAATCAGCAACCAACAAATTCAGAAAAGATCTTCACCAACCCTACATTTGACAGAGGGCTAATATGCAATATATACAAAGAACTCAAGAAGTTAGACCCCAGAAAATCAAATAACTCTATTAAATATGGGGTACAGAGTCAAACAGAATTTTCACTGAAGAACTTCGGGTGGCTGAGGAGCACCTTAAGAAATGTTCAACATCATTAATCATTAGGGAAATGCAAATCAAAACAACCCTGAGATTTCACCTCAGACCAGTCAGAATGGCTAAGATTAAAAACTCAGGAGACAGCAGTTGTTGGCGATGATGTGGAGAAAGAGGAACACTCCTCCACTGCTGGTGGGATTGCAAGCTGGTACAACCACTCTGGAAATCAGACTGGCAGTTCCTCAGAAAACTGGGCATGACACTTCCGGAGGACCCTGCTATACCACTCCTGGGCATATACCCAGAGAATTCCCCAGCATGTAATAAGGATACATGCTCCACTATGTTCATAGCAGCCCTATTTATAATAGCCAGAAGCTGGAAAGAACCCAGATGTGCCTCAACGGAGGAATGGATAAAAAAAAAAGTGGTATATATACACAATGGAGTATTATTCAGCCATTAGAAACAATGAATTCATGAAATTCTTAGACAAACGGATGGTGTTGGAGAACATTATCCTAAGTAAGGTAACCCAGTCTCAAAAGAACACTCATGGTATGAACTCACTGATAAGTGGATATTAGCCTAGAAGCTTGAAATACCCAAGACATAATCCACATATTAAATGATGTTCAAGAAGAAGGAAGGAGTGGCTCCTGGTTCTGGAAAGGCTCAGTGCAGCAGTGTAGGGAAATACCAGAATAGTGAAGTGGGAAGGGGTGGATGTGGGAACAGGGGGAGGGAAGAGGGTCTATGGGACTTTTGGGGATGGGGCATCCAGGAACGGGGAAATCATTTGAAATGTAAATAAAGATATATTGAATAAAAAAAAAGACTGTTTCCTAACAAGGGATTATTATTTGCCTCGTGCACTAGCAGGGCGTGATTTTTGCCAGCTGCAGAATTTAGTTAATTTAGGGGACTCTGGAGAGGTTATAAATGGGAGAGCCCCAAGAGGGCCTTTGGTGGCTACTGCTACCCCTTGTAACTGCCCCCATTACTGTTGTGTTTGCTATTGCCTGGTTGTTGAATTGATAGATTGCTAGTTTTCTGGTCCATTGGATATATAGACCATGCTGGCCTTGAGCTCATATGCCTCTGCCTCCTGAGTGCTGGAATTAAAGGAGTATGCCATCATACCTGCCTGGAATTAGTTTTTATATGATGGTGGTCATTCTTCAAACCTGAATCCTGCCAAAGAGTAGGCTGTATGTTCCAGAAAACAAGATTCTCAGTGGGGTACCGTGTGGTGTGGTGTGAAAGATATTGGCTTCTGAGTCAGACCAACCTGCTCTGAATCTGCACATAAACTGTTGTATGTCCCATGTTTTCTTCTATAAAAGGAACTTACAATGAGGACTGTCTTTGTACTCACTAGATGCTCAAATTCAGCCCCTTGCTTTTGTACCTTGCTTGTCCATACCTAAGAAGTTGACGAAGAACATTTTGTAGAACTGTAGAATGTTCAAATTGGAAGAACCTATGAAATTCTTCTCTGTAAGCTCTCTCATTGACCTTCATTATACTCCCCCCTTTTTTTGGAGTTAGGAATTGTCTAGGGGAAGTCTGATCTGAACAAAATATCTATTAGATGTAAAAGGCTTAAAAAGACATAGATATTCACCATTGGTAGAGATGTGAAGAACTTTATGCCCATACATAAATGTGTGATATAGCTATTGGCTCAACCTTTGTAAGGTACAATCTGGATGAGGTAGAACCAAAGCTTCAACACATACACATTTTTCCTTTACATTCTTTCATATCTTGGAATTTAACATATGAAATACTGACCTATAACCCAATAATATATGTAATATACTCTTCATTGTGGTGTTGTTCATAATAACAAAATTCTAGAAACATCTTAAATATTTCCAAGCAGGAGGTTAGTTAAATAGATTATGGTTTCAACATGCAAGGGATTATAACAGAAAGATGCTTCTAGTGAGCGGAATGAGTAAATATTGCACACAGTGGTCTCATATATATAACGTGATTACAACATGCATATGTTGTGTGTACAGAGGGATGCCAGAATGATGATATCACAACTTTATCGACTGCCTGTGAATGATTTAGGTTGATTTAAAAAAACCCCTATTTCGTATGCCTCAAAATACATGTTTTATCTCTCTGAGTTTATATTGATTTTTATAATCATAAAAGAACCCTCAAGGCTATTTTTGTCTGAAGTGAAAGGAAAATAAAAATGCTTTTGAGTTTCCTAATTTAGAAATATTACTTAGACACTACCACTGCACAGAAGCCTACTTGATTATTATTATTTAACTGGACAATCAAATGGTTATGTAGTCATAACTACAAAGTCTATCCCTAATACTCCTCACTTTCTCTATCTCTCCTTTGTAAGCTCTAAAACTGCCATAGCCCCTTTTATGAAATAAGGCAGTTGCACAGATAAGCAAATAAACAACTAAATAAATAATAAAATGGCTTTAATCTCTCCTTAACAGCAAAATTTATACCATTTTAAATGGTTTCTTTTCTAAATAAAAGCAGATGGTTGAATGTCCTGTAATATTAATTTACTCTTACGTGGTATCCAAATACAACAGACTTCCTGTCTTGTGATTAAAGAATCTTAAGGGCTACCGGTTGAGATGATAGATTCGGATTGTGTACTGGTTACCATGGTTTTGATTGAGGACGAGCTATTTAAGCTTATCCTTAATCTGGATAGGCGTGAGTCTCTCTTAGCAAGGTTAAAAATGGTGCGAAAGACAGGGCTATTTTTAGATCGAATGTCAGCCTGTCTCTAGTACTAGCTAAAAATAGAGGTTCCTATCTGTCATTAACCATTTTGCTACCAAACTAGCTAAATAAATTAATCACAATAGATTTCTTTTAGAAACCAAATCAGCATTCACAAAAATTTCAAAGCTAGTATGTAATTACATTGGCACTTAACATGGATATCTTATTTTTAAAAAAAAAAACAGTGAAATATATATTTAAAGAAGCTTATATTAGCTTCAAAATCAGCTAGGCAGTTCCCATGGTAGCTTTACTCTGTTAAAGGATTCCAGATTGTAACCAATTTAATGTTTTTAGCTAGTGATTTCCTTTTTCCACTTGCAAATAGAACTTTGGAATAGATGGGAGGTAGGCTCTTGATGGTTTATCTTTGATTCTGTTATTCACATTACTTCATGATGCATGCTTTGACTTATTAGAATACAGATGGTTTCTGTCATCAAGGGCTCTAACCACAGAAGCTATATGACCCTAGAGAGGCTTTAGAAATGAGCGTGATATCATTTCAGACTCAAGGTGTCCCACTGCCACACTGTAGGTGCCATGACTAGTACATGGGAGTTTAGAAAGTTCACGCAGGCCAGAGTCAGAGAAAAATATCTCATTTCTAGTCTTTTGAGTAGCCATGGGACTTGATGGAACTCACTTAATCTGCTGGGCTCCATTTGCTCAGGGGCAAGACTTGTAGTTTCAAGAATAATCGGACCAGAAGATGAGTTATCTGTTAAACATGTTCATTTTTGTTTTCTTTTTTGTTTTAAAATTTATTTATTTTATTTATGAGTACACTGCTGCTGTTTTCAGATACACCAGAAGAGAGCATCGGATCCAATTACAGATGGTTGTGAGTCATGATGTGGATGCTAGGAATTGAACTCAGGACCTCTGGAAAGAATAGTCAGTGCTCTTAACCACTGCGCCATCTCTCCAGCCCCCTCATTTTTGTTTTCAAATGGTTAATTTTTTCCCCTCAAATAAAACTCAGGTGGGAGTTAATTTTTGTGTGATCCTGGGGTTGGAGGGTCAGAAAGCGATCTCTCTCTCTGTTTCTCTCTCTGAATCAATCTCTCTCTGAATTAATCTGTCTGAATCTCTTTCTCTCTCTGAATCTCTCTCTTCCACTGAATCAATCTCTCTGAGTTTTTCTCCCACCCTCCATCTCTGAATCTCTCTCTCCTCTCTGAACCAATCTTTCTCTAAATCTCTCTCTCCGAATCTCTCTCTTTTCCTTTCTCCCCCCCCTTCTCTCTCTGAATCATTCTTTCTCTCTGAATCTCTCTTCCTCTCTCTTTCTCTGAATCTCCTCTCTGAATCTCTCTGTGTCTCTGTGTCTATGTGTCCCTGTGTCTGTCGTTGTATCATTGTCTCTCTGTCTCTCTGTCTCGCTGTCTCTGTCTCGCTGTCTCTGTCTCTGTCTCTCTCTGTCTCTCTCTCTCTCTGTCTCTGTCTCTCTCTCTCTCTCTTTCTCCTCCCCTCCCTGGAGTTTGAACCCAGGACATCATGCATGCTGATTAATCACTCTACCACTGAGCTATATCCTCCAGCTCAAAAAACAAACAACCAAACAAAAACACAAAAGAAAAACAAAAACTCCAACTCCTCCCCAAACCAGAGTGTCTTTTTTGTCCCTACCCAACTAACCACAGAGCTCCTCAGAGCATAAGCTGAAACAGTTCAGTGCTGATTCATTTTGAAAGTGAATCATAGATTCACTGAGAAATATCGAAAAAAAAAAAAAAACCAAAAACAATGCCACAAGAGTTTTGCTTTGAGAGAGTGGGAATCACCCTGGTATGTCAGGAAGATATAGTACTGCAGCTTCTGAGAGACACTGTTCGTTATATTCAATAAGACAGGTTAGAATATTTATTTTCCTCGTATTTGACATGGATATGAATCGCCTTTCTTATATGAAACCCTAGAAGATAACAATCTACCCTCACTGTTTTATCTTTTCATGAAAGATCACCCATCACTCCATTCATTTTCAATTTTGTATAGTACTCAATACTTATTTTCAGAGGAAGGAGAGCAAGGCTGAATCAGACTTGAGGGATCACACAGAGGAAGCTGGAGTTGAGACCTCCATGTGGAGGTTTTTATTTAAATGTGACCATCAGTCATTCTATGTCTGCAAGGCAAAGACCACTAATGGGAGACAGATCTGGTCTACGCAAGGACCTCAAGCATCAGAGTTGCTTTGTTATTTCAAAAGTGGTTTCAGGACCAACAGCGGAAGCTATATCTGACTCGTTTTTAAAATACTAATTGTGACCCTTCACAGAAATCAGTTTGTAGCCTGAAGTTAGGAATGCTGGATGTTCTTCTATACAGATAGAGTTGAGTCAAAATGCTCCAACTTTTGTTCCTTTAGATTGGGTGGGTGGGTGGGTGGAGAAGTGGGGGGGGGGGGCAGAAAAAACCCAAAGACAACAACAACAAAAACAACAGAAAATTACACCACCGCCACCATTAAAAAAAAACACAGCAAAACCCCCTTTGATTCGTTAACATTATCCCTATGAGAATAGATTGTACTATGCCCCGGCTGTTTAATACTGACATTTGTATTGCGCGTCTTAAAACCTTGTATAAACCATTTATCAAGAGATCATATCAACCACCCATGGCTTCTTAAAACAGGATAAGCATTTCCACACCGAAAGGCAACTTAATGAAACAATCGAGGGAAAGGGACTGAGAGACAGAACACTCAGCTGATTCCTCCCTTATTTTAAACCTTGAGAGTATAATATATCTTTAAAGAAAATACACTCAGGTTCCAACTCCCTCTAGGTCAGCAGCATAATACACTTACTTGTACAGCTAGCAAGTACATCCAATGCAAAGAGATAGCCCATATGACCAACTCCTGCTTTTGAACGGTAGTCACTGCCTGCCCCCTCCCCGGACACCTCACCCCATGGTTACCAACCTTTGAGAAAAAAAAGATGGATTCAACCAGGTTTGGACTTCTATGTAAGTGGAATGATACAATGTCTGATCTATGTGTTCATGGAAATGATACAACGTATGATCTATGTATTCATGGAAATTATACAATGTTCAATCTATGTGTTCATGGATAGGGTTTCCTTCCTTTGACTTGATATTTGCGAGGCACTCTTGTTGCTACTTGTAATTATTGTTTGTTCATTGTGCTGCAGGTCACTGAAATGAACACCTATATCTCAATTTATGGACCTGTTCTACTGTCAATGGATATTTGAACAGTTTTTTTTTTTTGGACCGTGACAAATTAGGCATCTAATGAACATTCCTGATCAAATTGCTTGGGGAGAGATCTGGGAGTGACAGTTACGTGTCATGTGCTGATGTTAACGGGACTGCCAAATAGCTTTCCAAATGATTGCTAGTTTATACTCACAGTAGTCTTGACTGAGAAATCTGGGGTGCTGCATATGCTCCCCAACACTCGTTATTTTTCAACAATTGGGTAGTAGCTTTAATTTGCATTTTGCTGGTGTCTAAATTTTTTTTATTATTGAATATAATCTTCATTTACATTTCAAATGCTAAAACCTTTCCTGGTTCTCCCCATCCCAGAAAACCCCTAACCCCTCCTCCCACCCTCTGCCTCTCCACCCAACTCACTCCCACTTCCCCCCACTGAATTCCGTTTGTTGTGGCCTCTATTGAGCCTTCACAGAACCAAGGACCACTCCTCTTACTGATGCCTGACAAGGCATTCCTCTGCCACATTTTTGGCTGGAACCATGTATAGCCCTTGGTTAATGATTTAGTACCTGGGAGTCCTGGGGCATCTGGGTGGCTGACATCGTTGTTCTTCCCATGGGGCTGTAAACCCCTTCAGCTCCTCTGGACCATCCTCCAGCTCCTCCATTGGGCTGCTTTGCTGGTAACTAATAAAGTGGAATATTTCTCTGCCCATAACTTGGCCACTCAAATAGTGTCTTTTGTGTGAAGTGTGTGTACAAATGGCGGTCTATCCTTTCCTTAATGGTATATATATATATATATATATATATATTGGGAAATGTCCTCATTTTCTTATGTGCTATAATTTTAAGTGTTCAAGTTTATGGTGTACATTTCTTTAATGTTTCAATGTTTACCATGCATTTCCAGCTACTGTGTTTTGAACTCTGGGAAGTTTCTAATGACACTTGTCTGTGTATTAGTTAACTTTTCATCACTCTGATAAAAACAATCAGGGGAATTTAAAGGAAAAGTTTAAGTCTCAATTTTGGAGATTTCAATCCTGGGAAGGCTTATTGCTTTGGGGCATGTGATAAGATGTTTCATCAGAGCGGGGACTATAGGTTGTGGCCCAGCTGATCCTTGAGTGGTGGATGGGATAGAAAAGGGAAAGAGGGAAGTGGTGGGTGCCTAGGGCCTGCCTCAGCTTGCTGAGGCCCTGAGGAAGGGGCATTTGGGAACGTTGGAGGAAACGACTCAAAGTCAATTGCAGGCATAGGCTGACAGCTCTGTAGTCTGCTTGAGATTACTTCCTAGACAGCTCTCCGCTCGAGACAGTTCTCTGTTCCTAAAAAAAAAAAAAATGCTCTCTGGATAGCTCAAGAATTTTCCAACCAAAGTCAGAAGAACAGGTAGAAAAAAAAATTCTTGTTTTTTTTCCCCATCAAAGTCAGAAAACCTGCCAGACAAATTCCAAAAAAGAAAAGCTGCTAGAAAACAATCTAAAAGAACTGTGTTAGCTCTCTAAGTAATCATTGGCTTTTCTGACCAAGGTCAGAAATCGTGTTAGAAAAATTCTAAAAGAGCTGTGCTCACTCTCCAAGCAGTTCTTTCTAGGTAGCTCTCTCTTGCAGACTAAAGCCCAATCTTTTATTTACATATCAGTTCAATCATTTGCCCATGTTCCCTGTTGATTATTCCGTGAGTTGTTATTTAATTGCTTTACCCCTTGATTCTTAGAAGACAGTATGTGCATTTTAAATTAATTAATTAATTAATTACTTTTTTACACTCCATATTTTATACCCCACTCATCCACCCTCTGACTGTTTCACATCCCAAACCCCCTTCCACCCTTTTGTCTCCACATGGATGTCCCTACCTCTCACCCCACCTGATCTCTAATCTTCCTGGGGCCTCCAGTCTTTTGAGGCTTAGGTGCACCATCTCTGAGTGACCATAGACCCATCAGTCCTCTGCTGTATATATATTGAGGGCCCCATATCAGCTCGTATATGCTGCCTGATTGGTGGTCCAGTGTTTGAGAGATCTCAGGGGTCCAGATTAATTGAGACTGCCGGTCCTCCTACAGGATCACCCGTCTCCTCAGCTTCATTCAGCTTTCTCTAATCCAGCAACAGGGGTCAGTTTCTTCTGTCCATTGGTTGTGTGAAAATATCTACATCTGACTCTTTCAGCTGCTTCTTGGGTCTTCTGGAGTGTGGTCATGCTAGGCCCCTCTTGGTGAGTGCTTGCTCCTTAGCCCCAGTATTAGTGTCAAGGCCTTGGGAGCTCCCTTTGGCAGGATGGCCATTTTTACTATGTTAATTCTGACAATGCATACACCTGGGAGATCTCTCCATTTTCTGAGATCTTCAATTTCTTTCTTGAGAGACTTGAAGTTACTGTCATACAGATCTTTCACTTATTTGGTTAGAGTTACCCCAAGATATTTTATATTATTTGTGGCTATTGTGAAGGGTGCTGTTTCCCTAATTTCTTTCTCAGCCTCTTTATCATTTGTATAAGGGAAGATTACTGATTTATTTGAGTTAACTTTATATCCAGACACTTTGCTGAAGTTGTTTATCAGCTTGAGAAGTTCTCTGGTAGAAATTTTGGGGTTGCTTATGTATACCATCATATCATCTGCAAACACTGATGCCTTTGTTTCTTCTTTGCCAATTTGTAGCCCCTTGATCTCTTTTTGTTGTCTTGTTGTTCTAGCTAGCACTTGGAGTACTATATTGAATAGATATGGGGAGAGTGGGCATCTTTGTCTTGCTTTAGTATGTCTCCATTTAATTTGATATTGGCTGTTGGTTTGCAGTAAATTGCTTTTATTGTGTTTAGGTATGGACCTTGAATTCATGACTTTTAACATGAAGGGTATTGTATTTTGTCAAATGCTTTTTCTGCATCTAAGGAGATGATAATGTGATTTTTTTCTTTGAGTTTGTTTATATAGTGGATTGCATTAATACATTTTCATATATTAAACCAACCTTGCATTTCTGGGATGAAGCCTACTTGACTGTGGTGAATGATGGTTTTGATGTGTTCTTGGATTCAGTTTGCAAGAATTTTATTGAGTATTTTTGCATTGATATTCATAAGCAAGATTGGTATGAAGTTCTCTTTTTTGTTTGGGTCCTTGTGTGCTTTAGGTATCAGAGTAATTGTGGCTTCACAATTAGGTAGTGTTTGAATAGTTTGAAGAAAATTGATATCAGCTCTTCTTTGAAGGTCTGGTAGAATTCTGCACTAAATTCATTTGGCTCTGGGCTATTTTTGGTTGGGAGGTTTTCTTAAAATAACTTCTTCTATTTCCTCATGCGATATGGTCCTGTTTAGATAGTTTACTTGCTCTTCATTTAACTTTGGTATGTGTTATCTGTTTAGAAACCCATCCATTTCATCTAGATTTTCCAGTTTTGTTGAGTATAGGCTTTTTAGTAGGATCTGATGATTCTTTGAACTTCCTTTGTTTCTGTTGTTATGTCTCCCTTTTCATTTCTGATTTTGTTCATTTGGATTACTTCCTCTCGACCCTTTAGTTAGTTTGGCTAAGGGTTTATCTACCTTGTTGATTTTCTTAAAGAACCAGTTTCTAGTTTGGTTGATTCTTTGTATTGTTTCCTTCCTTCCTATGTTGATTTTGGCCCTGAGTTAGACTATTTCCTGCCTTCTACTCCTCTTGGGTGAGTTTGCTTCTTTTTGCTCTAGAGCTCTCAGGCATGCTGTTAAGTTGTTAGTGTAAGATCTCTCCAGTTTCTTTACCAGGGCTCTTAGTGCTATGAATTTTCCTCTTAGCACTGCTTTCATTGTGTCCCATAAGTTTGGGTATGATGTGTCAATGTTTTCATTAAATTCCAGGAAGTCTAATTTCTTTCTTTATTTCTTCCCTAACCAAGTTATCGAGTAAAGAACTGTTCAGTTTCCATGTGTATGTGGGCTTTCTGCAATTTTTGCTATTATTGAAGACCATCTTTAGGCCATGGTGATCTGATTATATCCAATTATATGGTCGATTTTGGAGAAGGCACCATGAGGTGCTGAGATGGTATATTCTTTTGTTTTAGGGAGAAAAGCTCTGTAGATATCTGTTAAATCCATTTGGTCCATAGCCTCTCTTAGTTTCATAATGTCTCTGTTTAGTATCTGTGATCACTAGAACACAATAAAGGTGGAAGGAGAGACCCGACTTGGCCATCATAATGGTATTCCCATCTCCACACACAATCATACTAGTACTTAACATCATTTTAAAAATTAAAATATGGTTATATGTATGTATGTATACACACATAAGAAAAGTGAAGCTAAGAAATAGTGAGATTTGGAACATTTTGAACCTTCTGGATGAGACAAGGCTAAAATCATAGAGAATTGGTCATTTTGTAAGAATCTAAACCAAGAAATTGGCCTCTTAAGATGCTCAGGGTTGGGTTTTCTCACATTGAAAACCAATGAGCATCAGCAGTTGTAAGCATTTGTCTCACAAGGTGTTTTCAGCACTATTTGTGATATAATGTAATATTATATATACAATATAAAGTAAGATAATGGTATAGCTTTAAGTCAAATCTTTACCCTGCAACATGAATATTGTCTTGGGTAATAGTTTTGTAATTTAGACCAAGGTTTTATGTTCCTTTATGATGTTTTAATGGTTTAAATAGCCCCTTTGTCTCATATATTTGAATGCTTAGATTGGAGCTGTTTGAGAAGGATTAGAAGGATTAGGAGGTGTGGCTTTGTAGGAGTAGTATGGCTTTGTAGGAGGAAGTATGTCACTGGGGGTGGGCTTTGGGGTTTCAAAAGCCAAGCCTAGGTTCTCAGTCTCTGCCTGCTACCTATGAATGAACATGTAAAAAACTCTCTGTTTTTTTTTTTTCTCAGCATTTTCACTGCTCAGGACCATACCTGCCTGCATGCTCCCACTCTCTGATGATGATGGACCAAGCCTCGAAACTGTAATCAAGGCCCCACCCAATTAAATGCTTTCTTTTATAAGAATCACCTTGGACATGGTGTTTTCCCACAGCAAGAGTAACGAAGACAGGCTTGTTTTTGAGATTAAAGGATTACCATAGTAAAAAAATGTTTGGTTAGAATTCATTGTGTGGGAGAGGTGGGGAAAGAGAAATGTGTATCTCTACTATGGCTATGAATGATCACTGTACCTCATGAGATTGACTCCCAGACATCTGTCCAAGGTTTAGTCCCATCAGAAGTATTTATGGAATCGAACAAAAACATGAACTGGGGAGCTCTGCCCCTGGAGTTATAGGTCACTAAAGTGGGCTAGTAGTTAGAAACTCTTTGTAACACACAGCACCCAAGCTGCGTCATTACAGGACTCCCTACTATTTGTATTGTTAGATACTAATGGCTTCTGGTTTCAGCCTTCCAGGAATTCTGAACCACATCAGGAAAGAAGATAGACAGGAGAGGAAATTAGGGAAGGAAGAGAGGACTGCACACAGGCTGTTAGAGAAGGACAGCTTCTAAAAGACTAAAGATTGCTTGGTGGGGAGGAAAGAGAGCATTTACCTTTTTGTTTTATTAATTTATTGGTTTTTTGTTGTTGTTGTTGTTGTTAAATCAGATTTTTCTAGAAGAGAATGTAAACTGACCTTGGACGGTGAAGGTGAGTTGAGTGTGTATTCCTCTTCCCCCCAGGATGCTTCCCTTCTGGAAAAGCCTAAGGAGAAGGAGATCTCCGCGTCACTCCCTGTGGTGTTGCTGAGCTGAAATACATGTCTCTGCATTTTGCACCCATTAGTCTTGGTGTGTTGTCAGAAGGAGGAAATCTACTGTCCTTTTCTATTTAGTGATTGTTGCCACAGATGTAAAAAAAGTCATTGGTGTTTTCCAGGTAAAATGTTTCTTATTCCATTTTAAGTCACACTAAACCATAGTAAATTGGGGCACCCAGTGGTGATTGTGTTGCTTTTAACAAAATTTAATTTTACCGATGAAGACTCAGGAACCAGATGCTGGGGTGAAAGCCTTCTGGCTCAGAGAAGCAGAGAAAGCACCGAGCTGACCTTCCTCCTCAGCCAGCAGTGTTCCAGAGCCAACCTCCTTCAAACTGAATGTCCCTCTCTTCTACTTCCTGTGCATCACTCTGTCCTCCCGACTCCCTCTTACTCTCCACATTTTTTTCCTTAGTAAATCCTATGTTCACTTCCTGTCAAGTCGTTGCTTGCTCCACCTCTTGACCTATGGATGACTTTAATTAATCTTTTTTTTTTAAAACAATATTCAAGCAGGAAGCTCTTGGATTAAAGATGTGTGTTAAGGCTGAACCACAGCAGAACTGAAAACAGGGTTTCCCAGTAAATAACATAATGTCAGGGTTCACAGTGTGATCAAATATCCTGCAACATGGAATCTTCAATTCCTTCCAATCTTGTATGTGACCAGAATGTAGTCTTCCTTCTTATGTGGTAGAAGAGATGATTCTTGCTGACTTTATAAATGTGGCTCTAGGACGAAGTGTTGACTTTTCTCTCACAGCTCCCCTTTCTACCATCTTCGGGTCCAAGTCAAGAGGGTGCAAGTTAAGACCATTTGAAATATGTTCCATCTGGATCCCTGTCATAAATACTATGAGTCTTGGAGCTCACATTTATATATTATGTTCTGTTTAATATTTACACTTTATTTTAACAAGAACCCACTGTGGCAGGAGAGGTCCTTAACTCTAAGAAAGAACTTACACTTCCTCCATATTTCTACATCAGTACAGGTTCGCAACTGCCTTCTGAATACTTATCCTTATACCCATGGGTTAGTGTAGTTCTTACCCAGTCACGCACTGTATCCCACGTTCTCTTGTTACAACAAAATGCCTCACAAAAGGCTTACATGCAAGCCAAACAAAGCACATTGGGTATCTTTGGAGGATGTCAGGAAGATAGGCATATAAAGAGGGAAAAATATTAATACACCCTGCTTCTTCTGTATGGACTATGCCTCAAGGTAATAAGAGAGTTTATGGAGGAAACTTCTTTATATAAAGTACCAGTTAATAAATGTAGAAAATTGGTAGCATTAGTCCACCATCACTCTGTAACCTCAACTAATATTGCAAGACCATGCTCACAAAGGGATCTTAAACCACCAAGAGGAAGCCAATGGAAGAACTTCTTAGTGGGTAGATCAACAATATCTAATGTCACTGGTCAATCTTAGAGTCCTACATAAAGACACATGAGCATGGAGTAATGGGATGTAGAGTACCAAATCCTGTGAATGGAATATTCTTCTTAACAATATTAACTCTGGATCAATTTCAGATCCAAATTCGGTTCACAGAGAAGAAACACCAGGGAGAGATGAGATCTCTTTAAGACACTCAGGGTGAATTGAGAGCTGAGATAGTTTCTTTCCTATTTTTGCTTTGATTTGCAAAGATAAAGTCTCAAATATCCCAGGCTGACCTCCAGCTCACTATGTAAGTGAGGATAACGTGGAACTGTTGATCATCCTGCCTCCATTTCCAAAGGGCTCAGATTATGCACTACCACAGGAAGCTTCTACCTTACTTAACATATCAATTGAAAGGAAAATTAAAAACTATTGATATCATAGATTAAGATTTAGGAGACAGAGTACTTCTATGTCCTGACTGGACTCCTGTGGCAAATAGACCAATTGGGTAATGACCATCAGACCATTGGAAAAACTTAGTTTTGATTGAGTAGCTGTTGTTATTAAAGATATTTTGTTAATTTAAGAGTAAAATATGGTACTATGGTTATGCTGATAAGGAATTATATCGTAGGCATATTTTTTGAAGTAGTTATGAATGGAACAATATGATGTCTGGCATCAGCTTCAAAATAACACATTAGTAAAGTCATGAAAGAGAATAATAAATCTGAAACTGTTATGTGCTGACAACTTTCTTGAAAACGTATTTTGGGCACATAGAAGTTCATTACAATGGGGGTTGGGAGGGTAGCCTGGGTGGTAAAGTGCTTGTTGTAAAAGTATATGAATTAATTTTGAAAGAATATGACCTGAGTTTGGATCCCCAACATCCATGTATGTCTCAGTTGTTTACTATTGGAATCCTAGTGGTACATATGAACACGTGTGGATAAAACACTCATATACACAAAATAAAATACATTAATCTTAAAAAACCTTTACATTGTACATAAATCATTCAAGGTATGGTTTAATTATCTTAAGGAACTTTTAAACTTTTCTCAGTTTTATTTTTATCATCTTTTTATTTTTTGACAAGATCTTTCCATGTAGCCTTGGCTGTCCTGGAACTCATTCTGTAGATCAGGCTGGCCTTGTACTCACAAAGATCCTCCAGCCTCTGCCTCCCAAGTGCTGGGATTAAAGAAGTTCGCCACCACCACTTGGCACTTTTCACATTTTTAAAAAGAAATCTTTATTTTATTTTTAATCACACACTCTCTCTCTTTCTCTCTCTGTATATGTCTATTGTTAGGTATCCTACTCTATCACCCCCTGCCTTAATCTTTTGAACAGGGTCTCTCACTGAACCAAGAGCCTCAGCCAACAAGTCCCAGAAATTCTCCTGCCTCTGCCCCAACAACACTCAAGTCTCAGAGGCATACAGCCAGGCAAGCTTTTTATATGGGTTCTGATGATTTGAACTCAGGTCTTTGTGATTACACAGTGTAGTTTGAATATGCTTGGCCCAGGGTGTGGCACTAATAGGAGGTGTGGCCTTGTTGGAGTAGATGTCACCTTGTTGGAGGAAGTATGTTACTGTGGGGGCTGGCTTTGAGACCCTCCTCCTAGTGGCCTTCAAAAGAAGATGTAGAACTCTCAGCTTCTTCTGCATCATGCCTGCCTGGACACTGCCATGTTCCTGCCTTGATGATAATGGACTGATCCTCTGAACCTCTAAGCCATCCCCAATTAAATGTTGTCCTTATAAGAGTTGCCTTGGTCATGGTGTCTGGTAAGACCCTTAGATAGGGTCTTACATAGCAGTAAGACCCTATCTAAGATATACAGCAAGAACACTTGTCCACTGGGGCATCTTCTCTGATTTTGGGGTCCAGATAGTGTATAGTTCCTTTCTCCAGCACAAACCCAAGATGGGTTTATGTGACTGTGAGAAACTACAGGCACAAGATAATTAATGCCTAGAAAGAATGTCCTCTAGGCAAAATAAGATCACAAGGGCAGGGGGTGTGGAAGGAGAATTTCAGATAAAGATGTCAAAGATATTGTTTGCTCAAGTAGCTCTACTAGCTAACTTAACAATATATAAACAGCAGTGGGGAAATATAGACTGTTTGCTCCTGAAGTGAACCTAGTGTCCCCTGTCTTTGTCTGCCATTAACCTTCCTTTCCAAGTCCATGTCTTGCTCATAGCTGCTCTGGCCATAGCACCCAGACCCTAAAAACACCTTTCAACAATGGAAATGTTCATCACAGAGTCCTGGAGTCAAAGCTGGTTGTCAACCTAGTCCTGTCCCGCACTCGCCTGCCTCTTCCTTTGTGCTTTCACATGACGGATGCCGCTGTGTCCTTTGCCAAGGATTTCTTGGACAGTGGTGTTGCCATCTCCAAGATGGCGGTAGTGCTCATGGAGCAGTCAAACTGCTGCTGCAGGTGCAGCATGCCAGCAAACAAATTGAGGCAGGTAGGCAATAAAGTCTGTAAGGGCATTGTAGACTGCAGGGTTCATATCCCCAAGGAACAGGGAGTCCTGTCCTTCTGGCGTGGTAACCTGGCCAGTGTCATCAGATACTTCCCCACCCAGGCTCTCAACTTTGCCTTCGAAGATACCTACAAGAAGATCCTTATGGGTGGTGTGGACAAGAGGACCCAGTTTTGGCGCTACTTTGCAGGGAACCTGGCATCAGGTGGTGCCACTGGGCACATCCTTGTGCTTTGTGTACCCTCTTGATTTTGGGCATACCCGTCTAGCAGTGGATGTGGGCAAAGCTGGAACTGGAAGGGAATTCAAAGGCCTTGGTGACTGCCTGGTTAAGATCTACAAATCTGATGGGATTAAGGGCCTGCACCAAGGCTTTGATGTGTCAGTGCAGGGCATTAACATCTACCAAGCCGCCTGCTTTGGTATCTATGACACTGCAAACGGAATGCTCTCAGATTGCAAGAATACTCACAACTTCATCAGCTGGATGATTGCACAGTCTGTCACTGCTGTCGCTGGCCTGACTTCCCATCCTTTTGACACAGTTCTCTGTTGTATGATGATGCAGTCAGGATGCAAGGGAACTGAATATGTATACAGGCTCGCGTGACTGCTGGCAAAAGATTGCTTGTGATGAAGGAAGCAAGGCTTTATTTAAGGGTGCATGGTCCAGCGTTCTCAGAGGCATGTGTGGTGCCTTTGTGGTTGCCTTGTATGATGAGATGAAGAAATACACATAATTATGTCATGGTTGCTCTCCCCCAGAGCAGGAATGTTGTCTACTCTGCCATATCCTGAACATTCTGGACAGATTCTCTGGCCTTGTCTGTTTTATCAGTGGCAACTATTTACCAATTGAAAAGTGGGAAGCAATAATACTCATCTGACCATTCTCTTAAAGCCATTTCCATAATGACAATAATGATGGATTCAATTATATTTTTATTTGTCACTCCTGATAATAAAAAATTGAAGAAATAAAAAATATCCAAAACCAATAATAATAATAATGGAAATGTTCATACACAAAAACATAGAGGGTAATGAAATGAATTGTATTTATACACATGTTTGTTTGTTTGTGTGTGTGTGTGTGTGTGTGTGTGTGTGTGTGTGTACATGTGGTTGAAGCAGAGATTAACTTCAAATGCCTTCACCTATTTTTTTTTTTTTTGATTTAGGATGAAATGTTCTTTTTTTTATTCGATATATTTTTTATTTATATTTCAAAATGCCTTCACCTATTTTTAAGGATATATATTTAAAATTATATAGAGACATGAATGCCTGCATGTGATTATGTGTACATGAATTGAGGTGTCCTTGAGGTCAGATGCCATTAGAGGTTAAATTACAGATGGTTGTGAGCAGCCCACCATGGATGCTGAGACCCAAACTTAGGAACTCTGGAAGGACAGCAAGTACTCTTGAGCATTTAACCATCTCTGTATCATAGCAACAGAACAGTGATGAAGATGGACATCCCAAAGTGTGTCTCAGTGACACCTGTCTTCGTCGCTGTTTTGTTGCTGTGAAGAGAACCATGGTCAAGGCAATTCATAAGAGAAAGCATACGATTTGAATGGTTTACTTCAATATCATCATGGTGGGGGGAAGGGGCATGGCTACATGCAGACAGACATTAGAGCAGTAGCTGAAAGCAACATCATCCTCCACAGGTAGAGAGAGTGTCTTGGGCTCATAAGGGCCATAGAGACCTCAAAGCAGTGACATACTTCCTCCAACAAAACCACACCTCCTAATCCTTACAATCCTTTCAAATGGTGCCACTCCAGGTGACTGAGCATTCAAATATGTAAGCCTATGGAAGCCGTTCTTATTCAAACTACCAAAGTGCTGTAGGGTGTGTTTTTAGTGTATACAGACCAGAGGTTGAGCATAGTTCAGAAGTTAACATCCTGTTTCCCTAGTCATTTTCCAGCTTTTTGAGACTGAACCCAGAGCAACCCATGTGAGCTAGTCTTGCTGCCACCAAGCCCCCAGTGTCCTTTTCTACCTTCCTGGTATTGGGATTTCAGATATGCATGCCCACACCTGGATATTTGTATGGGTACTAGAGCTCCAAACTGAGACCTTCCTGGCTGTGCAACAAGTTCTTTACCTGCTGAGTCACCTTCCCAGCTCCCTTTTGGGTATTTCTTAATTCAACCAAACTGACAGTAGAAATTAACCATCACATTATTATTGGCTTTACAGTCCACCAAATAACCAAGGAGAGTCTCTCCATCTGGAGTCTTAATTACATCTACAAACATCCCTTTTCCTAATAAAACATATTTACAGGTTCTTGGAATTAGGACATACACACATCTTTTTGGAGGCCACCATATAACACATGACAATGACATACTCCAATTTAAACATTTGAGAGAACTAATAACTAAGAGTAGTTTTGTGTTTGCAAATTTTATATTAAGGAATACTGTCAAAGTTATTCCTGATAATGTACGTGTGGATATTCAGAATTCCCCCTCCCTTTTCTACCTTGTTTCATAAGCAAGTCCCACTATTATCAGTTTTGAAATATAAATCTTGTCTTTTGAGATTTTTCCAACCTCAATGCTCTGTTCTCCTGGACTGTTTTTCCACGGTGGTTTGGTGGCTTTCCTAGATCCTGACTTTACCTCACTCCTGCTCTCTACACAGAAGACAGAGTAATTAAACCTGGCTGAATACAATGTTTACCAGTCTAACCATTGCCCTTTCTTCACTCTGTCCTGAAATGGCGGCCCACTCCCTCCTGAACAGAAATATCCCCTCAGGCCATCAGAGCTGCATGTAGCTCGTTCTCCACCTCTTTGCCCACACTTCTCTGAGCCCATCTCCTTTCTTGTCCATCACTCACAGCTCTACCGGCCTCCCAGCAGCACTTTTAAAACAACAGAGGCATATTTGCCATATAAATTCTGAAGGAGTGAAGACAGGTACTCATTATTCTATTAATTGAGTAAATTATCACCTTACTTATTGGCAATGCTGGGGATTGAACCCAGGGTCTAGCTCATGGTGGGCGAGAACTCATCATTTAGTCACATCTCTAGCCCTAGGTGAATTCATTTTTAAACTTCATTTAATGAATTATTTGTGTGTGTGTGTGTGTGTGTGTGTATGTGTGTGCATGTGTAAGGTCATAATACAGCTTATAAAGGTTAAAGAACAACTGCTCTCCTTCCATTAAATCCTGGGAATTCAGATAATCAGATTTGGAAGCTAGGAATCATAGGAAGCCTCTATGTTCTGAGTCACCTAGCCATCCCTAAATAGTTAATTTTTAGATATAAATGCTTATTCATATACTGTATATACAAAATGTAAATATATATACAAAATATAAATTCCCCTATTTCAGCCTCTAAAATTTTGCTATATATTTCAAATATATTTTTGCATTTCATAAGCATGTGTTTGTATAACTTAAGCAACTTTCCACTAATGATGACCTGAGAATATATTTGCATGCTGCCATATTTACAACCTCATCATTTATTTTTAGGCCTTTGATACT
The DNA here is from genome assembly GCF_947179515.1 of Apodemus sylvaticus. Taxonomy (NCBI): domain Eukaryota; kingdom Metazoa; phylum Chordata; class Mammalia; order Rodentia; family Muridae; genus Apodemus; species Apodemus sylvaticus. The sequence goes on from NC_067477.1 coordinate 23,972,611, forward strand.
TTTAATACTTTTATACTTTGATACTTTGATACTTTTAGGCCATTTACCTTCCTTATATCAATTTGTATTCTCTCCAGTGGTGCATGAAAATGTCTATTCTCCCACACCCTTGGAATTCTTTCTAATCCCTGTTAATCCCAGAAAAGAGATATAGCACCCTGTTGATTACTTTATATTTCTTTTTTGTTGTTGTTTTTTTAAACAAGTGCTCATTTATTGGCTGGAAACACAGCCCATCAGAACACATGGCATGCATTTGGGGAGAGCAATTGTGCACTGCGGCCATTGGTAAACCTGCTGAGTCTGCAAGGCAGAGAAAATGGTACCTAAGGACGAGGCCAGGAGGACTTAGCTCACTATGGTGACTAAGATTCCAGGTGCAAAGTCTTTGGAAACAGATTTGCTTTTTGTTACTCAGGAATTACATCAAAGAGGGAAGCCCCATCTGCCCCCTGTTCTTAAACTAAAGGCTAAGAGTGTTGGAATCATTTGAATAACACACCATTCAAATCATGTTCATTGCAAATTTTAATCCAATTCCCTTTCATTAATTTTTTCCCTGTCAACTCATACCCCTATAAACTCTTATCATGGCCCTGATAAGACTCTCATCAGGGTTCATAGAATTATAAACACTGTATGGATTTAGAAAAAATTGATAGGGGATGTAAAGGTCTATGTATTTGACTCCAGTATCTTTTATGTCAAACAGCCAATTTCTCTCTTAGATGCTTGCTGTAATAGATGTGTACTGGCTGGTTTTGTGTGTCAACTTGACACAGGCTGGAGTTATCACAGAGAAAGGAGCTTAGGTTGGGGAAGTGCCTCCATGAGATCCAGCTGTAGGGCATTTTCTCAAATAGTGATCAAGGGGGAGGGCCCCTTGTGGGTGGTACCATCCCTGGGCTGGTATTCTTGGGTTCTATAAGCAGGCTGAGCAAGCCAGGGGAAGCAATCCACTAAGGAACATCTCTCCATGGCCTCTGCATCAGCTCCTGCTTCCTAACCTGCATGATTCCAGTTCTGACTTCCTTTTGTGATGAACAACAATGCAGAAGTGTAAGCTGAATAAACCCTTTCCTCCCCAACTTGCTTCTTGGTCATGATGTTTGTACAGGAATAGAAAGAAACCCTGACTAAGACAAGATGCATATAATAAATTAGAGAATTCCAGTGACACTTAAAAGGACAAAAAGATGGAGTTACTGGGATGTCAGACCATAATTAAAAAACTATATAATCATGTATGGTTTATTTAATACAATGCTTGTAACCTACAGTACAATAAAATATCTCCATAACTAAAGAGTGACATGACATTTTGTTTCCTCAAACTTTTGTAAAGAGTATTTTTATTAAAAGAGCATCAATGCCACTTGATGTTCAAGTAATACCTACCGCCTTTTTAAGATAATGGGAAGAGAGAACTTAAAGATAGGAAAAAGCTACTACTCCCCCCCCCCCCAAGGTATACTACTGGTATACCTGTGGCCTGTATACCAGTAATAAGGAGGGGGTCAATCCCTTCCCTCGTATAGCCTTCTAGAATCTCCTCACTATCCCTGGAGTGCATCGAGTCACCCACAATCTCACCAACTGGGCATCAACACGTCCGCAGATTCAGTAAGTCAAGGATCCTCAGGACAGCGCTGCATATAGAAGGACTTGATCTCCACAGGGAATCGACACAGCAGGATGGGTTCATTCATGGTGTCTGTCATCAGGCTCTCAAGGTGTTTTGGGAATATCATCTCCAAATTCATAGAACGTCCCTGTCTTCTTTATGTTGTGCTCCTCTAGTCACTCAGCAGCATCTGAATAGTTCATCCATCAGAAAGGCCGTTGGGGGGTGGGGGGTGCTTAAAGTTCGGGTTGAAGTCATACATTATGCTTGCCACTGGTGACTTCAAGACTCTGGCCACCACGTCACACACTAGGTCCTCTAAACGGTTCAGGAGGTCCTCAAAAGTCAGGAAAGAATACTCTGGCTTCCACACGAGTGAACTCAGCCAGGCGCCTTCGTGTCCTGGACCGTTTGGCCCTGTAGGACTGGGCTATACAAAAAACATCCCCCAGAGCCAGAGGGCAGGTCTCCAGGTACAACTGTGAGGACTGAGTCCAAAATGCTTCTTCCCCAAAACAGTCAAGTGTGAAGAGTGTGGCCCCACCTTCCACCTGCGTCTGCACTAGTGTCGGAGTGGTAACTTTATAGCACCCCCTGTGGAAGAAGTGGTCCCTAATACACCTGGTGACCATGGACTGTGCTTTCAGGATTTTGGACATCCTTTCTCCGGATCATCATGTGCTGGTTGTTGAGCTGGACGTCCACATCGGACACCTCATTGATCGGATTATCAGATCCTGCAGCTGGGGCCAGCCCCATTAGTTCCCAGAAGTCACAGCTCAGCTCATGGCCTCCCAGAGCCTGTTTGCCCTTTGGAGTTAGGTTTAGGGTTCCGTACTACTATTCCCAGTGGATGAGACTACTCCACTGTAACACGGGGACATAAGTCATCCGACAAGTCATACTGAGGATAACCCGTACCGTCTCACAACACCCAAAATATCAAATTCTTTCCTTGCCTTTGTAACCTGTGGACCCAGCAGCCTTCACTCTCTGGCCTCTGTATCCTTCTAATGCACTAATCTTTACACATGCTGACTTTCAGGCTCTCAGGTGATTTTGAATTGTATGTATATGTATATATATAATTAAATATATTATTTATATATAATATTTAATAGTATATATATATATATATATATATATATATATATATATATATATATATATATACCTTCCTCCAGGTTCTTCATAAGTTATCTTCTGCCTCTTTATTCTTCTGAGAACTACTCTTTATCTGTTCTCTGTGCCACATCTTTTTAATGTTCTTCATCTGTGATGTAGAAATAACATCCCACCTTTTTTTTCCTTTTGTAAATCCACATAAATGGTGGGAAATGGCTCTTTTCCAACTGTCATCAAAGCCTTTAGGGCCGTTTTAAATGGTTTCTCCTCAGTTCCATCCCCTGTTGCATCATTCTCTTCTTGGTCAGAGACATAGAGTTCTGCTAGAACCATCTCTGCAGTCCCCCTGATCACCTCTGAGGACATCAACACTGCACCACTGTTGCCTGCTCACCCCAATGGGCACTGAAGGCCTTGACTGAGGCATTGCATCAGATCACCTCATTGCTTTACAATTCTTGGATGGTAGTGAGGCTGAACTCTTTTTCTTCTGATGCAGCTCACCTGCAGTTCTTCAGAACCATGTGTCATTGATTAAACTTCCAAAAAAAAAAATGCAGACCAGTTAAGAAAACCACTCAATACCCAACTGAAACAACCAGGGCATCACTGACTTAGCGATTCTTCATTGCCTTGGGGCTTCTTGCTCTCCTATGTCCTTGTAGATGTCACAGGCCTGTATTTTAACTCTTGTAATATGTGAGTCACAGAAAATTCCCAGTGATCAGTTTTAAGGCACACACACACACACACACACACACACACACACACACATCAGGGAAACAAATAAGACCATCCAAGTTTCAAGACATGCCCCAGAAAATTCCATTTGTCTGTGATTACTTTCATACTGTTAGGTTTCATCTTGCCATTCAGATAACTTGATGTATATCCAGGAATTATTTTTCTGCTGTATTCCTTTATATTAGAAAGGAGTTCAGAGTAAAGTTCTTGGAACTATCCATTCCTTATATTTGAATAGGAAAGTTTTAATTTTGCTTTGTCCGAAAAATAAAAAGAGCAACAATGCTCTCTGTCTGATGCGATGTAGACTCAAAAATGTGCTGCAGTCTGAAACAGAACAGCAGGGTTTATAGCCCAAGTAGTTTTTACTGTCCAAGGTCCTGAAGCAGCGACATTTTGTTCTACAGCGTTAAGTACAGTTTTGAACCTCAGAATGATTTTCCCCATTGGGTAGGCACTTGCTGCTGCTCCACACACATTATGCCCTTTTATTATTACCTAATGTCGGTACAGTCAAGTGTGACTCATCTGGCTGGGTGAAGCAAATGAATGCATGAGACACTGCTAGATGCCTTAAGAGTTACTTTTTTTTTTTTTTAAAAGAAAAATACCCAAACAAATAAATGTGATTCTGGTTCTGATTGTGAAACCAAGCACCTCTTAATCACAAGACATCAAAAGACATCGATCAACATGACTCAAACTGTAGCTGGAAAAGGAAGTAACCATAAATAGAAACCATAAATAGCCGATTAGACCAGGCCACTAAGAGTAAAAATAGTGTGACTTTGTACATGCAAAAATCCTATACTTAAACTTTCAAGAAGCTGGAAAGGAGGGCACAGTAGGAAAATAAGAGAAGTTGGGGAATAGGATGTATGCTTTTGTGGGAGGAAATAGAGACACCGTAAAGATACAAAGCTTCTGTTTTGCTTTTCTAAATCTAGTTTCATCGAAGGCCAAGATCTGCTACTGCCATGTATGCAGCTCCTGTTCCAGCTGAGTTAGTGGTGGAAAAGCCAGTTCAGAGGGAGAATGACAGTCTTAGCTGAGGCAATCTTATCATGTGCTGAATGGGCATTGTGTGTGGCATGAAAATTAGGCTCAGGACTAAGAGAAAGCTAGAAAAGAGGGTTCCTTTCATTAAGAAATGCCAGAGACACACAGAACTCAGAATATCAGATTTTTAACCCTTTCGTTGATCAGTAAAAGCTTAGGCATGGGGGGTATGGAGAGGTGGTTCCGTGGTTAAGAGGGCTTGCTTCTCTTTCGGAGAACCCGCATTTGGTTCCCAGCACCCATGTCAACCACATCAAGACACACACACACACACACAACACACACACACACACACATGCACACGCACATGCACACACAAATAAAGAAAAGCTTAGAGAGATGAAGTGACCTTGCACATTCACACAGTATGTGTGGTAAGTCTTACTAAAATTTGGTTGCTCCCATTTCTATTAGAACACTCTGAAGTCATGGGCAAAAGTAAAAACAAAAAGAAAGAAAACCATTCATAACAACAAGCATGCTCTTGTTACAAACTACAGTAGACTAGACAAACAGAACAAGAAAGAACTGACAAAAGGAATGATGTGTGTGTGTGTGTGTGTGTGTGTGTGTATAAAATATCATTTTGTTTATCAGTTTGACAGGATTAAAAACTATCAATAGGACTGGTGAGGCCCAAAGGGGATTGGTGGTCACATCTACTGAGAGGGAGACTCACTTGGAATATGGGCAGTACCTTCTCATGGGCTGTAGTCCAGACAGAATTCAAAAGAAAAAAAGGAGCTATCTGGCTCAGTGCCCATATTCCCCTTTTCTCTAGCTCTTGGTCATTTACAGCTAGCTCTCTTCCAGTCACCCACCAGTGCCACCTTCTGTGCAGGCTCAACTGGGCAAGAGATCATCATTGGACCCTCTGAAAACACAAACCCAAATCCTTCTTCCTATATCACTTCTGCCAGATATTTGGTGATCGTGGTGACTCAAAGCACACGTCAGCACATGTCACAGCAGACATGTCTGGCATAATATATTGAGTATAAAATATGAATTTTAAAGAGAGGATATGTTTGCCTGAGAGGCTTGAGGGAGACAGTAGTAAGGACCAGCTTGAAGTTGCTAATGGGAGCCAAGGGGGCCATATGCAAGGAGGATTTTGGGGGGATGTTGAGAATGGGGTTATATATGAAGAGCAGGTATGTCATAAGAATTGCTTAATAATACATCTGGAATGAGGCGTTTAGATAATTAGACTTTATTATTTTCTGTAGCTTCCTGTGCTTTGGAAATGCTCCTCAATTTTACTTGCAGCAGATATATGGTGATGGCATAGGAGAGATGGGAATTTGGGAAGGTGATTGAGGCGTGAGCACTCTGTCCTTATGGATGGATGAGTTCGCTCCTGTGGTGATGGGTTATCTCAGGAGAAACAACTCCAAAACGAGCTCTTTCTGTCTGTCTGTCTCTAACTTGCTATGTTGGGCTTTTAAACCACGTTCTGATGCTGCAAAAGGACCCCCATCCAGTGCCAAACAGATGCCAGAGATGCTCTTGACTTTTCTGTTGCCCAGAACCATGAGCTAAATAAAGATCTGTATTTTAGAAATTACTCAGTCTCAGGTATTTCATCATAGCAACAGAAAACAGACTAAGAGACCAGCAAAGTTTTGAAAGCTCCCATCCCATAATCCCTTCTAATGGTCAAATCTCATGATTCATCCTTCTCACCAGCCAAATATAGAGTTCATCAAGAAATTGCATCTACCAAGGACCAAGGGTCTTCTGTGAGTGGTAGACACATTATAAAGTTCTGTAGCTTTCCGTGGAGAAGAAGCAGGAAGTGGATAAATGCATTAACTCCAAATTACACCCCCTTGAGTATAAAATTCAGTAGATGAGCTCTCTGCTGTCAGCTTTTAAAATTCTATTTGCCAGAAAAATATACTATCTCCAATGAGCTTATATTTCAAATAAAATCTTCTAGCACCAAACTCAGAAAATAATATATGATGTTATCTCCCAGGAGTAGAATAGGGAAAAGCAAAAATCAGCACAAGTGCATGAGCTTCACGTCTTTCAGTAGTTGTCCTGGAAAATTAGCATGTGGCCCTCGGTGGCCAGAAGCAGGGTACGAATCCTCACAGCAGTTCAGAATTAAATTTATTATTTCCATCATTCGTGGCTCTAAAGCAACAGAGGCATTGTTTTTATATTAGGTTTAGGCTTATTTTTTTTATCTTGAGAAGGAAAATTGTTATGATGTTGCAGAGTTATGATATTTTGATGTTTCTCAAATTGAGCGGAATGCAAGTTAGGAAACAAGCTAAAAATGTTCAGAGATGACAAACATAAAAATAATATTTTATTACTTAAGACTAATCTAGAGTTCTGATCTCAAATGGTTAGAATTCATCCTCTATCTCTGCTCACTTCCCGCATCCGTAAGTAGGCCTCCCATGAATGGCCAGAGCATAATAAAGTCGTGCAGTTTTGTGCATCACTAAATACTTTGTGTATCAGCACTAGGCTGATGGTAGTGTTAGAGAGATCTGAGATTCAATCCAAGTTCTAGATCTACTGCTGTGCCCTTCCTGTGGCTCCCCAACCCTTCATCTTCAAGGAGCTTCCATTATCAGAACAGGATTAAGGCACCGCGGTGTCCACATTATGAAAGGGTCACTGCTCTCTTTTGGCCTGTAGAGGGCGCATTTCTCTAGTTACCATATAAATTACTGGTAACCTTGTTTAACAGACTAGGCTGTTACCAGACTTGTTGGCATATGGTGACCTTGTTTATATACTAGAAAATTTGACATTTGAGTCTTCCAAGAAATTGCTGGAAGCAGCTTCAATCAGGTGAGTTCTGAATCTCTGAGATTTTTGCTGGGGTGTGCGGACAGTGGGAGCGATTGTTAAAAGACTTTTCACAAACACACTGGACTCTTTCTAACTAAGGGTTATGGTCATAACTTGGGAACCCAACTGTTGGGCTTTTTTGAATGTCTCTTTGAAAAATGATAGCCCAGAGTTGGAAAAAAAATGAACAAGAATGCTCTTTTGTAAGAGGATGTTACACTTTACACTTAGAAGCAGAGCTTTGATTCCCGATGAAGATGGTGATGTGTCCTGCTGGCTATTTTAAGGATCTGAGAGGATCAATATTTCCATACATCCAGGTAACATTTGAAGGCTACTAAAATAAAGCATCAAAATCTAAATACAGGAACATTGTATGGGCTAGAAAGGTCCTTTTCCTAGACTCAATATTATTAGCCAACTACTGAATAGGATTACGTAATGTAATGTGTGCATACATGAAGAATGGAGTCGTCCTCCCAAGGCTCAGGCATCATCTCACAAGAGGAAACATTAAGATGATGAGAACCAGAGGTTGTTGATGACCACAAGGAAATATTTTCCAGACCCAGCAGGTCAGTTGCATATATGAGCTCACAGTGGTTGTGATAGCATGCCTGAGACTTGCACAAGCTTAGGATAGATAGAAATCCCAGCACTGGGTGGGAAGATGAGCACCACGTCCCACCCCTAATGGAGGAGGTATTGATAACTGATCCACTCTGGGAGAGGGAGAGTCAAGTGTTCTCAAATGGATGGTCCGTGGTAGGTAGGCCACGCTCCAGAGGAAGACCACAAATCTAAGAGTATATGGGCAGCACTGACTGTATGTGATGGGCTTAGAGTAAAGAACAGAAAGACACAGAACTGGGTGGGTAGGGAGATGTTGGTGAAGGTGATGATACGTGTTCTGAATTCATCGTATGAGTTTCTCAAAGAACTAACGAAATGTGAAAAGAGAGTCAGGTTTCACCAAGGATGCACAGGTAACTGCAAGTACTCGAAGGTGGTTACAGCACTAGAGAGGCTTCAAGGACACGACAGGGGTGTTCTCAGGTAACGTTCTTCTATTTAAGATTTATTGTTCAGTATCTTGACTTGTATGTTCTCCTGCTATTAAAACACGGGCACCTCAGGGATCAGAAGAATGTGTGATCTCTATGTCAGTTCTCTAAGAGAGAGAAAACTTGCCTTTCTCAGGAGAACAATGTGCATTGTATGTGGTGGTGGGGAGTTGGCCACCAGGCGGACTTTCTCAATACAGCTTCATGTGGTCAGTGGCATTTGGAGATAGTAGCTTGCCTTAGAGACTGGTAGGTCCTGGGAGTCAGTTAGACAGCGCTGGTCTCAGCTTCCATCGCTGACTAACCATGTTTACTTGGACAAAGCACTCCTTCCTCAGGCTCCAGTGTCATCCTCAATAAATGCCCATCAGACTTTTAAATGTGACCGTGCCAATAATCGTACTCATGCTCCAGGACTGTTATGAGAAATAAATGACACATTCTGTAAAAGTGGTCGTCACAGGCCTGGCAGAGACCCAGGAGAAACTATGCAATAAATATGAGCACTTTTCATCTGTAAATTTCTGTGTATTTTGCAAAAACAACTTCATATCAATTCCTGCTTTATAATAATCTTGCTGCTGGATGTAGCCACAATATCTACTATCTCATTTTATATGTGGAGGAATGGACTAAGTTTCAGGACTTTAGTTGGTTGTATTCCTGCCAAAGGTAGTTGTCCAAAGTGTATATATGGTGACAAAATAGTTCACTGTTAACTGCTGATCACTATTATATAAGTAAAGGAGTTCAGTAAGAAATAGAGACATTTCAGTTTTCTTTTCTGGGACTTAGAGTGAAAAATATGTTTTTCAGAAAGGCTCACTGGGGGATAGGCTAGGGAGATTACTCAGTTGGTAAAGGGCTTGCTATGCAAGCACAAGAGCCCAAACCCAATCTCCAAAATTGGGGTGTTAAAGAGCACCCCAATCCCACTCATCAACCCATCCCTTCATACCTACCCCTCTGTCCTGTCAACCTCTCTCACAAAAGAAAATATATTAAAAATATAAGAACAAAACAAAACATCTCAGAATAAACCTGCACATTTCATGGTGTATCCTGCAGTACACCATTTTGCCCCAACAGCTTTACTTGAAAATGTTCATTGCAGTGAGTGGTCTGGTTCGAGGCCTCTGGCTTCTGCTATAGCATCAGTACTGGATCCTCATAGAGACTTATCTTGGATATCTTGTTGTTGACCTGAGCCATGAATATCATGCCGCTTTGGCTCTTTCATGTGCTCCAGTAGTTCACGGATGGGGTAGTTGTTGGGGTGGTCAACTCACAGCCTGGGTGGTAGCTGAGTTTTCAGCCCGACAGCTCTCCAGTGCTCACCACATCAGGGTCATCTCTTCCCCACTGCCCGGGCTGGGGCGTGGGGGGATCTCTTTTGACCCCTGCCACCACACAGCTGATGAGAGGCAGGGGGCCAGCTCTCCCATGGAAAAGCCACTTAATGAAGAGTTGAGAAGCCAAGCCTGGTGCCCAGTCTTGTAAGCCTAGCTTTCTGAGAGCTTGGCTTAAAGGACTGGGAGTTCAAGCATCCTTGGGTTACAGATTGAGTTCTAGGAAAGCCTTCATCCTAGGTGAGGCCTTTAAGAAGTAGAAATAAGGGTTAGAGAATATAGTTCAGGAGCCGAGTGCTTGCCTATCATAACGTAAGGTCCTAGGTTTGATACCCAGTACTGCCTAAAGAGTTTAGAAATTTCTTCACTACATATATTGAAAAGCCTTGAGTGACATGTTGGGAATGGTAAGTAATACCTATAAATATGGGTGGAAACTGAACTACGAGGCTTCTTTCCCCAATCAGCAAACATTTTGAGACTCAATAGCAGAACAACATTACTCTGTCCCAGTAGGTTTTTTGTTTTTGGATTTTTTTTTAATTTTAATTTTAATTTTAATTTTTTTTATATTTTATTTTTTTATTTGATATATTTTTTACTTACATTTCAAATGATTTCCCCTTTTCAGGCCCCCCCCCCCACTCCCCAAAAGTCACATAAGCCCCCTTCCCTCCCCCTGTTCTCCCATCCACCCCTTCCCACTTCCCTGTTCTGGTTTTGCCCTATACTGCTACACTGAGTTTTTCCAGAACCAGGGACCACTCCTCCATTCTTCTTGTATCTCATTTGGTGTGTGGATTATGTTTTAGGTATTCCAATTTTCTAGGCTAATAACCACTTATTAGTGAGTGCATACCATGATTGAGACTGGTTACCTCACTTGGTATGATGTTCTCAAACTCCATCCATTTGTCTAAGAATTTCATGAATTCATTGTTTCTAATGGCTGAATAGTACTCCATTGTGTATATATACCACATTTTTTTTATCCATTCCTCTGTTGAGGGACATCTGGGTTCTTTCCAGCTTCTGGCTATTATAAATAGGGCTGCTATGAACATAGTGGAGCACATATCCTTATTACATGCTGGGGAATCCTCTGGGTATAAGCCCAGGAGTGGTATAGCAGGATCTTTCAGAAGTGATGTGCCCAGTTTTCTGAGGAACTGCAAGACTGATTTCCAGAGTGGTTGTACCAGTTTGCAACCCCACCAGCAGTGGAGGAGTGTTCCTCTTTCTCTACATCCTCACCAACACCTGCTGTCTCCTGAATTTTTAATCTTAGCCATTCTAACTGGTGTAAGGTGAAATCTCAGGGTTGTTTTGATTTGCATTTCCCTAATGACTAATGAAGTTGAGCATTTTTAAGATGCTTCTCAGCCATCCAAAGTTCTTCAGGTGAAAATTCTTTGTTTAGCTCTGTACCCCATTTTTAATAGGGTTATTTGGTTTTCTGAGGTCTAACTTCTTGAGTTCTTTGTATCTATTGGATATTAGCCCTCTATCTGATGTAGGGTTGGTGAAGATCTTTTCCCAATTTGTTGGTTGCCGATTTGTCCTTTTGATGGTGTCCTTTGCCTTACAGAAACTTTGTAATTTTATGAGGTCCCATTTGTCAATTCTTGATCTTAGAGCATAAGCTATTGGTGTTCTGTTCAGGAACTTTCCCCCTGTACCGATGTCCTCAAGGGTCTTCCCCAGTTTCTTTTTTTATTAGCTTCAGAGTGTCTGGCTTTGTGTGGAGGTCCTTGATCCATTTGGAGTTGAGCTTAGTACAAGGAGACAAGGATGGATCAATTCGCATTCTTTTGCATGCTGACCTCCAGTTGAACCAGCACCATTTGTTGAAAAGGCTATCTTTTTTCCATTGGAAGTTTTCAACTCTTTTGTTGAGGATCAAGTGGCCATAGGTGTGTGGGTTCATTTCTGGACCTTCAATCCTGTTCCATTGATCCATTGAGCCTGCCTGTCACCGTACCAATACCATGCAGTTTGTAACACTATTGCTCTGTAGTATTGCTTGAGGTCAGGGATACTGATTACCCCAGAATTTCTTTTGTTGTTGAGAATAGTTTACCTATCCTGGGTTTTTTGTTATTCCAGATGAATTTGAGAATTGCTGTTTCTAACTTTATGAAGAACTGAGTTGGGATTTTGATGGGTATTGCATTGAATCTGTATATTGCTTTTGGCAAAATGGCCATTTTAACTATATTAATCCTACCGATCCATGAGCATGGGAGATTTTTCCATTTTTTGAGGTCTTCTTCGATTTCCTTCTTCAGAGTCTTGAAGTTTTTGTCATACAGATCTTTCACATGTTTGGTAAGAGTCACCCCAAGGTACTTTATACTGTTTGTGGCTATTGTGAAGGGTGTCATTTCCCTAATTTCTTTCACAGCCTGCTTATCCTTTGAGTATAGGAAGGCTACTGATTTGCTTGAGTTGATTTTATAACCCGAGCTAGTACCTAAAGCACAATATTGAAAAGATAAGGATAAAGGGGGCAGCCCTGTCTAGTCCCTGATTTTAGTGGGATTGCTTTAAGTTTTTCTCCATGTAGTTTGATGCTGGCTACTGGTTTGCTGTATATTGCTTTTACTATGTTTAGGTGTGGGCCTTGAATTCCTGTTCTTTCCAAGACTTTAAACATGAAAGGATGCTGAATTTTGTCAAATGCTTTTTCAGCATTCAATGAAATGACCATGTGGTTTTTTACTTTGAGTTTGTTTATGCAGTGGATTGCATTGATGGATTTCCGTATATTGAACCATCCCTGCATGATCATGGTGGGATTGTTACCTGGGATAAAGCCTACTTGATCATGGTGGATGATCATTTTTTATGTGTTCTTGGATTCAGTTGGCAAGAATTTTATTGCGTATTTTTGCATCAATGTGTCCCAGTAGTTTTTAACCAAACAAGTATTAGCTTTAAAAGCAGCAAAAAATGAGAAAAATGTTTCTCCTTTTTTTCCCATCTGGAGCAGTGGTTCTTAACCACCCTAACACTATGACCCTATAATACAATGCCTCATGTTGTGCCGACCCCCAACTGTAAAAATCATCTCATTGCTACTTCATAATCATAATTTTGCTACTGTTATGAATCATAAATGTCTGATATGAAAGGTATCTGACTTGTGGCTCCCCAAAAGGTCAAGGCCCACAAGTTGAGGACTGATGCACTGGGGGCAGAGGCTGTATTCCACTTGCTACTGGGGAGATTTTATTTCTGTTTGTCAGACAGTATCATTAGCTTACAGGAAAAGCATCTGCCTGCACTCCTACAGAGTCCCTCTAAAGGATTTCCAATTTGGCTAAGCTGAAAGACCCTGGCAATAAGTTTCTCCCCTATATAAATAAGTATTGAAAACATGACATGCCTTCAAGTTTTAGTTCAAATGAAAACCCTTTTTAGGCTGACATGAAAACCAGCCTATACTGTGTGACCTTGCTAAGGCTCTTATTTTTTTTTTAATCTAATAAATTTCAGCTGTGCTTGCCACCTCGGTGTGCATGTGGGAAAACACTCATCGAAACTCTGCCTTTCGGGGATAGGAAATGAAGATACCTTCTGGGACTCTGGAGGACAGTGGCTGGGCGAGCAGAGATACCGGGTTCTCAGAAAGCACTAAGTCACTTTAATTGCTCATTGGTCTGGAAATAGATTTTTCTTCCACACAGTGTGGCCTTTAATCTTAGAGGAAGGAAAATTGAATTTTATTTTTATTTTTGGGGTGCTCTTTATGAAAACATCAGTGTTGAGGTTGGAGAGGTGGCTCAGTGGTTAAGAAGTACTCGTTGCTTTTGCAAAGGACCCAGATTCAGTTCCCAGCACCTGCATGGCTCACAACTGGTGTACCATTCCAGCTCCAGGGGATATGATGCTCTCTGTGGCGTGGACACCAAACATATGAAGTCACAGACAGATGAAGGAGAATACCCATATTCATACAATAAAAATAAACCTCTATGCTGGGTACGCTGGCTCATGTCCGTAACCTCAGGATTTAGTAGGTTGAAGCAGGGAGAGTGTCATGAGTTTGAGGCCAGCAAACTGGGCTACACAGCGAATATCAGACAACTCTGGACTACCAAATAAGATCCTTTCTCAAAAAACAAACAAACAAACAAACAAACTACAACAACAAACACCTCAAACAGAAACCAACAAGCAAAAACAAAAGGACACAACCATAACACAGCAAACCTTAAAAGCCATCAATACTACATAAGGAAATGATTCTAGAACATGGTCATATGGAATTAGCTTTCCTTTACTGCAGGCCCCATGTCCAATGATTGAACCAACCTTTGAGAAACGGTGTTTGTACTGAGCATGTACATACTCCTCCTAGCCGTTACTCCTCAAACGATACAGCCTAGCTACTATTCAGACAGCACCTATATTGTATTGGGTTTATCAGTAATCTAGAGATGGTTTAAAGCAGAAGAGAGTGGGGCTGGAGAGATGGCTCGTTTGTTAAAGAGCTCTTGCTGTTATTTCAGAGGACCCATGTTCGGTGGTGCTCATCAATCATGTTTGGCAGCTCATAAACTCCCGAAACTCCACTTTTATGGGACCCAAAGGCTTCTTTTGGCATCTTAGGACATGGACGTTCACATGTCCTAAATGCACACAGACACATGTACACATAAAAATGGGAAAAACAAATCTTCAAAAAGATAAAAGTAGGAGAGAGGATGCAAGGGCTCTTGACATTTTGCATGAGCTTTGAACACTCTTGGAGTTTGGAATCCGTGAGGGTTCTGGAGCCAATTCCCCAATGGATATCAAAGAATACACTAGGTAGGCATGGTACTTTACTTTGGATGATTTTCAAATAGAAATTATTTCTCCAGTTCTACAGGCTGAAAAGGACAAGACCAAGGTGTCAGCAAGTTTGATAGTTGGTAGCATTTGTTTCTGCTTCCAGAGTGGCACCTTCCTGCTGCACACTCATGTGGCTCACGATAAGAAGGGTCTTCCTGGCACTTGCAAGTGCTTCAGAAAGGATCTAACCCTACTTAGGAGGGTGGAGTTCTCCTACATTAATTGTCCTGCAATGACCTCACTTCTTAATAACACTACACTAGGGATTATGTTTTAACATTTTTTGGAATGGGACCTTGTTTGAGATGAAGTGTCTGTATCACAAAACATTCCAGCTGGCTCAAGAGCTTCAGGGAGTTTCCTATCTTACCTTCCTGTCTCAGAGTAAGAGCTGGGATTACAGGTGTGTGCTACCGGCTTTGGCTTTGTATGGGGGTCTGTGGATTGGAACTTAGATCCTTAGGCCTATGTTTCATCCACTGAGCCCCTTCCCAGGCCCCACAGCAATTTTTTTTAAAACAAAGAACCATAATCTTTGATAATTTCCTTTCCTTTCCTTTCCTTTCCTTTCCTTTCCTTTCCTTTCCTTTCCTTTCCTTTCCTTTCCTTTCCTTTCCTTTCCTTCTCTCTCCCTCTCTCTCCCTCCCTCCCTCCTTCCCTTCCTTCCTTCCTTCCTTCCTTCCTTCCTTCCTTCCTTCCTTCCTTCCTTCCTTCTTTTTTTTTTGTGGGGTGGTGGTAGTGATATAGTTTTAAGGCCTCATGTGTGCTAGGCAAGTGCTTCACTACTGAGTTGTAGCCCTTTTGAAATTATTTTGTAACACAGTCTCTCTGAGTTACCCAGGTTGGCCTTGAACTGGCTCCGTAGCTCATACAAAGCCTTGAACTTGAGATACTTCCAATCTAGCCTCCCAGGTGAGGAGGTTATAGTCTTGGCTAATTTTTTTTTTCCAAAATAAAAAGCCAAAGGATAAAGTTCTGGCTTAAGCTCTTACCAAAACAAACAAACAAACAAACAAACAAACAAAATCATATAAGACAAAACCAAGAAACAAACAAAGCAAACCACCTCAAACCTTTGGGTTTATGTTTTGGTAGTAACCCGGAGAGAGGTGGTCAATGTAATAGGAAAAGCAGGATTTTGGCTATCCATTTTGGGTAAGATGTTTGGGACGATACCCAGTGGGAATTTAAACATTATTCTCTTAGGGCTTCTCTTAAGGTGTAAAACAGAGAGTGCTTACAAGGGAAGGGTATCATGCCTTGTTATGACATACCTCCATCAGACTGAAGTTTCGATTACAACATCTTGGGAGCGCATACTATGCTGCCCTTGATAATTCCCAATCAGAGCTTTGGGTCATCAAAATAACTGTAGGATGTGCGCACACAGTTCGTTACTGGACATCCCAGATCCACGTTTCCAGGGCGATCTGACACCCTCTGCCCTTTTGCTGCGGACTTGTCTGGCTTTTCTGTGCCAAAGCACAGCCCAAGATGAGAGCAATATATACTTACCGGTAGCTTTCCCAGATGATGGCTGGGACATGACACATTTAAGAGTCTCTGAATACTGAGAAGTACATGTGGAGACACTGCCATGGGGGAAAATAGTTCTGCAATTTAAGTTAGTGCCAATGGTTAACTTTCCATAATGAATGGGTGGATGTATTTCCCACCTCTCTCTCTCTCTCTCTCTCTCTCTCTCTCTCTCTCTCTCTCTCTCTCTCTCTCTCTCTCTCTCTCTCTCTCGTGTGTGTGTGTGTGTGTGTGTGTGTGTGTTCGCGCGCATGTGTGTGCGCGTGCGTATATTCAGGTGATATCTTCATAAAACAGCATACAAACCATAGTTCAAGTCTTTTGAAAAGAGGACTTGGAGTTGCCTTTTAAGTAGTGAAAAGGTTAAAGTACAGCGATTTCCTCTGGGGTTGGGAGAGGAATTGCGAAACCCAAGGGAAATAATTTTATGCAGGTGCATGAACCTATTTGTGAATTTAAAGTAGATTTTGATCAGACCCACCCCTCTCCCCTTTGCTAAGCAGGTACCCCCCAAGCTGTTTCATCGTTTCCTGCGATTTGCTGTCCCAGGATATTCTCCTGCCTCGCCTCCAACTAGAATTCAGTTATTCTATGCGTGAGCTGTCCCCCCCAAGTAGCTGCCCCCTCAGGGCTCACTGTGTCAGCCCAGGCTGCGGAGCGGGGAATGGGTAAGGGCTTGCCAACTCAGACAAACTTCGTCATCAGAGATGACTGAGGTTTTGGGGTTTCCCCATCCCTCCCACGCCGGGTCATGCAGCTAGCGTTAAAGAGTGCGGCAACTCTACTCTTGAGCTGCAGGGACGGGGGCAGAAAACTCAGTGCACTCTGGCCGCCACTGCTGCCAGCCAGGAGCTCCTGGCTGGGGACAGCGAGCGCAGGGAGATTTTTCCTCCAGACGCCTTGTTTTCCTGCGGCAGAAACCCGAGGCGGGCTCTTTCCACCAGTCCTAACTGGCCCGCAGCGAGAGTCATGGAAGTGACTGTGGAGCAGAGCGAGACCCAAGCACTCCGCGCAGCCTTTTTTGTGGATGTTTTTTCCCTCCGTAGGTTACTTCTTTCTTCCTCCGTTGGGTAAGTGGACTGAGTCCCCAAATAATCAACCAACCAATCAATGTTGGAATTGACTGTGATGGAAGGGGGCGGGGTGTGGGGCACGAAGGGTTAATGTGCTAATTAGCTCATGGGCTAATGTGCTGTTTTTTGTTGTTGTTGTTGTTTTGTTTTTTTTGAGGGGTCGTCTTGCATCTCAGTTCTGGAAGAATTACATTTAATTTCACATACATTGCAGGGAGGGTACTGGGATTTCTTTATTTTTGTCCCCCCACCCCAACTTGTCTTTGAGAATGAAAGTGGGGGTGAGGGAATGCTCCAGACTTGAGTGGTTCCTGAAAGGTAAAAGAGAAGGAATCCAGTGATTCAGTGCAGAGATGTTCTACCATGCCAGAGCAAGACTTTAACCCAACCAGCAGCTATGGACCAATTCTGTTCTCTGGGCCAGTAGGGTCTGCCTTAAGTCTCCCAACCTCCTCGTAGCTACCCTCCTGCTATTGGGTCATTTATTACCTAGAGGTCAAAATCACTTTTAGGGAAGACCTGCAACTTACTTTGGACATAAGGGATGCTCTGTGTTTGTTGATTGGCTGAATGATAATACATCAGAAGACTGCAGTTTGTTCCAAGGAATGGGGCTTCGGGCAGTGATAGAATTCCTTAATACAGGATACCCCAGTTCCTTATGCAAAGGGAAAGAGGCTGGAGTTTGGGTAGCCCAATATTTGGACCATCATTACTCAAAAGCACACATCTGGTTAGATTCATGGTCCTGGACCCCAAGGCTTTTGGTATAGAAATGATGGGTCTTTGGATCAGATAAACTCGGGGTCTCGATCTCTCTCTGTGATCCTGGGAGTGTTTCTTTACTCCCCTGAGCAGAACTCTTCACCTTTGTAAACAGAGGCCAGGTAGTGTATCCTCAGAGAGATGGAGGAAGCTGAGGGAGAAAAAGAGGAGAGGAGGAGAAGTTGCCTTAAATAAGCTGTTTTGCCTCCTCACTTAAAGGGGTTTGGATGGGTGTGATTCTCTGTTGATTCTTTGCTGATTCCAGTGGAGACGCAGGGAGGAAAGGGCAGAGTGAGGCACGAATGTGCCTCTGAGAGTCTCCTTTCTGCGTTCTTGGGTAAAGAATTCCTATGCATACTGGTTTCTCTGGGGCTTACAACTGGGAAATGCAGAAGTTCTATTTGCTTTATATGTTCATGCCTCGTTTGTCCTCGAAGTCCGGGGAGGGGTGTGTGTGTGTGTGTGTGTGTGTGTGTGTAGAAACAGCCCGGAGGAGGCCGCCCTGATGCACTTGGGGAAGCCATCCAAAGGGCTGAGGAGGCAGAACAGCACCTCATTGTGGTGCCAGCTTTCCTTGAGCTTGCTCTGCAGAGAACTCAAAAAGCTTGTGTCTGGGCTGCTTGTGAAGTCAGTGACAAAGCACTTCCCACAACAGTTCTCTCCAGAAGTGTGTGTGTATATGTGGTGTGTGTGTGTGTGTGTGTGTCTGTGTGAAGTTGACCCAGGCCTCTCACGAACCTCAAAGGTGTCTTGAATGCCAAGCTGGTGTGGGACTTTAGGACTACAGCTGGCAGACTTGGGAATAGGATAGTTGTCATTTTCCCCCCTAAATTAAGGCAATAACAAGCAACCTGACCTCCTGGCACTAGTTCTTTGAAGGACAGATCCATGTCAGTCTTACCCTTTGCCAGGTGGCCAGCCCCTGGCTCAGTGCTGGCACACAGAAGGACTTTGGCACATATTTGCTGATGAATAAGAGATTTTAGTAATCTTACTTAGAGACAAGGGGACCGAGTTGAACTTCCTATCCAACATCACAGTGTGCTAATCAAACCTTCCTTTAGCAAACATTACACTTCCTTTTGCATACATTATTATTAGTGTTATTGTTGTTGAATTATTTTGAGCATCTGTTATGTGCAGGTCTCTGTTGCTAGGCACCCCAGGGAACTTTTAAGCAGAATTCATATGGATACTTGGGAGGCTCTTTCAAGAGCACCAGAGCACTGTTAGCCTTTTCTGGCCTTTTCTTATCATAAACCCACCTAGAGATTCCAGGATGGGGAGAGTGGGGGTGGGGCATCTTCCTAACTCTCTGGGAACACAGCTGAGGTCTTCCTGCACCCACCATTGACTGATTTTCAAGGGCTCCCGGGGCCACCTTTTTAGCTTCTCAAAGTAGAATCGCCAAGCCTTAGCAACTCCACTTTCCTCCTGGGCCTCAGAGTCTCTCCCCAGCCCATCTCCCCAGCCTCCAAGCAAGAGCCCCAGTCCGGCTACAGGTAGCTGGGGAAGAGACCGAGCTGTGCCTGGGGAACTAGGCGCGGTGAGATCGCAGCCAACGCCAAGCGGTCCCAGAACAAAAGGCTCATGGCTGGTATTAGCTTCCTTCACTCGGGAGCGCAGTGGAGACCTAGGTTCGGGACTCAGGCGAGAGGACCACGCTGGGGAGCAGAGAGTGGAGTACCAAAAATGAAGTGACAAAAGAGAAAGATCAGGCACCCCGGGTGGGAGCGGTGAAAGGAGGTCACCCCCCCAGGCCGAGGTCTGCGGTGGGGCCGCGGCAGGCAGGCCCTTTCCTCCGCCTCCTGCAGAGCCTTCCAGGCAGCCAAGCGTGTCTCCGGCTGCAACTCCAGCGAGCACGCTGCGGCCGCGCCAGTAAGTAGCAGCCGCGCCCTCAGCTCGCTGTCGCTACGCAGCCCGGGGGAGGACAGGTCCGCCGCCGCCCAGCGATGAGACCCGGTGTCCGGGATCCACGCGCGCCGGGCGTTCTCCCGCAGTGGCGCGGCACCTGCAGCGCGCCACTGGGAGGGTCGCCTTAGCCGCGAGCTCTCCGGGGCGCCGCGCCACCCTTCTGTCCAATGGCTTTCCGCGGGTGGAGAGTGGGGGGCGTCGCCCGGGGGCGCGGAGCCGCGGCTGGGGAGGGGCGAGTGCTCTGTGCTCAGCCGAGCGAGGCTGACGTGTCCGCTCGAGCGCGCGGCCGGTTGTGTGCGCGCCAGTGTGTGTGTGTGTGTGTGTATGTATGTGTGTATATGTGTGTATGTGTGTGTGTGTGTGGACGCGAGAGAGGGGGTACGAACACGCCTTTGGGGACCCGAGGGACGTTGCGGTGGGCTTCTCTCTGGCCTCCGCCCGGCGTCTGCTCAGCCTCGCATCTGCCTACCGCGCTTTTTTGCAGAAGCAGTCCAGCTCTTTCATCCTCTCGGAACCACCCTCAGCATCCGATCTTACTTTTTCTTTCACCCACAAGGGCAGCAGCTGGCCACCCCCTTAACCGGTGCAAACACCCAACCAAGCCAGTGCTCGGTGCTTCCCTCAGCTAGTATTTTCCCTGCTTGTCTTTCTCTGAGGCTCCCCACGAGCCACTTCAATGCTCCTCCATCCTCACAAATTGTTCCGTTGGTCTGTTTAACCGGCGAGTTGTAAATCTTGAAGACTTTATTATTATTATTTTGATTCTTTTCCTTTCATCCCCCTGCGGGCAACGGAGCAATGAAATTTCCAATCGAGACGCCAAGAAAGCAGGTGAACTGGGATCCTAAAGGTTGGTATTGCCTACTTTGGGCTACCCTGGCTCTCTTCCACCTGCCGGTGCCTCACTGGCAGGAGTGGATGGGGCTTGCTCCCGGCAGCATGTGTCCCGAAGCTGGGAAATGCGCCTGACAACTGCAGCGTGGGTGGGAGGAGGGCGGAGGCAGCGTGGGTTCGGAACCCAGATCGCGCCTGTCAAGATCACATAATCGTTGTCCCTCTAGGATGGTTTCACAATCTATTTAAAGATACACCAAGCTGCTGTTTGTTTTGAAATTGTACCAAGTGTTGGTATTTGCTTTTATGACTTTATAAGTGTTCATGTATGTGTGCCTGTGTGTGTGTCCTTTGTTTCTAGTGATCTTTGTCTCTCTGGCAGATGGGTGGGGTGCCTCTCACTGGACCTGGAGCTGCGCCTCATGGCCCGCGTGTCCTCAGAGGGACAGGTTTCTTGGCAGCATGTGAGGCTGAGACCTGCAGCAGCTGTCCCTGGGGTAGCACTTCTCTCGTAGGGCATGTAGCATA
Organism: Apodemus sylvaticus; assembly: GCF_947179515.1. Lineage (NCBI taxonomy): Eukaryota > Metazoa > Chordata > Mammalia > Rodentia > Muridae > Apodemus > Apodemus sylvaticus. The sequence goes on from NC_067477.1 coordinate 23,993,879, forward strand.
ATGGAGCCCAAGGGACCTCCAGAGTCTTTGCTCTGTCTTATTACTAATCCTGCCAGCTAGTTTGGCTCAGGTTATAGAGGGTGTGGGGAGTGGCTTTTCCTCAACAAGGGTGAGTCTGGGAAGGGCTCACAGAGTGACCTACAGTACGCCTATGCACACAATGGTGTGGTATACTTTTAGGAATGAGGGCTCAGTTTCCCTTCCTGTAAAATGGATTAAGGCAGGTTGTGTGGGTGCACCACACTCCTGGCCTTGGCCACTGCCCCTGATGTTAATGTATAGATATATTATGGCTCTTATTAAATATTATTGGAGCAGGACAAGTTGAAACGGTGTCCAGTTACCTCTTAGCTCATATACAGGCTGAATTACGGTAGGCAGTGCTTGAGTGGGTCTTGGAGTTAAAATTGTGTGTGTGTGTGTGTTTAAATTTCTTCGTTTAAAGAACATAATTTTATTTAGTCTTTGACAGTTTTATACAATATATCTTGATCATATCTAATTCCTACTCAGCTCAGTTCCTCCCTTTCAATTTCTTTATGACTTCATTTCTCTTCCCCAGACTAGATCCAGGGAAGCAAGTTATCTGTGAAGTAAATGTCCTATGAATTGACTAGCTGAAGAGTGAATGAAGAGGTATTGCCCTTCAGTTTGCAAACACCTTCAGTACAGTCTCAGCCTTCTGTTAGGTTTCCAAATTTCTGGAAATAAGAAGCCTTATGGTTTGGCTTTTATTTTTAATCACTGCAGTATTTATTTGTCCAATGCATGCTTCACACCAGGCACAGTCTGAGACCTGGAACTATATAGTCAGAAGAGGACAGACAAAACATGTGTCTTCTTGGAGTTTACAGTGTAGGTTGTCGGATCAAAATTAGTCACTGCAGGGAGGTGTTAGGAATTCAAAGTGTAGCATGCTCTGTGGGCACCATGAAGCTTTAAGAAAGTCTGATAGAAAACCTTGAAGCTGGGTGTGGTGGCTCCTGCCAGTGTTGCCAGCACTTGGGAGCCTGAGGCAGGATTTCCATTAGTTTGAGCTTAATTCACATGGGGCTACCTAGTGAGTTCCAAGTCAACTTGGGCTTCTCCCCTGTCCGAAACAATACAAGCAGATTAGCAAAGGGCAGAAGAAAGGCTGGCAGGGGGAGATGACACCTCTGTTGTACTGGCACATGGAGTGGGAGATCCCTGGCTAGTGACAAGGGGCTCTGCCTTCCTTAGAGGGAACCGCAGGGCAGAAGTCCGCAGGGCAGAAAGAACATGTGCATTTGAGAAGCTGGAAACAGTGTTCCAAGCCCAGAGGAGAGAGACAGTAAGGAATTCCTGCTGTGAGGCGTGGCTGGGGAATCTCCGAAGCCCCGGAGCTGGTTGTGATAGAGTCATGTTTGGGATTGAGTAAGAGGGGTCTTTATTTTAAGCATTAAAGAGTTTCAAGCTGGAATCACATGATGTGATCTGAGCTAAGTTTCAGAGCCATTGGCACAGGATGATTGCAATTCTAGGGACCAGATGCAACAGGGCCCTCGCCAAGGCCGTAGTGTCGGGGAGGGGGAGATGACACACAGAGAAGCTTGGGACTTGAAACCATCAGAGTTTGTGAGAGAAACACCCAGATGGAACTTCCAAGGACCAGGATGCAGCTGGGGCAGGTCTGGTGTAGAGAAGTGGGGGCATTCTAGGGTGAGACGTCCCCAGCGGACAGCAGTTGAGAGGGGAGGGGTAGGTAGCTTTTGGAATTCTGCTAGGAACATCAAGGGACTGTGTTCCTGATGCTGGCTTTGGAAACTTAGTTCTGAAACACCTTCTTGTGGCTCCGTGACAGGTGGGTCTTATGAACTTTCTATGCTTCACAGCCTGATACAGAGAAGAGTGTACTAGCAGCATCTACAGTCACAATCACAATAAGCAGCACAATAAAAAGAACAGCATTTCATGAGCCAGCCCAGGTGCTGCAGGGCCATTTTTCCCATCGCTTATGTTCATAATTTTTATTTTTAAATTAAAAAAAAAAGATTAGCGTATGAGGAATGGGTCTCATAATGACGCCTTCATCCATAGGTGTCATTACACTCTGTCTTTGTATTATCCATCCCAACTCCCTGCCCTACTCCTCCTCCCTCCCTCTCGCTGGTCCCCTTCTGGTTTGCTTTCATTATTTTATTATTTTCATTATTTAAACCGTTCTTCACTTAGTTTTATGTGTATGGGTGTTTTGCCTGTGTACCACATGCAGGAAGTGTTCATGAAGGCATCAGATCACCCTTGGAAATGGAGTTACAGATGCTTACCTGGTTGCCTGCCGTGTGGGTGCCAGGAATTGAACTCGGGTCCTCCGGAAGAGGAGTCAGTCTTCAGACTTGGTTTTCATAGTTCTTATTTGACATTATGTTACTGTCCTACTTGGTCATTGCTGTTGCCAGGACACCACAAAACTGCTTTTCCTGATGTGATCTAGCTTACCCCTTTTGTTTTGCAAGGTGCAGGTGACTAGTGTCTGGCCATGGGTGTGTCTTAGAATTATGCGCCAGATAACAGTCAAATGCTTCTCATATATTAATTTCCTTAATGCCAATAAGCAATTTAAGAGGGAAGTATCGTCTTACTTTTAAAATGAGGGAACTGTGGAACAGAAAGGCCAAGAAACTTGCTCAGAGTTGCACAACTTGTAGGTAGCAGGACTGGACTAAAATCTGGACCCTTAATCATTCTTCTAGCACGTGTCTAATAGAATGTTGGCATAGCTGACTCTTGCCTGTGAGTTTTCCAGTGGTCAAGTGTCAAAACTTATTGGAAGGAGGTAAAAGAGAAGGAAGCAAGGAAAGAGGCAGAGGAGGGGGTTAGTCATGCCAAGTCACCACAATCATTTAGTGGTGTTCTCCTGCCTACTCCAGATTTGCTTGCTGCTCCAGCATGTTAAAGCTTTTAAACCCCAGAAACATCAATGCAGAACATTTTCACGGCCCGAAGTGAGTGGATCAATCTAGTGGAGAAAACTCAAGACTTGGGACTTGGAAAGAATTAGGTTCTGGAGCTGGTTGTATCATCTACTAGCTGTGTGACTTTAGGCTCTTCACGTAGCCTCTCTGGGCCTTGCTTTCTTCCCATTTAGAAAGCGGTCATGGATACGACCTCTGTGTATCCGCTGACTCTATGTGTACCTCCCTGTCTTCTCGCTTCATCCCGTCCTCATTCTGATCTTTGGGTCCTTGAGGCAGTGGATTGTCTTTCTCCTCTTCCCCCTCTCCTTCTTTTCTGTGAAGGAATCACGTGGCTTTTTGTCACAGAGCTTCTGCATTTATACTTTGAGCTGCTGGTGATGAATATTTGCACACCTTTCTACCATGCTACCTCCTTTGAAAGGGCTTTCTTGTCCTTTTTGAGGAATCAAGTTCCCTGTCTCTGTCAGGTTCTAGAAGGTGTCATCTGTTGATGGCTCTTCCTGGCAGTTGCTGTCTGGAACACCGTACTTACACATCCTGTTGGACACCAAACTCCTTTAGTAGCATGTGAGTTTCAGGAGCAAGCACTTCCTTGTCTTGTTCAAAATTGTACTCCAGTGCCAGAGGAAGTACCTGGCAAAACTTAATCACTTATAAACCCATTGTTTAATGATGAACTTGATGGGTGGACGGGCAGATGGATGAATGGACAGACGGATGGATAGACAGATGGAGGAATAGAGACAGGGAGGGAGCTAGGGAAGGATTAGCAAGGGAGGGGAGCTGGGTGGGGGGAGAGCGGATCTATTGATGTTTGGATGATGGATGAATAAACAGGAGGATGGAGGAACTAGAGGCTATCCAAGTCTCTGGTAGCGTGAAAGTCTAGACTCTTCAAAGTCACAAACTACAAAGTACAAATAAAGCCAGAAGAAGACGGCTGTCTTCCGCAGCATGGTGCCAGAAGACGCATCCATTTTCCCATTTCCTCTTCTCAGTCTCATTTCCTTCCTTCCCAGTTCTCAAGCCTGTAGCCTGCTGCTTTCCTCTCTCCCTTTCTCCAGGAATTGAAAGGCTGTGTGAGTGTGAGGTAGTGATGCCAGATGGGTGTGTCTAGCCAGACAAAGATCTGGTCAGTGTTCGGCTAATAATGGATCTGTGGCTATTTCCAGGCACTTTAATACACTTAAGAAATAAGCAAAGCCTCTGAATGGGAGCTGGGTTCTTTAAAAAGCTGCACTTTCAGTGGAGAGTTCCAGAAAATCCTTCACCTTTTGTGTAGTGCTTTTCAGTTTACAGAACACTTTTTACAAATGATGCCATTTATTCTTCAAGCAACTATTTTTGCAGATATTAAGAGTTTTACTCTAGCTGCCGGGAAAGCCAGGACGTAGAAAAAGAAGAAACAACTTCTTTGGGACCCTTAGACTTCAAATAGGTAGCGAACAGAGGCTGACCCAGGTTGTTGACTGCCTCTATCCAGGGTACCATCAGCCACACCTCCTTTCCCTCCACGGTTTATCAGTTCCAAGATCACACCCAAGATCATTTCTACTTGACAATACACTCACAAGTCTACCTGGGAAAGGGGAGGTGGCCAGTGGGTCTCCAGCTGTGGGCTTTTTCAGCAGCTTGCACCCTCATAGGCTACATACATGTTGCAGCATGGATCAGCATGTAGAAGGTGGAGCCCACCTTCCATCCTGCCTTAAGGGAGAGATCAGTCTTTGGTGAAGCAGAGCTGTGATGAGTTGGTGGGGCCCTGTGAGTGCTGTCCTCATTAGAGTGTTTCCAAACATGCATTTGCACAGTTTAGGTTCTCTGGGAAGGAAATCATCTATTTCTGATTTAATATCCAACTTTCAGAAGACCAGCATTCCAAATGCAATTAATAATGAGCCCAAATCACCATAATTAGCCAGAGAGTACAGCAGGATGATGTTCCAGAGATTTTCTTTCCAGGCTGAGGCTTGGTTTGAGCTTCCTTTACAGCACAGTTGGTTCTTCCTTTGAGGAATGAAGACAGGGCATGTGGACCCTTGCCGTTCATCCCATTTCTGTCACCACCACGCTTCATCTTCGTCTTAAGTCAGGCGTATTTGAGAAGCACAGCACTGTTTTGCCACCAACTGGGAAACTCTAATCCTTGCTGAGATATGCTGTGAAGGTTACTACAGGCACAATGAGCTAGCGAATTGCTTTTTATTTTTAGTCTATGGGAATCTCTCTCTCTCTCTCTCTCTCTGTGTGTGTGTGTGTCTCTCTGTCTATTTCTCTCTCTCATGCACATGCACATGAACACGCTCAGACAACACATGTATGCACACACTCACACAGAATAATAAATGATAAAAAAAAGCAGAAAGAAGCTTTTTGCCCACAGTTTAGTCCCTTGGTGAAAGTAGAAAGGTGAATAAAAATGCTGATCTCTCTCAGGTTTTGTTAAGAGGGGTACATAGTGGGTGATAACGCTGAGTCAGATCTCCTTAGGGTTCCCTCTGAAGGCTTTGTTATGGAGCCTAAAGGTGGTGTCAGGAGTGAGGTCAGTATGTTGATTAACACCCACTGGCTTATTTCTGCCTTTAAGAACCATCCTTTTCTGGGCTCTGGGTCCTTTGGGTCCTTCCCAGCAGCTTAGCATCTTCTACAAGACTTATCACTGACACCCAGAATGGGGGAAAGCAGAGACCTCATGTTCACAGAATGTTTCTGTGGTTTATGGATGAAATTTGAGATTTCTGTCTTGTTCCTCATAGTGTCTGGGACTGAGTGCCATAGAATGGCTATAAAGCCCGACTTTCTTATCCTTTACATGAGGTTGGAGAACGGGTGAGCACCACAGCCACTTGCTGAAGTAGGGGTGACCACGAAGGACTCTTTCTTTGCCATCCAAACCCTAGAGAGGTGGGGAGGAGTGGGCAGTAAAGACTGAGAGTAGAATTATCAGCCAGATAGGATTTCAGGGAGTTCTGGGTATAGCTTTGGCCTTACTGATTCCTTATAAGTAAACAGGGTTTGTTACTACCATAAACAAGCAGCCATCATGGAGAAGATCTTCTCCCTGTCTCTCTCCTTCCTTCCTTCCTTCCTTCCTTCCTTCCTTCCTTCCTTCCTTCCTTCCTTAGTCCTTAGCTAGTTCTCAAAGAGTTCTGATCTCAGTTGCTATTGCCTCTGTAAAAGATTCTCACTTCCCCACCTACCCAGGGGTCCAAGATAGGGAGTTATAGCTGTGAAACAGATAGTAGAAGAAACAGTAATGCAGTTTCCAGATGTGTTTCAGTCCACAGTGGACTTTGTAGACAGACCTGAAGTGCCAGTCCTTGTAATTATGAGACAGGAGCCAGAAACAAGTTTGCTGCATAGAAAATGAGTATCTTATAGAGGTTAGTAGACTAGAGGTCTCCTGAATTACAACCAAACAGTCTAGCAGGATAGACATAGGTATTGTAATTTAACTTGTGTATGTTGTGCATGTGTGGTTGTGTTTACATGTGTATGCATGTATGGAGGTTAAGGGGGTGACATCTGGTATCTTCCTTAATCACTTGCTACCTTATTTATTTATTTATTTATTTACAAACAGGGCCGCTCAATAAATGGAAGTCATTTGGCCCAGACTGGCCTGGCAGGAGCTTCAGGAATCTTCATAGTCTTAGTGCCAGGGTTACAGATGTGTGTTAATGGACACAGCTTTTATGTGGATGTTGGAGGGAGGGTCTGAATTCAGCACAGTGAGCATTCAACTCAGGGAACCCGGTAATTTTCCCATCTTAGTGCAACCTGAGCCTGGCAAACCAAACAGAGATGCTGGGTGTCAGTTGTGATATTTGACAATTGTCCACTCACCACCTTTGTCATGGGAGTTAAGAAATTAGGTGACTATTTAAAGAAATGACGAGAGGAGATTAGAGCTAAAAAGTCCCTACCTATTATTTTATTGTTGGTTTGTTGTTGTTGTTGTTTCAAATTGGAGTTGGTTTATTTTTCACCCATTTTAATCACAAACCAACCTGACCCATATCCTAAAGTCCACTGGTTGAGAATGTTGCTTTAGGCTAAAGGTGTTCATTTCTCACAGCAGAAGTTGAGACCATATAGAAAGATCAGTCCTGATCTGGTCTAGTATACTCAGTATGAGAATGTCGAGGTAAGATGTCTCCCTTTGAATCTTGGCAACAGACAGTGGGAACATCTAAGTTCCTGGGTTGTCTCTGCTGCTCCTATAGAAAAGGAGAGAATCGAGTTGTTGATCAGTGAAGTCCATCCCTTCTCTGATAGATTACTTTGGTCTTAATTTGAGTTGTATTGCTTAGTAGTAACTGGTTGGGGAAAATTTCCTCATTTTGGCTTGTCCTCTTTAGTTGTAAAATGGAAAAATTATAGCAAGCCACTGCATCCACAGTTTGTTATGCAGATGAGTTGAAACATCTAGAATTTTTTCTAAGCACCTCATAGATGATGGGTGTTCTTTGCTGGTGTGAGAAGCATCTGGGACACTGTCCAGGTTGCTAGGGAGGGTGATCCACAGAGGAAGTACCCCTATAAAGAGTCTCTTAGCACCCCAATATTCTCAGTCCAGATTTATAAAACCTAGGCTATTCTATTTTTTTTAAAAGACCAGAGAAAGAACATATACATTGTAATCACAATATTTGAGTTTGAATTATCTCTCTTCTGACTTTCTTGTCTGAATGTCTTCATCTATTTAGGTTGTTGTATTGATACTAGACCATTGTGTGGACTTGAAAAGGTCACTTACCCTTTTTGAGCCTTAATTTCTTTTCCTGGATAAAACACAGTTCACAGTAGCATGTTGTAGCTATTGAGATGATCAATTGAGATAAATGTAACTATGAGTTATAAACTGGAAAATTATAGCATTCCCTAAAGTGTCTTCTGTGAGATACAGATAGTTTCAACAAAGGCTCTGAAGGAAAAAAAAAAAAGAAATTCCAGGTCTGTCTGGGGCTGTATCCCAGAGGTAGAGTACTTGCCTGGCATGCCTGGGTTATAAAAGTCCTAGAGTTCAAACTCAAACAGTGAAAAATAACACAACACACAAAAATCTGTGGCCAAGTACTAAAAGCAAAAGCAGTAACAGTACCAGCAGCAACATCAGTGACAGGTTATTGTGAAATTATTTTGCCGAATGATACTTGTTCAGTTCATTCTGGAGAGTCCTCATAAAACCTTAGTACTTTACTGCATTGCCTGCCATCAAATAACCCCAATATTTAACAGGCCTTGTATGTGTGAGGCCCTGGGTTCCATTCCAACAACTATCAAAAAAGAAAGTATATTGAACTATTTATATGAGAACCCATAGTGAGTCTCAAAACAGACAGACAAAACCCAAAAGAAAACAAAAAACCCCAAAACAAAACAAAACAAGCTGCACTCAGTGTTCTTGAATAAAACCAGAAAGAGCAGTAAGATGGTTTCTGGTCTGTGCAATCCAAGTGTTGGGGGTTGGGGTGTCCATGCCAATGACGACACCATCTGAAATGTGTGATTGAAACATGAGTTGTTAGCTTACTAAGATGGCAGGGACAGTGTGCCTGGGGTGACAGGCACCCACAGGGACAAGCTGGTGGAGGAGGACAGTTAGAAATCCCTGTCATTTTTCCAGTAAGTATTCTTTTGACAAACAGTTGCCTATTCCCTGTAATCTTGAATAAATTGTTTCCTGGACGTAGGCTGCTTCAGAGTTCCCGCGTTTCCCAACACCACACATCTGGTTTATTCTTCGTGTGATTTTTATTTTGAGGGAAGCCTGGGGCTTCTGTGTCCTGAACAGTGTGCATATGGAATCTTCGGGTGTCACTGTGGACTCAAGCCAGATCAGAAACTGGAGATTGTTGAGTATGTCATTTTCTACACAAAGTGACAAAGACAGGGTCTAAGGAAGGGTGAAGGGGTTTCTGTGAGGCTGCCTGAAGCCCCAGTTTTATACTAGAGCCAGCTCTTATGTTGTCTGTGACCATGGTAACCAAGGGATGAAAGAGTCTCAGGATGCCAGTGTGCCACCATAACCCCCTGCTACCCCCTCCAGCCTATTATTTTTCCTCTGTTCTTTCAACCTGGAAATTTCCTTTGCCTCCACAGGGTGGATTCTTCCTTGATACTTTAAACATTAAAAGTTTGTTTATTTATTTATCATGATCATCTATCTATCTATCTATCTATCTATCTATCTATCTATCTATCTATCTATCTATCTTTGTCTGTCTGTAGACAGACAGACAGACAAAGATAGATGGGGCACAACATATGGAAGTAGGTTCTTTTCTCTGACTTGTGGATATTAGGGATCAAACTCAGATAGTCAGACTTGGTACTAAGCATCCTTACCACTGATTCATTTCACTGTCTCGTTGGTATTTGCGCGCGCGCGCGCGCGCGCGCGCGTGTGTGTGTGTGTGTGTACATGCATGTGTGAGAGCCTGTGTGCATGTGTGTGTGTGTGTGCATGTTCATGTGCGAGCCTGTGTGCATGTGTGTGTGTGTTTGTGTTTTTGTGCACACGTGAGTGCGCGCGTGTGAGAAAGAAAAAAAGAGAGAGAAAGAGAGTGAGCCTGTGTGCATGTGTGTGTGTGTGTGTGTGTGTGTACATGCATGTGTGAGAGCCTGTGTGCATGTGTGTGTGTGTGTGCATGTTCATGTGCGAGCCTGTGTGCATGTGTGTGTGTGTTTGTGTTTTTGTGCACACGTGAGTGCGCGCGTGTGAGAAAGAAAAAAAGAGAGAGAAAGAGAGTGAGCCTGTGTGCATGTGTGTGTGTGTCTGTGTTTGCACCTCTGTGCAGATGTGCTTGCTTGCCTATGTAGGGACATGTATAGCCTAGAGGTTAGAGGTTAGATGTTAGATTTGGAATATCTGTTCCCTCTCCGCCTCCCAATCCTTTTGTGGTTTGTCTGTTTTTTATTTTGAGACACAATCTCTCTCTGTATCTAGAGCTCAATGATTGGGCAGATTGGATGGCCTTGAACACCCCCCACCCCAGGATCTACCTGTTGTGACTCCATGTTCTGGGATCACAGACATGGGGCATCACACTGGCTTCATAAGTGGGCACTGGTGTGTCCATACTTGGCCAGAGAGCACGCTGCCCACTCGGCCACAGCCTCGGCCCCACACTGGCACCTAACTTTCTGCCAACTGTACACTTCCAGAGGCCCCACTTCCCTTTCTTCTTTTAATTTTATGTGTAAGGGTGTTGTTACCTGCATGAATGTCTGTGAATCATGCGAATACCAGGTGCCTGTGGAGGCCAGAACAGGACAGGTGCCCTGGAATTGCCGTTACAGATGGTCCTGAGTTACCATGTGGATCTCTTATGACCTACGCCAGGCCACATATGAATACTGCCCTCAGCATCTATGTTTCTACCATGAAAACTTTCATGGGTGGCACGCACTGCAGATGTAATTAGAACTGTGCCTGACCACCGTGGTTCTCTGTGCTTCCGACAATGGTATTGGACTGACTGGCGGCCTGGCTAGGTGCTGTGGGTTTTGGATGTGTTCCCAAGTCAAGGAGGATGGATAAGTTCAAACTCTGGTTTTTTGTCAAGAGATTTTGATATTGACTTGCAGGGCCGGGGCTGTGGTTTGGTGACATGAATGGTGGCTACATTGTGACCAATGTAGCAGGTTACAGATGGCTTGCTTCTTTATTTCTTTAGGATGACAGGATCTTCGGGAATAGTGTGACACAGAAAGATGATGCTAAAAGTTTATTTCAAAGATTATTTAAACCACTTTTAAACTGCACAATGGATTTAGCCAAATGTTCATGATGGATAGCTGCTGTGTGGCTATGATCGTGCTGGGTACCGGACTTGACTGGGACATTTGAGTCTTCTTATAGGACTATAGAAATTGAAAAAACATACAGTCTGGGAGAAAATGTTTTCATGACATCTTTGGTTTATGAGAACCAATTATGCAAAAAAGGGGTGTGTGTGGAGCAATGGGTGTTGCATATTCAATTTCTTACTTGAAAGAATCTTTTCTCTGGTTTTGTCACTCAGCCCTTGATTTTATGGTAATTTATGCACACGGAGTGAACAAATCAATAAACGGAAAGCTATGGCCTGTCCATAGTCTCCTAACTTCAAATGATTCTTGGAAGCATGCAGCTGTCGGTCCAACATAACAGGCCTAATAGAGATTGCCAGTGTCCCCTCCACGCCGGCTGCCGCTTTGTTCCTGGTGTGTCCAGAGGTATTGTGGCATTGCTGTATTTTTCCTTTGACTATAATGGGACCCCCTCCCTGCTTGTCCTGTCCCTGTGGCTTCAGCTCAGAAGTCTTCCCCCGAGCCTGAATTAATGAGAGACTATGACACATTGATTCCTTTCTCTGGCAGGGTGAGAACACAGCTTCCACAGGAGCATGAATGCTGGCTTATCAGGCAATAAGTTCTGCATTCAGCCCGTTATAAAGAGGGGCAGACCAGACAGCTGCAGGGGGCTGGACTTTAGGAGCTCCCTAAGTCCTCATCTCGCCGTCCACTCTTAACACGCACTGCTGTTTCCCATGGCTGTCAGGACGTCTTTGCCTCTTATGCACCAGTAGTTGCTATTCATCCATCTGGTAATTCTGAACACTCACTGAGTGAGCGTAAACAAAAATGGGGCTGGGTACTGAACGCAGACACATGGAAAAGTCCCAAGTCTGGGTACCCAGAGAAGTCACAGTAATTACAATGCACTGTGAGAAATTCATCACTAGAGATGTGGGTTTAAACTGGGTATCCAGAAGACACCTGCTTTCTGTCCAGCCTGAGGTAAAGAGTTTCCTCTACTGTGATGTTCTGCCTGAATGCATGAAGACAAACACGTGTGAATTGAACCCTCTGAGACAATAAGCAGAAAAAAATTATTTGGTGTTATGGGTTACATCTACCATGTTCCCTGTAGGCACATGTTTTGAGGGCCTTATCTTCAGCTGGTAGTACTATTTTGGAGGCTGTAGAGTTTAAGGATGTGGGCGTGGCTGGTGAGAGTATGTTAGGAGGGGGTGTGCTTTTGAAGGTTATAGCCTGGTTTCTGTTCAGGCCCTGTTCTGTTCCCTGGCTTGCTGTGGTGTGATGAACTTCTCACACAAGCTTTCTTCTCCACGTGTTTTCCTCCACGATGGGGTTAAATCACAGAAATCATGAGACCCCTTTCCCTCACATGAGTTCCTTCTGGCAGGTATTTTTGATCACAGTGATTCCAAAGTAACCACCTTACCTCTCATGCTGTTTCTAACAGGTGTTTCGCCCCAGATTTGAGAAAAAAGTGTTGAATTCTGCAGGTTTCTCTTGAAAATAATCCTACTTCTGGATATGGTTGGTATATAGCTGTAGCTTCCAACTCAGTGTGATCCAACACACACACACACACACACACACACACACACACACACACACACACACACACACTTTAGTGTTCTATTTTGACTTTCACCCCTTCAGCATTCTCTGAGTTCTTACTCCTCACAAAGAGAGTCTTACTATGTAGCCCAGGCTCACACTAAACTTGTCTCTTTCAGCCTCTGGAATCATCTTTGCTGCTCCCGTGGAAGGTAGAGAATACTGGGGAGCTAGGGCATCTAGAGTGACCCTCAAATCACAACTGATGGGATACAGTGCACCCCAATTCCCTCAGCACTGGGTGGGATAACTCAGGAGGATGTTTGGTACAGAGCCTCAGTTTCCTAACAGTGATAACTCACTTGATGCTGTGTCTTCTATTGGTTTCTTAGCAACCTTCCCATCTGTGGCTCTTTTCCCTAATTACCTAATGGTTGTTTTTCATATCCTAAAAAGCTACTGGTATTCAAAATCATATTGTAGGTTTAGCTTCTTGGGGAACTCAGAGGAAGACATGGTGGAGATGTATTATTCCTCGTGTTTCTATGTATGCATCAAGCACCAGCTTTGATGGTGGAATGAGGAGAGAGGATGGATACAGGACCTCAGGATGCCTAACTTGTCACTAAGGCAAACAGCTCTCGAGGAATGTAATCCCAAACGTCTTCCTTGAGTCCTGATTCTGGCAAATAAGCCACAAAAATGTGGTTAGCCAAGGCTTGATGGGACTTGTCTGAGCCTTATCAAACCAGTTTGTTTCCACAATTCTCCTTCTTATGAGAGGGAAAAAATGAAGTACAGTTGATTTTCATTATTGACAATAATTGTTATGTTCTACAGAGATGGTACAAATAGTGAATTAGCAAATGAAAACCCTTGCTACTGTGGGAAGCACAGGGCTAGGTTCATGCCAAACTCTGCTCACAGTGTTCTCATCAAGTGATTAGGATGGACCATCATCCTATTGAATTTGTACTATTGGTTCAGTTTGCATTGACCTTCTGGCTACAGCCTTATTGCTGTGCCTGGATGAAGCTCATCCAACACACTAGCTTTTCTCTAAAGTCCCTCACTGTCATCTCTAGCATAGAAACACTAGGTGACACTTCCATGTAATGCTTGGAGATTTTAGGCAGTAATATCATAAATAGATTATAGACATAGTTGCTAAGACTATGAAAGTTGAAGTGAGAAGGCAGAGAAGAGCTTGGCTGATCTCCAGCTGAGGGTACGCCTTGCAATTGGATCCCCCACCTCCATTGTTTACCTCATGCCTGCAAATGACCACAAAAGCAGCACAAATATTGACCGTGAGATGATCCAGATAAAAATTTCAGGTAGGAGAATAAATAGAAGTAGAATGTATGAATATTAATGAAAATCAAATGTCTTTCTCATGTTATCACACTGAGACTTGATTCTGGTTTAATATATTTATAAACATGGGAGCCAGGCTCTGTGATTGATAATGATACTGAGATATTAATGAGATTAATGAGATGGTCCTTGACATTGAGGGTCCATTCTGGTGGTTCAGAGATAGCTACTGACATAAGAAAATGTGTGTGTGTGTGTGTGTGTGTGTGTATTCTTACAGAGGAAATATAAAGGAGGGCATTAACAGTTCTAGTCAGAAAGGACTTGGAGTAAAGCCTCAGGTAGGTCTTGAGAAATAGGTTGCATTTCAAGCACTCTATAAATCTTGGAAAAACATGGTCAGAGCAACCTTCTTTACTATGATTGACTCTGCCAGGCTACCTGCCCTTGTACCCTCTAGTAACACTCATTCTTCAGTGAATCATGTGTTCCTTTTTAAGATCATCTTTCCTATTTGCACTGGGGATCCTTTATTCTTTGGGGCATCCTCTCTTCTCCAGAAACACAGACAGGTCTTTCCCACTCTACATGAACATCCTCATCACTGTATAAAAAGACTTCTGTATCACCTATGGGATCCTTGACCCTTCCTCTCCTCTAACTATCACTTCATTTCTGGAGAGAGTGGTGTAAGGTTGCCATGTTTACTTACTTCACTTTCTAAGTGGCCACTACTTCCCAGGGTCAGCTTTCACAATGAGTACTTTTTCCTCTGTATGGTCTTTTGACTATGATTAAGATACATGGAGCTGCCAGGTGGTGGCACAGAGAAACCCTGTCTCAAAGAACAAACAAACAAACAAACAAACAAACAAACAAACAAACAAATGATAGCTCATGTTGCCAAGACTCTGTTAGAAGTTCCTTATACAATACAGGCACTGGCTGTTCAGAGAGTTAGATTCTCATCAAATAAAGACATTCTAAGATTTGGTTCTGTTACTTTCTAATACCATCTAGAATTTTGCTCTTGTTGGCTTGTTTAATTTTCTAGTCTGCTTCCTTACATAATACCAGCATAGGTCCTAGATGGCAGTACAAAGGCCCAGGAGGTCCTGAAGCCATTGTACTTTAAAGATAGAAGAAAATGAGGACATGAAGGGGGGCTCCCTAACCCTCCCTCCTGAGACAGTTCCTTTCTTTCCTCCTTTCTTCCCCCATCCTTTCCCCTTTTCTTTTACTTCTCTTTTTCTTTTGCTTTTCCTTGGTCTTAGTCACTTTTCTATTCCTGTGAAGAGACACCATGACCAAGGCATTTAAAAGAAAGCATTTAATTGGGATCTTACTTTATAATTCCAGAGAGTTAATTTATTACCATCATGGTAGAGAGCATGGTGGAAGGCAGGTATGGTGCTAGAAATGTAGTTGAGAACTATCCTGATCTGTAAGGAGAGACAGTGAGAGAGACAGAGACAGAGAGAGCACACCAGGGTCTGGCGTGGACTTTTGAAACCTCAGAGCTCACCCCCAATGAAACACTTTCCCCAACTAGGCTACACCCACTTCAACAAAGCCACTCCTTCCTAATCCTTCTAATCCTTTCAAATATGACCACTCCCTAGTGAGTCAGCATTCAAATATTTGAGCCTATGGGGCCATTCTTATTCCAACCATCACACCTCCTCATTCCCTTTCTATTTCCCCAGTCATTTTCTCTCCCTTTCTCCTCTCCACTTTTCTCCTTCCCACTTCTTGCTTTTATTTTCTAGAAAATCCTTCATAGATTCTTGCACATAACCTCCACTCTACCCCCTCCCCATCAGTAGCAAAAGGGAATGTTTCATCCTTCTTATCTCAGTGAGAACAGTGAAGACTCACTCCTTGTTTCTCTACGTGGGGCCATCTTTATTGATATATTGCCATTTAGCCAACCCTTAAGTAAAACCGTGTGTGGCAGCAGAAAGGGAGAGAAGGGAGAGTAAAAGTGACGGGCAATAATCTGCCCCATCTTCCTGGATTCTAGGAAACAACTTTGACTTTTAGAAGGACAACTTAGTCTTTAAAAAAAAGTACTTCATTCTTGTTTGCAACAGAATGGGTTTTCTTTCACTAGTTTATCTACTCCCTGCTTTCCTAGTGGGAAGTTCTCTTTTTCTCTACATGTTTAAGTGCTTAGATTTGAGGTCCTTCTTGTTTGGGTCTGTACATTCTTCTTCGATCATCTCAGCAGCCCTTTAGTGCTGTTAATGCTACCATTCTCTAAGTGTGTGTGTGTGTGTGTGTGTGTGTGTGTGTGTGTATCTAGTTGCCACCTTGATGTTTCCACTTCACTGTGAAGACCAACACAGAACTGTGGACTCTGCATTCCAAACCAGTTCTTCCCCAGACTGCATTATCTCAGGGAATGATACCACCTTATAAAATCTGGTCAGGTCACATGAGTCCTTTTATTCCTGTCTCCCCTCCCTCCCTGACACATTCTGTTCACCACAAGTCTTGTCCAAGAGGCCTCTCAACCACACCTAGGATCTTTGCTTTTGTCTGTTTTTCCTTCCCTCCCTTGATCTGTGTGTTCTTTTCGTTGGATGTTGACAGGGCCTTCATGTTGGTCTTTTTATTTCTGTTCCTATTCCCTGGTGCTTCGTGGTATGCCATTTTAGTTAGGCTCTCTACTGCTGCTGGTCTACAAAGCCTTGTGTGGTGGCTTTTGTTAATCTGCCTGAGACTTTGTTCTGAACCACGTCTTTCCAGTTTCCTCTGGACTTCTTCCTTCTCTGACTTATTGAGAGGGTTTTCAAAACTTGCATTTCCTCATTTGATTCTTTTCTATCCAGCCTTTCTCACCTATGGAATCTTAGCTCAAATGTAATACCCCAGAGAGCTTTCTTTAACCTACCCACACTTTCTAGCCACCTTCTGTTACAATTCTCTGCATTGGGCCTATGAATCCCTGTAAAAAACTTCTATTTGGTAATTTAATGAACTGAAACTAATGAAATTACAACACTAAAACCACTAAAAATGATATCTAAACAACGCTGAGAGAACAGAGACTTTTAAGGAAATGATCACAGCTAGCAGCATTTCATGTACTTGCAAAGGCTGAAGATAATGGTGGTGATGGTGATGATGATGGTGGTGATGATGATGATGATGATGATAGATGATTATGGGTATCACAGTGACAACTGATGTATATGCTTATTGTGGATCAGGAACATTGCATACATTGTATAATTCTAACAAGGTTTGCATTGTTGGGGAGTATTGTCATGCTCACACTACACTGAGACTTTAGAGAGTTGGTTGTAGTGTTTGGTACATGGAACCTTCAAGGAATGTTTCCTGTCCCCCAAGACTCTGATAAATGGTAGTAGAGCTGAGACTCTCTCCAGGTCTGAGCAAACTCAAAGCGCACATGTGTAAACTTGGTCTATATTTGTCCATGTGATGACTAAAACAGCTCTTAGCTGATTAAGAAATAGAAAGATAATATGTGATAAGTGGTTGGCTATTTTCAAAATATGGCAAATAAAATTGGTTCCCAGGCCAGAATCCCTTGACTTTTGTCTTCTTCCTGATTAATGGAAGGTACAGTGGAGTTTTAGAAAAGTTTTGGGGGAAGGGAATAAATACGGGCACAATGGCACATATCTATAATCCTAGCCCTCAGGGGGCTGAGGCAGGAGGACTGAGAATTTGAGGCCAGCCTGTGCTACAACACGAGACTTGGTTTAAAAACAGTAAAGAGAAAGTTAAGATTTCAGATAGAATTATTTTTTCATTGTAACAACCTGAAGATGTTTTCTTACCATTGTGTGGTAATTCAGCAAAATCATCATCCTTCCAGGTATTCTGGCTCGCATTTTCTTTCTCCTCTCCTTCCATGATGTTCCTTGAGCCTTAGGTGTAGCAATTGTATTACATATCTATCAACTAGTGATGGCCACCCCAAGGTGGTTTGTTCTCTGCATTTTGACCACTATAGTGGTAACTTTCTGTTGCAAAAAGAAGCATCTCTGATGAAGAGTGATACCTATACTTCTCTATGGGGAGAAAGGTAAGTATTTAGAATGTACTTAGGCATTTTACTTGTTTAGGAAAAACCTACTGGTAGTAGTAGGTTCTCCTCTAAGATTCATGACCTCAATACAAATTGACTAGATTGTAGTACCAGATATGTTTCCTTCCTCTTGAGTGGGCCCTGAGTTCAATTTGACAGCTATTATGTACCTCCAAGAAATAAATACCACTAGTGCACCTTTAGGGATAGCTTGTCATGTTGGCCGTTGCTATGGTCTGTAGGTGTTACAGATTGATGCCTGCTTTCCTGCATTAGCAGCTTGCATATTACCTTCTTTTTTAAAATTTATTAGATATTTGCTTTCTTTACATTTCAAATGTTATCCCCTTTCCTCATTACCCCTCCAAATCCCCCTATCCCACCCCCATCTCCCTGCTTACCAATTCCCCTCCCACTTCCCTGTCCTGGTATTCCCTTACACTGGGGCATTGAGTCTTCACAGGGCCAATGGCCTCTCCTCTCATTGATGTCTGAAATGGCCATCCTCTGCTACATATGCAGCTGGAGCCATGGGTCCCTCCATGTGTATTTGTTGGTTGGTGGTTTAGTCCCTGGGAGCTCTGGGGGTACTGGTTGGTACATATTATTGTTCCTTCTATGGGACTGCAAACCTCTTCAGCTCCTTGGGTTCTTTCTTTAGCTCCTCCTTTGGGGACCCTATGCTCAGTCCATTGGTTGGCTGTGAGCCATAGGTATTTTGATCCCCCTTCTAAGAAGGACCAAAGTATCCACACTTTGGTCTTCCTTCTTCTTGAGCTTCTTTTAGTCTGTGAATTGAATCTTGGGTATTCCAAGATTCTGGGCTAATATCCACTTATCAGTGAGTGCATACTATGTGTGTTCTTTTGTGATTGGGTTACCTCACTCAGGATGATATTTTCTAGTTCCATCCATTTGCCTAAGAATTTCATGAATTCATTGGTTTTAATAACTGAGTAGTATTCCATTGTGTAAATACACCACATTTTCTGTATCCATTACTCTGTTGAGGGACATCTGGGTTCTTTCCAGTTTCTGGCTATTAAAAATAAGGCTACTATGAACATAGTGGACCGTGTGTCTTTATTACATGTTGGAGCATGTTCTGGGTATATGTTCAGGTGATATAGCTGGGTCCTCAGGTAGTACTATGTCTAATATTCTGAGGAAACACCAAACTGATTTTCCGGAGTGTTTTTACCAGCTTGCAATCCCACCAGCATTGGAGGAGTGTTCCTCTTTCTCCAGCTGCACATTACCTTCTGGTACTGTGAAATCTGGTCCTAAGAGAGGACACTTTCTAGTCAAGTTTGTGAGCCCTATGTCCAAATAATGTGGTGTCTTCAGCAATAGAGCCCTACTTTCAACTACTGAGAAACAACTGATGGCAATAGCAGTAACCTATATTGTTTTGAGGGGAGGTCTTAGATTTCCTTGACCAACTCTAAAGGAGGTTTCTTGTCTTATAACTGGTATTGGAATTTTTGTTAGATAATCTTTGGTGCTTGGGGAGAGTAGTAGCATTCTAAATTGTGTAACTTTATTTGGAGTGTATGTATGTATTATGTATGCATGTATGTATGTATGTATGCATGCATGTGTGTGTATGAATGTATGTATGTATATATGTCTGAATGTCTGCATGTATGTGTATGTGTATGTATATGTATGTATGCATCTATATGTACATATATGTATGAGTGTATGTATATGTATATATGCATGAATGGGTGTATATGTGTATCTATGTATATATGTATGTATATGTATTATGAGTGTTTGTATGATATATAATTTTAGGTAAATATAGAATAATGACACCCTATGATTTTTCAAGCTTCCTTAGTGTTATTTTTCTTCTCCTTCTCTATTGTTTTCTATCTCCCAGTCTTTCCTATGCCAGCTTCACTTTGTATTTAATTAATATTTTTGAGATTTTTGGGTCTCACAATGTAGGCCAAGATGGCCTCAAACTCTTGATTCTTCTGCCTCAGTCTCCTAAGACCTGGGATTACAGATGTATACTATCATATACATCATTTCACTTTCAAAGATTTAAAAATTAAGTTTCCTTTAAGCAGTAATTTGTACCATACTTAGTGCTTTTATTTAAATTTATCCAACCATTTAAAAAAGAAATAAATATAGACTAAGCTCAGGCAAATATAGAATGCCTATGTAATCATGGGCACTCTGTTGTTCTATTTTTCCTAGTGTGTACGAAAGTAAACCTGTATCACCTACTATTTTTTCACATACAACCAACGACTTGTGTGCTACACTTTTGGGAACACCCAAGGTTTTTTTTTTTTTTGTTTGCCAAATTTCAGCTCTGTGATGGGGATAAGTTCAGTTGTGAACTTGATTAGGACAGTAGACTAGACAGTTAGTAAAACACGGTGGGCTTGTCTATGGAGCCATTTTCAGAGATTATTAAGTCATCAAGGTTCTGTCTTAATCAATAGTTTAATCATTTGATGATTTTAAAATCTGAACAGACATTGGGTGGTATTTAGAACTATGGAAGTTGGGGCCTCATTGGAAGATGTGGGCCTGTTTGTATATGTCTTTGAAAGGTACAGCATCATGGTCCTGTCTTCCTGTTACTCTTTCTGCTTCACCACACCCTTCCACCATCTTCTGCCTCACAATAGGTCCAGGAACACTGAAACCAGATGGCTGTAGATCAGAGCATCTGACACCACAAGCTGGAATCAATCTTTCCCTCTTTAGTTGCCTTTCTCAGATATTTTGTACAGCAACAAAAACAGTGATTAACACTGGCTCTGGTTGTGACAGGAAAGGAGCCAAACACATGATATCCAGGCTACATTTATTAGATGCTTAGCATGTTCAACCTCATGTGCTGTAAAAAACATGACAATATGGATTGTATTAAGACTTTAATCTTAATGGATTTGGAACAAAGAGACAGGAGAATGGCGCACCAATAAGGAGGTAGAATGTGGGTTGGTTTGATGCTCTCAGTTCCAGTTGTGTGGATAGTGGGTCTTCTGTATGCCATTTGACATCAGCTTTGCCATTAGAGTAGCTGTGTGAGCAGTTTGTTTGCACTCCGGGCTAAGTAACCTCTTTTCAAATTCAGTTTGCTCCAGGATTTGCCAGGGACTGTATGATACCTTGGGGATTCTGAAGATTAGTATGGTTTATGGAGCAATAAAATGGAAACTAAAGGATGAAGTGGAAGGCAGAATAGACCAGGACCACAGATGAGATGCAATGAGTGTATGCTTAAAGCTTAAGGGAAACAGAGTTCTCTGCTAGCTCTGGAGCCCAAGAAAGGCTGTCAAGTAGCTGTAGCCCTTCAGATGTACTTTAAAGGAAGAGATGGTGTAAAAGGCAGTGATAGAGAAGTGGTCCAGCAGGATGAAGGGAATCAGTGAGGAACTGAAGAGGGAAATGGGTGTTTATTTGTGAAAGAGCAACTCTCCAGTTTTGTGAGATGAGGATAGGAGGGACAGTTGGGTTTTTGTGGCCCTTGAGGTTCTAGTTAAAGATTTATTTCCTCGAGCAAGTTGGAGGTTCGGATGGCTGTCACATGTCATGAGTTGACTTTCTGGAAACAATGGGGTGCGTGCACATAGTTTAAATGAGAGGGAAGGAAAACAGCAATCTCAGGGAGATAGTACAGAAACAAGGGTGGAAGATGATGAGACCGTGCACTGTCGCTGGGCCCCAGGTCTCGGCTAGGAGGGCCCAGGGGAGAGTGAAATAGAAAGGAGTAATTAGTGTAGAGAAGTGGACACTGACCGGTGACCAACACAGCAGAGGCAATTGTTTCTCTTACATTACCAGGAGCTCAATGCCATCTGTGAGCTATGGATAATGGGGACAGCGGTTGTCTGGAGAGAAGACAGTGACTGCAGCTCCAGTGTCTGATGAGGGGACAGTGGGTCTGATGCACAGATTGTCCTTCCCCATGGAAGAGCGGGGGCAGATCGGGCTGCAGTAAGTTTCCCATTTCATCCTTGAGTATGCTCAAGGATAAGTGGAACTATAATTTCTGTGTAGATCTTCACGGCCAAGAGACAAGGAGGTGGGAGCTGAACACAGACATTACTCTTCCCTTGAACAAGGCTAGTCGGCCCTGGGAAACTGGCCCACTGTGTTATGTGAGAAACCACATGAGTGACTCATCTGAAAACATTAGTTCTTTAAGGATTTTGTACCATGTATCTTGATCATATTTATCCCCCACCAATTGTTGTCAGACCTCCCCGACTCCCTACTCAACCAATGTTGTGTCTTTTTAAAAACACCATTGAGTTCAATTTGTGCTGCCTACATACACTTGACTTTGTTAATTTCCTGGAGTATAGTTGACCTACTGGGGGTCACAACTTTAAAACTGATTCCTTCCCTCACAGCAGCTACTAATTGCCAAAAGCTCCTTAGCTAGCAGTGGGACTCCATACCAACCTCCTCTTTCAATGCTGGGATTTTGTCTGGCTTAAGGCTTTGATGATTCTGTACCTGTTGTTACAGTCACTTCAAATTTGTATGTACAGTTCCCCTGAATGGCTGGCTTTTGTCCATCAAGTCGGCATTTCCTCCTCAAATATTTCTTCAGAGTCAGGGGTAATTACAGGACAGTTTCGTCTATTTTGATTCCATGTTTTCCATCCGGAAAAGGTCTGGCATTTAGTGGCTGTGGATGTAAACCTGCCTTCATACAAAAGACTATATGGTGGTTATGTTTCAGCAAAGAGAAGACAGAGGTTTACTCAGAGTGCAGTCTGGGATTTGGTACTCCCACTGGAGTGCAAAGAGTAAGGTGGAAATTTCTTCAGAGAACTCTGTAGATGTTTGAATTCTTTTTTTTTTTTTTTTTTTTTGGTGTTGTTGTTTTTTTAGAGACAAGATTTCTCTGTGTAGTCCTGGCTGTCCTGGAACTTACTTTGTAGACCAGGTTGGCCTTGAACTCAGAAATCTGCCTGCCTCTGCCTCCTAAGTACTGGGATTAAAGACATGCACCACCACAGCCCATTTGATGTTTGAATTCTTTAAGTTCAGGCATCCGGAGTTGTGTGTGTATGTGTGTGTGTGTGTGTGTGTGTGTGTGTGTGTGTGATAGCTTAGTTGCACCTGAGTTAAGATCTCTAGCACACACACACAAAAGCTGGAAAGTGCAGCATGCCTCTGGAACCCCAGTACTGAGTATAGCTCATTGACCAATGAGTCTGGTGGATCCAAGAACTCCAGGTTCAGCAAGAGACCCTGCCCCAAGAGTAAGGTGAAGAGTAACCAAGCAAGTCACATGGCTAGATGTGTCACACACATGACTAGATGTCTACCTCTTTTTTCATATGCGCACATTCACCCACACAAACAAGGATATACTCCTCCTCCATACACCTGTCCTCCCAATCCATCCAATTTTCTCTAATCTTTTTTTTCTAACTTTTAAATTGTTTTATTTTATGCCTACCACTGTACTACCTGATATGAGATGCCCCAACTTTAATTGCACTGAATAGGACAAAGCAACTCTTGGGGGCTACTCTGTAGAGAGTGGAGGCTGGGTTCTTCTAATGGAAACATCTTTGGGAAGCATAACTCACTGGCCTTCATCTCCATCACCATACAGGGACTGATTGAATTCCAGGAAACAGCTGCTAGACTACAGTTAATTTGGTGGTACAAAAGAAGGGAGATGGTACAGTTAAATGGATCTACGTTCCCAGTCAGCAAAGATGCTGATGCTATCTCCTAGCTAATAGAAAACTCAAGTATACCCCAAGGATGTTGCCAGATGTTTCTAAATAAGCATCTTACATCTATGGTCTCAGACACTGAACACTTAAACACAAGATAGTCTTTGAAACGGGCTATTGAATAGGCACTGAAGTTATTACTGGATCAAGGCCTAATGTAGTGGTACATACTGTTTAGAGTGAATTTCACTATTATTTTAAAAATACATCTAAAGTGGAAGGCTGCTGAAATCATGAGTATTTAATTTTAAACTTAATTTTCTTGTTTCACTAGAATTCTCTTTTTAGGTAACAGTGACCCAGAGTAATGAGACTGTTGGCAAATCCATGTATTCACATATACATTTGCTCATTAAAAGCACGTTTATTTACCAGTTGGCAGGTTCTATGCAGAAGTCTGAGAAGTGAGAACAGCCACATTTTGTAATTTTTATAGTGTATCAAGAGAAATGCTCTAGCATCCTAAATTGATTCTAAAGTCCATTTTTGCAATTTAGCAATTTTGAAATAAGAATGTATTGATTTTGAGATAAGAAAGAATCAATCTACCTCTTTGTCAGTCTGTTTGTTTATATATTTATATATTTATTTTTGCAGTGATAAGGATTGAACTTAGGGTCTTATACAATGACAAAAGCTATCTTGGAGTTATAGTCCCAGTCATAAAAAATATTTTTCTAGCAATGATATCAATTTAATTAGACATTTTAACTTTTATGAGGCACATAGGATAATGATACATTTTATAATTGATTGTGTGTTGGATTAATAGCAAATATTTGCATAATACTAAACTGGTACTATATTTTGATCAACATAACATCTTGATTTGGAATTTACTATTTTTCAAGCCTCTAATTTTAGGGGTCAAGGTAGGTCAAGGGACACCAGGACTCAGAGGCCTGGAGGTCCAGATCCAGGGGAGAAGAAGCAGAAGGTAGATGAAAGGTGAACAGTTCCCGCTGTGTAGACTCTAGCAGCAGGACTCAGTCACATTTCCTAGTATCTTCCGTCTCTTTCTCTGGCCTGCGACATAAGCTGAGGTGAGTCATGTAGTGTGATCCTGTCGGAGGCCAGAGGAGAGCAGGGGGCATGAGAGACAGCAGCAAGGGCTGCGCTGTGTGAGGTGGAGATTAATGACAAGATCAAGGTCAGCAGGTGTGCCTAGTAGTACCCACAGCTAATACAGCGGCAGTAGTATCGCTTTATTAAGTGTTCGACCATTCCCCATTTCAAAGCCCTTATTACCTCTAGTAATAAAATACCCTGCATCTGGGTATTTAGTAGGCGCTACTACTATACTACTCTTACTTCAAGCACAGAAGTGGGAGGTGACTCGTCTAAAAATACATGGCAAGTGGTGGGATCCAGATGCAAGCTTTGGGGTACAGGCATCAACATCTTTGTATTAGTCAATGCTGCTCTGTGGCTCCACATCTCATAATACACACGGACTTTGTGTCCAGTTGTACATGTCCTCGAAAGCTGGCAGGGTGAGATTAGGAATTATCCAGAATAAGATGCAGAATCTAAAGTTATGGTTCCTAAGCAAGATTCCACAGATGTCTTGAGGTAACTGCTGTGTGTTTGAGCCCAGGTGAATGGACCAGACCAGGGACATGCTAACAGCCCAGGAAGCAGCAGCTTGCCTGGTGAGTTAAGATTACATTTACGCAGACATTCAAAAACTAGACGTGCTATGTGGCTAAAGTTCCAGAATTCAGTGCCAGGGTATTTTAATAAAGTTCACAGTCCCTCAGGAAGTTTGTGTTAGGATAAACCACAGACCATAACTTGAAGCTAGTAGACAATTTTATCCATTTCTCTCATATTTGGGGAGATGTTCTCACGATGGTGGATAATCTTTAGATTTTTGGTCACGGGGGCCTCAAAGAAGTGTGAAATGTTTTGTTTCATGGTTTTAAAATCACTGTTTTATTTCCTACGAGCTAATGAAGAGCCTAGAAGAGTTTTCACAAAGTATACCAAAGCTTCCAAGATTCCAAATGCCAAAAGTAGTTATTCAGATCTGGGGATGAAGACAGATTGTAAGATGTTTAATTAAGCCTGTTGCTAATTTCTTCCCACTCACATGACAGAGCAAAGTGATCTTTTTAAAATTAAATTTAGAGGACAGCGCCACTGAATAATCAGAAGGAAGAAAACACCCAAAATCACAAACCAAAAACCAACCAAACCAAAAAAGTAAAAAACAACCCAACAAAACCTAACAAACAACACCAAAACAAAACAAAAAAAACAACCAACTGCCCCCTCCCCAAAATTCAAAAACCAAACCACCTTACCAAACCACCTTTCCAGCGAAGTGGGGAGTATGGCTCTTACCATATTGATTTTTGCTATCAATAAACATTTGTTGCATACAGGCTTACAAATTCTCACCAGTCGTTAGAACTCCCTATATACAACTCCAATGAAGAAATACATGTAGGACATGCACTGAAAAAATCTGCATATTATAATTTAGCATATTAATGAATGCAAGAGAGAAGCTTATTGAAAGATCATAGGTGACGGCACTAAAATGTTTTCTAAGGGTAGAAAGCAGCACTTATAGAATGTCTGAGAAGACTGGTCAGTAACGGGGAGTTGCATGTTAAGTTTAGGTAGAGAAAGAGAAAGCCTTCACCTTTCAGTAAGGAACTGATCCCAAAGGCGACACATTGATGCTGAAATTGGTGCTGTAGAGAGGCTCAGTCAGAATCTCCTGTGGACTGTTGTGCATGTGGTCCTTCAAGGATGTCTCTATGTTTCAGATGGAGCAGCTGCACCGATCGGATCGGGCAGCTCACAGAACCCCCTTGCTGGAGGGCCTATGGCAGAGTGCCTGGGAGCCAGGTGCTACGTTCCTCTCAGCCTGCCAGGCAGGGTCCAAAGCTCACGTCCCGAACAGTTGGGCAAAGTGGGACTGAATTCAAAGGAATGCCCTGAAATTCATTTATCACCACGATAATGGGGTGGTTTCGACCTGAGGGCTGTGTGGACGGTAGACAGAGAGTCCCGTACTAAGCTGCTGTGTGATTCGCCATCTGGAGTAGGTGGGCGTCTCAGAGGCTCATTCAGGTGAGCTGGGGAGAGGCAGCATTTGACTTATTTAAAAAGATTTAAAAAGATTTATTTAATAAACACACACACATACACACACACACACACACACACACACACACACACAGAGAGAGAGAGAGAGAGAGAGAGAGAGAGAGAGAGAGAGAGAGAGAGAGCAAGCTACTGGAACTGGAGTTACAGGTGGTTGTGAACCACCCACTTGGATATTAGGAACTGAATTCTAGCATCCTTGATCACCACTGAACCATCTTTCCTGTCCCTACATTTGATCCATAAGGACCATATTATTCCTTGTCTATGTCAGGATTTCTTGTAGCAATAGAAATGAATTTTTACATAAGGTAGGTGTGTAGACGTGACTCCAGACTGATTGAGTCTCTCTGTTTCTCTCTGTTTCTCTCTCTGTTTCTCTCTCTGTTTCTCTCTCTGTTTCTCTCTCTTTTTCTCTCTCTTCTCTCTCTCTCTCTCTCTCTCTCTCTCTCTCTCTCTCTCTCTCTCTCTCTCTCTCTCTCTCTCTCCCTCTCTCTCTCTCTCTCTCCCTTTTCTTCTCTCCTTCCCTTCTCCCAGGCATATTACCTCAGAGTTACATCCCCAGCTGAGACTCACTGGGCTTCTGAGACTGACAGGCTGACAGGGCCCAGGGGAGAAGAGAACCTGTGAGGGTTTCTGTCCCAGTGTGTGCTGGATCTGATGCCAACCTGCCCCCAGCCTGCAGAGGGCCACCTGGGAGTTTGGGCTGTTCCCACAGTAGGAGTGGGGAAGTTGTGTTCCCTCGGGTTCCAAAGGATCAGCGTCTTTCTCTCAATCCCTTTGCTGACACCAATGATTCTGGGCACAATTTCATCTTAGACACATTTGCATAAGGGTGAAAGTTCATACATTTTGAACATTTTTAGAACAGCCTTAATTTTTTTAAATGATGATTGATCAAATGAATAATACATGTAGCGCATCATTGAATGTTTGCTAGACTTTTCATCTATAAAATCCACACATTAGAAAGGTTTAGAGACAATGACTGTCTTCCTCCTCGTGTTATTTTTTTGCTCTCCCTTTCTATTACCTCTGCCCTTTCCTGCCTTTTCCTCTCTCCTTCCCCATCTCCCTTCCTCTCCCTACCATGGGACAGACATTTGTCTTGGACTTTTAGATACAAAATTGCTAGTTTCTGTCTGCCAAGGAATTATGGTCTAGTTAGAGCATTCATTAATTTTGCTCAACATTTAATAACAAATTTTGCATGTCTTGATTTTTTGTTTTTATTTTAAATTTTATTTTTAAAATTAACAGTTTTCCTTATTACTTGCCCAAGGACACCTCTGATTTATCTTTCTCCACTATCTCCACCCCACCCCTCCTGTCCCAATTCCTTTTATACCCTCCTGCCCCCATTATTTCTCCTTTCAGTTTCATATCACATTTGTCTTCTTGCCCTTCCTACCCTAATTACCCTTCCCTTGCTGGAAGTCTCTTATTTACCTTCTCAAGGGACTTTTTCTAGTTTCCTGGTCTTCACATGCACTCATTCCCTATAAATACATGTATAAAATTATACATGTAAAATACCTGTATAAAAATTAGAAGTTAGGACTAGCACAGCAGAGAGAATGTATGGGATTTCTGCTTAGGATCCTTGGCTGCCTTGTTGAATATAATTAATTTTCCAGTACATCCATTTCCCTGAAATTTTATAATTTCATTTTTCTTTGTGCCTGCATAAAATTCCTTCATGTAAACACGCTTCCTGCTTGTTATCTACTTGTGTGAACAGATATTCATTGGGTATAAGTTATGTAGTAGGCACTAATCTATATATTGGAATACAGGCAATGAATAAAAACACAAAATCTCGTTATATGAGAGATTTATTTATTTATTGTTACAAAGAGGCACAGAATGAACAAGCAAGTAAGTACAGGATACAGCTTCAGACAGCGATGGAAGTAAAATGCTGGGCGGAAATTAAGGTTGGGAAGCAGGCTCGGAAGTGGCTGGTGGGGAGGTTGGCCATTTGCCATGAGGCAAAGGCAGGGAGGTGTTAAGAAGTAGCCTGCCGGTAAAGGGCTGAGCCAGATGTCCCACTCGGAAGAGCAAAGGCAATGTCCCAGTGATTGGAGATAAGAGGGCCGGACTAGAAGCCCAGGGTCACCGAGGAACACGTAGGAGTGGATGGATGGCAGCTGGGGAAGTTGGAGGCGTGAGCAGGAGCCAGGACGCCAAGCACTAATTTGATGAGTTTGGTTGTTATCCAGGAGCACATGGGAGTCTCTTGGAGGTTTTTAGCAAGGTAGTGGATAGACTGAATTCACATGCTGGCTGGCTGGTGGGGGTGGGGGTGGGGGGGGTAGGGGTATGGGGTGGGGTGTTAGCCTGGGGCAGTTGGAGTTGGAGGGAGGGAAGAGAAGTGGTAGAAATCAATATTCAGAGGTGGAGTTGTGGACATCAGGATAAGGGGCTGTCAAAGGCAACTGGAGAGCCTGGAGTAGTCCCTGGACATTAACTGAGGCACAGAAGTCTTGGGGAAGAAGCAGATTTAAGAATGCTGCGTGAGCTCCAACAAGATTTCTCCTGAAATCATGTTTAACGTGGGCCCCTGAGCAGACATACTGAGTAGACAATAAATATAACCCAGGGTTAGAGACCTACACTTTGCCTTCAGATGGCCACACTTTTTGCTTTAGAGACTGTGAGTCTATAGCACTGAGTAGTATTGGGTTTGTAGTCACTCATCTCTAGATGCTGAGGCAGGAGGATCTCTAGTTCAAGGCCGGCTACATAGCGAGATCCTGACTTAAAAGATATTCCTGAAACTTTAACAAAGAAACCAATAACTACCATCTCTAATGTCTCCCCAAACAAAAGGAATTGTGGCAATTCAAACCTTGATCTCAGCGTTGTGGAAGGAAGGAAACATTTTCACAGAGGGTTGACGGTCTGCCAAGCACTTGCTAGATGACTCACATACATTATTATTCATGAGACATAAGATGGAGACGCATGCGAGTAGAGTGTGTCAGACTCTGGAGATAGATGCCCAAGCTCAATCCCCAGCCATGCCTCTGACTGGTGGCATGTCTAGACTTTGCTTATTGTAAGATGGAGTAACAATTGCGCCTACATCTGAAAGTCACTCTGTTACTGAAATCAGTCGAGGCATTGAAAATACTGGAAGTGACGTCAGCTCAGCTCTATAAATGGATTCCCCACGGTGTACCTTAGAGATAAGAGTGGCATGTCTAGAGCGTTGCTTTAGAATCTTGTTTCTGCTTGTTTACCAGCCAATGTATAGGATGTTCGAGCTCTATTCTTGGGTTTTAGCCCGATTCAGTTTTTTTTTTTATCTGTTCTTGTTGCTGTGTAGCCACCCACAGGCAGAAAACAAACATTTTATTATAGCCACAGGCTTAGGCAGCACAGAGGCGATGGCTTATGTTCTGTTATGCTTGTGATTTTACCAGGGAATATGTGAAAGCTACAGGTGCTGGCGGCATGATAGAGAGGAGACACTGGAATCACCGGGTGACATTGCAGCTCATGTGACTTGGGGGCTGAACAGCAACAGGCATCAGTCTTTGGTGGCTTGTCACATGACCTGGGTTGCTCACAACATGGCCATCCGTTCCAAGACTGAATGTCCCGAGACGACCAGAGAGATGTGGCATGGTTGTCTTCTCTGCCTTCGTCATAACCTCTTCAGATTTGAGGAGAAGTAGCCTAGATTTCACATTCCCATGAGCAGATTATTCATTTACATAAAGAATGTAGACCGGAATAAATTGCTGTGGTTAGTTTGCTTTGGAAAAACTGTACTGGGTCAAGAAGCTTAAATAGGAGGTCATTTATAAAATGACCTGACCTAAGAATCCAATACATGAACTATAGTAATAGCCTCCAAATACCAAGGAAACAAAGATTTCCAGACCTAACAGGACATTTGCACATATGAACTTAGGGTGACTGTGACAGAGTGTATAAAATATTTACAACTCCAGCCAGGTGATGCCCAGAGTGGAAGAGTCAGAAGAGGTGGGCATGAAGTCCATCTGTAGTTGAGGACCTATTGGCATATGGTTACTGCCGGGAGAAGAAAAGCCTGTTAAAGGATTTGACTCCTAGGAGGTTGACAGCACCCCAGGACAGGTTCCACATCCAAGAGTAATTGGGCAATACAATTGAACTAGATGCATTTATAAAAAGACAGATCACAAAGTAATGTGGTGGGGGCTGATCTGGGAGGAGTCAGAGGAGGGGAGTGAGTATGGTCAAAACCTGTCGTATGAAATTACCAAAGAATTAATAAAAGTATATTAAGAAAAAGAACTCAATAGACTTCTAAATTCTGGCCATGCTCTGAGATCAGGGTGTCTTCTGCAGATCCGGATGTGGTCTTTTATTAATTAAAAGGTCTTGAGTGCTCTTAATCTCAATCCTTTCAGAATTCAGGGGCCGAGTCATTCCAACCAATAGGCATTCGTTCACTTAATGAACACTGAGTACAACCATATGGATTCTGAACTGTGCAAGCGTCCATGCTAATTGCTGTAGGGTATACTGAGATGTTACCAGAAGTCAGTGTGCCAACAGGTGAAGGCGAATACTGTGGCTTTCAATTAAGTGGTCTCTGGAGAGATAGAGGCTGCTGACAATCACTAATGATAGTTAAAAACTAGTCAAAACAAGATGGAAATGAGTTTAATGTAGACTTTTTAGTTGCCATGGTAGCCCCTGCTCAGCGCACATCTTCCATTCTATATGTACTGCCTATTAATTAATCATAATTACAGCTACCGAGCCTTAAGTGCTTATTAGAGCCACTCACTAGACCAAGTGCCCTGGCCACCTTAGATATCTAAACTCTGTGTTTTATTGTTTGCATTTGCAGATGAGAGAGGCGTGCAGAAGTGGGGTCACATAGGCACAAGCATCTGTCCCTTCTGTTTATATTCAGACTAGCTAATTCAAAGCTGGGATGAAAATCCAAGCTCTAGATTTTTGCAGGGAGGGTGTGAGATATGTTTTCCCTCCAGCCTCATGAAGCATCACAAGGTTGAGGAGGGATGGATGGAAGATGACTGATATCTCAACCATGGAGAAATGCTCTCTGGGTTTCTAGGAGAGATATATTCCAACCATGAAGCCTGCTTGGAGCTATATTTGATATACATACCGTATACAATATATATCTTGAATATATTTTAATTTATACATCCAAGAGAAACAGAACAGCAAAACAGACATTGAAACAAAACTCCTTTAAATGAAATTTCATATTTATTTGAATTTTACTCGATTGAATTTCAAACTTTAGCTTATTTTGAAGGAAGGGTTTTGTTTCAAAAGTTTAAACACTTCTGGTTTGTTTCACACTGTTTTTGAATACTTTCAGTTGAAGGATTTGGTTTGAAAGCATTATCTATGCTGTTATTCTAAGTTTAAGCTCAAAGTCTCAGTCACTAGCAGCTAGCCTTTGCTACTGACAGAGCCCACATCACCATCTGAAATAACCTTCAAAATGCACATGAAGCCATAACATTGAATGCTGTAGAAGAAGGACAACTTACTCCAGGTTTTAAGAATTCAATTTGAGAGGCTAGGGAGATGGCTCAGCGGTTAAGAGCACTGACTGCTCTTCCAAAGGTCCTGAGTTCAATCCCAGCAGCCACAGGGTGGCTCACAACCATCTGTAATGAGATCTGATGCCCTCTTCTGGAGTGTCTGAAGACAGCTACAGTGTACTTAGATATAACAATAAA
Source organism: Apodemus sylvaticus (assembly GCF_947179515.1). Lineage (NCBI taxonomy): Eukaryota > Metazoa > Chordata > Mammalia > Rodentia > Muridae > Apodemus > Apodemus sylvaticus. The sequence continues at coordinate 24,026,130 of NC_067477.1, forward strand.
TAAATCTTTAAAAAAAGAGAATTCAATTTGAGAGGCTGGAGAGCACTTAGTACTCTTGCAGAAGACCTGAGTTAGGCTCTCAGAACCCACATAATAGTTTGAAAGGATCCACTTCTAGGGGATCAGATGCTCTCTTATGGTCTTCCAGGGCACCAGACATGCATATGACTGGGAATTTGAGGCGGGTAGGGAGATGGCTCAGTTGGTAAAGTGCCAGCTACACACACCCACGTTCAGAATCCAATCACCATATATTCATGCATGGTGATACACATCTAACCCAGCGGTATTGGAATGGATGAGGGAGCCAGGTGGATCCTTGAGTCGTGTTGGCAAACAAGACTAACTGAATCTGTGAACTGCAGATTCAATGAAATCTTTTGTCAAGAAACAAACAAGCAAATAAATTAAGTGGAAAGCAATGAGAACACCTGACAATGACCTCTGACCTCCACGTGCACATGTGCCCTCACATACACCATGTCTTTATAGTGTGCGTGCGCGTGCACACACACACACACACACACACACACACACACTCACTACACACATACACACATATACACACAAATAGACAATAGCAAGCAGTGAAGTTCTATAGACACATTCAGTAATTCTTCTTTTGGGATTAAAATAAGTGTAAATATTTGGATGCAGGGATATTTTTAATGGAATCCCAAATAAGCTTGACGTGGGGCTGAACCACATCTTTAGGTAAGGGTACCATATATGGCTGAACTAATTGTGTACTATGGGTCTGTGAATGACCCTTTATGCCATCTGGCAGGACAATCCACTCTGGTGGATTCTAGCCGCCATCCATTCTTCAGCATGGAAGGCTTGATGCCAAGCTTCAAGGTTATAGGAATAAAAAGACCTTATGGTCTGTCATTTCCAAGGTTGTCCCTCTATGAACATTTCCTTTAGGGTGTTTCTTTGGACTCGTGAGTGGTTTCCTAGGAATAAAAGTGCTATTTTGGTATAGTGTACAACATAGCATCCTTGGGGTAGAAGTAGCTAGTCCTCATGCCAGTAGCTGATTGCTTTAGTGATTTGTATTAAGATATTCCCCCAAAGTTGGAGTGCCTCAGTCTTCAGAGTTTGGAGTTTGAGCGATTGTCTGACTATTTTACTTTTGCTCAAGTAGAGCTAAATGTAGCCCTGGACACCAAAGATCAAAGACTGACGTGGCTGAAGGAAGTACTAGTGCCAAACTGAGAAACTAGAGCCAAGATTCCAAATATATGTGACAGAGTGGCTTAAGCAATGTCTTTCATAGAATTTCTTGCAACGGAACTCCTAGGCGGTGAGATATCTCGATAGAGCTTGCAGGTGAGAACTGGGTAGATGCCAGCCTTCTACCTGGGTTCTAGCATTTGCCTTGGGCAAATTGCTTAGATTCTTCTGGTTGAAGAAATTGAGTTAGCTGCTGTCCAAAATTGCCCTTTAAGTAGATGCAGTTTTATATTATGGTTTTTGATATAATTGTTTCAGTACAAACTTATTTTGGCATTGTTTGTTCATTGCAGTATGTATTAAGTACTCACTTATGCCAACTATATTTACCATGTAAGTGAACTAAATGAGCAAGCTATCTTCCCACAGGGGCTTATAGTCTAGTGGAGGAAGGTTCTAGGGATAATGGCATATTTAACAGATGAGCATCAAATCATAATCTTACAGTCATGAGCTTCACTGTGATAAAGAAAAATGAGGAGCCCAAGGCCCTTCAGATAAGCAGAGCCCATCAGGGATGTATATATACATATTTTTATTATAAGGATTTGGCCTGTGTGACTGTGGAGGTGAGTAGGACTTCAGAGCTACAGACCCAGCAAGCTGTAGTCCCAGCAGGAGAGCCAATGGTTTAGTTCAAGTCTGAAGACTCTGAAGGCAGGGAGAAGCCTCTCTTACTTAAGAGAACTCAGTCAGCTGCTCCTATTCAGTCCTACAACTGACCAGATGAGGGCCACTGTATGAGGGAGGATGAGCTGACCATTTACTCAGACCATTGATTTAGTTGTTAATTTCATCTAAAAACAAGCACTTTCACAGAAACACCCAGAATAATGTTTGTACGGATATCTGGGCACCGTATGACCCAGTCAAGTTAACACAACATTAATGCAGTCATTTAAGGTGGCTAGAAAGGACCTGTCTGATGTGGCAACATTTAAATGGAGACCCAAAAGGAAGGAAGGAGCTATTCACAAATGGCTGGGGGATCCCTTCCCAGACAGAAAAGAGTATAAATTGAATGAAGCTTGGGGCACAGAGGGAAAGATGGAGAGTTGGGAGGAGATGAGAAAAGAAGACAGATGCCTTGTTTTCAGACCTTGGGGTCATGATAAGGGCCACGTCTTTTGCTTTTGTGTTTTCATTTATTGAGACAGGGTTTTCCTATTTAGCCCTGATAGTCCTGGAACTAGTTCTGTAGAACAGTCTTCACCCGAACTCACAGAGATCTGTCTGCCTCTGCCTCCCGAGTGCTGTGATTAAAGGTTTGTGCCATTATGACCCAGCAAGAGGCAGGCATTTTGTTCTAGATGGCTTCTTGTGGATACCACTGGGAGGTAGAGTTATGAGTGGCCATGATAGTGGCCCTGGGATTTGGTAACATGGAGGTCTTGGATATTTTGATAAATATACCAAGGAGGCCTGGTAGAAGCTTGCTCATTCTTTTGCATTTTTATGACTGGCACTGAATGTCTTAGTATATTTTCTGCTGCTATAACAAAATACCACAAACTCATTTTTTTATTGAATATAATCTTCATTTACATTTGAAATGCTAAAAGCTTTCCTGGTTTCTCCCCTTCCCCCAACCCCCCAAACTCTCCTCCCACCCCCTACCTCCAAGTATATGCCCCTCCACCTGACCCACTCCCCCCCTCAATTTCCCTTTGTTAGGGCATCTATTGCACAAGCTCATTTTTTATTAGAAAGAAGAAATTTATTTCTCACAGTCATGGAAGCCAAGAAGTCTAAAATCAAGACCAATGTGTGTGTCTCTATGTCCATACATGTTTCTCATGCTTTTTCTTTGACCTGATTTATTTCCTGTTTGCTTGTATTGTCCTATTCTGGTTTGTTTGTCCTTATTTTATCTTATTATTACTATTATTAGAAGCCTGTTTGCATTCTAATGGGAGAGAGAGAGAGAGAGAGAGAGAAAGAGTGAGAGAAAGGGTGTGGGTTTGGGTGGGTGAGGATCTGGGGCAGGGCAGGGGAGGGGGTCCACAATCAGAATATAGAATATGGAAAAGAAATCCATTTCTAACAAGAAATAAGATGATGCTGGCATCTGGGCCGTTCCTGCTGTGTCATTCATAATGGAATATGAGAGAGGGGGAGGGAAAGAGGGAGGGGAGGAAGAAGGGGAGGGGAGGAAGAGGGGGAGGGGGAAGGGAGGAGAGCGAGAACCTAGCCATTTACTTTTACTCATGGCTTTTAAAGAGAGTCATTGCATTTTAGCCAACTCATGCTTATGCAAATAAACCAAGAATGACTAAGAGATTGAGCACTTGAGATAGTGTATTGGCTGCTAATAATGTGCATTGTTACTTCATTAGTCATTAGAAGGGTCACGTTTACTGTAGAAGACTCGATTCATTCAATAGCAATACTCTATAGTTAAATTTATAATGGCCCAGTGACATTTATTTAAATATGCCAACTCAACCAAACCTGCTTTTACCGCAAATCCACTTTGAAAAATAAGCCTACTCCCTGCACAATGAAGTTAGCCTGTTTATGAGGGCAGAGCTTGTGTGGTTGGACTTCTTTTTGGGGTTTGCTGTGGCGACTGAATTTAGAGCTTCATACATGCTAAGCACATGGCCTACCACTTAGTCACTTTCCCTGTTCCATAACCCTTTAGTGGTCCTACATTTCAGCACTGACACATTGGTCACCAGGTTTCCAGCACACAGAATTTGTGGACACATTCAAACCATAGGGCTGTGCATAGTACTTCTAGGATCAGTTTTGGCTCATGTGTTGGATGGTTAATAGCTGTGATTCTCTCTGGTCCTTAACTTAGGGTTGGCAGACAACATACCAGCTAGCCAGTGAAATTTGAATTGCAAAAGAAAACTTGGAAACGTCTGTTTCAGGTAGTAATGGGCATATACTTAAAATTTTGATGTGATTGTTTATCTAAAACACAAATTGAACTGGTTGTCCTGCATTTTTTGCTTGCTGTATACAAGCTCACCTTGAATGGTCACTTTAAAATGGTTAAAATGGTGAACTTTAGTCACCAGCTCTGGTGATAATGATGCACTTACTAAATTATTATTTTTTCTTTTTTTAATTGATATATTTTTTTATACTAAATTATTTTAGCACATCTCAGAGTGCCAAGTACATAGCAGGTTCTCATCAAATGCAGGTTACGAAGAAACTGCATTCTGGGTTGAAGCTGTAGAGAGTATGGGTAGCTCCCAAGAAGCCCTCGGTTAGATCTGCACTACCACATACCTGTGGGTAGCAGCACAGGCCTGCAAAGGAGGTGGAGGCAAGCAGATGAAATGTTCAGGCTCATCCTTGCCTATTAGTGGTCTGAGGCCAGCTTGGGTGCATGAGACCATATCCTTTAGAAAAGGGGGAGGGAGTAGAAAAAGAGAGAGAGAGAGAGAGATAAAAAAGGGAAAGAAAGAAAATCGCATCACGTTGGTATGTCCTATGAAGACTATAGGTGAGAAGAACCACCCACCCTGTGCTTGTAGTGTGATGTGGAAAACTTGAGAACTGGGCCTCAAGTGGAAGTCCTCGGTGAGTTAGTGGCGGGGCATACTGGAATCTGTGGGATTAAACCCTGTTGCCCAAGGTGCAAATGTCTGTTCAGAGTGGATCGCCTCCTCACTATCATGGTCTAAGTGTAACTGGCCTCTGAGGGGCCATTAAAGCTCTTTAAGTGGCAAGGAACTCTTGGATATGCCCACAAATTCCACAAGCACCAGGGTGAGTCATTTGCTTTTTTAATCGCTTACGGCAATCTCTGTGCCTCTCTCTCCTCTCTTCTCTATGAGATGGAGGAGCCATAACCACAAGACTATTTCAGATGACCCCTTTAGAGGCAGCTTCAAGGAAATGAAGCACCAGTTGAATTAAGAATATCTGATGAATTAAACATGAGCTAGGATTTTCTGCAAATATTCTATCCCTTGGCTCAAACCTGAGAATCTGAAGATGAGATTTTACTTTCTATGAAAATGGCCCTTTTCCGTCTTGTGGTTCGCCCTGGCTGTGTTATTTAGAAGGATCACACACACCAGCAGTTAACAATCACTGAAGCCGACAGGAATTCTTTTATTCTATATCAAGGGCTTAGTGCTACTATATGCTACTATTACATATCTAATTTGGTTTAGATTTTCAAATAATAAATCTCCTGGTTCCTTGGAGCCACATTGCTTCTGGTGGCTGCTCAGTTGCATCTAACCTGTCATAGAGAGTTCACCTGGTTAACTCTTGAGTCTAAGGCTCTATGGTAAGAAAGGATTTGGCTCTTGGAAATGTTACGGGAGCAAACTTCTGTTCACCCTTGCTTTTGGACGTCCTACCCTTAAAGAGCATAAGGAGCTGCAGGAAGTTTGGCAGCTTTCTAGAGGAGTCACATGACAGCGTGTGTAACCTTGGAGCCTGAGAATGAGTGCTGTGTCACGTGGGGGTGGGGGAGGAGGTTCCGCCCTCTGCTCCCTACGTGTAATTACTCCTATTCCAGTTGCTCAGCTCCTGTGTAGCAGGGGCTCTGCTGCTCGTCTCTGTGCACTCGGTGCCTCGATTCCAAGGGACGCTTGGTCAACTTCTGTTGAGTTTCTTCTGCGGACTTTAACCGAGGCATTTATATAGCGTGTGCATTGAGGTTGGGATTATGCAAGACCCAGTCAGAGATGAAAGGGCCCACTGTCAAGGGCCCACTCCTAAGGAGTGTACTCTCTGGCAGAAAGAATTGCTAGTAAGAGAGGATATTTTGGGGACAGGATGAGGTGTTCAGCAGCTGGTGTGGAAAATTCCCTAGGAGCTGGTTCAGCCCCAAGATTTCCCAGGCGGTGCTGACTCTTGTCTTCAAGCAGAAGCCGGCTCATCCTCCAGACCTGGGTGCTACTCGGAATCCACAGATCTGTCTTACGAGAGGGAATCTAGTCCAAGTTTTCAATAAGTCTCTTGATTCCTTGAAGATGTCTCTAATCGGATCTATTATTATCTTAGAACTCTTCAGATGAATGGATTTGTACGCCTCCAAAGTCCCTGTCTCCTCAGCCTCATGAGTAATACCATAGGCAACCACCCTTCTAGTCATACTCTTCCTGCAACTCACACCCACCCTTGTCTCTGATAGCTGCATTAGCAGTTAAGTCGGCGGCGGTGCTGATGTCAGCAGCACGGAGGTGCAATTAGAGGAACCTTTTTTTTTTTTTTTGGTAGGGGAGATTACCCAGAGGGTGATGCTCAAGTGCAAAGCTGCCTTGTAGGATGTTTTGTACAAACTGTCTTCTCCCTACAACAGATTTTGTTTATTTTTGCAGCTTAGTAGGCACAGTGAGGGAAGAAGTGTCTAAATACTTCTTTTTTTTCTTATCGAAAAAGTTTTTTTCTGAAGGAGGTTTCGGTGGCTGCCATGAGCCAGGAACACTGAGCAGTCAGGCTGGCAAATGGGGTTAGCTAGGACTGCGTGCAAAGCAGGGTGTTCTGGTGTGTGTGTGTGTGTGTCCGGCTCAGTGACCCGGAATAAGGGCAATGGGCAAGGCATACCTTGTTCAACATAGTTTATTCCTTAAAATATCTAGATGGAAGCCAAGTCCAGTTTAGGTGTACTATTTGACACTTTCTGCAGAGAATTCCTTTGTAAATATATGTATTTTATAGAGTGTCTATGTCTATATCACATCTACTGACAGTGAGGCTAGCTTTAGTGTCTTTATAGCATTTATTGTGACAGACAGGTAACAGGACAGGACCAGATGAGGAAGGATACTGTGGATTGAGAATGACGGCAGTCCCCAAGGCAATTCCATTTCCCCAGAAATATTCAGCATCCTACCTGTAGAGGAAGAACAGAGAGGAAGAGCACTTCTGGAGCAGTACTTCTAGGGGTCCCTCATATATTGACTACATATATATTTTTTTCTCATAGGCTGCAACAATTACCCAACAGAAGCAGTTTAAATAAGGAAGGTTTTATCCTGGCCCACAGTTCACAGGGAGGTCGAGGCACCAGGAGCTTGAGATTGGCAGTTAACATTGTATCCACAGTCATGAAGCTGAAAGACAAATGCCCAGTGCTCAGTTTCTTTCCCGTTTATTCAGTTCAGGCCCTGGCTTCCCACACGCAGGGTGGGGCTTTCTTGCTTTGTTAAACTTTTATGAAAATACCCTCAAAGACAAGGGTGTGTTTCTACGGCGATTCTAAATCTAGATGACAATGAAGGTTAATGGTCACATGGGAGAGGATAAATGGAAAGAGAGTTGAGTCCGTTGGCTGAAGGGAAGTGTTGAACATGGAATCCAAGCTGGAGGCAGAAGCGATAAGGGGAGCTGGGAGGACTTGCAGAGGGGAGAAGAGAAGCAGAATGCAATTGAGAGCAATTAGGGAGAGAGCTGAGGGAGAGGATGCCCAAGTTGGTGCCTCAGTTAGCTTGGGCTACTGTAACAAAATATCCTTCAAAAGGATAGATACTTATTTCTCATGGGTCTGAGAAGTCCAGTCAAGACAACCTCAGCGTCCTGTGAGGGCCTCTCCTGTGGTTCCTAGAGGACCGCCTTCTTCTTGCATCCACACACAGATGCAATTGTCTCTCAGATCTTCTCTGTATGTCATCATCTACGTGAATTCCTCTTATAGGCTTGTACCTATAGCCTTCCTTGGCACATGGGGATCTCTTTCTTGTTGTCTCTAGGAGTCCATTTCTCCCAGGGTTTTCAATATATGGTGGCCGACTGAGTAAGTAGGTGAGTGCTCACCTCCTGGGCTTCAGAGTTGGACAGATATTGAGAAGGAATTCAGATTCCAGAGGCCCCCCCCCCCCCCCCCGACTCAGGCAAAGACTGGGACTTTGCTTGGGATACTCTCCTTACCTTGGCTCTCTGATTCTCTCACCCTCTTTATGGGCCTCCTCTCAGTAAGCCGAGTTGTACTAAATCACAAGCAGATCAGTTTTGGAGATCCACTATAAGCTGGTTGAAATGGGAAGGTAATGATGGCACTAGTTAGAACTAGCGGCAATGAGAGGCTTGGGTATTGGGTAGTTTGTCTGAGAGGTACTGACAGGAGAGCGGTCTCAATGAAAGGATTTGGAGAATTAAGAAGAGAATTCAGGTCTACTATTTTTAAAAGATTTATTTATTTATTATGTATACAGCATCCTGCCTGCAGGCCAGAAGATGGTACCAGGTCTCATTATAGATGCTTATGAGACACCATATGGTTACTGGGAATTGAACTCAAGACCTCTGGAAGAGCAACCAGTGCTCTTAACCGCTGAGCCATCTCTCTAGTCCCCTCAGTTTTACTATTAATGTCCACAGGAAAGATCAGAAATGGAGAAGCCATTCCTGAGTCTGAGAGAAACAGTGGTTTTGACACAAGGGTGCAGTAGAGGGTTGGGAGTGGGGGGGGGGAGGCAGCATGGCCCTGCTATTGCGGATATATATAAGATATATATACATATATCTTACTAGAAAGCCATGTGTAGAGTATAGTAGAGTATAGTGGACCCTTGGAAGATGTGCAGGTTGGTGCACCAGGAACCTGAAGAAGTAGTCAAGGTTCTGAACAGAGGCTTGGGTCTGGGATGGAACAACTGGAAGGTAGATCAGAGGGGAGGAAGCTAAAAGCAAGAGAAAGACTGAAACTCTAGGGTTGCCTGGGTGTAGTGGTGCACACCTTTAACCCCAACACTCAGGAGGCAAAAGCAGGCAGGGCTCTGCGAGTTTGAGGCCAGCCTAGTCTACACAGTGAGTTCAAGGGCAGACAGGGCTATTTAGAGAGGCAAACAACAACAACAACAACAACAAGAACAACAACAACACCTTCATGACTCTAGGGCCATGGATACCTACTCTTTTTGTTACATTTGGTCTTGCACTTCTCAGAAGAATGGTTCTTGTTGTCTCCTGATAAATGGTAGCTTGAAGAGAGGGGATTGGGGAGCCTTCCTGGTGCAGCGAGGACAGTCATTGATCTAATAACAAGCTCCAAATACATTGAGTTTCTAGGTCATTATAAATACTAGGGCATCTCTTTCTTCAAGGATATTTTGCCCTAGAATTTATTGATGCCTTTTAGCTACTTGTGTTAGTGTGATCAGCTGAGGTGAGGTGAACAGATTTCCTAGGCAAGAGAATGAGTTAAGTGCTGAAGTTGTAGGATCTTTCTTCCTAATAGCTTGAAATACAATTTTATTTGGTTTTGCCTCCCACTATGGGTCTTTAAGGACAACGGCGCTGTCAGAATACCTACTTAAGGAGTATGACTGAAGAAGGCTTTGCAGAAAGCACAGTGTGGAGGGAAAGGAAGGCTGGAGGGGTGACGGGAGCCCTGTCCACAAAACCTTTGAAAGTGTAAGAACAATGTAGGGACTTTGCCAGGATTTCCTGGCTGTTGCTTGGAGCCTAGATAGCAGGAGCCTCAGTGAGGAGAGGTAACAGCTTTTGACCACACTCCTGGGAAAGGCAGACCCTAACTTAAAGAAAAGGTTCTGCCAATGACATTCAAACTTGGATTCCAAACACTTGGTCCCAGGGAAGAGAAGGCGTTTTGAAAGGTATAACTGCATACATTATTTTTGATCCTAAAGGATGGGGAATGATGTTTCCCTGCCAAAGTATTCTAGTTAATTTAAATTGTGGAGTCAAAAAAAATAGGGCATAAATCAAAATACATTACGGAAGCATTTTGGACTCGACCACAAGAACCCTGGTGGTGGCCGTTCACCTCTACAGTTTTGACTTTAGGGTCAGGACAAAGGGGAGAACAACAGGCAATCTGGATCCCCAGTCTAGAAATTACAGGGGTCACTCTGAGTCCTGGGCTTTTTGGTCCTGAGCTGGTGAGGGAGGTTTACTTTATTGGGGGGGGGCAACAAATTCAACCCTGTCAGCTCTCGAGAGCGCTATAAAATTGGCGAGTTCTAGAACAGGGCGTCTATTGAAGAGGGGTTTGCTGTAATCAAGAACAGGAAGGATGCGGTTAAAACAGACCAGCGATTCTATAGGACAGTCAGGCTTCATCTGGTACCCACCCACCCACTCCTGTGCACCAGGAACGTGAACCATTCCGGTAGACGATCCATCGTCACTCTGTCTGAAAAGCTGCCTCTAGGTTGCCCACCTCCCACTTCCTCTCTGTTCCTTCCCAGACTCCTTTGCGCGGTTTGCTCATTCATGGTCCCTTAAATGCTGCTCCCTTGAGCTCTTCTTTTACTTTCTTCTCACTTTACAACTCCCTCTGGACCATTTCATTCAGTCCTGAGGCTTCAGTACCACTTAGATCCTCGTCACACTCGTACCCAGGAGTCCAGACGGGTTCTCCTTCTCCCACCTGAGCTCTGGTTCCCTGTGCTCCGTGTCTCCCGGATAGCTCCTTTGGATGTGCAGTGGGACCACACACACCCAAGCCTCCCTCCCGCATTTTCTGCCTTGCAGAACACTGTGCCCTGTAACCCCTCCCCCCAACTGACTTCTCCTTGATCATAGGGACCTTCGGGTTTTACTTTCTTCTTTCTTCTTTCTTCTTTCTTCTTTCTTCTTTCTTCTTTCTTCTTTCTTCTTTCTTCTTTCTTCTTTCTTCTTTCTTCTTCTTCTTCTTCTTCTTCTTCTTCTTCTTCTTCTTCTTCTTCTTCTTCTTCTTCTTCTTCTTCTTCTTCTTCTTCTTCTTCTTCCTCTTCCTCTTCCTCCTCCTCCTCCTCCTCCTCCTCCTCCTCCTCCTCCTCCTCCTCCTCCTCCTCCTCCTCCTCTTCTTCTTCTAGCTTAATTTTATTTATTTTACAACAGGACAGCAGTTCCCCACCCCCCTCTGTTTCTCTTCAGAAAAGGACCTGCTGCTCAGCTCTCTTCTTTGTCTTCTGCCAAATTAAGGGCAGAATGGAGCCCAGTAAACTTACTTTTTTTCCATTTGAGTGTGGTGTATATGCAGACACAGGTATAGCTAGGCGTGCCTGGCACAGGTAGATCAGAAGAGGACATTGAGTATCTTCCTGTATCACCCTATGCTTTGTGACTTTGGGAGAGGGCCTCCTGCTTATGTGTTCTGCCTAGGCTGGCAGTGAGCCAGCCCCACCATCCTCCTGTCTCTGCTGCCTTCAGTTATAGTTGCTGTTACACACATGCAAGGGGACCACACACAGCTTTTACATGCATGCCGCAGCCTGGACTCTAGTCCTCATGATCTCTTACAGTCTAAGCCATCCCTGCAGCTCCTGGCCCACTAGCACCCATCTGCCCATACTCTCTCCCTTTAGTTTCTCACCTCACAGGCTCTTCATACTGTGCCAGACTCAGCTTGCTCACCCCACATTTGAGTCCGTGGCTCTTCTTGTTATGTTAGACTTGGCTTCCCATGCTCACTAGCCTACTGTAACATCTCTAGCTTTGTTAAAACCCTATATCCTGACTGACAGACCTGATTAAGTTTTAAACATCCAAGCTTGGTTCACCATTCAGTGTATTTGTACTTGTGGCGCCTGTGGCTGGGTCTCCTCCCTTTCTGCCTCCCCTTGCTCTATGCCAGACTCCTGGTCCTCTTCCTATATCATCAGGCACCCTCTCTCTGAAGCCTTTTGGGCGTCAGGACCCTCACACCTCTGCCCAGCATGGTCACTGCACACTTGCTGTGTTTACTTCACGGGGCTCCCACAATCTTTTCCACTCTGAATGATTCAGAAAGCTCATGTTCATTGAGCACTTGCTTAGAACTAACCATGGAAGAGCAGTCCTGTCTTATTGCCTGTATTCTACTGAATAGCATTCTACTTCCTTGTCTTTCCATGTTGGGGGCAGGGACATGCTTGGAGTAGAGCCAGGAAAAGAAGAAAATGGGGGAACTAAGCCCTCTCTGTCTCAGGATGTCATTGCTGTGAAGAGATACCGTGACCAAGGCAACTCTTGTAATGGCGGACATTTAATTGGGGCTGGCTTACAGTTTCAGAGGTTTAATACATTATCATCATGGTGGGAAGCATGGCACTGTGCAGGTAGATGTGGCACTGAAGTAGGAGCTGAGAGTTCTCCGTCTTGATTGGCAGGCAGCCAGGAGGAGGCTCTGATTCCATTCTGGGCGGAGCTTGAAGAGACCTGAAAGTCTACGCCCACAGTGGCACACTTCCTCCAACAAGGCCACACATGCTCCATTAAGGCCACACCTCCTAATACTGCCACTCCCTACGGCCAAGCATTGAAACTCATGAATCCATGGGGGCCCAAGCCTATTCAAACCACCTCATCTTCTTTCTCCAGGATGCCTGCTTTCTGCCTTGCCTAATGCTTCCTGTGAACTGTGGAGTTGTATTAGATTGTAGACTCATGGCAGGGAGTCAACTGGATGACCATTTCCCAAGTCCTAAAAGCCTTATTCTCTGGGCTCCTTCTCACCCCTTTATTGCCACTGTTTTGGCTACACCCTTGCTTTATAGATGCAGAGGATCTTGGGACGATCAGGAGGAACTGTGTACACACTAGTCCTCCAAATGGAGTTGGTTCATTAAGCCTCAAATGAACCTTCTCATTTATACTCTTCCAGGGTAGGGTGTACAGTAATGGAGCATGGCAAGAAAAGCCTCAAAACCTCGGGTATCTTCAAATCCATCTTTGCTCTTAGTCAGCAGAGAGGCAGACTAGAGGGGAAGTTTGTCTCCTTAGGATGAACTATGACTCACTAAGAGACATTTCTTTTTGACCTAAAAACTATTTTATGTAGATGGATAAAAACAACTTTTAAGCACTCCATTAAGAGGACAAGAGAGCCCAGATTGGAGTGTTGGGAAGACAGTGCAGTGTCTCTTTCTTTATCCTTTCCATAAAACACTCACCCCAGTGGTGCTCAGATCATCTTCTCTTCTGAGGACTTTAATACTTGAGTCTGGACATCTGCCTCTGAAAACATGCAACAGCAGCAGGAGCGCTTCTGCATGTTGATTTACCAACATCGACCTTTCTTTGCAGCAGATTATTTTAAGTGTGGTATGGATGGATGGGTGGATGGATAAATTCAGGAGTGGATCAAACTCTAGTTCGGAGCCTCCCACTTATAAGCACTCATAAATTCCACCTTGAGGCAGAGTTTGGTAGATCAAGGAGGACTTCTTGGTGGTGGCAACACATGTGAGTTGCCGGAATTTGTCAAAAAAAAAATGGAGTAAGGAGAAGCAAGGAATGGGGGAACAAAAACCCTGTTCCTCCATTGGCATAACTAAGGTGGCATAGCGTTGGCAGGTTTTGGTTTGGTTGGAGCAAAGGTTGTTTTTAGGGGTGTGGAAGTGGGTGGGACACGGAGATAGCTGAGTGCCAAGTCCTGGATGGGAGTCTTGGGGAAAGCCACAGGGAGTCTGCTCCTTACCCTGGACATGTGTTACCTGAAGTAGATCTGCTTTGCCAGACAGCTTGGAGAGCTCGGGGTAGCCGTGGTGTACAGGATGGAAGTAAGGGAGAGGAGACCAGGAGCTGAGGCAGCGACTCAGGTGAGAGAAAATGGGCATCTTGTTGAGGAGGTGAGAGAGGGCAGGCGTGAGGCAGGAGCCAGCCTGTTCTCAGCCACCTCTTCCTCGTTCCAGTGGCTCTTGGTGGGGGGGGGGGTTGGACCTTGGTCTGTTCTATCTCGAGTTTACTTTTTAAGGTTTGTATTATCGCATATTAGTTATACATTACAATCTGTTTCATGTGCGACACACACACACACACATATATCACATTCACTTTTGATTTTACTCACCCCCATTCCTGATGACCCCTCTCCTCATGTCAACCAGCCCCCTTCATCTGTTTGTTTGTCGTTTTTCTTTTGCTGTGACTCAAAGAATTTCATGGAGGCATTGGCAGAAAGGATTATTTACAGGAGCACAGACAACTTACCAGTGGCCACAGCATTGAAAAGGATGTCTCCCCCCCCTCCAGCAACTATTGGGGGCTTATAGATCCTCAGGAGGGGTGGGTAGGTTGGAGTTCAAAAATCTTTCACAGTTCTGTTATGTTGAAATCCATCAGGCCGTTTTCCTACCATTTTGTAATGTTCTTTCACTGTGTCCCATTATCCCCCTCCCCCACCCAATCACCCATTAGTTCCCCTCCCCCTTTCCCCTATACAGTGTCACTTCTACTTGCCTCTAATCTGTATGCATATAATTTTACATACGTCTTTGTAAAATCTAGGGCCCACAAACAGGAAAACGTGTAACATTTGTCTTCCTAAGGCTGACTTAGCCTAATGTAATTATTTCCCGTCATATATTTTCCTGCAGTGACATAATTTCATTTTTGTTTTGTTTTGTTTTTTGAGACAGAGTTTCTCTGTGTAACATCCTTGGCTGCTCTGAAACTTGTTCTGGCCTCGAACTCACAGAGATCTGTCTATCTGTCTGCCTCTTCCTTTCAAGTGCTGGGATTAAATGCGTGTGCCACCACTGCCTGGCTCATAATTCCATTCTTTATGGAGTGGAAGCAACTCCATGTGTGTATAGCCCATGTTTTCCTACCCATTCCCCCGCTGAGGGACACCTAGGTTGCTTCCATAGCCTAGTGACTATGAATGGAGCTGTAGTAATCTGCTGAAGCGTTGGGGAGGATGGAGAGGGACAGCAATGCCTCTCAGAGGCATAGCTGCCATCACAGGGGTACTGTGGGCACTGTGGGTACTGTGGGGCTTGCTCATTAGTGTCTATAGACTGCATTTCCTTTCTCAAAAGGACTAGTCTGATTGCCTCTACAGTAAGGAACCTTCACCCAGAGCAGCTACATGGAAACGGGGTGAACCAGGTTTGGCTGCTGGGGTATCTGGAATCCAAGGGGGCCACATTTCCATCTAATGACTGGCTGCCTGACAGGCAGGTATGCTTGGAGCACTGGAGGTATGGACGGATCTGTTGGCCTTTCACCTCTTCTGTCTTCATCCTAACGCTTGACCCCTCTAGGTAGAACGTGGATCGCCTCCAGGCCTGGGGATGCACTTTAGGGAATCTGGTTGAGCTTTAGACCAGGGGTTGCAGCATTCTCTGAGGCTAATGTGCAGGTATCCTGGGAAGGATTTTAGGCATGGTCATGTGTGGAAGGCGGTGTAGGGAGGAGAGGGAGTAGATTGCCATTTCCAGAGAGTGAGCCCAGCCATGGTTGTGCTTTGCCTGGGTTATCAGGAAGACTCACATGGCTGGATGGTGATGGAAGGTCTGAGGAGGCTGTGTTTTAGGCTTTCAAGAGATCTTTAGTCCTTTACATGCCCTTTGCTTTCAGTAGTGTGATGGAGTGGAGGCAGTCAAGGGTCGGTGTCACTGCCCTCCATAAAGGGCCTTGCGAAGCTAAGATGGACTCATGTAAGCCTAGGCTTGTGCCAAATCTACCGTGTCTTCTTTATTCATATATGCCCTATACCAAGCACGGAACAAGAGAGGCTCAAATGTTTGTTGATTGCATTTATGAAAGAATGATACAGGAAAGTCTACAGGACATGAGAAAACCACATAATATAAAGTTACTAGGAAGTTACTCAACCACCAACAATCTGCTTCCACATGGGTTCCTGTTTTCATCTCCACACAGGTAATGATGAAATAAATGCTCTGAGCACGTGTGAGAAATCATTTATAAATGAACTTGAAGGGAAGGGAAATTTCCTTCTAACATAGTATTTAAATTTTTTTTTAAATTTTTCTTTGAGGGGGCTGGAGAGATGGCTCAGTGGTTAAGAGCACTGACTGCTCTTCCAGAGGTCCTAAGCTCAATTCGCAGCAACCACATGGTGGCTGACAGCCATTTGTAATAGGATCCAATGCCCTCTTCTGGTGTTTCTGAAGACAGTGACAGTGTACTTACATAAAAAACAAATCTTTAAAAAGTATTCTTTGAGAATTTCATACATATATTAAATATGTTTTGATTATTTCCACCTTTCACCCAACATCTCCTTTTATATAAGCTCTCCAGTTCTTCTATTATGAAATGCCTTTCTGTGGGATCTGTAACGTGTGATAAACCATATGTTATGGGATCTGTCCGTTATTGATATGCAATGTGGGAAATGGGAGTTTCCCCCAGATCAGAAACCATTTTCCGTCCTTCTTTGAGTTTTAACAGAAGGGCCTCTCTGCCTGAAATTGCCTTGTTCCTTAATTGTTCCTCCCCTGTGCTCTGCTGCAGAAGTGATTTCCAACTTAGATTCTTCTACTTTCAGTCCTGGCTCTGCAATCGGGCCATTTGACCTTGGCTTCGTCATCTAACCTGCCTCGGTCTCATTTTCTTTCTCTCTGCAGTGGTGATGTGATGGCTGTGAGCCTCCAGTCGGGGGGTGTGTAGTTTAGTCAGAGCCAAGGGAGTGTGTGCTAAATTCATTGCCTCAGTTGTAGAGCAGGTGTGCGTCTCTGGGGAACTATTCTCAGCTGGATTCGAACTTGCAAGACTGACGTGGTAGAATTGTTCACAGGAGACCCAGAATGTCCCAGAGGGATGACTTTGGCTCAAGAACTCCTCAACAGGGTTTCCAGACCTTTCTTAGATGGTGGGTGGTCTGGAATTCTTCTATCCATCCCTCTCCACTCACTTGGTTAAGCAAGGGCAGACTAACGTAGTACGTTAGTGTCTGACAGCGGCTTCACCTCCCTGCAACTCCCTCATTTTTTCCCCATTTGCATTTCCCTTAGTTAAAGAAATGAGCACATTTAGCACCCTTTTGACATTGCTTCTGGGAGAATCTGGAAACATAGAGCATGATAAATGACAGAGTGAGGATTGATGCAGTGCTGTCAACCCTGTCACTGTTACCACCACTGCTGCCGCCGCCCCCACCTGCCCCTCTACCCCCAACCTCCCTTCCCCTTTTCCCCTTCCCTCCATCCCCCCTCATTGTCCTTGCCATTACCACCATCACCACTACCACCACCACCACCACCACCACCACCACCACCACCACCACTATCACTAATTTATACAGTTTTAGGCTTTTTTGCAAAAGACAGAGACCATTATGACTCATGCACGGTCACTAGGCAATTATCTGTTAGAGCCAAAGCAGCTCTAGTTTTTTGAGAATAAACAGAGTAATGAAAACACCCTCTGAAAATGTAGTCAACCTCAAGGGAAGCAGACTCCAAATCCATTTCTAGCTGCTGAAATGTGCACTCACATTTGCTAAAGCAGCCAACTCACTCCATTTTTAGTCAAATGCACAAAAGGTTTTGTACCATTCTGAAGTCCCTGCCAGGACTCCTGACATCTGCAAATATACTCCAATCAGCAAACCAGGGCAGCCCATTTGCTGTTCCTGAGAGCCCTGTGAGGTTACAAAGAAGTGGAGTTATTATTCACATTTCCCAGAGAAGCAACAGAGAAGCTAAGCGACCATTTCAAGGTCACCTAGTGGATGATGGTTTGGGGATAAAACTGTTTTTTTGCTCCAGTGCTTTGCAAACTAAGGCATTATCAGATTTGATTCAGACTTTATTCCTGGAGAAAGTCCTTAGCAAACTGGTACAAAGAACTGGCCTAAAGCCTAAAAGAACTTTCCCAAGGCCAGTTCCACCTAGCATTGGGAGTGCTGAGATTTCTGGAACCATCTGTTCTGTACTGGGAAAAGATCTACCTACCATGGTTTGCAAGTCTATAGCAAGCAGAATTAAAAGAATCGATATAGAGTAGAGTAGCAGATAAAGAAAAACAAGCAGTTAGATAGTGAGACTTCATCAGATCGGGTGCTCAGAACTCCAGCATCTATGCCTGGAGTAGCATTATCAAATTGGGGGAAGGGCTACAAACATTCAGCAGAAATTGACTGAGGGAAGTCCCTGTGAGGCAGCCAGCTGGGATTCCCAGGGAGAGTCCCCTGAAGAGCTAAGTGACCTCTCTTGTGAGGCTTCTCAGTGAATGAACAAATAGTAAGAGATAGACATCACTCCAAGGCACCTGAAATCACCAGAAACAACCAGGGGAGAAGCTAGGGCAGTCAGCTGGAGTCCTGATGGACAGTGCTCTGGGCGGAGGATCCTCTGCACCCTCTGCGTGATGAGCTCTGGCTTCCTGTGAGTGTCGGCATATTTACCCCATGGGATGAATGATAACCTCACAGCTCACCTTGTTGCTGTGTCACAGACAGTATTGTTAATGCCCTTAGCTATTTGCTGCTTCCTTCCTCTTTGATACAGAGTTAAGGAGCCAGGCTTCCCTGGGACAGAGAGATCTGGAGGATGCAAGGCAGGACCTCTTTGCTCCCAGAGTAGTTGTCCTTCTCCTTCTCCTCCTCCTCTTCCTTCTCCTCCTCCTCCTCTTTCTCCTCCTCCTCTTCCTCCTCCTCCTCCTCCTCTTCTTCCTTCTTCTTCCCCCTCCTCCTCTTCCTTCTTCTTCCCCCTCCTCCTCTTCCTTCTTCTTCCCCCTCCTCCTCTTCCTTCTTCCTCCTCCTTCTCTTTCTCCTCTTCTTCCTTCTTCATTTTTAAGAACTTCACATATAATGAATTTTGATAATATTCAGTCCCCTCCCCCAATTCCTCCAACATCTGCCCCTCTTCCCTCCCCATCCACCTCTTATGTCCCCCTCACCCCCCTTTAAAGTCTGTTGAGTTCCCTTTGTGCTGCCTGTACACTCCTGGTCTGAGCTTCTTCTCACAATGACCCCCGAGCCTTGGAAAGAGGGGCGTGATGTGGTTGTCCCATTTAGGGCCAAGTGTTCTGTACTCTCTTATTGTCTGCATCTTGACAAGTTGTGGGTCCCTGTGTTAGTGACATCTACTGCAAAAGAAGCTTCTATGTTGAGGATTGAGAGACGTCCTAATCTGTGGTAGAACAGTTAGTCTTTAGGAGTAAATTTAACACAATGTCTATTTAGCAGAATAATAGTGGAGGTTCGTCCTTAGGGCCTTGATCTGTCTTGCCACAGGCTCCTGATGCTCTCAACAGGCTTAGGTTGCTCATGACAATTTATCTGTACACTATACATTATATTTGACCTTTAAACTGTTCATATGGCTTTACAGGGTTACATAAGCTGTTACAGAGCTTTTTGAACCTTATTAGGCTATTCTGTAATATATAAAGTAGATTGATTTAATACATTTGGAGTCAAACGCAAACAAAAACTATTAGCTGTAAGCTTGTATTTATTTTTTAATAGTACCACTACTTTCTTATCTGATTAGCTTGTATATCTCATATCTAGCTACAAGATTATTTATTTGCCCTCAAGTTTACCATTTTAATATATTTAATTCATGTATTTATTTTCATCATAATCTACTTCCCTCCTCAAAGAGTTGAAACCCAGTCTTTTGGAGTAGGGTGCAGTGACTTCTCTTGGCAGCTTCAGAGATTTATGGAGACATCGGTGAAGGGACTAGAGGGACCCCTCCCTAGGAGGACACTAAGAAGAGGCAGAAGGTATGTTTAGGTTAGGGCACTACAGATGATCCTGCTGCCCTTGGGGAAAGTGCTCACAGTGATCAAGGTAACTAAGTGGCCTTTGCACTGTTTGAAATTTTAGGGCTTGGAACTGGATGATAGCTATAACAAATGAACAAGAACCAAGGGCATGAAACAGATGGAAAGACCCAAGGTTGGCCTGATGTCCCAGAGTTTAGTCTGGGAGAGACGGGACGCTATGTTGGTGCAAAGCAATTTGCTGAACTCTGGAAGCAGAGAACCTGGTCAGCTGTCTTAGAAGGGAGGGGGTACCTCTGTGGCCTCTTAGGTACATTCAGTGTTAACAAAATGAGGTAATTAATGTTAATACTTATTGTTGTGATATCTCTGACGTTGTGATTGTTTGTAATTTAACATAACCACTAATAACAATGACAACGACAATAGGAAACAAACGCCTGTCCTTTGGTGCTGTACCAAGAACTGAAGATGGACTTTCTGCTGAGCCCCAGCACACACCTCTAATCCCAGCATTCAGGAGACATAGATAGGAGAATTTCAAGGTTAAGTCTAACCTGGGCTACATAGTGAAGTTCTATCTAAATAAGAAAGAAGAAAGGGCTACGGTCTTCTTGGACTTTTTTTTTTTATTTAATTTATTTTATTTTATTTTATTTTATTTTATTTTGTTTTTTCGAGACTGGGGTTCTCTGTGTGGTCCTGGCTGTCCTGGAACTCACTCCAGACCAGGCTGGCCTCGAACTCAGAAATCCGCCTGCATGCACCACCACACCTGGCTATTCTCGACTCTTAAAGCAAACAGGCTAGAGGAGAGAGACAGACTGGTGAGACAGGCTGGTGAGTCTGCACAGAAGAGTCCAGAAAGATTTCACAGAGGAGGCAGCGTTGGGCTGAGAACCATGTGGATATGGGTTTGTAGATTCTGGGCGACCGTGTGGAGGTAAGAACAGGCCTGCTTTTCCATATGGGTCCATGGCCATTGTGTCTAGTTGGACAGTGCTGGTCTGCATTGTGTGTGTGATTACACTTTGCTGACTCTCCTTCCTTCTATCCACACTGCCTTATCCAGTCATCACCAGTTGACTGCCTACTGTGTTACAGATACTGTGCAGATCCATGGGGATACAGAAGTGAGGTGGGCAATATTTATTTCTTGGGGCTGCTAATGAATGGTCATAAACATAGTGGCCTCGAACAACAATTTATAATTAACTGGTTTCTTTAGGAGGCTTAAGGGGAGACCCATTTTCTAGTGGGACCATATTGCTCAACCCACAGTTACACAATTCTAGGATCTCTACCTGAATTACTGTCACATGGTCTTGTGATGGTACCCACAGTCTAGGATAACCTCCTTGCCCTAGGATCTTTAATCACATCTTACTATGGAAGGTAATGTTTGACAGGTGCTGGAGATAAGACAAGACATGATGACATCTGGATGAGTCTGGTGGCCGTGGATGCAGAGACGGAATGGATGAGAAGGTCAGGCAGTGTTAAAGAAAAGCTATCCTAGACAAAAAGACTCTCCTCAGTGTCTACAAGGGCAATGGAGAACCTGAGTTTAATTTCTTTAGAGGGACATAAAAGAACATAATGCCTAATAGGATTGAATGATTCTAATTTATAGACTGTTTAGAGACTACACAGAACTTTGTATTCATGTTAAGGCTAAGGTGAATTTAATATTGAATAACTGTTGTAATGTATAGTAAAAGGTGGATGGTCAGGCTGATTTCAAAGAGAATAACTGATTTCTTGGGCCTAGAAGAACATATATTTAGAGACAAACTTTTTTCTAAGGGCTACCCCTCAAGCCAGGTGTGGTCAAGATCAGGCCTGTTTTCAAGGAAGAATGACATGACAAAATCTCGGCAGCCCCAGTACAGAGACTGAGCAGCCTAGCCTCTCTGGGGTAGTATGGTTTGCCGCATGTGTGTGCTAAGACTGTATTTACACCACAGCCACGGCACAGGCATAATGAGAATCAGGGTAATAAAGGCAAGAACAGATCCAAGCTCCTTGCTGGCTCATCGATGCACAAGACAGATATCTGCAGAGCATGGCACTACCTCCAACCTCCTGCTCTGGCAGAAGAACTGCCAGCTTAATGTATTTATTTCTAAGGTAATGAAATTGCCTTTATAGAAAACTAGGGAATCTTAACGAATTCTGTGTTCTGAGCACCAGGGGGAAAATTCATTTCCAGTGGCTTCTTATTGGATGACAATCGGAGGAAAAAAAAATTCAGTTGCTAATAGCTCAGGAGTGGTTACACCAAAGTCATTGCATTTTCTATTAGGCAATACACATGGGATCTATTTTATCTTTATTATTTTTCCAGGCAAGAGGGCTAATTGACATAAGCCATCACTCTGGCTTCCTTCTCCAATTATAGCTACCTCTCTCCTGATGTCCCGAACCTCTCTACCGTGTCTGACCTTTGACTCTTCTGCTTTAGCAAGGGAACAGATTCTTTGCTTCATTTTGTGACAGGCTTTTAATTCTGCTTCCCCTTTCTCTGTGTTTGTGTAGCTGTGGGGTGGGGAGTGTATGTTTGTATATGTGTTTGCATGTGGATCTGTTTGCATGTGTGTGTGTGTGCATGTATGTGTGTGTGTGCCAGTGTCTATGTGTATGTGGAGATCAGAGGTCAGAGTCAGGTATTTCCTACCGTTCTCCACCTTATGTTTTGGAGATATGGTTGTAGAAAAATTTAATCCCAATCTGGGGTTTCTATCCTGCTTTGACCATTTAGTTCTCTTATAAAACACACATAGCCTTTATATTTATAATAAGCCTTCATTAGAACTGATTACTTGCTATGTTTCATCTGGGCTGCTCTTAACTCCAATTGGCCAGTCCTTATGGCCTTGCTTTCTTGCCTCCTAACCCACGGCTCCTTAACATCTCTCTACCTTCTCTGTCCTCGTGATTCCTCCAACCATCAAGCCAGGACACCCAGGACCCTCTCCTCTATCTTATCTTCACCAATCAGGGATCACTTGGGGCCAAGGTTACATAGTTATGCCTGAGTACTTGTTACATAGTTACAGTTATACCTGGGTACTGTACTCATTACATAGTTATGCCTGAGTACTTGTTACATAGTTACATAGTTATACCTGGGTACTGTACTCATTACATAGCTATGCCTGAGTACTTGTTACATAGTTACATAGTTATACCTGGGTACTGTACTCATTACATACCTGGGTACTTGTTACATAGTTACAGTTATACTTGGGTACTGTACTCATTACATAGTTATACCTGGGTACTTGTTACATAGTTACATAGTTATACCTGGGAACTGTACTCATTACATAGTTATACCTGAGTACTTGTTACATAGTTACATAGTTATACCTGGGTACTGTACTCATTACATAGTTATACCTGAGTACTTGTTACATAGTTACATAGTTAAACCTGGGTACTGTACTCATTACATAGTTATACCTGAGTACTTGTTACATAGTTACATAGTTATACCTGGGTACTGTACTCATTACATAGTTATACCTGGGTACTTGTTACATAGTTACATAGTTATACCTGGGTACTGTACTCATTATATAATTATACCTGAGTACTTGTTACATAGTTACATAGTTATATCTGGGTACTTGTTACATAGTTACATAGTTATACCTGGGTACTGTACTCATACATAGTTATACCTGGGTACTTGTTACATAGTTACATAGTTACATAGTTATACTTGGGTACTTGTTACATAGTTATACTTGGGTACTTGTCACATAGTTACACAATTATACTTAGGTGCTCTCAGACTCTAGCCCCTGGGTCCACCCAGGCTTTGGGGTCCAGTATTTATCATTACAACACATATCAAAATATCAAACCTCAACAATTCACCTTTTTTGTTGACCAGCAAGCCTCAGACATCTTTTTGTCTCCACCCCCTCAACCCCCCAGTGCTAGGGTCACAGATGTGGGCTGCTGTACCTCTCCCCAGTTTCTAGGATGGGCTTTTAATGTCCATCCGTTCTTTGCTTCTGTACTGGGACAGCTTCTGTACTGGGATAGCAATGCATCCCTCTTCTGTTTCTTTTCCTTTGGTCTGAATGATATGCTTGTTCTTCAAAAATGATGGTTTGTACCTGTTGGAACATGGGAGCTGAGGGAAACGATGAGGTATAAATAAATATGGAAAACTTTACAGTTTGGATCCTTGTAGGAAAATATAAGTGTTTTAAACTCAACTGACACTCTTTCCTGTAGAATTAGGACTCCTGATGCTCCCTTTTAAGAACTCATTAAAACAACAACAACAACAAAAATCAGATACTTAACAACTAATAAAATTCCCCAGCTGCAGGCTTGGTGAACCAGCTTTTCATCCTCACATTTGGAAAGGCAGCTGAAGGAAGACATCTGCTCTTTGTTTCTGATGAGTTTGGTGTTTTGTTTTTACAAATGAATTCTTCTCTTCTCTCCTCTCCTCCACCTGCTTCTTCAGTGGCCGTGCCTGCAGCAGCCCCACCAGTGTGCCAGCCCAAGAGTGCCACTAACGGGCACCATCCTGTTCCTCGACTCTCCATTTCCTCCCGAGCCACGGTGGTAGCCAGGATGGAAGGCGCCTCCCAGGGAGGCCTGCAAACAGTTATGAAGTGGAAAACAGTGGTTGCCATCTTTGTGGTGGTCGTGGTCTACCTCGTCACTGGTGGCCTTGTCTTCCGGGCATTGGAACAGCCCTTTGAGAGCAGTCAGAAGAACACAATCGCCTTGGAGAAGGCAGAATTCTTGAGAGATCATATCTGTGTGAGCCCCCAGGAACTGGAGACACTGATCCAGGTGAGCAGGGAGTATGTCTAGCCTGCAGCAGCCTTTGAGGAGGGATTATGGGGTTGGTGTTGCCGTTGTGGGTCACTGAGTTTTGCCTTTGGTGATCAGGGAAGTCTTCTCTGGAAAGGTCACACGCGTGATACTTCACAGAAGCCAGCAAGTGAGGGGTGTGCCAATGTGGGAGAAGAGGGACCATGAGCTCAAAATACATTCGTGTTTTCAGATCTGGTGGACAGAGGTGCAGCAGGAAAAAAGGATTTCAGATTTTTCAGATCCAAGAACACCAATACATGTTGATGAACTCTGGTCTGGGGTCTCTAGGAGAGAGCTGGGACAACAGGGTGCCCCCTAAAACAGAGGAAGGAAGATGTGTGAATAAGCACGGGTGTATTAAGCAATTCAGTGTTGAGGAATATGAGAAAGCAACAGTCTGCAGGTATGCAGATGAAGAAGGAATTTGTGGATCCTCGAGAGAGAGTTGCTGAGTGCATTTATGGGGGAGAAATAATAAATATCACAGTAACCATAGTCACCAGACTTGTTGTGTTAAAACACCACATGGCAGACACTGCATTCAGGCTGTTGTGTTCTCTGAATATCGGTGGAAGAGAGAGCCACAAGAAGATGGAGGTAGAGAACGTGGGATGCAGCCAGAGGAAGCTAGCTTGCATCAACAGAGATAGGGGTAGGCTTACCACAGGTGGATGGAATAGCAAAAGACTAGGCTGGAGGAGGAGAGAGAAGCAGTCCAGAGCCCACTGCAGGACTCCTACCTTGGAAGTGAAGGAGGTGAGATGCCTCAGAAGCTGACGTTAGGGCTCCTCCTCAGGCAGCCTCTTGAGCTAGGAAGACTGAGGGGAAGGTATTAATACTCATGGACACAAGGATGAGTCCTCCACACCCATGTTTCTGAGTTTCTAAGGTTTGGAAGGAGAGGGATAAAAAAGATGGCTTGCACATTTCCCTCTGGCTCTGGGGTCCAGGGTTTAGAATTTCTAATTGATGGCACATCTCAGGATTGCATAGAATTCACAGAGTTGGGCTGGCCTATTCATTTATTTCAACTGATACGGATAGAGCAAGGACGCTATATAGGATCTGGCGTCCTATGGGTAACCAGCCTCTAACTTCTTGTCTTGACAGTGTCTTGACTTGTTTCTTAAAAAAGTTAGAAACCAAACTCTCTTCTCTGAGAATAAATATGATCTCATACTGCTTTTCTCCAGTTTTTATTTTAAAAAAAAGTACAAGGGCAGTGTTTTATGCCACTCTTTTTATAATAATTGAATTCTTTGGATGTCATTGACTTTTTACTTTGCCTTTTATGAAGAAAAAAAAAGCTGCCAAATCTGTGTTAGAAGCATGTTGTACAAATTAATGTAGAATCTGAGACTTCTATACCAGGTAAAATATTAGAGAGAAATAACTGAAATATTTGTAAGTTAGAGTATATTGTATTTATCCATGCTGTGGTATGTGGTGGGGATCTTATCTTTAACTGCAGTGAATGTCATAGCCAGGAAGATGATCTGTCTTGAGTCTAAAATTTAGACTCTAAATCATGTTACGTTTCTTCTTTAGATGGTGAGACCATGAAGAAAGGGAGCATGCTCTGCTGTGTTTGTACATGATCTATGTGTTCCTTTGTGTCTGATTATTTCCTCATATTGAAATACTTTGGGAAATATCGAAGCACATCTGGAACATTGGTGACGGCAAAAGATAGCAGAGCTTCTTCAGACACTGGCCAATAATTAAGTATTGTTTTGTTGCCCAGGCTTTGACCCTCTACTTTATGAAAGGACTCAGAGCACAAATGAAGGTTGATATGGGCGAGCAAGGGGTCCTCATTCTGATGATACCATTAGTCTGTGTCTTTACCTAACTGACTCAGTTTTATTTTGTTTGCTTTTTATATTTATTTACTTTATGTGGTCTACGAAACTGTATACAGGTTACCCAGCAATATTTTGCAGAATGTACAAATCAGGGTAAATGTATTTATCTCCTTAAATATTTATCATTCTTTATAAAGGAAACATTCAAAATTATTTTACATTACATTATTTAATGTCTGCGTCATGGTGGTGGTTGTGTGTGCCCCAGTACACTTGTGGCCCTCATAGGACAAGCCACAAGGGTCAGTTTGCTCCTTCACATATTGTCCTGGGAATTGAAATCAGATCATCGGGCTTGACGACAAATAACCCTCCCCACTGAGCTGTCTCACCAACCTCCAAATTCTTTCTTCTAGCTTTCTACCAATGTCACGGTCCTTATGTAGTCTTGCTCTACTGTATTGCAATGCTGGGGAATTCTTTTCCCATCTCACTAGAGCTAAGTACTCTTGGCCAACTTTTCTCCTCACAACATTCCTCTCTCACTTTCCAAGCCTCTGATAGCCACCACTCTACTGAGTTCATAACTACTTAGTTCAATTTCTATGGGATCAATTTGTGTGTGTGTGTGTGTGTGTGATTTCTGTGTGTGCATATATATGCTTTTGTGAATTTGTACACACACATCTAGAAGCCAGAGGTCAGAGGTCAACATTGGGTGTCATTTTTCAGCAGCTGTATACCTTGGTAGTTTTTGAGCTCTTTTACTTGACTGGAACTAGATAAGTGGGTGTGGCTGGCTGGCCAGTGAGCCCAGGGATCTTTCTTATCTCTGCTCCTCAGGGCTGAGATTACAAGTGAATACCACCAGGCCTGGTTTGTTTGCTTGATTTTTTTTTCATGGATTCTGTGTGTGGAACTCATTTTATCAACCAAGCTATTCTGCTACCCCTGAAACCAACTCTTATATTCTATGTATGAATGAGATTGTTTACCTCTATGGATCCTCTGTTGCATGAGGTGTGTGCACACTTAAGATAACGTAATAACCATGGACAAAGTGCTGTAGACAAGTGGGTGCTCTGCATGTATTATATCATTCAATCTTCTGAACGATGTTTGCTTTGGTTTCGATGAAGAATCCTTGGAGTCTTAAAAGCTGAAGGTGTGCTTGACACCTGGAGAGCTTCTTTTCAGAGTGACTACACAGTGAGGACCTAATGTCATCAGTAACTGGAGTCACTGATGGAGTCATACCTTGATGGCTTTATTGGGAGGTGGTGGAAACTAAAGGCCAAGAACTAACTAGTCGGAGGGAGCAGGTTGATTGAGGCCTGCATGTCTTGGGGAGCTCTTGATGTCTTGCCTTCTGGTTTCCTAGCAACCATAAGATGGACAGCTTTACTCCTCCCCCATGCTTCTTCTCATGCTGTTCTGCCTTAGTCCATGTCCCCAATAATGGAACCCCGTGCAACCCCCGCCACTATGACAAAAATAACATTGTTTTTCTTTTAAGGTAAAT
Organism: Apodemus sylvaticus; assembly: GCF_947179515.1. NCBI lineage: Eukaryota > Metazoa > Chordata > Mammalia > Rodentia > Muridae > Apodemus > Apodemus sylvaticus. The sequence continues at coordinate 24,053,871 of NC_067477.1, forward strand.
TCCTCAGGTACTTTTCATGCTGATGAAGCACAGTATTCTAAGTTATTATCCTCACTAGTTAAATGAAGAAACATATTGTAAGAGAGATTGAGTAATTTCCTAAGTTCTAAGGTGTCAGAGTCGTCTGGGACTCAAAGTCATGGGTATTAACCCACCTCACTCATTGAACCCACAATCTTGTTCTATTGAACTTGATTCTCTCTATCAAATATCTGCCTGCATTCAATCATTCCATCATTTAGAAAGAAAATAACTACTGGAGTGCCTTGCATCTAACAGAAAGTATTTTCTGTTTCTTCTCTCTGCATTCCCCAAGTATTACTTAGACCTGGGGTATTTTCTGATATCTGTCTGCTGTGACTTAGGTGTTTATTCTCATGTCTATGTGCAGTCTTTATCAGAATGCATGTTAAGAAGTTTAAATCACTAAGTAGGTGCCAGTCAAACATCAGGAGACTGCGTTTGTCCTTCAGGTATTGATACTTCATGTGCGTGCAGGCATCCATGCTGTGGAGAAGGGCAGATCTGTACACTGTTTCCTCATAGCACTGGAGCCAGGGCTTCTAACAAGAGTTGTATTTAAAAGTGGCTTTCCTTTAGGAAGGGTTTTCTGTGAGTTGTGATCTGTTGGCAAAACAATATTATTGCATCTCACTATAGTCCAGAAGGAGTGACCAGTTGAGAGAAAATTAGATTTCCTGGACAGATGCATGAAACTGTCATGAAACAAAGATGGAAGGTGTAGTTAGGATCAAATACAGAATTCTCAAAACAGCGCTATTCTGACAAAAATGTCGGATGTCTCAGAAGAACCAAAGCTGGGGATGGATTTTCTGATAAATTGAATCACTTCGATAGTGTGGGGCCCCTGTAGAGTTCACTGTCCTCTAGAGGCAGAAAACATCAGCTGTGATGGAGAAGATGGCTCACCTCTCACTCCACCAATTCACACTCCCGTCTATACACTCAGCCTTGGAATTGCTACAAAACTCCTCCACCACCAGGTTATGAGTTAGGAGCTGGAGTTACACAGGATGAAACTAAGACACAACTTCAGTTAAGTCCCTAGCCCTCTCTGTGCTCCAATTTTTATTGTCAGCAAAATATAAAATGTGACTTTCAGCTGCTAGAAGGCTAAAAGCAACATTCTAGCAGGAAGGGTGTAGGCTGTGGAGCACGATGGGAACTTGTAAGTGGCTAGTGACAGGTGCAGCTGTGTTTCTCTCTTGGAATTTCAGGCAGTTGTTCCTTTATGGGGCAGATAATTGATAGATTGAATTGACTGAACCCAGGATCCACATGGCCGACAAATGCTCCAGCTGCATCTCTAAGTGTCTCCAGCCCCATTTGTATTGCTAAGCTAAAACAGTGGTTCCCAAAGGAGGCATGGAGGCGCAGAGGTTGCCTCTGTGGTAACATTTAACTGTATGTGGAGACATTTTTTGGTTACCACACAGCAGAGGTACTATAGATATCTAGTGGGTAGAGGCCAGGGAGACCACTAAATATCTTAATAATATCTCATCAGGGATATCTAGTTTAACGACAAATACATTGGAAAGCCACAAAGGAAGAAGTACATAATCAATAATTTGGATTCTCTGGATTGGAGCTATTTGAAAAATGTTTCCAAAGAGGCTAGGGAATCATATATCTAGGCATGATTTATGGGTATTTATCTCCCTTCGCCATCACAACTATCTATCCCAGCAAGGCTATCTTTGGTGCTCCCATATAGATGAGGAAGCAGGACACCACGGGGTGAAGATATGCTCAGGGTGTGGGTAGTAAGTGAGAGGTGCAGGGTTTGTTGCCAGGCAGTTTTCTGACATTATCTCATGCCTTCCACCAATGGGGAGGTTCATTAGGTAGACCCTACGGTAGACTCTGAAGAGCATCTCAGTGGCTTGAGGGAGCACTACAGGGGTCAGCTGTTTGAACTGAAATGGATGGGAAGAGGTGAGCAGAGACGAGTTAGGGAAAACGGGGTGACTGGATTGGCCCCTCTCAGATGTGCAGAGGAGTTTGGATTTTATACAACAGGAAGTGGGGACATGGTAGCTAGGAAAACCAATCTTTTATCAAAGAGGAAGAAGCGTTGGAGAAGGGAGAAGTTGGAGGGGCAGTAGGGAGCTCTTAGAACATCATGTATAAAGGAGGGCAAAGGGTAGGAGGTTTAGAAGTGGGTGCATTTGCCCTTTTACCCACTGAACCTAAGACTCCTCTTTATTGTCAAGGGAGTGAGTAGTCAGTCTTCACAGGGATTCCAGAGAATGCCGGACGTGATAAATGCCTGGTGGAGAACCTGAATGCTATTGGCATTCAGAATCCGCTGTCCCTGACCTGGCCAACTGTCTGTCTAGCTTCTCCAGTGTGACCTGCAAGGACTGTAATGAAATAAACAAAGGCACCCACACTCATGTATTCCTTTTGCTGTGGAGTGAGGTAACTTAAACACGCTTTTGAACTCGAGTTCCCATGGATGTGATAATGATAGTCACTTTGTCCCGAGAATGTCTTTACCCACGATGCTCTTGGGTGTCATAATTGCTTATCACCCTGTTCCCAGTGCAATTGTACCACACACGTCTGCGCTGACTAATCTCAGGGAAAGCCATAAAGCATCCGTCTTCTGCAATCCAGGGAGCATAAAATCATAGGAGGCTTCAGTGACTGACAGGGGAAGGAAAGATGCCTCAGCTGCGCGGGCGATGATTTGTTTCTGTCGTTTATCAGGGTTTGAGTTGTTGGGTGCTTTGTGGCTTTGGATGTCCTCAGTGGATCTCACGTGGATGCTTTGTGAGACTTAGTGCTTGCCGTTGGACATGTGCAACTGTCTCCTTCCTCCCTTGTGTTTTGTAACCTTCCTGACCACAGTGTCTGTGACAAGGATCTGGGGCTGCCCTGTTGATCTCTGATATTAACTATGTTTCTTGGGCTTGATTCCACCATGCTTTAGTCCAAGAGCATTGACTTTAAGATGTGGGCAGCTGCATGAGGGAACCGGATTCTAGGTTGTGGTGCTGGGTGTGGACATTTTGGTCCCTGTGACTGTAGCTGCTCTTCTGAAGGTAGGATGAGGTAAAGGTGACACAGCCTTCCCTTCAGAATCAAATGTGGGGTAACTGCATGGTGCTCGATCATTTTTTAAGGCTGTGGGGGTTGCGATTTTCTTCTGCTAACACTTAAGCCACTCAATAACTCATGCATTTAGTGACTGTGTTGATGGCCCACTGTGTGCCAGACACAATCCCAGATCCTGAGGCTTAGACGGTGAATCAGAGATATATGAGGTCTTTTCACATTTGGGGTTTATAAGTAAGATGACCTACCTTACCCCTTCCGTGCTTCTGTGGAACTTCTTGACTGTTATTCACCTCTTTCAAGGTGTCCTACCTTTAAACATGTTCTATTTGTAGATAAAGGGAGAGGCAAGCCTTATTATCACGTAAATATTTGTAAGTAAAATGAGGATGAAAGAGGAAACCAAAGGCCCTCTATCTCCCAAGGGCAACAACTATAAACATGTGCTACCAACCATACCTGGCCAAAAAAACCTTGTCTTAGAATTTTATATTTTTTCTGTACTGGTATTTTATTTAAGGCCTTGAACAGACCAGGAAGCATTTTCCTACTAAACTTGAGTCCCTAGCTCCAGAATATTCTTTGGTTGCTAGGAATACAAATCCTTCTGGCGTAGTTGTCAACGCTGCTTCTCCCATCTATGTTCCTGTCCTGTCTGTGTGTGAACAGAGTCCCTCAGTCTCTGCAGTCCCCTGTGTCTCCACATGTTCAGGAAACATAGTAAGGAAAGCATGATGTCTTAGTTAAGGATTTCTACAGCCATGAAGAGACACCATGATTGTGGCAACTCTTATGAAGGAAAGCCATCACCTGGGGCTGGCTTGCAGTTAGGGGTTTGGCCCATTAGCATCATGTTGGGAAGCATGGTGGTATGCAGGCAGACACAAGGATGAAGAAGGAGCCTATCAGGCAGCAGGAAGAGAGAGAGACCCTGGGCCTGGCTTGAGCATCTGAAACCTTAAAGCCTACCTCCCAGTGACACATTTCCTCCAATAAGGCCATAGCAACTCCAACTAGGCCATATATCCTACTAGGGCCACTCACTATGAGCCTAAGGGGCCATTTGTTTCAAACCACCACTCACATGGCTTCTGAGATATTCATATATCAGGCTGTGACTCCATAGTCTCTCCCCTAGGCTGTTCTTCATCCAACAGTCGTGTCAGCAGGTGAACTTTGAAAGTGACGTTTGGATTCTTAGAACCAAAGGACATAGCTCTGAGGGGTGACATCATTCCTCCTGACCGGTGAGTGGCAGGGAGAAGGGTTGGCCTTTCGTCAGCAACTCAGTCACGCAGAAGATTGTTCAATATGTGCAAGATCAGGCCTGCAGCCCGTGGCCACCTCTGCGGCTTCCCCCTTGTTATTTTTATTGCTTGCCCCGCTCCCAGGGTTGTAGGTTCTGTTATTGTTTTGGGAAAAGGATCTCAAGCTTCTAAGCCAGAGATGAAAGTGCTAATGGAAACTGGCAAGGCCTTGGGAAATGAATTAGCACACAAGGATTTGGTGCTCCAAAACCCAAACCCCCAAACTCTCAGAGAAACAATGTCAGAACCCAGAAATAAATGCTAGCAAATCTGCACTTCTACCCAAATGTGCCTCTGTTGGCTTTCCTTTAAAGCGTCGCTGTATATATTGTGGAATAGTGAAGTTTTGATGGTGGTTTGTGCCGTTCTTAGTTCTGACCCGTGCTATTCATTTGATAACTGATATCTGGCTACTTGACATGAAGCCGGTACCATGTTAGGCTTTAGCAATTCATATATATATATATAATTTTCTATATTCTTTGTTTACAATCCAAGTGATTTCCCCTTTCCCAGTTCCCTCCTCCCCATGTGTCCCATAAACCTTCTTCTCTCCACCCATTCTCCAATCACCTCTCTCCTTTTTCTCTGTCCTGGTAATCCCCTACAATGCTAGATCAAGCCTTTCCAGGATCAGGACCCTCTCCTTACTTCTTCATGGGAGTCATTTGATAAGCCAACACAGGCACATTTGATATTCAGAGCTTCTGGGCTAATTAATATCCACTCATCAGAGATTGCATTCCATGTGTATTCTTTTGTGATTGGGTTACCTCACTTATACCATATGAGGTGAGAGTATGAGGCAAACACTCCCTGCCCTCTGAGAGCCTTCAGCCGGTACAGACAATGGTCAGCTCCCAGAGGCAGAATGCTCGATGCTCCACAGCGGTGGGAGTGTGCCTCGTCTTCCCTCCGTGATCCTTCTCAGAGGTGAGCAACCAGGGGCTAGAGAGTTGCTCAGACTTTGGTCAAAAGCAGAACTGAGATGTCCATAAGACCACGTGGCTCCAGAAACTTTGCTTGGATCTTCACCAACCCTAAATCCGACAGACGGCTAATATCTAATATATACAGAGAACTCAAGAAGGTAGAACCTAGAGAAACAAATAACCCCATTAAAAAGTGGGGAACCGAACTAAACAAAGAATTTTCACAAGAAGAACTTCTGAGGGCTGAGAAACACCTTAAGAAATGTTTGACATTATTAATCATTAGGGAAATGCAAATCAAAACAACCCTGAGATTTCACCTCACACCAGTCAGAATGCCTAAGGTCAAAAACTCAGGAGACAGCAGGTGCTAGCGAGGATGTGGAGAAAGAGGAACACTCCTCCACTGCTGGTGGGATTGTAAGATGGTGCAACCACTTTGGAAATCAGTCTGGCGGCTCCTCAGAAAACTGGGCATGGCACTTCCAAAGGACCCTGCTATACCACTCCTGGGCATATACCCAGAGGATTCCCCAGCATGTAATAAGGACACATGCTCCACTATGTTCATAGCAGCCCTATTTATAGTAGCCAGAAGCTGGAAACAACCCAGGTGTCCCTCAACAGAGGAATGGATACAAAAAATGTGGTATATTTACACAACGGAGTACTTATTTTTCTTTTTAAACCACAATGCTCTATTCCTGAGTTGAGACAGGCTTGACTTGGATAAAGTCCAATGTGATTGGTTCAAAAGACTAGAAAGCACGCAGACTCCCATTCATGGAGAGAGAGTCTTAAACTTGACTTTCAGGGCCCCTGAGATGGGGTCACATACCTGTGAATCAGTAATGATTGGTTGCTAGCCAGCTTCTTCAGAAATATGGCTTTTTGTCTGAACACAGGTGTTAGGACTAGGCCTGTGTGTTCTGTTTAAAAGGCAGGGAATGAACACTACCATTAAGAATAGCTTTTCAGTCTGTGTTGAGAACATGTATTTTCACTTAATGGAAATGGGGAGAAGAGGTGCAGAGCACGTGGGTTCAGGATGACCACTGAGCAAGTGAAGGCTGTCTTTAGATGCCTTTAAAATGGGGGCCATCATGTAAGTTCTGAATTGTCTGTGTCGGTGTGGACAGTGAAAGAACAAGACAGGTGAAGGCTAGAGTTAAAGGCTTTAAGCCATCTTCGGTCTACCATGTATAGATTACTATAAGTCCAAACAAATCACTTCTGTCTTTTGTTATCTCATTTGAGAATATCCTCATTGAGAATAGTTCCACCTATGACCCAGGATTTTGGTGAGAACCAATGGCTACTATTGTTATTTTTAAAAGTATTCTAGAACTTTCTTTTGAGTGTTTCTGATTGTCCCAACTTCCTTGTTTCCACCTTAATCAAACTGTACTTATCAGAGATATGCTGGTAGTATGCGTCGACTCAATCTTTACTGGGCTTGGGGCAAAACATGAGTTTGGGGTTAAAGTTGAACAATAAAGGATCAAGCAAATTGAGTCAAGTACAGTGAAACCAACGGGACCTCTTTGAGCAATGTTTTGATCATCTATTAAGTTTAGACCCTCTCTAATACTTTCTATAAGTTCACACTGCAATGAAGTGGAACTTCTATAGCTGCCTTTGCAGACTAGTAAGTGATTTTATTATTTCTTTAATCTATTTTTATTACTTCGCTAATTACATTTATTTCTTTAATGAGTTTTGGTGGAAGGGGGTATGCATTGCACTGTGCCCATGTGAATGGCAGAGTGACAACTTCCAGGAGTCAGCTCTGTCTTTCCACAATATGGACTCCAGGGATCAGATGCAGGCAGTCAGGTTTAGCAGCATGTGACCCTAATCTGCTGAGTCATCTTGCCTGTTTATCTATCTATCTATCTATCTATCTATCTATCTATCTATCTATCCTTCTATCTATTATCAATCATCCGTCAGGTGGGGAGAAGTTTTATTATATCATATATCACAACTTGGAAAGAATTTAAATAAGCTTCCCAAATGTGAATTGCTTCACAATGACAATATTTAGCTAAAATTAGTCATTATATTCAGGTGTTACTGAATTGAGCTTTTGAACCCACTCCCTCCTTGTTCAAAGGATTAACTTGGGATCATGAGAAAGTCTAGGTTGCTTTAGACCATGGGCTAGGGATGTGCATGCTGGCTCTGTTCTCTAATTCTATAAATAGATCCTCAGCTCATATGTCCCTTCTGCAGGTGGCTTTCACTTTAGATTTATAGCCAGGATATAAAGTCCTGATGAAAGCCTGTTACCTGCCTCTCGGGATCCTAGGAAAGGCTAATATTTGCACATAATTGAATATTCAAAGCAGCAGGAAACAAACACCATGGTGATATGGTGATATTCGCTTTAGCCTAGAGGTACTTCTCCCTTTGTCTTTCTGAGGCTATCTCTTTGCAGGGAAGACTGGGAGTTGTTGTTATTGAGGGCTTTGAAGTGGTATAGTTAGGGTGGCCTCTGGATTATCGCAAACCCTCCCAGGCCATCACAGGCCTGAAGTCTTACTGACCCTCTTCCTGGGTGCAAGGAGACCAAAGCTTCCTTTCCATTTTCCCAATCCTCTCACCAGGCAGTTGAGATGTCTCAGCCTTGGTATGACAGATGTGAACCAAGTGTCTGAGATAGCAAAAACCAAAACCAAAACCAACCAACCAACCAAAAAACAAAACCTCAAACTCAGGATAAAGGGACCTATTTTTCCAGAGTGTGGATCATTGATCTGCCTGTTGAGGATGGAACAGCATCGTTGGCTGGATTTGCCATCCAGCAGATTCCCACTGTGGTCCAAGTACACGATTCTTCGCAGCCTCTCATGTCCTGTGGGGACCGTAGTGAGGGCTGTCAGTCATTGTGACGGCTAGGATAATAAGTGCACTTATATGAACTCAAAAGGGATTCCTATTATTATTAATATAGAATGAGAATTCACTAGCTGAACTGCTGCATACATTTTTAAAACGCCTTCATAACAACTTTGCAAGAGAGATAGCCTTTCCTCATTTTATAGATGAGAGAACAGGTTCAGAAAGCTGGGTGACTTTGCACAGTCCAAATTTGTATTTGCAGGAGTAATATCTAGACACGCTCTTCCTGTCTGACTGAGGTGCCTATGGCCTCTGACCCTCCAGACTTCCTCTCCCTCACTGTTGTCTGATCTTCTGAAGCAGCTACGATCCACTGTTCCCCAAGCCCCAGCACACTTCCCTCTGAGTCAATGAAATATTTATGTTCTAAGTACTTTTGAAGCAGGAGAAAGGGGGAAAGATTGTTGCAAGCAAATTAATATCTTCTCTCTGCTTCTCACCTGAGGCTCCTCAGTCCTGTCTCCTAAAAGAGTGTGGGTGAGTTACCACCCCACAGGGCAGGGGGGTGGTTGCATCACTGAGGGTGTTTGGGGGCTGTAATGCCTGTGGTTTGCAGAACCTTTGCTTTCCTTCTGTCCATCCATAGCTGAACACATGCTCGCTTTAAGTTTGCGTATGAAGCCATCCCCAATATTCTTTTTGTCTATGGTATACAAGCTATTAGCAAAATGTCTGTGACCTGGGTCATACTTGAGCTGTGGATCCAACTTAATTTTTTTTTTTAACAGATCCAGTTTTCAGTCTGGAAATATCCTGGTTTGGACAATAAATCCTAGCTATCTGTGTCCATGTGTGTGGCACAAGTCTGTTGGTTTCTTCAGCTAATCGGAGACAAGCAGATGATTATGTGTCTTTGGTTGTTTGTCTTCATGAAGCCTCATGAGGAAAGAGAGAAACAGATGATCTCACCAAGTACACAGATCATAGGAGAAAAGCCCCCGACAGTTATAGGTCCCCCGTGGGCCATCGCTTATCCCTGTGCAGCGCAAACACTCATGATGACATCTTGTGCTGTATGGAAGTGTGATTTACACAGCTCAGCATCCTTAACAGAGGATCCTGGCTGGGCGTCCTGAAGGGAAGAGTCACCCTCTCTCCCCCTCTTCATGTACCCCCCCCCAGGAGGCGTATTCTGTGAGGCTATGGCTTCTCTCTTACACTTTCAGAAAACATGTCTGAAAACATGGCGTGATGTGTAGGTGTGGAGGGAGATAGAAAGCAAGGCACAGATGCTTTGAGATGCTGCCTTCCTCCAAGTCAGTTGCCCCTTCTTATTTTTAAAGATCATTTTTCCTGACCACACATGTGTTTGTGGAGTGGTGGTTGTTGTTTTTATCATTACCTCATATGTTAAGAAGTAGAAATGCTTTCATAGCCCACCTCTGGAAAGATTGTGTGCTTATGTCTATTACCTTAGCTTGTTTATTCAATTAGGCACTCACTCTGGCGGTTCCTCTTGAGTCATTGAGTCATTTACTAGCCAGCTGGCTCGGTGATAGAAATTCTAATTAAAGGGTCAAACAGGAAATTTTAATAAGGGGTAGAATTAGAATATAAAGTAATGCCTTCTTATATGTATGTATGTATGTATGTATGTATGTATGTATGTATGTATCATCTATGTATATATGTATCTATTCACTAATCTATGTATCTATTTTTCTATGAATCATCTATCAATAATGTATCTATCACCTACCCATCACCAAGACGTGTCTATCTCTCATCTATCAATACCCCACTTACCATTCCTCTATTATCTATCTATCCATCACTTGTCACCTGTCTGCTTTTAAGAGCTCCGTGGACTTTATAGTGGTTGTCTTTGTAGGCGAACAGATGCTGCTCACTGAGTGAGAGATTGTGACTCAAATTGGTGTTAATGCCAGTTGAATTTTCACCATGTAACAACCTTAATGTTTTTTGAAATGCTGGAGATGGAACCTAACTAGAGCTAATGGCAGCTAGGTAAGTAAGTGCTTTACCTTGGAGCTGTCTCCCCAGCCACAAATAACATCTTTTAAATGCAACTGTACCCAGCTCAGTCAAATCATTACATTACCCATATTCCCAAATGTTCACTATATCCTGGCTTCTTGCTTATCTCCACCCCCTTTTTTGTATCTTGAGATAATTCCTGAAGATCAGGTTGTCCTCGAATGCCATATGTAGCCTTGAACTCCTGATCTTCCTGCCTCAGTTTCCCAAATTCTGGGATTAAAGGTGCATTTCTCCATACCCAGCTTTGCTTGACTTTTGTGCCACGAATACAAAGATAATAGAAGAACCAAAGAAAATTCATTTAATTATAAAATGTTTTGAACTCAAGCCATTAAAAACATTGAGCAATACTTTAAAAATAAAGCTAATTTTAAATAGTAATTAATGTAAAAACTACAGACTCATTTAGAATTACTGCTATTTAGTTAAAAGAATGTTTCTATTGTATATAATTTTTAAAAGCTAGATACATTTTAAGTAGTTTCACTATAAGTAAATGCAAATTATTTACTGTATTTGAATATTACACAATGTATAATATATGCTAAACACATTACTTGGTGGTGGTATAATATATGGTAAACACATTACCTCAAAGAAACATAATGTTTTTTATCAGTTACAGTTACAAGAAATGATCCTAAAATTCAAATGATAACAGCTATAACCAGGTTTGTTGGGCATTTTATTTCTATAAATCTATTTATTGTGTGTGTATTGATTTTTTTTTTTGAGGAAGGTATTTCTGTGTAGCCTAGGCTGTCCTAGAACTTGCTTTGTAGACCACACTGGCCCTCAAACTAACAGAGATCTACATGCTTCTGTCTCCCAAACGCTGGGATAAAAGGCTAGCATAATAGATCCTGGTTCTCTTTTTCACTCTCTTCCTTCCATAGAACCAAATAACTCTTTCCTTCCATTTTAATTCATTTAAAATTCATTCATTCATTGTGTGTGTGTGTGTGTGTGTGTGTGTGTGTGTGTGTGTGTGTGTCTGTATGTCTGTGCACCTGTGTGTTCTGGAGTACACGTGGAGACCAGAAGTCACCCTAGGATGTTATCTCAGGAATATCACTTGTTTCCTTTGAGACAGGGTCTGTCATTGGTCTATTGCTCATCAGTTGGGGTAGCAGCCTTGAGAGCCCCAGGCGGCTCCTGTCTCTTACCTTCCCAGTGCTGGGATTACAAACATAAACCACTCTGCCTGGTATTTTTTTTAGTGTGGGTTTTGGGGATCAAAGTGACGTCCTCATGCTTTTGAGGTAAGTGTTGACTGAGACATCTCCCCAGATTCCAATTTTGTCTTGATGCAGAATAAACTATTACAATTTTCAACAGCCAAATGAAACTTGGAGTCTCCACATGCATGCATGTTCAAGGGAGTAGTCTAGTTAGAAATGATCCCTATGTGGTGGGCCCTGCCTGCATCCTAGGACAAGGGCAGTAGGAGAAGTGCAGTGCATCCTGGGTATTGTGCATAGAGAATTGCATGAAAGTATCCACTTTGGGCTAGACAGGATTTGAGTCTCTACTTTCTTTGTGGCTTCCCATGTGTTTACAACTGTTATTCAACTCTCCCTTGCCTGCCACAGTGTTGCTCAAGTGGGGATGATCCCACCTTCGCTCTTGGGATCTGGGGAAAGGATAAACTGCAGTGGTACTTCTAAAGTACCTGGCTCCATGCAGGTGCTTGATGAGTGTTAGTTTTCTTTCCTTTCAGTCGATAAACACTTCCTTTGAGGGTTACATGAAAAATACATTAAATATTTATTACTTGCACTATTCAAGAAAAACGAAACTTGAAAAGGCATCTTACTTCAGATCTCTTTGGCCTTAGCAGTAATCATTCCCGTTTGTCTTTCTTGTAAATCTGTATTCTATGTGAGGCGTGAGGTTTATTTATGATGTTTGTGTGAAATTCTCAGCACAGTGAGAGCTGACTGAACCTAAACTCTCTCTTTCAAGTTTGATGGAAGATATAAATGATTAGGATTGGTGGTGGGATTTGATGCCCGAGTGACTGAACCTGGAAGTATAGTGGGGGAGTGGAGCCCTCAGCATTGGGCAGGTAATGAGGATATAAACCTAAGTTTGTGACATGGTTGGATGGCTCTCACACAGCACAACAAAAGTGAAATTTTAGCATTGGAAAGGACTCCCCACCTGCCTCCCTCCAAAGCAGAATAGAGGCCTGGAGATGGCTGAGCTGGCAAAGTGCTTGCCGTGCAAGGGTGAGGACCACGACATCCATATAAAACAGCAGGATGGTGAGCATATGTGATGTCAGTATTGGGGAAGGGGGCACAGGGGCATCTCAGAGCTTGCTTGCCAGCCAGTCTAGACAGTTGGTGAACTCCAGGTTCACTGAGAGATCTTGTCTCAGAAAATAAGCTGGCAAATGACAGAGGAAGATGCCCATTGTTGACATTTGTCTTCCACACATACATGTACACCCATACATGCACACCCATACATGTACATGCATACATGTGCACCCATACATGCACCCCCATACATGTACACCCATACATGTACCCCCACACATGTATACCCATACATGCACCCCCATACATGTACACCCATACATGTACACCCATACATGCACACCCATACATGCACACCCATACATGTATACCCATACATGCACACCCACACATGTACACCCATACATGCACCCCCATACATGCACCTCCACACATGCACACCCACACATGTACACCCATACATGCACCCCATACATGTACACCCATACATGTACACCCATACATGCACCTCCACACATGTACACCCACACATGTACACCTATACATGTACACCCACACATATTTGTACAAACTCCCAGCAGATCAGAATTTAGCTCTGGGTTAATGGGCAATCCTGTTACTCAATGTTGATTCAAACTGTTGGGCAAAAATATCCTCACATCCCATGCAGTTGATGTTAAATTCTGGAGAGCCAGAGTGTATGTTAGAAACTGTAGGTAGCTTGATCATAACACCTCATGCTCCTAGAGGCAAGGAGGAGTAGACTGAAGATTTAAATAGAAAATGTCATTGTCCTGTCCCCTAGCCAGTCTTATTTGCATGCAAAATCTGTTCTACAGCTTGTTTTTGTATCACCTCTGAAATAGAAAAGATATTTTTGCATATCGAAGCAGTTATTTCTAAAAGAACAGAAAGAAAAAAAAAACAGGCATCAGAAACTCCATGCAACTTAAGAGGCGAAGTCAAATATTCATGGTATGGCGATTTATAGGTCAGGTCATTTATCTCTGCCCTAGAATGCTTGAGTGATCTCATTAGGTATCTGCTTTGAAGAGAATGAGGACTTTCCTGCTGTCCCCTGATTTGTGACAACCACTATGTGTCTGTCTCAACCAAGCTTAAACAAGAATATTGAGAACAATAAAAACATTTCATCATTTCTGCCTTGCCCTCTCTACATTGGGTATATCCAGCTTTGCACAGGCTGCGGAGTCTCAGTCTTTCTGAGTAGCTCATGCCTGGGTCATCTCCTCCATGAAGCCCCTGGGTCTTAATCATTACGGCTCACAGTTGTGGGCCGCATGTGTCTGAGAGTCACGATAGCAACTCCTGCATCCTACCTGAGGCAGAATGGCAAGGCCGGCTCAGCAAAGGCCCTGAGGGGGTTTATCTTCCTCTGCTCGTGCTGAAGTGAGGGTTAGATGGAATGGGTGCACATGCTTAAGCTGTAGAGGGGGACAATTGTGGAACTGCAATGTATAGATTGAAGCTTTGGGGGAAAAGAGGGGCCTGGGTTAGACCTGGAGGATGGACACAGTTTGCAAGAGTGTGATCAAAGGCACAAGGGGGTGAGAGAGACATTTTAGCACCGAGAGATGGGACTGGGACACCACTGGGAACAATATAGTGGCTGTATTGAGAAGAGTGTGGGATGGGATCCCAGTGTCCCTGAAGGAGGAGTCATTCAGGCTGACTGAAAACAGAGATCAGGACTGGTGAGGTAGTTCTTGGATAAAAGGAACTTCCTGCCAATCCTGATGATCTGAATTCCCTTACCAGGACCTGCATTGTGGAAGGAGAGGACTGATCCCCCAGGCTGTTCGTTGCCCTCCACATGTGCACTGTGGCACCTGCACACCCCTCCCCCAACACAATTTCAACAATGTAATAAAAATGTAGAAGCTGAGGTGAGGGTGTCTGTGTACCTTCTTCTGCTTTACTGGTGGCATCTAGATCGTTGCAGGTTCTTGAGCAGTATAGTGATTTATTGGAAGATTAAAAATATCCTTCTAACCCATTCTTGTGCTTTCTCTTCTCTTTGCAGCATGCGCTCGATGCTGATAACGCGGGTGTCAGCCCGGTAGGAAACTCTTCCAACAGCAGCAGTCACTGGGACCTTGGAAGTGCCTTCTTCTTTGCTGGGACGGTCATTACGACCATAGGTACTCACTGTTTACTAACATCTCTTCCTTTGCAGGCCCCCCTGAGGAATGGGTAGACAGATTAGGGACCAGGTTCTCCCTACTTGGTCAGGTGAATGCAGTTGTTGTGGCTGCTTTCAGTGAGGAGCAAAGCACGGTGAAGACGTCCGAATGTAAAGCTAGAGAGCATTCAATGAAGGAAACCAATGTCAAGGCAGGAGTAGAAGGCAGGGATTGGTCAACTGAACTTGGGTGGTTCTGTCGCATTCAGATTCCGTGTTAAAGACTGTATTTGCTGCTAGAATTACATACATAGTGGTATGAAGATGTTCTGCAAAGTTGGGTATGGAGGGAAAGGACCCTTTGCCCCTCTCCAGCTTTTTTTTTTAAATTGTTCCCAAGAAACTAGTTTTCATCCCTTTTGTCTGGTGTTTTTAGTATCCATCTGTGTGGCTTTAAATATCAAACCAGTATGGCTACTTCTAGAATTTTCAATTTTAGGGGTTGTTTCTCGGCTTCCCACTGTGCAGGTGGAAACACTGGTCTCTTTCTTTCTTTCTTTCCATTTCACTTGCTGAGGGTTCCACTTCCTGTGTCCCTATCTTCCTAGCATAGTCTAATTATCCAGAACCCTGGTGCTCCCTTGAGGCTGACTCTACACATGCTCTTTGTGGCTGATCCTCAGGTCAACTGTCATTGCTGCTTTCCCTCAATGGTGTCTGCCTTATCTTATATATTTATCTTTATCTTTTCTGATACTCAAGTTTTGGGAGTTTCTTTCCTTTGGGGTTACTTTGTAATTTTAACAGTGTATAATATCCTCAATATTCTAGTGACTAGGCAGTATGCCTAGATCCTGATCATGAATGATGACATCTCCTTTTCCTGTCTTTCTCTACCACACAATTTTAGCTGATGTCACCTTTACAATGTTTGCCTTAAAATGATTAGTGTTACTTGTCAGCTTTAAATACTGTGAGTTTTTAGCTACTCCATGGAGTTCAGACAGGAAGCTCATCTAGCATCTCAAAAAAAATGATGCAAAAATTTCCTTTTGCATCACGTTGTGAGCACCACCCATTCTACACATGAGACAAGAGCTAATGCCTTATATTCTGTTCGCTGCTCACTCTCATTGACACACTTGCCCTGTGTTAAGCCCGAGTCGGTGCTGGTGCGTCTCGCCTCTCATATAGCCCCCTTCATCATTGCTTGTTTGGCTGGAGATCTCCCTCACAGGGACATGCCTTTAACCTTCCTGGGAGGAACTTTCTGCTCTGATTCCCTGTGAGGCCCTGTTATTCCTTTTGAGGAGCTTTTAACTTTAGTTTATAGTGTGGACAGTCAACTTCTTGTGGGTGCATGTTTTAGAAGCATACATTTCTGTTTTAACATCTATTCGTGAGGTCTATGTTTTTCTACACTGGTGAAATCAAGAAAATTATATGTGACACAAACAAGCAGCATGAAAGAGAATTGTTATTCTTACTGAGAATGGTATCAGTTGAGGTCTTCAGAGAAGCAGAAAGAAGATTATATGTACATAGACGTGGGACCAAAGAGTTGGCTTCTGCAGTTATGGGCCCAAGAAGTTGCTTGGCAAGTTACTTGCTTGGGAACTCAGGGGATACCTTTGGATGGTTTAGTCCAGGTTCAAAGTTTTCAGATCCATAATGCTGATGGCATAATTCTTAGATGGACTCCAAAACTTTGAAAATCCACAAGACCAGTGATATAGATCCTGATGATTACAGGCTGGGGAGGCTGGAGTTCTGATGCCCAAGGGTAGAGAAAGAAGAATGTAGCTCACCTGTATATATGCTGGTGTGGGAGGGAGGGACAGAGAAAGAGAAAGAGAGAGGGGGAGGGACAGAGGAATGGGGGAAGAGAGATAGAAAGAGAGATAGAGAGAAAGATATATATATATGTATATGTATGTATAGATAGATAGATAGATAGAGAGAGAGAAAACACTCTCTTTTTTTTTGTTGTTGTTCTATCCAAGGTCTCAGCCAATCATGGTCCTGCCTACACTCATGCTGTATCTTCCATATTTAGTCCAGTAACTCACATGACCATGTCCTGTGGAAACATCTAGAAACTTTTTTTTTACACAAACACACCCAGTAATAATGCTTTACAGTTTTCTAGGTATTCATAACCCATTTGTGTAAACACCTAAAATTAAGCACCAACTTTCGTAATCTAATTAGATGACAGTCTATTTTACATTTGCAGTTCTTAAATTCATTAACATCATCTGTTACTGTCAGAGTTCCAAGTGTCCACTAAGCATGTAGTTTTGCATTCAGAAGTCCCCATGAGCTCCAGATAAGGTCGGGCTTTTGGACTCTACAGACTCACTACACCCGACAGAGAAAGCATGTGGCCTATACCTCTGTGGCACTAGGAACCTCATCTAACCCAAGAACATCCTGTCATCCCTCAGATAAGCATAGTGTCAGGTTAGAATGTGTTTGACAGTCTGGTTATTAGGATGAAGAAAGGCATCATGCATTTTAAGAGGACTTATAAACTAATCAAAGTTAAGAAAGTCTTGGCCACTTCAAAAATTGTACTTTGGAAAAATCTCCTGAGCATTGGATCCGTGAGCTGTTAGGGGATACTACATATAATAGAAAAAATAATTTCTTTGTGGTATGAAATTGTTAAATCAGGGTTTTGTCTGATGCATTGAAAGAACTCTGCTGAAGTATTGCTATGATTTTCAGTAAAGCACTAATGGTATTTATTGATCTTTACTTTGTTTTTTTTTCAGCCACCTACACATACATCCTTTTTTAAAATTCACCTTACTCCTAACAACAGTATATCTGATCCCCCTTTTTCACTCATGACCCCAAGGCCCTGCAGAAGAATGATATTATCTATATAAAGAAATGCAGTCTGTGGCTAGACTTAGCAGTTTAAAATGGCTGAGAAGAACTTCTTGAGATTTTTCTTGGACTTTGGAGGGCATGGCTACCTTACTTTCTTACTGATGGTAAGCCTGGAGAAGAAAGAGCCAAGCCCCTGCCCCTGTCATTTTCTCTCAGGAGGTTTTTCTGTCTAGAGTTGAGCTACCACTTCTAGAGTAAGGAAAGGGCTAGTAGCAAGTGGACCCTGCTCATATCTTATGAACCCTTGGAGCCACTTGCACAATAGTGAGAAACATCTTAAATTTTTTATTGTTTTAGAGCCAGTGTGACTTTAGGCTTGGATTTTCTATCATCTAGACATCTCAAACCAATGTGAACAGTGGGAAGAGAGTTCAGAGTAGATCCAGAAATATCCTTTGACCCAGTGATCATTGCATGACACCTTTGGGCCATGTGATCATCCTTCAAGCCTTAGTCGGGAGCTTCCTTGTTGGGTAAGCCTCTGGGTTCACATGTCTTTGTCTTGGCTGTTTGAGAGGCTCTTTCCTCTTCAGAAAGAGGCTTTCCACTTTTCAACCAATTGTGCAGGATCAGGACCTTTATTGCAAATTATGAAGATGCTGTCTACCAACAGGCAACCACCACAAAACAACCATGCAGACAAAAAACTATAACCCACCACCCAATGCCCATAGCAGGCTGGGTTCCTATTCTATGCAACTTTAAAAAAATTAATACTTTTCCCTCTCTTTTTCTTACCTAAAACATAATGAATTGTAAGTTGAATACTATTTAGCTGAGGAAAATTTAATTCCAGAGGGCATTATAAAGCCATATAGTTAGGTAAGTTAAAAAAAAAATAACTAACTAGTTTGATACAATGTAAGAAGTCATGAGATGAGAAACTAATTGCTACATTTTTCAAACGCTAAGTACTTATGGTAAGTTTATTGCAAGGCTTATACAAAGGTTTACAAGTAGTCTTGGGGCTTGGTCAATTTTCAGCCATTC
The DNA here is from genome assembly GCF_947179515.1 of Apodemus sylvaticus. Lineage (NCBI taxonomy): Eukaryota > Metazoa > Chordata > Mammalia > Rodentia > Muridae > Apodemus > Apodemus sylvaticus. The sequence continues at coordinate 24,072,394 of NC_067477.1, forward strand.
CTGAGAAATTTCCCACTATCTAGGAGTCAGGGAAGTAGAACAATTATCATGGGGTGGAGAGGAAGTGCTATTTTATTAACTGTGCCGCTCAGAGCCTGTTCGAGCTCTAGGTCAGATAGTTTGCAAGTTGATGTCATTCACATTTCTCTCCACTATGAACAGCAATGTTAGCGCTTCAGAGCTCTTTGCAATGCTCATTACAGATGTCCCTCTGGGGGCTCAGTATCCGCACTGCTGTCACATGTGGAGGGATTAAGATGCATCTACTTTCGTGATCCTAACACCATAAAGGTGAGAACCTTTATGCAGGATGTTGGTTGTTTCCTTGGAAAAGGTCCACAGAGATTGCTCTCTCAAAGGGCATGGAGCTTTGAAGGACTTGCCAAATCATTTTTCCAGAAAGACTCTCACATGTAGCATGAAGTTACGTGTGTTAGGTAGGGCCTTTTCCAACAAGTAATATGACTTCTCAGTGTCAATTTGCTTTTTGAAAAAAACCTATGTGCTGATATATAGAGATTATGCTTAAACCATTGGCCTTTTGTATCTGTGCTTTCATATCATTGACTCAAATTATAGATTGAAAATATTCAAAACAAAAATGTATGATGCACAGTGAACTGTTTTTCCATTCCATCATCCCTTATACAATGGGGTTTAACAGACTGAATGGTCTAGTTTTGTATGTCAACTTAACACAAGCTAGAGTCATCACAGAGAAAGGAGCCTCCCTTGAGGAAATGCCTCCATGAGATCCAGCTGTAAAACATTTTCTCAGTTAGTGATCAAGTGGGAGGGCCCAGCTCATTGTGGGCAGTGCCATCCCTGGACTGGTGCTCCTGGGTTCTAGAAGAACACAGGCAGAGAAAACCAGTAAGTAACCCCCCCCCCCCCCACTGCTGCCACCTCTGCATCAGCTCCTGCCTTCAGGTTCCAGCCCTGCTTGAATCCACATTATTACCCATGGCTATGAAATGAAATTAGATTTTAGTCTTTGCGACATATTTAGGATCATACACCTCCTGGTCAAGTGTCAGGAGGCAGCTGGTGACTGTGTTCTTGCCTAGTAGCATCAACAAAGGGTTGGACCGGAAAAGGTACTGAAGTAGCTGCTCGAACTTATTAAATATTTTGATTAGATGTTTAATCCACCCAAATAGCAACCATTGTACCTAACACTGGTATAGGGTAGCATGGTCCACACACATGCTCTCATTCAAACTTGTGATAACCACATAGGGTAAGGATTAGCCCCATTTATCTATGGCAGGAATGGGAACTGGAAAAGTTAAACAATTTATCCATTATGTCACAGTAAGTAAGCAACAGATCCTAGTGTCATTTACTGAGGTCAGCAGGGCTTGGTGCAATCTGAAAAATATGTTTCATTATTAAAAAGTGATTAAGACTATCAAAATGGAGGTGTCAGAACACTTAACCAGACACAGAACTCTGGAAGCCTCCTCCCCCCAGGCAGGGAAATGATACAGGCGAGGGAGGAGTGAGACTCCGTTTAGCAGATTTTATGTAACAAGTGCCAGCCTAAGATGTCGAGAGTATGACATCAGTCATTTACTTTAGCTGTATTTAAGCACAGCACAATTTTGGGGAAAAATGTTTTCTGAAAATAGTTAATCCAGTCTCTAGTACATGACAAATTCAAGACATGTTCACATTGTGATTCTTTATAAAGTACTGTTGGGTATTCTGGGTATAAGATGGGTAATGTTGACTCAGAGATAGATAATATACCAAGATTTAGGATCTAGGGAGAATGACTGAGGTAGACATAATGCCGATGGGTATCAGGATTGGCCTGGCCCTGAGATAATACAGAAGTCATTTAGTCAAAAAGCACAAGTGACATTGTTCACAAGGATGAGTTTTGTGGCCTAGAAGTAATGTTTAAGATTTAAATGGAAAAGGTTTGGGATAAGTAAAACATGCATTGGGGGAGACCTGGCAGAGCCTGGCTCATCGGGTAACAGAGGATCTTTACATTGTAAACTGCATTTATTCCCAGCATTCTAAGAGGAACAGCTAAGCACCTCATTCCATTGAAACAATAAGCTGCGTGCTTAACTTTTCCTGACTTCTCCAGTGTTTATTTGTGTGCACAAGAACTTTTTTTTTTTGCCCTCGACATAGGCCCTTTCTGAGTATGAGATCCTATGCTTATGCAGACTATGCAAGCATAGACAGGTTGGTTCCACAGTGTACAACTGAAAGGCAAAGACTGGCAAAGATTTGATTTAGGCACATGCAAAGTATGTGGAAAGCTCTTTGTGTCTCAGGACGAAGTCATTTTAAAAGCTAGCTCTCTTGTCAAGAACTTTGAGATGTTTTCTACTTAGGGGCAAACAAAACCAAGACCCATATGGCCCTCTCCTGTAATAACCTCTTTGTTTCCGTGTCCTTGCTGGGCTGGCCAGCCTTCCACTGAGACTGTGCAGCAGCCGATTGGTAGAGGGATTTCTGAATTTCCTTTGCTTTCCATATATCCAAGGTGCTAGTTCAGTTCTTTGTGAGAAGTTGCTCATGTAGCAGGTGAGCTGTCTCTTCTATTTCTCAGTCTCAATGGTGTTTGGCTCTCCAATAGCTGCCATGTTTACCACCTGGGCACCATGGGTCCACTTAAGTCATTGAGCTAAAGTTGTTCACACATGCACACACTGTGTCAACTGTATACATACATATGCGCACTCACGACATATTTGAATATTACCTTATTAACCACTTTACTAGAGAACCCAATTTTTTTTCACTGCGGTGTTCCGCTCTGTGAAATGCTAACCAATTCTACCACTGCTACCACCAAATACTTTCTTGTTCACATTTTTCTTGACTGTCTCTGATACCCTAAGATTTGGAAAGATTACATGAGTCTAAGTTTTTCTCTGGTTCTTTTGGTGATACCAGCATGCTGTGTGAGTTGACCAGAAGACATGTGCAGAGCTTGTCTAGATTAATAACTGTGTACTCAGCAGGCCTAGGGCTTCAGTTTGGTCTGTAATATCTTTCTGAGATGAACTAACAGAAAATCTGTATTTCCTGAAATGAAGTTGTCATGAGACCGTCAAGCCAAAGTCGAGTCAGTGTTTCTACAAGTTTCTAGAATATTTCCGAGACTCACCTGTGTAATGCAATGATGCGGGAGCATGCTTGTTTTCTAACTGAATAAGTCCGGGTAAATCAGATTCTTCTGGCAACATCATTTTGTCCAAGATCCTGAAAGCATCTGAGAAGTCCCAGGAGCACATTTAAATCAGCAAGATAGTGAGGGAAAGAAAACAAGACCAGGAAGTCTTGCCTGAATACTCATCTAAGAAACGGAAACTACAATTTAAATAATTTGTGGCAAGAGGTTTGAGTGATTCTGAGCATGAGATTGTTAAGGAATAACCAAGTGATTCACCCCCAAGGCAGAATATTACAGTGAGCTCTCCAGGCCTACAGGAGCAAGAGTGATGTCCAAGAACAGGCTTTGTTTTCTGGCCATGCTAAGAGCATTGTTCTTTTCTGGGCTATGCTCTCAAATGTGTCTCTTGCCATGGAGCAATACCTCACCCATTGCATGGATTCAGAAACAGACCCCATTTGAACCACCTGAACTGGGGAGACTGTTAAGTGACTGCTGTGAGGCTGTAATGATAATTGACAAGAAAATGACTACCAATTACTTGAGGCTTCCACCCTATGTAAATTGTGCTAATATTATATGCTTCTTTCTTCCAATAATGCTATAACCAGCCCCATTTATATAGAATAATCCCAATACTCACTCTACACGAATTACTGTCGTAATTGCAAAACTCTTAAGAATGCAGATGTTCATGTTTTCAAACAACTATGTGAAACTCATTTCAACTGACCTTATTATAGATGGAATCTTTTATGTCCAAACCTCTATCCCATCAATAAACATTTATTTAGCACTGATTGCTCTGGGTGCAAGGGTAATGCTCTGCAAGGGCAGAGACACAAGAGGCAGGGATTGGGTGCCAGAGTCAGGCACAGCTTGGCTCCACTGTCATTAGGGTAAAGAGGCACAGAGTCTTTGCTTACTCATTTTTCTCCGTTACCAGGATGGCCTACCCAGGGTAGGGAAGGACAAATCCTTTGTCCCTTCCGAGTTTGTAGTAGACCAGTTAATGTTCAGTGCCTATTACTCTGTGAAAGCAGATGTTGAATACAGCAGTCCAGGCAAGGATGCCGGCGGGGTAGTAGTGTACATGGGGGCTTTGTCTACAGAAGCAAGGTGAATTGTTTTGTGCCGTTCAATGGTGTCCATGATTTAAAATGTTTCTTAAGAGAAAAGTAACATTTTCTACCAGAAACACAACTCTGGCTAACCACACATGTCTTAAAATGTATTAAGATCTCCAAAACACTGAGACTACTCATAGAGAGAGAGGCCAGAGGACTCTGTTCTGTACTGTAAAGGGCTTTGGAGAATATGGAAGTCTGTGGATTCTTTGGTCAATGCTCTACTTCCTCGGTCACCTCACTGCTTCCTCTCCTCTCTCCTCTCTCTCTCCCAGGGTACGGGAATATTGCTCCGAGCACTGAAGGAGGCAAAATCTTTTGTATTTTATATGCCATCTTTGGGATCCCACTTTTTGGTTTCTTATTGGCCGGAATCGGAGACCAACTTGGAACCATCTTTGGCAAAAGCATTGCAAGAGTGGAAAAGGTTTTTCGAGTGAGTACTGCACCAATTTAAACCCTCTTTACTGGATTCATTGGCTTTAGCCTAATAGGGTTAGAAGACAGCGTTAAGGGCTCTGACAGGATAAAATAGTTGAATGCTATGATTGTGTTTTCTCTTTTAGCGGATGTGGACAGAAGACTGTGCCTAAATGTCTTTTTCTTAAATAACTTCCTGCCTTGTGATACTTACAGGATCAAAGAAGGTTAAGAATGGATTATCAACACAGATTTCCTGAAGATGTAAGGCCCACTCACTGTCTTAGTCTGTTAATGCTGGTATAATGAAATGCCTGAGGCAGGATGGCATAGAAACAGCTGGAACTTATTTCCCACAGGTTGGAGACTGACTGTATAGGATGAAGGTTCAGATGCCTGGTGGGGGAAGAGAAGGGTGCTAAAGCAACATGTGGTAGATCAACAAAAAGGAAAAGCATCTCGACATTGCATGATGCTTGTCAAAAGGGCTTTAACCCTATGGGTGAAGGAGGATCCCTCATGACTAACCCCACTTTAAAGGCCCTGGCTTTTAATATGATCACCTTAGCTAACACCTGCCACATTTAAACCATGACTTGGGTCCCATTATGGAAGATAATAGGCAGGAGAGACAGTTCAGTAAGTGCGAACCTGCTAACTCAAGTTCAGTCTCCAGGACCCACATGGCGGAAGGAGAGAACTGACTCTTACAAATCATGTATGAGCCATGATATGCTCATGTGTAAATGTGAGTATATATACACACACACACACACACACACACCCCAAATGAAAAAGATGGAAGATAGTTTCCTTGCTGTTTTTAAAGTGTTGTAGAGAAATATAAACCCATCTGCTTCATTATTAGAGTAGAGTACCTTCACTTGTTCGATTTCTGCATAATGTCCTCGGGTTGATCCTAGATTCTTCTAGAAATGGAATTTCTCTGTCCTCTGTGCTGTGCTTCGTGTCTTTTTCCTGGCTCTTCCTCACTCTGCCTCCCAGCATTCCCTCAGCAGCAGGACACCAGTGCTCTACTTCATGCTGAGTCACAGGCACTGTTATTACCTTAGGATGTATCTTCCTACTAAGAACACCTACCCTTAAAAAGGGACAGAAGTCTCAACTTGAGTTTATTTCCGAAAGGTGATACGTTTGAGGTCTCTGGCGGGTATGTAGGATGGATGTGAATGGCTAAGATTGCCAGTACTGTTTGACTCACACCCATTCATTTGATTTCACAGAAATTGTTATCTTAGTTCCTGCTCAGTAGTGATGTAATTCTCAAGTCTTTCTGTTCTTCTTCATGGATTTCTTTCTTATAGTAACTTAACTGTGTGTGTGTTCCTATGCTAGCTTTCTACATGGGTGCTGGAGATAGAACTTACAGACTGTACCATCTCCCAATCGCCTGATGATAAAATTTTTCAAAAGGACATTTTGAGAAGTTTTTCAAATCTCTACCGATGAATGAGTGAGTGAGCTTTAAATCAGTCACCCTATGTCCTCAGAAATAAGATCTTTCAGATTGTTCCTCAGATCCTAGATTCTGTTTCTCTTTAGCTGATGCAGGGGAGCTCCTCAGAGGGGCTAATGATTCATTAGCATATGAGAAGAACCAGATGCATAGCTGGGTCATCGGCACATTCATAAACTCAGCAGTTCCGGGTACCTGCCTCCATTTCTTCATCAGCAAAAGGCGGCAGAGTGCAAATCAACTTTAGGAAGTTTTGGTGATGGCTAAATAAAATAATGGGTTGGCAAAACCTTGGCCCAGAGCCAGAAACACAGAACTCAGATCTGCTGTCTCTCCTAAAAGGAGAATGTGCTGGCAGGCTAGACACTAACATGGGTTTTGTGCATGTGTGAGCTTTTCTGCAAATGTCCCACACCCTTTGCTCCCTGGCTGCTGGCTGCCTAGCCAACCTCATTAGAATGTGCACCTGTCTCCTCAGTGGTCACCATGGAAACCATGGAACTCAGCTTCTCAGATGTTTAGGTCTTCTTAACTCAGACCAAGAAGCTTTGTCTCCAAGAGCTGTCTGAACTCCTTGGAGGTGCTTCCTAGCTGTCTGCACAGCCCTTTGAGTTAGGAAAGAAAGGCTGTGGTGATTGAACTCTCCGAAGAAACCCGAGTATTCTTTAGTGTGTTCCCATGGAGAAATGACAGATTTGACATACCCTCTCCCCCTCTTTTGGGCAGTCCCTCTTAGTTTCAGTTTCTTTGGTCATAGAAGAAAGACTTGGATTGCAGCTTTTCAAATCTCCCGCAGCAGAGTTAGCTATGTGTTCCACAGGAGGGGAGAGATTGCAGTCATTTTACTGCATGCCCACCAAATTGGGAGTGCACCCTGCTGTAATGCAGATCACACTACAAGTGGAACATGCTATTTGCCTCCTTTGTGATGCTTCCAGAAGGTCCTCCAGTAGACTCTAGGACCATGCCTGAACATTTGCACACTTCCCTTTCATGCTGATGGCCGACTCAGGTCCTTGCAGTGTTGTGATCATAAAACGAGAAAGGGGCGAGAGAATATGTTCTACAGTGGTGTGGGAGAAGGGGGTGCCTCAGTGGACCTATGTCGAGGCACTCCTTCCCCCTGAGGGACCAGACACATGATGGTATAGTATAGAATAGAGTTTATTCAGGGCATTCAGGGGAGGGGAGTTAAGGGGGTAGTAGAGGCAGAGAAAGAGAGAAGGAGAGAGTAGAGAAGCAGAGGCCAGCCATGACCATGTGGAGAGAGAGGAGGAGGGGAGGGGGTAAGAGAGAGGCTAGGAGAGTGTGAGAATAAGAAAGAGAGGAGGGGCCAAGAAGCCGTTGTCCAGTAATTGTGGGGAGGGACATACCTGGCTATTTGCAGGTAACTGTGGGGTGGAACTTAGACAGAATCCTAATATGCAGCACTATTAAAGACAGGGAGGCATCCAGGAAGGCAAGACCGATATGCCTTGTTGAATAGGTGACATACAGGGGTTGCATTTGCCAAGTGTCAAAGCTGTGGAGTGGTGGAATTCCAGGAGGAACCTAAGCACATTTCCTCAGTATACAAACAATTTACTGTGCAGCAACTTGCCGTGTGTAACGTTGTGGTAGGAAAACCCTCCACCTCCTTGGCTATCCACATAGACAACATTTAAAGGACCAGTTACTCCTAGATGATTATTTGTGGAAGGGCAATTGTACTCACCCACAAGTCTTTGGGCATGAGTTGTCAGTTGTCTCAGTGAAAATTTCATTTAATTAAGTCTGCATACTATTATTAACCCGTTCCCTTCTTCTGATGTTTTTCAGCTCTTGGGAAGAGAAGGTGGAATGTGTGTGTGTGTGTGTGTGTGTGTGTGTGTGTGTATCAGTCTTCTAGGTGCATGTATTCTGAGGTAACTCTTCTAGGGGTCATTTAAACACACTGTGGTTGGGCTCTCACTTGGTAGAGCTGCTGTGATGCTTAGGAATGAGTTTGGGCTACAGAACAACAAGAAAAAGTCAGGCTATTGACATTTGGATAGAGTAAAAACACCTTAATCTGTGGATACTGGGACTGACTGAGAGCTATAGGGGTCAGTTAAATATCACAATGCTAGTGTTGTTGCTGATGAGCTGACCAGAAGGTGCAGCGTTAGTCAGGTTGCCAAAAGGACTTAGTTTTCTCTTGAGGGGGTGATACATCATCACAAACACATCAAGCACAGCAATGGAAGCCGCACCCACTTGCTCAGTCATTGCTCTGGAGGTCACAGGTCTGGTGGGTTCAGATGGTAACATGCTCTGGGTATCACACGGGGCCAAAGTCAAAGTGTTGGCCAAATGAGGCTCCAAGTCTGAGGAAGAACCTGCTTCCAACCAAATTCACTTGTGGGGAAAAAAAACCCAAAACAGTCTTCACTGTATTACTTTTCTGGGGTGGGTTCTCTTTCTATTCATTGTAGATAGAGCAGTGCTGAACCAAAGTAATAATTCCGTTTATGCCTAAGTGAACTGATGAATTTTCTTGAGGTTGCTTGCAGGAGAGTGTGTGAGGGGAAGCTTACAGAAGAAATGGGACTCAGGACCATTTCTTCTGTAAGAAATAGCGGCAGGACCAAAGCCGCTATTCTACTAAGGGTGGGGCCTCAAAGTGCATGGGAGAGCTCCCCACATGGCTTGTGGACAGCTGGACTCCTCAGGAGTCTCCTTCCTGGGAGTTGCTTACTGCTTAGGAAATCTTAGTGGGGTCGGCACACCTATTGGGAGTTTTGAGAGGCTTGTGATCCCCTCTACTTCCTCTGCAAGGCAGTGTTTCCATCTGGAAAAGCCAGTTACAAACATGGTTAGTTCTCTGTGGATGTAGGATGGAGAGGCACATTTCCTTGCAGAGTTGGAGCGATTTTCTCAGTTTTACCCAAATGCTCTGCTACAGGTGCCCTTTCAGCTTCACAACCGAGGATGCTGGATCCTCCTCACACTTTGGATCTTCCTGACTTCTACTCTGGTCCAGCCAGGGGAAAGCTCTCTGCTTTTGATGGCTCTGAGATTAGATCAAGCCTGTGGGGCATAATCTATCTGCTTTAAAGGTCAGCCATATTGTGTCACATCGTTGTGGGAGTGATAGGTTACTGTGCCTCAGCGGCTGGGGATCAGAATAATTCATCTTCTGAAGGCATCACGGACTTTCTCCCTTCAACACACTTGGAGTTGTGCAGTCATGGGTGGTATAGGCCTGCTCTATGAGGACAGTCTGCCTCACTGACCTTAGGTACGTCCTGGAGAGCTAAACTGAATTCATCTCTTTACATCGAGATGATTGCAAACAGCAAAAGAAGGGCTGGAGAGGAAGGTGTCCGGGTCGATCAGGTTAAGTCCCTTGTCTAGCTGGAAAGTGAGGAGAGAGGCTCAGAGAAAGTCCTGCAACCTTGTGATGCCAGGAAAACAGACATGCCCCCGCATCACTGATAAACAGTGGCTGAGAATTTGGATCCTCATTTATCTCATATAGCAAGATGCCTGGGGGCAGCTTGTTTTAAGTGGGGTCCATGAACCACAGTGCAGTATCAAACCTATCCAGAGTTTTTTTTTTTTGTTGGTTTTTTTTTTTTTTTTTTTTTTTTTTTGTTTTTCTTGGCATGTCAGCTTCTCATCCATAGGCTTCTTGCCTTGTGGTTACAAGGTTACCGTAGGAAAACAGATATTATGGTTTCATGCAACCACAATTAAGGCAAGATAAAAGAGACACTTAAAAATACATTATTGTATCTGTTTATTCTTTTCCGTCTCTGTCAAAAAGTTTATTATAGCAATTTTAGATTTGTAGCAAAATTGAAAGGATAGCATATAGATTTAATATATATATATGTATATATGCATTCTCTATTATGTACATACATTCCTATTTATATGTGCATATATTCCCATTTATATATGCATATACTAGTATAATACACACACATAGATACTCATGTGTGCTGGTGCCCCCACACACACTAACTCCAAATGGCCAACACTCTAACCAAGTGGCACATTTTTGCTTCATTTGATGAACCTGCATTGAGGCATAATTGCTTCTTGGTCATAATTTATATCACGGTTCCCTCATAATGCCGTACATTTTATGGTCAAGCGGTTCAGTGACATGGATCCACCTTTACAGAGCCACACAGAGCACATTCACTGCACTTGAAAGGAAAAGTCTCTGCTCTGGGTCTCTAAGACACGTTCTCAACACAAAGGAGATTTATTTGCCCCAGAGGGGCAGAGGGCAGGGAATAAGAGACAAAGACTGGAGAAAGAGTACAAGGGAGGGGGAGGGGCATATGTCCCCGAGGAGAACTGGACAAAGGACTGCCTCTGGATAGAGAGCAGACAGGCGTGACACATAGGCAAATGGCGGTGTATAGATGTAAAAGGGAGACCCTCATGTTAGGATGGGGTATTTAATTTTTAATAGGGCATGTTAATTAGGTGAGCCAAAGGGGGATTGCTGGACCTTGGCGGTTAGCTTCAGGAGGAAGTAGCCAAATAAGGGAACAGACCTTGGTGGCTAGCTTCAGAAATTTAATCTAACGGTTTTTAGCAAGGCAGGGGGAGTGGGAGAGAAGGGCAAGGCCTGCCCGACCCAGGCTTGCCACGCTCCAGCTGGCCAGAGTCTCTTCAGCACTTGTCTGTTTACCTCTTTCTGTCGCTTAGACCCTGACAAACACTGACCATTCTCGTCTGCATTTTCCAGATGCTACAGAGCTGGAGGCATATAAACACAGAGCCCTTTTATGGCCTCCTTCAGTTAGTGATAGACAACCATTTGCTGTCTAAATAGGTATTTTCCTCAGGAACCCTCCTGGCTTAATAGTTAACTTCTCTTCAGAGCTGAATGATTTTTTGGAGGGAGTGGTTATCTGGCTTATTAATCCATTTACCTACTGAAAGACAGTTTCCTTGTGTCCTACTTTGGGAAATATGAATAAAGCTGATGGAGCCACCTGTCTTAACTCCTTTGGGTAAACACCAAGAGACATGATCAGTGGATTTGTGAGCATCCCTAGTGTTAAGAAACTACTTTCCCTGAGTTCCCAGGGCAATGTACCATTCTCCATTTCCAAAAAGAATAAGTAAGGGCTTACTCTTCCTGTTGCCTCAGTTTCTTGACAGCATTTGGTGTTGTCTGCATACATTCCTGCTACTGTGGTAGCTCCCTATTTTTATTTGCAGTTCCCAAATGACATATTACATGGAATATATTCTCCTATGCTTATTTGACAGCTAATAGATCTCTATTAATATCTTTGGTCCATTTCTCTTTTTTGTTCTTCCTTTTTGGTGGTAGTGGTGATGGTTTTGAGACGGTTTCTCTGCATAGCCTTCACTGTCTACTACAGGTTTAGATATGTTCATGTTTATCACGCCCACGCGCGCCCACATATGTGTGTGTGTGTATACTGTGTATATATGTGTATGCAGGTGTACACATAAACACATACATGGGTGTAGGTTTAGAGTTCGATGTCAAGAGTTTTTCTTTATTGATTTCTGCCTTATTTTCAAGGCAGGATCTCTCACCGAACCTCATATTTGCCAATTCTGCTCTACTCATTGGCTAGTAAGGCCCTTCCGCCATTTCTGTCTCCTCAACACTGGGGTTTTAGGCCTGTGATTTTGTGTCTTGCTTTTTATATGAGTGCTGGGGGTTCCAATGCATATCCTCATGCTTGCTTGGAAAGCACTTTACTGAGCCCATCTTTCTAGCCCTTAGTCCATTTAGTCAATCAATCAGTCAATAAATCAGTTAATTAGTTATTTAATTTTTGTATGCAGATGTCTGGTTGCCTCAGTCTCATTTGTTAAGAGGACAATCTCACCTCCATTGTTGACAAAGATAAATTGGTTATCTCTTCATGTGTCTATTTCTAGTCTCCCTATCCTGCTCTATTGGTCTCTTCACAGAGACTCCATTTTCTTTATTAGTGTGGTTTTGTACTAAGTCTTGAAGTCAACTGACATCAGCTCTTCAATGTTTTTTAAAATCTTTGGGTATCGTGTTGAAGGAGATTCTTTCGGTCTCTCTCACGGGTTACCCTGTATATGTGTGTGTGTATTACATGTGTGTGTACTGAGTATTCATATGGGCATTCAGGTGTACATGCATGCCCATGCATGGATGAATTCTTTTCTTTTTTCTGTCTCATCAACTGGAGACACATTGCTTGACTATTCCCAGCTATAAGAGAGGTTAGGGAGGCAAGCATCTAACAAAGGGCAACTGGATTGTCCCTGACCTGTGATCTTTGGTCTCTCAGCAGTCTGTATCAGTGCCCTCTGAAAGGGCACTGTTAGACATGATTATGCTTTGAGGGTTTGCCCAGTGATCTATCTGTGCTTACCAAGCTCTCCGAGTGACTCTGACGATCGCCGAATTTTGAAAGGCCTAGGGATTTTATCATCCCTTGGGGTTGCACACATTGCTTTAATGAATGGAATTAGATGAGCAGAGAAGGTGGGGGCAAGCAAGTGTTGGGGTCTATTAGTGTGAGTCAACTCGAAGCCACATAAATCACTCTTCAGGAAACTGTCCCTTTCCCCCTGATTGGCATAAATTGATCCTTGAATCAATTAAGACAGGCTGTCATATGCTTTAGTAATAAAGCGTCCTGGCTTACTTCCACCCATGCAGGCTCAAAGCCTAGACAAATGCCCATGTTATTGGGTTTGCCATGATAGGAGACACGCTGGAAGTTTAACATTGGCTTTTAAGAGTTTTGGTATCCAGGGAGAAGTCATTGTCCTGAACTAGTCACTCAACCCCAAAGGTTGATGCACTATTTGATTCCCAAGGGTGATAGGAAAATTTGTGAATATCAAAAGTGCTATTGGCATATCTCTTGGTTTGCTCCATTGGACTCCTTTAGGATGACAAACATCCTGGGAATTTAGATGGCCTGGACATTCATTTTTGAGAAACACAATTATTGTGAGCCTCTTTTCCCATCCAAGAAAATTGAGTCCATCATTCATGAAGCCACCAGCCTGAAGCCATGTGTTAAGTTAGTGGTACTTCCTAGATCTCAACCAGGTATCCTGTTAGGCCTCTTCCAGTTGAGCCAAAAATATTTACTGTCAGATTGTTTCAAACCACACCATGAAGCCAATGTAGAGTTTGAAATCTTTCAGCACATCTTGCTAGTTAAGTAAAAATAGTTTTCCCCCAAATAACCCTATTAAAAAATGGGGTACAGATCTAAACAAAGAATTTTCACCTGAAGAAATTCAGATGGCCGAGAGGCACCTTAAGAAGTGCTCAAGATCATTAGTCATTAGGGAAATGCAAATCAAAACAACCCTGAGATTTCACCTCAGACCAGTCAGAATGGCCAAGGTCAAAAACTCAGGGGACAGCAGGTGTTGGCGAGGATGTGGAGAAAGAGGAACACTCCTCCACTGCTGGTGGGGCTGTAAGATGGTACAACCACTTTGGAAATCAGTCTAGCGGTTCCTCAGAAAACTGGACATGACACTTCCGGAGGACCCTGCTATACCTCTCCTGGGCATATACCCAAAGGATTCCCTGGCATGCAATAAAGACACATGCTCCATTATGTTCATAGCAGCCTTATTTATAATAGCCAGAAGCTGGAAAGAACCCAGATGCCCCTCAAAGGAGGAATGGATAGAGAAAATGTGGTATATTTACACAATGGAATACTACTCAGCCATTAGAAACAATGAATTCATGAAATTTTTAGGCAAATGGTTTGATCTGGAAAATATCATCCTAAGTGAGGTAACCCAATCACAAAAGAATACACATGGAATGCAATCTCTGATAAGTGGATATTAATTAGCCCAGAAGCCCTGAATACCCAAGGCACAAATTGCATAACAAATGACTCCCGTGAAGAAGTATGGAGAGGGTCCTGATCCTGGAAAGGATTGATCTAGCATTGGAGGGGAATATAAGGACAGAGAAAAAGGAGGGAGGTGATTGGAGAATGGATGGAGAGAAGAAGGTTTATGGGACATATTGGGAGGGGGGATCCTCGAAAGGGGAAATCATTTGGAATGTAAACAAAGAATATAGAAAATAAAAATATTAAAAAAAATCATTATGAGTACAAAAAAATTAGTTTCCCCTTCCATTGCAAAGTGGGGAATTGGTAAGCAAGGAAGAATAATTATTTGAGATTAAGCAGGCCCAGGCCCAGATCCCAAAGCAGGGCCTCAAAGTTAGCAGCCTCTCTCTCCCCTGCTGTGGACTGGCTCTGCCAGGAAGACTGGCCACCACTTGAGGAGAAGCTGAGTCAGTTTTGGATCAGGTCTCATTGTCTTGCTTTGGCCTCTGGGAGAAGGCAGCTACCTCTTTTCATCAACTGAGCAGCAAGCTTTCTGATATTTCTCCTAAAACTGAGGGCCACACATTTTCTTCCTTAGCCTTCTGTCTTAGTCAGGGTTTGTATTCCTGTACAAAACACCATGACCAAGAAGCAAGTTGGGGAGGAAAGGGTTTATTCAGCTTACAGGTCCATATTGATTGTTATTCATGACCAAAGGAAGTCAGGACAGGAACTCACATAGGGCAGGAACTTGGAGGCAGGAACTGATGCAGAGATCGTGGGGGGAGGGTGGTGCTGCTTATTGGCTTGCTACCTTGCCTTGCTAAGCTTGCTTTCTTATAGAACCCAGGATGCCAGCCCAGGGATGGCACCACCAACAATGGGAGTGGCCCTCCCCCCTTGATCACTAATTGAAAAAATGCCTTACAGTTAGATTTCATGGAGGCATTTCCTCAACTGGTGGGGCTCCTTTCTCTGTGATTACTCCAAGTTTGTGTGTCTCAAGTTGACACATAAAACCAGCCAGTATACCTTCCCACCCTACAAGGATAAAACAAAATGTTTGTCTTTTGAGGCAAAGGAATCCGTGTACAGCTTACAAATGATGCAGTGCCCTAGATCTGTTATCATCACTGTAGTCTGCAGGAAAGGACAGGTGGGAGGGAGGCAGAGTTCTAGAAAGTTCTATCACTTGCTGAAGGCAAAAATCAAGAGACAACTTAGGAGAACACACTCATCAGGGGTCTTCTGTTTCTTGAGGACACACCCAACAACAAAACAATTAACTTACAAGGATTGTTGTGTAAAGCAAATGAAAATCCATGGTTTGGAATCAGTGTTATTTTCCGCTCTGTAGGTTCAACTACAGTATCTAGTTCCAGTTAGTGGCGACAATGACACATGTGCTAGCATTGTACCTAAATAGACAGGGGATGAGGGCAAGGTGGTGGGCTGAGTTTTTAGTCTAAGAAAAGACTGACATTTAGTAGCATAGAAAAGATGTAATATTGGTGAACTACAGTTTATAACTTGGTGTGAGAAGGCCTGTGTGTGTGTGTGTGTGTGTGTGTGTGTGTGTGTGTGTTTGGGTGTCTATTACACACCTATTCTAGAGCATAGAATACTTTATAAATTCATAGCAAGTACATATGTAGGATTAATGTTATATAGTGTGAGGTTTGTTTGTTTTTTTAATTAGGGAGAAGATTCTGGTGTAAATATAAATAGCTTACTTTCCCTGAGGGGCTAGAAGGAGCTAGGAGATAATTGTTTTAAAATGAAAAAAGAAGAGAGAAATAATTTTAAAGCCTTATCAATCAGATCTCTTCCAAATTAGTTTAGGGATATTATCTAGCATTAATAGCCATCCCCAAATGAACATTTGGGGTGGCCTACATAAATGACAACCATAAAACAGGCTCCACCATTTCTCTTAAGGATTGCCCATGACAGTTTTCCCATGGATAGTTCTTCCTCTTTCTCTAGTACAGGGCCGCTTATGAGGCACCATAGAAAGGCAGGAAACTTGCAGGGACAGGAGAAGGAAAAGGAGTGCCCATTCTGGAGTTTGACTGAGGACCCTTACCAGCCAAGAACCAAGGATTGCACACAAGCAATGCCTGCTTAAGGTCTCTGCTTCACCATAGGTCTGTGGTTTTCTAGAAATCTCACCAGAAATGCATTGCACAATCCCTAATGGTGCCTGACTTTAACTCATTAGGTTATCATTCATCCAAGGTGCCCAGAGGTACTCTGTAGTGAGAGAGAGAGAGAGAGAGAGAGAGAGAGAGAGAGAGAGAGAGAAGACAGAGACAGACAGACGTAGAGAGACTGAGACATGTAGAAAGAAATTTTTTTAACATTTTAAGATGTATATTGAGAGCCACCAAAATAGAAATGTATAAACATATACACATATGTATACATACATATATGTATGTGTGTGTATATATATGTATATATATGTGTGTGTACATGTGTGTGTGTGTATGTGTATATCAGACCTACTTCTCAGTTTGTCTTTCTGAGTGCCTCTTTCTTGTGCTAAAATTCTCATACTAAAAACCAATGTGAAAAGTGTCTTTTAATAAATTGTAACTCTTTTTACGAAATCTTGTGTATGTGTGTGTGTGTGTGTGAGAGAGAGAGAGAGACAGAGATTGTGTGCACGCATGTGTTGAGATTTCTAGTGGATCATGGGAACCCCTCACAGGGCTCCAGGTATAAGTCCTTCCTTGCTGCTGCTGCTACCTTTATCTTAGTATGATTGACATTGGTCTGTGTAATTGCTTGGCATAGGGTTGCCCTGTGCCTCACTGGGTGGCTCTGCTTTCTTCATTTCATCCCTCTCCACAGTTATATCAATTCCAATGTCTCCAGACATAGTAACAACTGTTGTCATGGTTTGAATATGCTTGGCCCAGGCAGTGGGCCTGGTATGGCCTTGTTGGAATAGGTGTGTCACTGTGGAGGTGGGCTTAAGACCCTCACTGTAGCTGCCTGGAAGTCAGTCTTCCACTAGCAGCCTTCAGATGCAGCCTTGAAATGTAGAACTCTCAGCTCCTATTGTACCATGTCTGCCTAGATGCTGCCTAGATGTTGCCTAGATGCCTCCCACCATGATAATGGACTGAACCTCTGAACCTGTAAGTTGCCCCAATTAAATGTTATCCTTATAAGACTTGCTTTGGTCATGGTGTCTGTTCACAGCAGTAAAACCCTAACTAAGACAACCATAGTAAGGTAAATTCACCCCAGTTAAGAGCTGAGGCTCGAGAGAGCTGCAGAAGGAGAGAAGCCCGGAGGCCATATTCGATGCCTGCTGGGACAGAAAAGGGTCACTGTATCACCCTGAGCTTTAGATCTCTGGTGGTGCAAATTGCCAGGGGTCTGCCTGCGCCAAAGAACTGAGCACATAGGTGGTTTGTCTGCCAGCCCACCGGGTGTGGGGCCTGTGTTCTGCCCAGAGAGCAGCAGAAGGAGAAAAGCACAGCGGCCATATTCGCTCCCTGCCAGGACAGAAAAGGGTCACTAGGTACTTTATCACCCCTGCTGGGACAGAAAAGGGTCACTAGGTACTGTATCACCCTGAGCTTTAGATCTCAGCCCTACAAAGGATAATAGGGGGAAAACACCATTACAACGAGGGAAAGTATACCCTGGAAAAAGCAGGATATTAAGCTTCTTTCATCAAACCCAAAAGAAGATAACCACACGTATAAAATTAAAATAAAACATTATAGGAAGAAATAACCACTACTTTTTAATATCTCTTAACATCAATGGACTCAATTCCCCAATAAAAAGACATAGACTAACAGACTGGTTACGTAAACAGGACCCTACATTTTGCTGCATACAGGAAACACACCTCAGTGTCAAAAACAAAAACTACCTTAGAGTAAAAGGCTGGAAGACAATTCCACAAGCAAATGGTCTCAGGAAACAAGCTGGAGTTGCCATTCTAATATCAGATAAAATTGACTTTCAACCTAATGTCATCAAAAGAGACATGGATAGCCACTTCTTGCTGGTCAAAGGAAAAATCCAACAAGAAGAACTCTCAATCCTGAACATCTATGCTCCAAATACAAGGGCACCCTCATTCATAAAAGAAACTTTACTAAAGCTCAAAGCACACATTGCACCTAACACAATAATTGTGGATGACTTCAACACTCTACTCTCACCAATGAACGGATCAGGAAAACAGAAACTAAACAGGGAGACAGTGAAATTAATTGAAGCTTTGGACCAATTGGATTTAACAGATATATATGTATATATATATATATATATATATATATATATATATATATATATATGTAGAACTTTTCATCCCAAAGCAAAAGAATATACCTTTTTCTCAGCATCTCATGGTACCTTCTCCAAAATCGATCATATAGTAGGTCACAAGACAGACCTCAACAAATATAAGAAGATTGAAATAATCCCATGCCTCCTATCAGATCACTATGGAGTAAAAGTGGTCTTTAATAACAATAAAAACAACAGAAATCCCACATACACATGGAAACCGAACAATACTCTACTCAATGATACCTTGGTCAAGGAAGAAATAAAGAAAGAAATCAAAGATTTCTTAGAATTTAATGAAAACGAAGGCACAACATACACAAATCTATGGGACACAATGAAAGCAGTGCTAAGAGGAAAACTAATAGCTTTGAGTGCCTCCAAAAAGAAATTAGAGCATACACTAGAAGATTAATGGAACAACTGGAAGCCCTGGAACAAAAAGAAGCTAATTCACTCAGGAGGAGAAGAAGACAGGAAATCATTAAACTCAGGGCTGAAATCAATCAAGTAGAAACCAAGAGAACCATACAAAGAATCAACAAAACCAAAAGCTGCTTCTTTGAAAAAAATCAACAAGATAGATAAACCCTTAACCAGACTAATCAAAGGGCACAGAGAAAGTATCCAAATTAACAAAATTAGAAGTGAAAAGGGAGATATTACAACAGAAACTGAGGAAATTCAAAAGATCATCAGATACTACAAAATCCTGTACTCAGCACAACTGGAGAATCTGGAGGAAATGGACAGTTTCTTAGACAGATACCAATTACCAAAATTAAACCAGGATCAAATAGACCATCTAAACAGACCCATAACCCCTAAAGAAATAGAAGGGGTCATAGATAGCCTTCCGACCAAAAAAAGCACAAGACCAGATGGTTTCAGTGCAAAATTCTATCAGACCTTCAAGGAAGACTGAACACCAATACTCTTCAAACTATTCCACCAAAAGAAACAGAAGGAACACTACCCAACTCCTCCTACGAAGCCACTATTATGCTGATACCAAAACCACACAAAGATCCAATTAAGAAAGAGAATTTCAGGCCAATTTCCCTTATGAATATCGATGCAAAAATACTCAATAAAATTCTTGCCCACCGAATCCAAGAACACATCAAAACAATCATCCACCATGATCAAGTAGGCTTCATCCCCGGGATGCAGGGATGGTTCAATATAAGGAAATCCATAAATGCTATCCACTACATAAGCAAACTCAAAGAAAAAAACCCACATGATCATTTCATTAGATGCTGAAAAAGCATTTGACAAAATTCAGCACCCTTTCATGCTAAAAGTCTTGGAAAGGACAGGAATTGAAGGCTCATATCTAAACATAGTAAAAGCAATATACAGCAAACCGGTAGCCAACATCAAACTAAATGGAGAGAAACTTGAAGCAATCCCACTAAAATCAGGGACTAGACAAGGCTGCCCCCTCTCTCCATATCTTTTCAATATAGTTCTTGAAGTCCTAGCTAGAGCAATTAAATTAGACAACATAAGGAGGTCAAAGGGATACAAATTGGAAAGGAAGAAGTCAAATTATCTCTATTTTCAGATGACATGATAGTATACTTAAGTGACCCCAAAAACGCTACTAGAGAACTCCTATAGCTGATAAACAACTTCAGCAATGTGGCTGGCTATAAAATCAATGCAAGCAAATCAGTAGCCTTTATATATTCAAAGGATAAGCAGACTGAGAAAGAAATTAGGGAAATGACACCCTTCACAATAGCCACAAACAACATAAAGTATCTTGGGTTAACTCTAACCAAAGAAGTGAGAGACCTATATGACAAGAACTTCAGGTCTCTTAAGAAGGAAATCGAAGAAGATTTCAGAAAATGGAAAAATCTTCCATGCTTGTGGATTGGCAGGATTAATATAGTTAAAATGGCCATCTTGCCAAAGGCAATCTACAGATTCAATGCTATCCCCATAAAAATCCCTACCCAGTTCTTCACAGAGCTAGAAAGAGCAATTCTCAAATTCATCTGGAATAACAAAAAACCCAGGATAGCTAAAACTATTCTCAACAGTAAAAGAACTTCTGGGGGATTCAGTATCCCAGACCTCAAACTTTACTACAGAGCAATAGTATTAAAAACTACATGGTACTGGTACAATGTCAGGCAAGCGGATCAATGGAATAGGATTGAAGACCCAGTAATGAACCCACACACCTATGGTCACTTGATCTTCGACAAAGGAGCTGAAAGAATCCAGTGGAAAAAAGATAGCCTTTTTAACAAATGGTTCTGGTTCAATTGGAGGTCAGCATACAGAAGAATGCGAATCGATCCATTCTTGTCTCCTTGTACCAAGCTCAACTCCAAATGGATCAAGTGTAGGTACTCGTGGCCTGCAAAGCTTGTGATGCCATACAAGCAAGAATTAAGACAATGTATAGGTCTGTTGCCAAGGCAACAGCTGCCGTTTACCCAGAATTCCATAGCCTACCTTTACCTGTCACCACAAGTATATAACCCAGCAGCGCTTCTTCCCCCTCCTCTTTTCTCTTCTCTCTTTCTCTCCTTCCTTCCTGCCTGCTACCCCTTCCCTATCTTAAATAAAGTCCCACGTGGAACTGTTTGGCCTGGTGTATCTCATTGCAGCCCACGGCTCCACCGTATCCCTGTGGTGTGCGTGGTGCGCGAGTGAGCGCAGCAAGCAGACAGGACATTTGCGCAGAAACCAACATCAAGGACCTCCACATAAAACCTGACACACTGAAACTAATAGAAAAGAAACTGGGGAAGACCCTTGAGGACATGGGCACAGGGGAAAAGTTCCTGAATAGAACACCAATATCTTATACTCTAAGATCAAGAATTGACAAATGGGACCTCATAAAACTACAAAGTTTCTGTAAGGCAAAGGACACTGTCAAAAGGACAAAAGGTCAACCAACAGATTCGGAAAGGGTCTTCACCAACCCTAAATCCGACAGAGGGCTAATATCTAATATATACAAAGAACTCAAGAAGGTAGAACCCAGAGAGCCAAATAACCCCATTAAAAAGTGGGGTGTGGAGCTAAACAAAGAATTTTCACATGAAGAACTTCTGAGGGCTGAGAAACATCTTAAGGATTGTTCAACATCATTAATCATTAGGGAAATACAAATCAAAACAACCTTGAGATTTCACCTCACACCAGTCAGAATGGCTAAGGTCAAAAACTCAGGAGACAGCAGGTGTTGGCGAGGATGTGGAGAAAGAGGAACACTCCTCCACTGCTGGTGGGATTGCAAGATGGTGCAAGCACTTCGGACATTAGTCTGGCGGTTCCTCAGAAAACTGGGCATGACACTTCCTGAGGACCCTGCTATACCACTCCTGGGCATATATCCAGGGCATATACCCTTATTGCATTATTAAGCATGCAATAAGGACACATGCTCTACTATGTTCACAGCAGCCCTATTTGTAGTAGCCAGAAACAGGAAAGAACCCAGGTGTCCTTCAACGGAGGAATGGATAAAAAAAATGTGGTATATTTACACAATGGAGTACTATTCAGCCATTAGAAACAATGAATTCATGAAATTCTTAAATGGATGGAGCTGGAGAACATCATACTAAGTGAGGTAACCCAGTCTCAAAAGATCAATCATGGTATGCACTCACTGATGAGTGGATATTAGCTTAGAAACTTTGAATACCCAAGACATAATCCACATGTTAAATGATGTCCAAAAAGAATAGAGGAGTGGCCCCTGGTTCTGGAAAGACTCAATGCAACAGTATAGGGGAATACCAGAACAGGGAAGTGGGAAGGGGTAGATGGAGGAACAGGGGGAGGGAAGAGGGCTTATGGGACTTGAAGGGAGTGGGGACCCAGAAAAGGGGAAATCATTTGAAATGTAAATAAAAAAAATATGTCAATAAAGGAAAAAAAAAGAGCTGAAGCTCCAGTGGTGACAAAGTGTCCAGGGTCATTTGCTTCACCACCAAAGAAGTGCATATCCTAGCCTCTGACAGAATTTCCACATCTGCTCTAGTCTCTAAGTCAATGGTACTATCCATTTCTTTGGTATCAGCACTAGTGCTACCAAACCCCTTCTGTCCCAGTTGGGTCCTTAAAGAAAACATTGACAAGGACTATGGGAATGAGGTCATTTTTACTGAGAAAAGAAAATGCCCAAGGCTTGACTCTAATGTGTAAGTTAGAGAAAGCAGAATGGTTTAGCTATGATTCTTCAGCAGGCAAACATCTTAGTATCCCCTTTAGGTGATGCGGACTAATTTAACAAAATATCCTTCCACGTTCTCAGTCTATCCTTAATAACTGGCCAGTGTCCCCTTGGCATTTCCTGTTGCTGTCTGATATCACTTCAGGATTTTTTTTTGTTTTTAAATTGTCATTCTTTTTTTTTATTATTATTCGATATAATTTATTTACATTTCAAATGATTTCCCCTTTTCTAGCCCCCCCCCACTCCCCGAAAGTCCCGCAAGCCCCCTTCTCTTCCCCTGTCCTCCCACCCACCCCTTCCCACTTCCCCGTTCTGGTTTTGCTGAATACTGTTTCACTGAGTCTTTCCAGAACCAGGGGCCACTCCTCCTTTCTTCTTGTACCTCATTTGATGTGTGGATTATGTTTTGGGTATTCCAGTTTTCTAGGTTAATATCCACTTATTAGTGAGTGCATACCATGATTCACCTTTTGAGTCTGGGTTACCTCACTTAGTATGATATTCTCTAGCTCCATCCATTTGCCTAAGAATTTCATGAATTCATTATTTCTAATGGCTGAATAGTACTCCATTGTGTAGATATACCACATTTTTTGCATCCACTCTTCTGTTGAGGGATACCTGGGTTCTTTCCAGCATCTGGCAATTACAAATAGGGCTGCTATGAACATAGTAGAACATGTATCCTTATTACATGGTGGGGAGTCTTCTGGGTATATGCCCAGGAGTGGTATAGCAGGATCTTCTGGAAGTAAGGTGCCCAGTTTTCGGAGGAACCGCCAGACTGATTTCCAGAGTGGTTGTACCAATTTGCAACCCCACCAGCAGTGGAGGAGTGTTCCTCTTTCTCCACACCCTCTCCAACACCTGCTGTCTCCTGAATTTTTTTTTTTTTTTTTTTTTTTTTTTTTTGTCTTTTTTTTTATTTGATATAATTTATTTACATTTCAAATGATTTCCCCTTTTCTAGCCCCCCCCACTCCCCGAAAGTCCCGTAAGCCCCCTTCTCTTCCCCTGTCCTCCCTCCCACCCCTTCCCAGTTCCCCGTTCTGGTTTTGCCAAATACTGTTTCACTGAGTCTTTCCAGAACCAGGGACCACTCCTGCTTTCTTCTTGTATCTCATTTGATGTGTGGATTATGTTTTGGGTATTCCAGTTTTCTAGGTTAATAACCACTTATTAGTGAGTGCATACCATGATTCACCTTTTGAGTCTGGGTTACCTCACTTAGTATGATGTTCTCTAGCTCCATCCATTTGCCTAAGAATTTCATGAATTCATTGTTTCTAATGGCTGAATAGTACTCCATTGTGTAGATATACCACATTTTTTGTATCCACTCTTCTGTTGAGGGATACCTGGGTTCTTTCCAGCATCTGGCAATTATAAATAGGGCTGCTATGAACATAGTAGAGCATGTATCCTTATTACATGGTGGGGAATCCTCTGGGTATATGCCCAGGAGTGGTATAGCAGGATCTTCTGGAAGTGAGGTGCCCAGTTTTCGGAGGAACCGCCAGACTGCTTTCCAGAGTGGTTGTACCAATTTGCAACCCCACCAGCAGTGGAGGAGTGTTCCTCTTTCTCCGCACCCTCTCCAACACCTGCTGTCTCCTGAATTTTTAATCTTAGCCATTCTGACTGGTGTAAGATGAAATCTTAGGGTTGTTTTGATTTGCATTTCCCTAATGACTAATGAAGTGGAGCATTTTTTAAGATGCTTCTCTGCCATCCGAAGTTCTTCAGGTGAGAATTCTTTGTTTAACTCTGTACCCCATTTTTTAATAGGGTTGTTCGGTTTTCTGGAGTCTAACTTCTTGAGTTCTTTATATATATTGGATATTAGCCCTCTATCTGATGTAGGATTGGTGAAGATCTTTTCCCAATTTGTTGGTTGCCGATCTGTCCTCTTGACGGTGTCCTTTGCCTTACAGAAACTCTGTAACCTTATGAGGTCCCATTTGTCAATTCTTGCTCTTAGAGCATACGCTATTGGTGTTCTGTTCAGAAACTTTCTCCCTGTGCCGATGTCCTCAAGGGTCTTCCCCTGTCTCCTGAATTTTTAATCTTAGCCATTCTGACTGGTGTAAGATGAAATCTTAGGGTTGTTTTGATTTGCATTTCCCTAATGACTAATGAAGTTGAGCATTTTTTAAGATGCTTCTCCGCCATCCGAAGTTCTTCAGGTGAGAATTCTTTGTTTAACTCTGTACCCCATTTTTTAATAGGGTTGTTTGGTTTTCTGGAGTCTAACTTCTTGAGTTCTTTATATATATTGGATATTAGCCCTCTATCTGATGTAGGATTGGTGAAGATCTTTTTTAGAATCAATATAGTTAAAATGGCCATTTTGCCTAAAGCACTATACAGATTCAATGCAATACCCATCAAAATCCCAACTCAATTCTTCACAGAGTTAGAAAGAGCAATTATCAAATTCATCTGGAACAACAAAAAACCCAGGATAGCTAAAACTATTCTCAGCAACAAAAGGAAATCTGGGGGAATCAGTATCCCTGACCTCAAGCAATACTACAGAGCAATAGTGTTAAAAACTGCATGGTATTGGTACAGTGACAGGCAGGAGGATCAATGGAACAGGATTGAAGATCCAGAAATGAACCCACACACCTATGGCCACTTGATCCTCGACAAAGAGGCTGAAAACATCCAATGGAAAAAAGATAGCCTTTTCAACAAATGGTGCTGGTTCAACTGGAGGTCAGCATGCAGAAGAATGCGAATTGATCCATCCTTGTCTCCTTGTACTAAGCTCAAATCCAAATGGATCAAGGACCTCCACATAAAGCCAGACACTCTGAAGCTAATAGAAAAGAAACTGGGGAAGACCCTTGAGGACATCGGTACAGGGAGAAAGTTTCTGAACAGAATACCAATAGCGTATGCTCTAAGAGCAAGAATTGACAAATGGGACCTCATAAAATTACAAAGTTTCTGTAAGGCAAAGGACACCATCAAGAGGACAAATCGGCAACCAACAAATTGGGAAAAGGATTTTTTTTTAAAAAAATGTATTTAAAATGTATCTCTCCTCTTTTGTAAAAGACTAAGTAAACACTTTCTAGATAGCAGTCAGCTATTCACACACACACACACACACACACAGAGAGAGAGAGAGAGAGAGAGAGAGAGAGAGAGAGAGAGAGAGAGAGATTATCTTCACATTTAGGGAGGTATATGTGGCGATCAGATGTCGACTTTGGGTGTCTTCCCTTTGGAACAACCCACCTTATTTTTTGAGAATCTGGGGCTCCTCACTGGTTAAGGCTAGACCACTGAGCCCCAGGGATCTTCCTATCTCTTTTTCCACAGAGCTGAGATTACAGTAATGTGCTACCTCTTTATGTGGGTTCTTTGGAATTACAACTCAGGTCCTCATGCTTGCATAGTAAGTAATTTACTGAGTTATTTCCCCAGCTTCAACTGTTAAAGGTTTTAAAGGTAATTTTAACATTGTTTCTCTTTCTGGCAAACTTTGGTTGCATGTAACTGGGGCATCTGACTGTTTTCCAGGTCAGAAAATCACTGGTGACTGTCCATGTAGAGCCTAGGGTTTGTCTGCCTAATAGAGTTTGGCTGAGGTCAGATTGAGTGTTGTGGTACCTCAGTGCCGATGCCAGTATTCCTCATCTGCTTTGAGGGTATGCTAGACTCTGGGCTTCTGGCTTTACCCAGAATAAGCTATGTGTCTCAAAAACACCATCATTGTCTTGCTAATTTAATGAGATAAAAATATTTTGCCTGATTCTGTGACCTGCCCAAGGTCTACCCAGCCAAGAGCTGACAGAAAAAAATGCTGGCCCAGGTTCCCTTACCCTTGAGCTTTGAGCGCATGCATATTCTCAGCCACCCATTCTTTCTTTTTCTTGTAAGGGTCTTTAGTGTTTGACAACCCAGAAGACCCTGAATGTTTAGTGAGGTCTGGGGACAGATAAACATGGATGCTTGAGAGCAAGTGGATATTGGCCCTGCCTATATCCATCTTCAATTTATTCTCTCATTATGTTGAATTGGATCACAGCCTCTGTTTCTCTTCAAGGACCTGCTGTATCTCACTAAGCAGTTAACATCCAGTGAGTATCTCTTTGTTCATCTCCTCTGTTGTGGAGTTTAGTACAGGCTTTAGACCGTTCTTGCTCCTGTTGCACTCTGCCATGTAGCCAACAAAGTGGATTTACAAAGGTGGTGACTCTATAAAGCCCTAACGCCTACTTGGTTCTGATCTGCTTCCACAGTACTTCATGGATGGAAATCTCCTATACTTTGTTCCTCTGCTCCATTGCTCTGCTTGGTACCACCTACTCTATGTTCAAGTTTTGACTGGTTTCACCTCCCTCCAGCTCTTAAGTCTTAAAGCCCTTAAGTTTTAAAGTCTAAAAAAAAGAATTGGGTGAATCTTTTCTGTTTGCTGCTCCCTAGGGAAACTTGTACAAATTTACCCCAAAGCATTATCCAACAGAGGGACCCATCTAGAAAACTGTCCTGGAATCTACTCTCTCCTGCCCATCTATGAGTTGGTTTCTTCTTAGAACCCCAGGAGTCTTATTAATTAAAATGTTTTATATCTTCCCAATTTGGGGCTATTTAAAATCCAGGGATGTATTATTTCTACCCCATGGTAACCTGTATCTAAAATTAACAGCAACTTTTGAGCTATGAATGTAATGAGAGAGTTTTTATTAGCATTCACATTTTTACTGGTGTCATAAAAATCAGCCTAACAGGTAGATGAACTTTATGGTCTCTCTTTATCACCAATTTACATGGGCTAGTTTGGTATTCTGTGAGGCACCGACTTAATAGAGTAATAATCCTTGGCTCCTCCGAAGAACTCATTGCTTGTTTTAGATTGCATTTGTTGGCGTGAAAATTTTTCTTTATGTATGTATGTATGTATGTATGTATGTATGTATGTATGTATGTATGCATCTATTTGGGGTGGACCTTTCATTGAACCCAGAGCTTGTCACTTGTCAATTTGGCTAGACCGGCTGGCCAGTTGAGCCCCCAGGGATAGCCCTGCTTCTACTTCTCAGGTTCTAGAATTCCAGGCGTCCACTGTTGGGCCTGGCTTTCACATGGGGGTGGGCGTTGGGGATATGAACTCAGCTCCTCATGTATGCTCAGCAAGTCCTTTATAGCCTGAGCCATCACCTCCCAACAACCCCTTTCCTTCTTCAGTTTCCTTTTCTTGTGTATTTTAACATTTAATCTCATGCTAATTGGGTCTGGCATATTCTCTAGATGCTCATGAATTTAAGACTTGCTCTCCTATACAGCAGTATTCAGAGATGATGGGATTATTAGGGCTTGAACATCATTGATGGATTCACAGCTCAATGAAATGATAAGAAGTAGGGCCTGGTTGAGAAAGTAGGTCCTAGGGATTTGACTTTGGAGAGGTCATCCTGATCCTCATGGCTCCCTTTCCCTCCTGTTATTGCCTAATTAGTACCATAAGGTGAACAACCTCCTTTCTCCTCACACCTGCCAAGAGGCGCTGCCTCACCTCTGACCCCAGGAAATAGCACCGGTTGCTTGGAAGTGGGAGCGAGACAAACTTTTCTTCTTTGTTCTTCTCAGGCATTTTGCCACAGGGACAAAGAGCTTAACATACCACTTCTGTGTGCCAAGGAAGTTACAGCTCACTGCTGTAGGCTACAAATCGGCATGCAGCTACTGAGGCTGCCTGTAGTGGATCTGGGTGTGTGATCTACCTGTTTACAACAGCGTGGCACTTTGGGCAGTTTCTAAGTAGCTTGAGTGTGGAAGAACCGCGGAAAAATTCTGGATAGCTTTAGGACTTTTCCACCTTAGGGAAGGAAAAGTCTTGAGCATGTACATCATTATGGAGAGATGTCCTGAGGGTCTGAGCTACTGCTCCCTTGGGAGGTGATGTCATGACAGGCATATCCAGTCACACCGATGAGCGGCCCTGAGCGCTTAGCGTAGCGCAGGGCTGCCAGTAGACTACTTTCACTCTCATTTTAAATATTTTCATGCATATGCGTGTTTATGTTCCTGTGTGTATGTGCATGTGTGGGTGCACGTGCAAGCATGCACACATGCAGGCGTGCACTAGTACATGTGATCGCAAGTGTGTGGAGGTCAGAGGTCATCTTTGGTTTCTCTCACAATCACTACTTACTTTAACTTTTTTGGCATTGCTTCTCTAGAACCTAGGCTTTGTCCATTCAGTTGGCCAGCAAGCTGCAGAGATTCTCCTTTCCTCCTGCCTTTGCCTCCTAAGCATTGGGGTTACAGACATGCCCTACCACACTCTGCTTTTATGTGGGTGCTAGGGATCTACACTCAAGCTCCCAGGCTGTTGAGCAAGCTCTTTCTTGACCATCCCTAAGCCCTGGAGTGCCATTGACTTGAACTGAGTCCAGTCTGGGACATGAGTATCCTGTGGAGGAAACACTTTGTATTTCTGGGGCAATGCTCTTCCCTGGCATCCTGGGAAGGGCTGCATCTGTGCACCCCAGCCTGCTTTATTTACTGGTTCTGGCTATGCCTCGGAGAGCTGAGGCATAGGCTCTTGTTAGCATGAAGCTGTAGTTCTCAACTTATGCATGGTGGGTCCCCGGGGGCTGAGCTGCTGTTTTCAATAACTAGGGTTCTCTTGTGCACCAAACATTGCCTGGTAAACAACATCTCCTTTGCATTGTATCGCCTCTTTTCAATTATAAACAGAACACTCATTAGTATCACTTAAAAGAATGTCATTGGTTGGTATCAAAACTTATGTTTTGTGGGGATCTATGAAAAATTTTAACATTCAGAAGGGATTTTCATACTGTAAAAGCTGATTACACTGTGTTTTAAAACCAGTACTCTGCTTTTGTTTCATTCTGGTATTTTTTCCTCATAAATTTAACATTTTAAAATTATATTTGGTGTGTGTGTGTGTGTGTGTGTGTGTGTGCTCCTGCACATGCTTACATGGCGATAAGAGGCTAATTTCAGGGTTGTTTTTCCCTCCTTCGCCCATGTAAGTCTTGGGGGGTAAAACTCAGGATGTCGGGTTTGGTGGAAGGCGCCTTTATCACCTTGCTGGCTGCATAGCCCCATTTGTTTGGCCAGAGTAACCCTTAGACTGAGGTTTTCTTTTCCAATCATCCTGGGAGGGGTGCTTTGCTGAGCGGTGGCTTCCTGGTAAGGAGCTCACACTGCCTTTGTGGAGGGACTGGCTGAAGTCAGTTCCCAGCTTCCACGGTGAGTGACCCAGAACCAGCTGTGAACCTTAGCTGGAGGGGATCTGGCTCCCTCTTCTGGCCTCCACAGACACTGCATTTATGTGCATGTACCCACATGCAGACACATATCTTGAAAATATCTACGGTACTAGTTAGGTGTCACTTTTTTTTTATTCGATATAATTTATTTACATTTCAAATGATTTCCCCTTTTCTAGCCCCCCACTCCCCGAAAGTCCCGTAAGCCCCCTTCTCTTCCCCTGTCCTCCCACCCACCCCTTCCCACTTCCCCGTTCTGGTTTTGCTGAATACTGTTTCACTGAGTCTTTCCAGAACCAGGGGCCACTCCTCCTTTCTTCTTTTACCTCATTTGATGTGTGGATTATGTTTTGGGTATTCCAGTTTTCTAGGTTAATATCTACTTATTAGTGAGTGCATACCATGATTCACCTTTTGAGTCTGGGTTACCTCACTTAGTATGATATTCTCTAGCTCCATCCATTTGCCTAAGAATTTCATGAATTCATTATTTCTAATGGCTGAATAGTACTCCATTGTGTAGATATACCACATTTTTTGCATCCACTCTTCTGTTGAGGGATACCTGGGTACTATATCTACGGTACTAGTTAAGTGTCACTTTTATTCTTTTTATTGTAGTGATGTAACACAGCATGCGGTAATCCACCCCAACCATTCTCAAGTGTCCTGTTTAGTGGTAGTAATTACATTCCCATTGTTGTAAAATGGTCATCAGTATCCATTTCTAAAACTTCATCTTTCCCAAATCAAGCTGTAGTCATTAGGCAACAATTTGCCATTTCTTCTTCTTCCCTCCTGTCCCTGACAGCTGCTATATCCTTTAAAGAATGGCTATTCTTTTACTTTTATATGTATGTGTGCTTGCCTGTGTGTATTTCTGTGCACCATACGCATTTGGTGCCCATGGAGGCCAGAAGAAGCCTCTGCTAGCTCAGCTAGACCAGAAGGAAATTTTGTGAACTCTAGCTTTCAGGCTGAGCATTGGGTTGCATCTGTCGTACCTGGCTAATGGATTATGATCCTCAGAGCACAGGGCTTTCAAAGCTTCATGCTGTACCAGGTTTGGCTGGTGCCCAGCAGTGCCTGCTTTAGTGCCCAGCACAGTGTGTTGAGAGGTGTGAACAGGGTGAGTTCACAGTGCAGTCAGAGGTGCTCAATAAATACAGACAGAATTGACTGGAGAACAAAAAGGAAATGAGCCAGATTCCTTATGCTATACCCAGGGCATGCCGGCTACAGCCTTTTCCTGACAGATTAAATGGAGAAGAGGGGTTTGCGTGGCTATCCTCCAGCCTGCCCTTCTTAGGAGTGTGTCTTGGTGTAGAGTAGCAGTTCTCAACTTGTGGATTGTGAGCCCTTGGGGGTTGTCAAACAACCTTTTCACAGGGGCCTCCTAAGACCCTCCGAAAACACAGGTATATACAACACAGTTCACAACAGGAGCAAAATTACAGTTATGAAATGGCAACAAAAGTAACTCTATGGTTGGGGGTCGCCACAACGTGAGGAACTGTATTAAAGGGTCGCAGTGTTAGGAAGGTTGAGAACCGCTGATGTAGAGGGAGCTGCAGCAGGGACAGTAACACAAGGAAATAGACTGGCAGGCAGCAGAGCTTACGCCCTGGATAAAATTGCAATTGTCAGCCATTGCTCTGGGAGGAGGAACTACATGAGCCTTGACTCAGAGGACTTGTTGGGAAGTTAAGTAAAGAAGGGAGGTTACAGCTGGCTGGCTGTTAGAGTTGATTGGCTTCTCAGGGGCGCCATTCCCTGCCCTTCTGTTCTGCAAACATACCTGTCCTTTACTGTTTCCAACTGTTTATACAGAAACCCTACTACCTAAGGAGATTCTGGGAGGAAAATCATAGAAATTTACTTTAACCACCAGCTGATTGCCTCTCAGCTTGTCTGTGCTTTTGCTGTGCTTTAAATACAGGGCACTTTGAAATTTTGTAAACTATTTAAAAATAGTACCAAAAGACACACCAAAGGAGGAATTAAATCTCTTCTGCAAAGATAGCTGATAGTTCCCATCGCGGCAAGGACCACGGGAGAACGGATTTCGCTGAGGTCAAATGCTGCATTCCCAGGGTTCCCTCACAATTTCCACCATTTCTCTATTTAGTGATGTTCCATTTGTTTCTTTTCACATTCTGTGGCAGAAAGGAATTTTGGCTGAGAGCAATAGCCACTGTCTCTCTGCATGAGCTAGGCAGCGGTCAGAAGAACGATAGGGCATCACTACCATTGGTGTTGAGCTGTCAACCGATCTGCTGACTAGGCACAAATAAGTGTGTGTGTGTGTGTGTGTGTGTGTGTGTGTGTTTGCATTCCATAGGCCTTTCCCTTCTAGAGCTGCTGCTGCTTTTGTTGATTAGTTCAATTAGAAGCACAGATATGCATTGCCTGCTTTCAAAAAAGAAAAAGGAACTTCTGCGTGATTTTAAAAATAGGGTGCAAGAAGCTTTGGTGCACTTTCTTGGAAAAAAAAGAATTTTACTAAGTACCGTAACAGAGCTGGCACCAAGAGTGAAGAGGAAAGCAAATATGAACATTTCGAGTGAAGTGCATGGCATATGAGTGCCATATGGCGTGCTCGCAGGGTGAGTGCTGCTTCCTTGGCATGCATCCTGACTTGGCTTCTTGCTCCTTGCCTCTGATGCTCTTTAATCGCGTCTCAATCCCTCTTTGCCCATTGATTCTGCTGTGAGATTGGAGTGGGTTTCTTGCCTGCTAACCCTTTGGAGGGTCGTCAACCTTTTACTCAAGGAAGAGGGGAAGCAGACCTGTCCAGATGGCTACATAAATATGGGACACCTGCTTCCATGAGCTGCCGTCAGATGATTTTTGGAATTGATGGGATTGTCTCCTGCCTAGAAAATGGGCGTGTCCCTTCCTGCCTACTTTCTTTAATGTTCACAGGTATGGCAGCTTGGTGGGGACTGAGGCATCCTGACCGAATTCTTTTCAGAGTCCTAAACTGAAGTGAAGCTGGATTCTTAATCTTTCTACAGAAAATAATTCTAGAAGCAGAGTGGAGTTTATTAAGAGGAGATATTAGCACAGTTTTTAAGTATGGTAGTAACCAGGTACTCACAGAAGAGATAGCACACACTAAAGTGTGGATGTGGGCTGCTCAAGGGAGTCACACTTAAGTGTCTTAGAAGTATTGTGCATGTACTTTTGTTTCCTCTAAAGTTAAACCCATGATGCTTGTTACAAACTATTTATGTGCCAGGGTGTATATGTAAAAAAATGTGACTCCAGAAATGTCTTGGATAGGATTTCAGTCTGACAGAACCATGGGTCTTGAGGGTTGTGCAAGGAGGTTAAGATGTTTTTTACTCTAAGTGTGTTTGTGTGTGTGTGTGTGTGTGACATTTCTTGGCTTAGAGCTTGGAGATAAGGAAGTACTGTAACAGAGTTGGTACTTAAGCATGGGCTATTGGTCTTTCAACATTCTTATAGGAATGTATTTCACACAAAGGAATATTGTCTCTGTGCAGGCAACCTTCACACTGTAGCTGGTGATTCAGTCTGGATTCTGGGGTGCAGGGATCCTTTCCTGATCCCATTGCCACAGGCACAAGCCTGAGTCTAGAGGGCAGGGGCCAGAGCTTCCTGGTTGCTGTGCCTCTTTAAAATGACTTTTGTGGAGACACAGTGACAGGAGAGGAAGAGGGAGATCAGAGGAACCTGGAGTTGTGTTGCATCCTGTGGCCTGGTGCTAAGAGGGCAAAGAGGCAAAGGTGTGAAGCTGGCCCACCACAGTGACCTTTTATGGCTTCTTAAGTTACTTAAGTTCTTCGCCTCTTGCAGGTTTGCAAACTTTTGAGGGCATGCTCCCTTGCTTGAACGAAGCCTTTGGTGTCTTGAATGAGAAATATAACTGGGAGTCTCAGGGGTTTGTACACTTGGTTCGTGGCTGGTGGCACACTGTGGGCAAGCTTTGCTGGGGGATTGTGTCCCGTCCCTTGGGATGCATCTGCAGCCTCCGCATTACGTGCAGTTGGCTCACTGGGCTTTGAGTGTTTGAAGAACTGAGCTCCTGGGTTCTTACTCCTGCCAATTGCTGCCATTCCATCCTTCTACGAGGGACTTTCACCCTCTAAAACTGTAAGCGGATGTAGATTCTTTCCTCCTTAAGTTGCCTTGGTCATAGCGTTTTATCACGGCTGCATGATAACTGATAACTGATGCGAAGCGCAGTGTGTGTGTGCTCTTCCAATCGCCCGCCCCTTTCCTCTGTTCATCTCTGGAACTTCTTGTTTATTGTTCTCCTGCCTCACTGTGCCCCCTTCCCCTTTCTCTATCCTGTAGTGATCCATCACACATCTTTAGCTGTTATGTTTCTAGCAATGTCTTAGGTTCAGATTATTAAATCTCATGATTAAGCAGCAGAGAACCACATCAGCCAGATTTCACGTAAAGTTCATATTGACTCATATCTGCCTGCCTGGTGTCCACAGGGGGCCATTAGATCCCCTAGAACCAGAGTTTAAGATGACTGTGAGTTGTTGTGTTGGAGCCGTGAATCAAAGAGCAATGAGTTCTCTTAACTGCTGAACCATCTTTCAAAATCCCAAGAATAAATATTTTAAGAAGCTTTTCACAGTGAAACCTCTTTTCCAGAGGAAGAACCCTGAGTAAGTACTGTGGGGGGAGAGCTCTGCTTGACCACAGAAAGTTCATCGAGCCTGGGTGTTTACAGTGGATATCTCCGACTCTGTCCTGGGACTTACGAGATATTTAAGATTCACACCCCGCCCCACCTGCTCGCTACCATGTGTGTCAGTTCTTCAGCATCCCCAAACTCCTGTTACATCCTGCCTACAGGAACAACATTATTTGTGTGGCCCTGTTGGAGTTGTGTAATTGATACCTGGTATCCCTGTCACCCTAAGAACTGTGTGATGGCAGCCACCCCCTTCCCTCTGCCCCTGGTTTGCCATACTATTTATAGGAGCTGCCTCAAATCTGGCTACACAAAGAACTATTAATCCACAATTGGGTAGATAAGTTAAAAAAAATATTAGATCTAACCACACATATCTCGATATAGAAAATGATGTCATATGCAAATAAATGCCAGTAGAGTGAGAGAGATCTTAACTTTTGAAGTATAGCTGTTAGGATGAGAAGCTGGTTCAACAGGGAAGCCAACTCCCACCCTGTAATGCTTGTTACAAACTGTATTTATGTGCTAGTCTTTCGTCGCATCTGGGTGACACCGAGATGTGTAACTCTGCAGACCTGTCAACTTCCTTAAAATGTATTATTTGTTTTCACTTAGAAACATATATCCCCCTTTCAGACAATGCTAGGGCATTTTTATTACATTGAAATGAACACTGTAGCTAGTCCAATCCACTGTAGATATGTGTACACACACACACACACACAAAACTCACGATTATTTTCTAGTTATAATGTGAAGGCAACTCATAATAGAGACTGTGTTTCAGTAATAACTGCTCTGTCATGAAATGCTAGGTGAGTGGCCAAGCTAGTGAACCTCCAAACACATCAGCTTCCCAGGCAGACTGCCTCAGGTGGGTTGGACTGGTGACTTGGAAGCCACCAGGGATTATTTTCCTTCTAGCGATGAGTTTTTCCAAAACAGAGAACAACTCTCAGCCAGGTCAAATTGATTAAAAACCAACATTATCAGAACTTACCTTGTCCAAGGCTGGGGAGATGGCTCAGTTGGTAAAGCATTTGCTGACCTGAGTTCAGGGAAAATCTGGGCGTGGCGGCAGGCACTTCAATACGAACGCTGGGGAAGCAGAGTCAGTCAGGTCCCTCGGGACTCATTGTCCACCAAGCCTGCCCTACACGGTGGGCTCCAGGACACTGAGAGGGAAAGACCACCAACCCCACACAAAACTGAGGAACGACTCCAGAAGTTATCCTCTGATCTCCAGACACATGTGTAGGTGCACTTGTGTACACATGTGAATATACATGCACAAATACAAAATTTACGGTATTGATATTCTTGAAAAAATATATTCATCGGATACAGATGTTTGCATATATTTGCAGATAAAAAAGAATGAGGTCCTTGGCTCAGTGGCATGTTTGGAACTTCTATAGAATGTGGAAAAGTTATAATTTGTGGCAGAGTGTAACACAGTTGTGACAACCACAAATACTCCACCAGATTTACAAGCCACCCCTTAGAGCGTTCCAGGCTTCCAGAGAGCCCTTGAGTAACTTCTGGGAACATAACACACACGTCTGTTCAGTGACCATCCGGGGTGAGAGGGCTAAGCCCCTCCCCTTGGTGCATCTCTCACCCGAGTATCATTTAGAGAGACACAATGTACATGCACACCCACAGGCCTATGCTTCTTTATTAAATATTCTTAGCTAGAATCCCATATGAGAAAATCTTCACAGCGTGTCTCTTACTGGATGCAGAGTATGCCCACATTTTCTCTGGGAACTAAAAGGGAGGAAGAATAAGTGTCTTATTAGGGTTTCTTACTGCTGTGATAAAACACCACGACTAAAAGCAACTTGGGGAGGAAAGGGTTTATTTCACATGAAGATTGCAGTCCATTGTGGAGCGAAGTCAGGGCAGGAACTCAAGCAGGAACCTGGAGGCAGGAGATGATGCAGAGGCCATGAGGGAGCACTGCTTATGGGCCTGTTCTTCGGGTATTGTGTCAAGTTGACACGAAACTAACCAGTTCAATAAGCATAAAAATAGATCCAGGACTCGGAACCCTGACAACACACAGATGATGCTGTGCACTGTGTAGTAAGGAAACAGACAAGAGAGATAGCAAGGCAGACTGAGCAGCCCACTGACAGGGAACCTCATGGAACAAACCAGAGGAAGAAGTTCTAGCTTTACCAATAGGGTAGTGGCACACCCTTCCTGCAGGAGGTACGGCTGGACTTGTGCTTTAAGGAATGAACAGCACACATCTGTTCTGATAACCATTAAAAATATTCTATGGATGAAATGTCATTTAAAGAGGCCAGACCACCAAAGCAAAACAAAAACAAAACCCCACAACACTGTGAAGTCACAACAACACATGCAAGAGATGTGCGTGCTTGTGACCAAGTGAGAGCGGCACAAGACCAGTGTGTGCGCATGCATGTGTGTGTTGGGGTGGGGGTGGAGGCTGGAAAACACAGTATCTGTGTGATACCACAATGGTGGACACATGCATGCCATTATCCATGTTTGCACACTACACAGGCAGGAGTGATCCTTGGTGTAGATGATCATCACTGTGTAACTGATAGATCACTATAGAATAATCAGTTGCAGGGGACTTTCCACTCTGGTAGGGATACTGGGAGAGGCTTGGTTTGTGTGGAGGCATGGAGAGAAATGTACTTTCCTCACTTTTTCCATAAACCTAAATCTACTACATTAAAAAAAAAAAAGTCAAAGAACATAGGGCACAAACCCCCACACTGGCATGGTATTTGGGTATCAATGAACAGTGCATCCCTCCAGAGAGCAGAGGGAAGAGTTGCTGAGGTTACAGATTGGAGTGCGGAGAGACCCTGTAGGTGTGCATAAGCCACGGGGCTCCCCATCAGCTTTGAACGGGAGGAGGTGCTGCCCATCTGCAGGAAGAGGAGATGACCCAGAAGAGCAGGAAGCAATTACCGCCTTGGAAGAAGACCAGGTACCCGTGGCCTTCCGTCACCACCCTTGGCAAATGTTCCTAGGATTCTGAAGGCCCAGGCAAGGATCATCTTTTTCACTGTACTGCAGGAAGCACACATTTTTCCCTTGAGGATACGGCCATCGCCCCTTCTATAGGAGACGGTGTGATTCTAGTGGCACTGTGTGCTGTTTCTGGAGAAACACTCCAGGTCATGATCATGCCACCTTCTTTCCCTTCTCTACTCCTGGCCCTGCCCTGCCCAATGGTCCCTTCGTTCACTCCTTTTCTTTCAAATACAACGGTTAGAAAGAGAAAATATAGAGAGGGGTGCCAAGACGAAAATGAAGCCACAGGGACATGCTGTGTTCTAAGAGAGCTGCCACCAGTGTGCGTGTGGGGAACAACGGCACTAGTCATTTTTCCTTGCCTCTACAAGTGGCCCAGGGGCAGGGATTCCACCAGCACCAGGAAACAGGCACCCACCCCCTTCTCACACTTGCTTACATATCCCACTAGCCTCTGGATTGGTCACTGTGTATGCCTTTCCACTCCTTAGACCAGCATCTCCTTCTGGCTGGCCTAGTTCTGCTCTGCCCACTGACCTTTCTAGACAATGCTAGCATTTGAACTCCACAGATAGCCAGACCCCTGGGTCTCAGCAGGTGGTGTGACCTCCCTGCTGGCCTTAAGAGAAGGACAGCTCCTGCCACAACCCTAGGTCCCAAAAGGGCACAACCCTGGCACAAAACAGCTGAGATCAACTGTGTCTCTTAACTGTGCTGTCCTAAGAGTCAGAAATAGGGCTGTGTCCTCGGTCTGCCTCCAAATGACTGAAGCCAGCTTCCCCCGTAACCTCCAGGAGTGGCAGTTACAGATAAGTAGCTTAGTTTAAAACTAGGGTAATTTAAACAGGAGATAAAAAACAACAAAAAAAATTCCTCCAGGAAAATGTTTAATTGAAAAGAAAGTGGGTGTTAGAAATTCTATAACATCGGTTTCTTGACACTCAGGCTGTCTGAGGACAGTGACCAAGTGCTTGATTTTTTTGGGAGTTATCTGGGCCTAGAGGTGTTAATCAGAAAATGGCTTTTTTTGGGGAACCTCCCCCCCTAGTGGCTTAATGCAACATTCCCATGTAATCCACAAACCGGCCAGTGTGTCTTTGGAGACATCCTGGCATTATTGTATCCCTGGTGAGTTCTTTCCTGGTGATAAGGGAAAAATAGGCAGGCATGTTCCACAGAAGAAAAGAGCACTTTGAGCAGAGGTCTTAGATACCAATCAAGTCCCAGGAAGCCTGGAGAACTAAATGGAAGGAACCCAGACCAGCAGAGTGGTTTCTGTGTGTCCCAGCAGAAGCCAGAGCTGGGTCTGTTCAGCAAGACAGTGTAGCCACAGTTGCTGCTGCTGGTGGTGATGCTGGTTGTGGCAGGGCCCTTTGGAGTCAGCACAGAACACACCCAGATGCTATATTCTCAGCACAAAGGACATATGTTTCTCCAGAGGGGCAAGTGGGGGTTGGTTGGGGATCCAACTAAGGCTGACAGCAGGTGTTTGCGTGGAGTGATTTTTTTTTAATGGGAAAAGGGGAGTTGGTAAGTCCTCATTGGGTAGGGCAGCCAGGGTAACCAAACAATGAGTTTTTATTGCTGGACCTTAGGCGCTAGCTTTGGTGATGTAATCTAATGGTTTAGCAAAGGAGAGGGAAGAGGCAAGACAAGAGCCCTTCAATGGAGGTGATGGTGGTGATGGTGGTGATGGTGGAGATTGTGGTGGTGTTGCTGCTGTTGCTGGTTAGAAGCACTATGGTGATTCCCCTGAAATGCGACATGACAGTGTTGTTCTGGCCACCAGCCTCAGGAAGTAATAAGTCATGTGGCCGATGATCTTCTTACCTAACAGCAAATGATGTGCGAAGGGCTGCCACCCAACCCTCCCTACCATGGAAGCTCCTACGTGTTCCTCACCGATTCCTGGGAGAGTCCTTTCAAAGGTCCAAGTCCTTTTCAGTTTCTGTACTGCGTGGGGGATCTCTTTCACCAGACTAAGGAAGGAAATCCAAAGGTTCAACAACAAAACAACTAAAAGACCCACTGACTGTTCAGCCACAACTGGTACTCACTTGGCTTAGGGGCTTAGAACTGCATCAGTGGTGGCCACTAAGTCAACTGAAGGCTGGGCTTGCTCTAATATGACGTGAGCATCACAAGCCTGGTGGGTTTTTTCCTCCTCCTCCTCCTCCTCTTTTTTTTGCCGTTAGGGTCTCTTTTTCTAATCCTCCGCAAAGAAATGGTTAAACAAGAGAGTAACTGTATGTTCCCATCATGTGCTCAGAACTAAGAATCATTGTCCAGAAAGCAAGAAACTAAAGCAGATTCAAGAAGAAAATCAGAGGAGGTCAAGGGAAAGGAAGAGTGGAAGAGTGGGAAGGAACAATTGGGTGGAGGGACCTTCGTCTACTGATGACACTAAGGCATTGTTTGCTCATTTTGTTTTGGTTTTACTTAATCTGGCTGATGCTAGAAGCTTCCCACAGATCTTCCAGTAGACAAGTTTCTCACTTACCTTAATTCTTGGACATGTAATAGATGGGTGTTCCAGGCAGCCCACTGGAAATCTCAGAAATAACCTCTCTCCACACCTCAACCTCTCGTGGATGCTAACTAAGATGCCGACCTCTCTGTGTGCTGATCGCCCTTGGTGGTTTTGGCAATTGGCCATTAAGAAATGGACAAGGAAAAGGTAAAGTGCCTTTAGATAATGTCTAACTTTACCCAGTAAGTGTTACACCTGCTTTAGGGTCACAGTCACTGCTCTGCACTCCGTTCTAGCTCCCAGACAAGACTCTTATCCCTCCTAGGTATCTCTGCCAGGGCTTAGGACTTTCTCAATTCCCACCTTATCAGGAGATCTGGCACAATCTCATTCACAACAGACTTGATGACAATCATGGTTTCTTCTTGGTGAACATCCACAATTTAAAGAGGGGAAGTCACTTCCCTTTAAGAAGATGAACCTCATGGCATGGTAGATGTTCTAAGTTCCTTTCTCTTTCATAGAATAATCCAAGCTCTCCTTCAAAATTTAATGTGGAGAGGTGTTTTGCATGTGTGTATGCTTGTGTGCTACGTGCAGCCTAGTGTCCATGAAGACCAGAAGTGGGTGTTAGATCCTCTGAAACTGAAGTTACTGATGGTTGTGACCTGCCAATGGATGCTGGGAGTTAAACCTGGATTCTCTGGAGGAGCAGCCAGTTCACTTTAACCGCTGTGCCACCTCTCAAGCCCCAAACTCTTAAATAAAACTTTGCACTGTTAAACCAAGAAAGCACCAAGTTGGCCAATGTGCTTTAAGTTGCAAGATGACTCTGAGTCAGGGGCTGGATATAACTGTGTTTCAAAAACCAAAAAAAACTACCAGAGAATGCTGGTAGAGGATAGTTAGGGTGATTTGGGTTTTTGAAAGAACCCAATAAATCATGTTCCTTCTTTGTCACTCCAAATATGAACTAACAAGGGTAGACCAAATGCCCATATACTTAAAATACACAAACCTTTAAAAAATTAAAGCTTACTGTATCCTCTAAATATTGTTGAATAGGATTTCTCCATGAACAGATGGGTTCCCTAATATAAAACCATAGTTAGTTGGGATATCTTCTTGGGGAAATCTTGTTCTCAAATCGAAAAGAAGAGCCTTGCTACAGTCGCTGGGTCAGAGTAAGGGCACAGTGGCCACGTGTGTTGTGGTGGCTGGAACACCTTGCAGCCTCTGTGGGAAATGGGTGCCTATTCTTCTGTGTTTATGGGCCCTATCTACAGTACAGTGCTTAGCAAAGGAGCTTAGTCTTAAATTTTGTTATCTGTCTGGGTCATTGTTGTTGTGGCATTGGTGTACATTATTTGGGGAGGGGCATCATGGCATCATGCTGCCAAAACGTGTATAGAATAAATTTAGAATTTGGATAGGTAGATATTGGTGGATAGGTAAAGATCAGTTCGGATTGCTGGGTAACAGCAGATATGGTTCTTCTCAGGAACCATATCTTTCCCATTCTTCCTTTCCACACCTCAACTAGAGAAAATGACCATTCTTCCACTGAGGTGGGATCTAGTTCATTTCCCTGTATTGGCACTGCCTATGGAAGGCTCTGGCATCTGGGCCCAAGCTTCTGCACGTCTAGCCAACAGAGGTGTAAAGAGCAACCATTGCAGGTGGCACACTGCAGAGGACATGAAGAGCAGTGCCCCTGCTGCCCATCATTCACTCCTTTCTCCATTTTCTCTGCTGTGTTCTTAGGCACTGAAATTTTACCTGCAGTAAATACTAAGGCAAGATACCATGGATGCTGATGGCATCTTTAAAGGTTTCGGTCACTTTCAAGTGCTTCTGACCTGGGACCAGTAGAGGATGTATAGCTAAAGGAAGAGTAACGTAACTTTCCTGACTCCCTCCCTTTTCCTGCCCCCTCTTCCTTTTCTTCTTTCTCTCTCTTGTGTTCCTTTGACCCTTCTTCCCTCCCTCCTCTCCCTCTTCTGTTCCCCCTTCCTTTTCTTTCCTGCCCTCCCTCTCTCTTGCTCACTCTCTCACCTTTCTCTGCTCTCCTCTGGCAGCTCCTCCTGCCTCCATCTCCTCCCTCCCCCACCCCCACCTTCTGCCACATCTTTCACAATTCACACAGCCCATGGTAGA
Organism: Apodemus sylvaticus; assembly: GCF_947179515.1. NCBI lineage: Eukaryota > Metazoa > Chordata > Mammalia > Rodentia > Muridae > Apodemus > Apodemus sylvaticus. The sequence goes on from NC_067477.1 coordinate 24,114,498, forward strand.
GAAAAGTACTCATAATTAGGTTTTGAAAAGATTGAATTTCCAATACAGACCATCCGTTCCAATAACCATTTATTTCCAAAGGTTAGCAGACACTAACTTTTGAAATTTTTAATTAAAGTCTTTCCGGAGGGCCAACTGCACTTTCCCCTGCCGGAATGTGCTTCTCTGCTCTCCTCTGGCCCTTGCCTTCTCTTTCTCCCCTTTACTGAAACCCTAGCCACTCTCAGAAGGGCCTGCACTGAGTGTACTTGGGAAGTCCTGGGTCGTCTGGTTCAGAGGAGGAAGCCTGCCTCAGAGGTTTTAGCTTCATCCATCAAAAGTGTTGATCTGCTATTAGGACACATCCAAGGTCAACAAAAACAAACAAACAAAAAACACAAAAGCAGTGGGTAGGACTTGAAAGAAAGCCCCTACTGTGCTGTTGCTCTGGGCTGTTTCCACAAAAAAAAAAAAAAAAAAAAAAAAGTGCCAAAGACCATGATCAGAGTCCTCCTACCTTGTATATGAAGGAAGTAAAGAAAAAGGAAGCTGAGAGGCGGATACCTGAGGGATCTGTGTTTTCTACCCCAGCACAAAGAAGCAGTGCTTGAGAAGGCCAGTTTGCCAGCTGGCGGTCCTCTGCAAGTGGAACATCATGGTTGCAGTCGGAGTGAAATGGTCAGTGAAATGGTCAGGATGAAGAAAGGACTGTTTGGCATTATTCTACACAGATACCTAGAATAGTGTGCTTTCAATAGAAATGAAGTGTGTGGCATTGATATTGCTGTTACAACCACGTTACCCATAGTGAGGCTACGTATCAGCAAGAACGTGCATCTATTCTGTTAGAACATGGTGCAGATTCAAATGTCACGGATGCCAGTGGCAGCCCTACTCTCCAACATGTTTGTAGTGAAAACCTTATGACTGTCAAACTGCTAGCATACCATACAACTATGGATAGAAAAAACAAGGACATTTCATCCTATTAATTTGTAATGAAGGATAGCCAAATTTTAATTTATAAAGAAGCAAACATACATGCAACCTGTAAATGAAATAAGCATTCCAAATAAGCTCTGTTCTGGTGATCCTAGTCCTACGTCCTTCAAAAGAGGATGATTATAACTTTGATGCCCAGTTGGAAGAGGTATGGACCTAATACAGGCTGTGTGAAAATAATGCGAAGATGTAGAGACAACTGCAAAAGCTTGACAATTTCGTCTTAGAATTACAAAAACAAAACAAAAAAAAATCCCACAAAAATCAAGCAGGAAAAATCCAATGCTGAAAAACTTGTCTGAAGAGGAGAAGGAAATTTTTATAAAAGAATATGTGTAGCTATTTCCTCTGAATTGAAACATTCCCTGCTGGAAGGAGGAGGGAAGTTCCTAAGACTCTCCAAGTAATTCAAATCTATCAGGATGTTGAGGAAACTTGGAATGCACAGGAAGTTCCAGAAACTTACAAGATTCACAAAACTTCTCCATGAGGCTTTTTGAGCATTCACAATTGGAGAAGCATTTTGCAGATTGTTCTAGCTTGGCACCTTTTGTAAGCTGTCAGCCATGTCAGGGCAGACTTTTTGGTGATGGAGTTGCTTTTGGGGCCCTCCCTCGTCCTAAAGACAATCCCTCACCTCTGTTCCTCACTGGTTCACTAAAGCAAGACATGTAAGGAAATGGGTTTTTTTTTTTATTTTGGTCTGTTGTTGGTGCCCTCTCTGTGGCAAATAGATGTTTGCCTCTTTAGGAAATGTCACACAACAAATGTATTGAGAAACATACCCTCTGCCATGTAGTTTCGTGTGAGGAAAAAAAAAGAAAAATGAAAGGAGTGGAGTTAGATTTTTTTTAAAGAAAAAAAACCCTCTGAAATATGACAGAAAGCCCAGAGAATTTGATATGGATGTTCTGATTAATGTGCTTTTAAAAAGTTAAACTTTTTAACAGCTGAGTTAAGAGATGACCCAGTTGCTTTGATGATGTCACCAGAATTTAAATATGCAACCCCATTATCTCCAAAATGACAGTGCAAGAATTTTCGAAGAAATCAGAGTGCTTCTAGCAACCATCCAGAGAGATTATGACACATAAATGGTCCTGTGAGCCTATGGCAACTACAGGTAGTTTAGCAGAGACCATGCAAAACTTGTGGAGATGCAGATGGTCAGATTTGGGAGTTAGCATCTTGGGCAAACTCAACCCCCTAGTTCCCATCTGTTGGAAATCTATAAGAGTTTGGGAACCAACAGAACTTTACTTAAAAACAACAACAACAACAACAATAACAACAACAACAACAAAAAACCGAAGAAGCCAGGAGGTACCAAATTCAAATCCACAACATTTGGTAGGAATTCTGGAAGTCTTCAAGGAGGGTTTGTTTTATTATTTCCCTGTGGGTTCCAACACTTGGATACCAGTATTGTTTCATTACTGATTAATTTAGTAATTCATTTAATTCAGTTAACTGATACAGGTTAGGCCACAATGAGGTATATTAATGACGGAAGACAACAGAACTTCCATATTTTATTGAAACGCTCAGTCTCTTTACCCTGACTTTTGACTTAATAAATGTACTTAAAATGATCTTACTGTTGTGGAATAAGTTAAGAATATTATCATTTATGAATGCAATTTTTTCTCTATCACAGAGTTTTTAATCAGCTCACAGGATTAAAAACAGTATTATTTCATCTATGAAATAGTTTTGCATGGCAAAACCTCAGTGTACTGAATTGATAAACTGATGACATGTGTCATACTTGTTAAGCTCAGTCTGGTTAAATATATATATTCATATCTCTGTGTGTATATACACATATATGTATATGTATGTATATACACACAGATTTGTATATTTGAACTCTAGGTGTTTCTTGTATGTGTTGTCCATGAAGAGTTTTCTACATGTTCTCAGTAGTGTGCTTAGAGTGTCTCTACCATGGAGATCATAGACATTGGTGTTCAAATACCTTCTTTTAAGTTTCTAGAGTGTTTTCTGGCTGTTATAATGTTGAGACTATTAGTTATGTAGACCTTTTAGAAGAAATCTTGGCAGAAAACATAAAAAGAAAACAAAAAATCCATCCTTTGGCAAGATGGTGGCTACTCTCTCCTTCACTGGGAGAAGTCATCCTCGGCTTGTGTTCCCATGGCGACATGTTTGAATTTCAACAAAGCCCAACTACACCATAAAAGAAGGCTCTGTGTATCTAGCTCCTATCCCTAGCATTTCTGTCGCAATATCTTTGAATAAAATCTTTGATGTCCAGGCTGAAAACGCACACTAAAAATACTCCTAAGGCAGACAAAACAATCTGGATAATGTATGTCAGAATTATAAGAAAGCACATAAAAATTGGAAGTAGTGCAGACATTATTACAAAGGGGTGAAAATCAAATTAACAACAACAACAAAGCAGCCAATGAACAAAAGTATCTACAAGCTTACTAAAACAACCTTGTTTCTGTAAATGGAAAAACAAGTGAGAGGATGTGTTCACAGTAACTGGACATGGAGCTTGGCCTCTTGATGTCTGAAGTAGGCCAACAGAATGAGCGGTTTACACGCAATCCTCTCCAAGCTCTTCACATTCCTCCTCCTCCTACTTATGATGCTCCAGTCCTTCCTTGGTAGAATTGCACAGACAGAGAGATGGATTTTGAGTTCTTTAAGAATTCCTGTAGTCAGCATTGGCTGGATATATATGAGCTAGTTTTTTCTAACAGTGTCTCCTAGGTATTTCATAACAGTATCTGTTGATGGAGTTGAAGACCAACTCTTCTGTCCTAACTAGTCTACAGAGCAAAGGAAGGAAGACTGGGTTAGAAACACAAAATAGCCTCATCACATCTGCTCAAACACCACATCCAGCCACACAAACCATTGGTCCATAAACCATGTGATTTTTTGCCTAGGGTCAGAACCATTCTATAAGTGGTATTGAGACACAGGACTTGAAGAGACAGACAGGATGAGGCTCGGGCCTCTCAGTTCTCCTCTGTAGCTTAGTCCATATATCATAGCTGCTAATGGCAGCTCTTGCAGTTTCAGAAAGTTGATGTGAGTAGGAGGAAATGAATGGACAGGCAAATGAGAGAGAAAAACACCAAACCAAACCAATCAACCAACCAACCCATCAACCAATCAACCAACCAATCAACCAGAAACCCTACCAACATTATGAACTAGAGAGCCTCAGCCAGGATTAGCACAGGAGGATCAAAGGAAGAGGAAGATTTTTTTCCCCAAATTGAAAATGTGATTATATGGGGTAATATTTCCAGAGAGGGACAAGGGGTGGTGACCTCCTGAAGCTGAGTGGAAATCATCTTAAGCTAGGAGGAGACATTTTTTCACTCAAAAAGAGAAATAATAAGTCTGGCATTACTCTCAGTAAAGGAAAGACTTAAGCCTTTACATCAAAGGCACCAGTTAACCACTGAGCACTTGGCAGCCTCTGCCAAGACCTTTATACACATTTCATTTTTCTAAACCACACCCACAAGGTGGGCTTTCTTGTTTCCATTTTATTGGAGTTGAGAAGTTTGAGGTTACTCAGTTGGAACAGAATGTGTCTCAGGTAGTCTGTCCTTAAGACTGTGTCCAGAAAAGCCCTTCTGTAGTAGGAGCGCATGCTTGCAGAGTCAATGCCTGGAGTTCAACACATGATAGGGGCTGAGGCTCCACGTGTGCTGAAAGCTGATATTCAGGGAAGGCAGTTGGCTTGTTTGCTGTTATCTGGTGGATAGCAAAAGTACACATGCCCAGAATAGCAGATATTGCTACAACTTGGGGGCTCACACCTTGTTTTTATAATTGAGCATGGATATATACATTATTTCATACACCTAAACATTGTCATGAATTTCTCAAGTCCCCCAAATTCCTCAAATAATGAAATGTTCCAAACATCATTCCTGGGAATTCAGGAGTGTTCTGGTCAGTGTGGGCAGGAAGTGGAAAGAGAAATGTTTACCTTGCTAGTGAAGTCACTAATAGATGCTTCCATGAGGACAGTAGCACCCAGCCTTTGCTAGATACTTGCCTCCTCCTCCATCAAGCAAACCCACCTGCACCCATCTCAGGAGGTTGGCTAGATCTTCTGCTTCCCACAGAACACCCTTCTTTGCCAACCACTTCCTCATTTAGATGAGGGTTGTGTACACATCTTAATGTAGAACTTAACACCACACAAACATTTAATCCACTTGAATTTCATTATGCATTTGAGGAGGGCGATTTGTAGAAAGGGGGAATGATAGTTCCCTTGCCAGCAGTTAGATGAACATAACAGTCCACCATGGGATCCGCTCTTGGGCTCTGCACTTTTCTTGCATGTCTATGAACTAAACCAGACTAGTAAGTTCCTGGCTTGTCAAAGAGCTAAGCTGCTTCTCCCCAAGGCTCTCCTATTCAACACAGCAGGAATTCATAAAATAGATACAGTATCCCCCATGGTTCTCAGGTAACCAATCTCTATTGACACTGCTAGGAAAAGACACTTTTGTGTTATATCAATTATATTACTAGACACATTTTTTTTTTCAGAAGGCCTTTCTGAGTCTATGAGGAGACAGGTATACAGGTTAAGTTGCTTTTCCCTTCTCCCACTTTATATGCTAACTGCCCTCTGAGAAGTCAGGGGGAGTAACTTGCTCTGAATTTCCTTAGCTTTTCCCAGAGTTTACACAATGACCACTTTTTATCCCATCTTCCTATAATGGACACAAGATGACCTGTTCCTCAGAAGGATTGCTTTTGGTGTCTTGTGTTAGAGAGGGCCAACTTTATTTGGCAATTTTCTTTGAGCAGAACAATTGTTGAATAACCTGGAGAGCTGTTTCCTTCATGAGCACAGGGCTGAGCAATAATCACATCAGAATTCTAATCTTGGCTTTGACCCTCATTAGCAGCATCATTTTGTGTAAGTCCCTTAGCTCCTCTTGGTGTCTGTTTTATATCAATAAAATGAGAAATATAAATGCAGTTGGTTTCTCCATGTTCTGAGATTCTTTGACTTTGAAGAGATCAGGAACAATGAATGACTGGGAAGTGGATTTTATATGTAGTCCCCAAAGTGCTGTGTAGTTTCGACAAAATCAACCTAAGCAATGTAGACAGGCCATGCAGTCTGATGTTAAACACCCAAATCATATATTTACACCATTAAATGATATTGAAGACCCCTGATTCCAGAGTCATCTTCTCTAGCACCAGTTCTTGGAGTCTGGAGAGGATTTAGACCATCCCACTAGAGGCAAGGCCAGGTTAGACGATAGTGCATATGAAGGACTCAGCACATCTACCTTGGACAAGGCTGGTGTGATTCATTTGTACCAGTACCAATTGATCTTTTAGAAAGGGACCTTGTCATTCTGACTCATCTCCTATGATATATGGTGATGCAATCAACATACACAATGACCACAGCACTAACTCAACATGTACTTAGAGATGTGTGCATTCCACACATGGGGATTATAGGTAAAGTGACAGACTAAAATTGGCTGGAGTCCCACAAACGAGTGATGGTGGATTTTTGTTGTTGTTAGGATTCCATTTTCTTTTGTCTTCTCTCCTTCTATTGGGAGGCCTGAAGAATGTGGGCAATGAGCCTCCTCCCTCTTACAATCCAATGCTATTTCTCCCTCCCCTAGCCAATCATTTTTGACACTGGCAGTGTGTGAACAGCCCTGAATGTCAGATCCCCAATAGGTCAGTAGCATATGAAAAGTGTCAGCCAGCTAGATCTTCTTGGGAAATAATTACTACAGTCACACTAGTGACTCAGATCACAATTGGGCCATATTAATAAATCCATGCTGGAGATATTCAAAGCACAAACAGGGTCCAACTTCAAGTCTGGGGTTTTCCTAGACCACCTGCAAGCTTCTGTGTATGTTTTTCCCTAGCTCCTGTCCACTGGTGTTATCAGATTTCTACACAGCTGCTTCTGGAGAAAGGTTGAAAACCATGGACATAGCTAGCACCCACCTCTGGGTACCTGTTCTCTGAATCCAGGATACTGCCTCTGACTTGTCTATCAATCTTATTCCTTTGCTCTCCCCAGAAAAAGCAAGTGAGTCAGACCAAGATCCGGGTCATCTCAACTATTCTCTTCATCTTGGCTGGCTGCATTGTGTTTGTGACAATCCCTGCTGTCATCTTTAAATACATTGAGGGCTGGACAGCCTTGGAGTCCATCTACTTTGTGGTAGTCACTCTGACCACAGTGGGCTTTGGTGATTTTGTTGCAGGTAAGCAATCTGGACGTACTCAGTCACTTGGGCCTTCCTGGGGAAAACAATCTGTTGCATGTCCTTTTCAAAATCATGATGCCCAGGGTTGGGGATTTAGCTTAGTTCTAATGTGCTTGGTCAGAAATCCCAAGGCCAAGGATCCAGATCAAAAGAAAGACTCAATATCACGGTAACAGGTATTTTCAGAGGAAGTAAACAAAATGGCTCAATATTTGGAAAGTCACTGTTATATAAGCAGTATCAAGTTGTCTGTCTATCTATCTATCTATCTATCTATCTATCTATCTATCTATCTATCTATCTATCTATATATATATCTATCTATCTATCTACCTACCTATCATTTTCCTTCCTGAGAAGAAATCTAGGCCCCTGCTCCTTAGATGCTGACTTAGTGTTAGCATCACTGAATGCATTATGTACAGATGATGTGAAGTTTTCATTGAACCTGGGCTTATTAACTGTATTAAGGCTCCTTAAGTCAATAGATAAAGACTACAATTAGCCAAAGGCAAATATCAGACTCGGGAACAGTTAGCATTGCTGCAGTGGCCAGCAGGTAAGTTCCTAATGCTGAAGTAAGAGTCTCTGCTACCCAGATGTAAGACACCCCTGCACTCCCAGGCTTTCCCTTTTGCACAGTACTCAACCACTATGGTCTGGATGGAATCCTAATGCCTGGGAGAGAAACTGAGCTATGAAGGGCAACTTCCTGTAAGCCTGTTTAGGCCATCCCTTGGCAGTCACCCATAGGTAATGGACCCTGGGGAAAGGTGGCTGGGCTTCTGATCTAAAGGAAATACCTGTAAGATCAGAGGAGCAAAGAGCTGCTTCCCACTACCTTTAGACACTTAACAGAGCAATTTATACGGGGGAGTGTTGACGACTGCTGGGCTAGCATCAATGACCCAAGGACTATCTATGAATAGTCTGAGCATTTGCGATGGACCCTGCCCTCTAAGCAGTAGCTTTGCCCAATCTGTTGATCTGGATGAAGAAGCACAGAGCTCTGATTTTGAGAACTGAAAGAGAAAGCCCTTCTGAGCACAGGAGTGGCCTGGTGAGCTCAGGGAAAGGCTCAAAGCCTGTTTCTGTGTTTTAGTCTCTATTACTACACCCTGTGGATTGAGCTCTCTGTGCATTCTGGTGCTTTGAATTTCATTACTCCAGAGAGGGCGAGCTACACTGTCCTTGGATCTGCACTGTTTGGGAGGGTCTTTCTTATGAGTGGTTACAAAATTCTATTTCCTTTACATAGAGGCCTCCATAAACTAGGGTCTTTTAACCTGCACAATGCTAACTGAAATGGACCATGTTCTTATTTTATTTATACATATCCGTGTGTGTGTGTGTGTGTGTGTGTGTGTGTGTGTGTGTGAGTGCACGCACGTGCGCGCACTCACACAGATGAGGCTCATGTTCTCTTGCTTAGACCAGAAGCCAGCAAACCCCAGTGATTTTTTTGTATCTCTACCCTGCTTGGAGCTGGGATAACAGGAATTTGTGGGATGTCTGGCTTCTTAGGTGGGTGCTAGTATTTGAACTCTGGTCCTTGTGATTGTGTAGTAAGTGTTCTTAACTGCTGAGCTGTTCTCTAGTTTTCAGAGCTCACATGGATCAACCAGGCATTTGTGCGCCTGCAAAATGCACTCTGGGAGTCGCCAGCTTATTTGTACATAGACCTCTCTTGTCCCTCCAGAGGACAGGCTCTGGGACCTCTGAAGATACCAGAACTAACATTGCTCAAAGTCCCCCATAAAAACACAACTTTTACATAGAATGTATTCACATCCTCCTGTGCATGTTCAACCATTTATGTGCAGATGGCATATAATACTCAATGGAAAGGAAACACTATGCAAATAGTCATCCTAATGTATTTATTGTTTAGGGAGTGGTGAGAATGACAAGTCATGCACACGTCTAATACCAACACAATGTTTTGTTTTGAGTAATTTCGGTCCACCTCTGGTTGAATCTGTGATATGTGGGATAATTAGTACTCTGTGTGATTGGGAAGGTTTCTGGACCATTCAAATAACCACGAGTTGATGGTCACTGTGATCTGATAGGTTATTAGCTCTACTAGAAATTCATCTGAGGGTGGGAGAGAACCACTCAGGACTGACTGAAGCTTTCTTTTACTGCGGACCCACTTTGGGACAGCCTAATGTTGCTGCAGTATTTCACAACCCTGACTGTGAACATGCAGAGCTTACAATGCTGGCCATGGCGGATGAAAGGCTACACAGAGGGACATGCTCTGTATTGTTGGCTAGCACACACCAGTGGCAGCCTTGGCTGAGTGCTAGGGATTTGCAAAGGTAAATGTTTACTTAGCCTAAAGGGAAAAGAATATTTAAGGAAATGGGCTTAGTACACAACCCTGTAAACAGTTGGCTACAGGGGAGAATAAACCAGAGGAAAGAAGGACCTGACACCTTGGAATCATTAATTTTTACTTTTTATTTTTTGTGTGTATAATTTTTTTCTGAACATATGTTTGTTCATCACAAGTGTGCCCGATTCCCTTTGAAGCCAGAAAAGACGACGTCAAGTCCCCGCAATGTGAGTTACAGCCACCATGTAGGTCCTCTGTAAGAGCTCCAAGTGCCCTTATAGCCAGCTGCATCTCCAGCCCCGTTCCTACTGCAGAACAATTCATGGGCTGTGCTGCAGATTAGTTTTGATTTTATTAAGAGCCACAGGTCCCAGTGGGTTCTATCAAGTTTTCTAAGCCATTGTCGCCATAGAGCTTCAGTGATGGTGGACATGGTGACCACCACAACCCAGTGGACAAGGCTAGAAAAATTTCATCACCCAGTGTCTTGATTGTTAGTACAGCACCCATGAGTTGTCTTAGAAGCACCCTGCCTGCTCTCTGGGTGAGCGAAGGGTGCTGTCAGCAGTGCAAACACTGAGACTGGAATAAGTAGGCTAATTATTTGGAATAAATGACCATTTCTATTAATGGAACAGCTAGTCAATACCATTAGGCAACTGGCCAATTTGGTTTGATGGATTTTTTTACTGTAATCTTTATTCATAAAGTGATGGGATTGAACTAGATGCCCTCACAGGTATGGTTTAGCTCTCAGCTATGGTAATTCCAATTGCCTGGCCTAATGGACCCCCTGGGTGAGCATCATGTAAACAGCACCCCTCACTTAGCATCAGATCACTATTTCACGGATCAAAGTCTCAGTAATGCTGTTACACTTAATTTTACTTCTGCACACACACTCATCTCTAATGCATGTGAACTTTAGAAGGAAATAAAGTATTTGAAATCATTTGGTACTGTATGTGTATGTGTGTGTGTGTGTGTGTGTGTGTGTGTGTGTGTGTGTGTGTATTTCTTCTCTTTTCATTTTCCTTCTCCTTTCCCAACTCCTCCCTTCCTCCTGGTTTCTTCCTCTTGTTCTCTCCCCTCTCCCCTTCTTCCCCCTCCTACTCCTTTCCACTCTGTCAGTTTATCTGTCTGTCGGTCTGTCTGTTGTCATCAGCATCATCAGTCGTAATCTTCTTCCCCCGATCCATCATCCTCTCTTCTTTTCAGAGCCAAATTCTTACCATGTAGCTCTGGCTCACTCTGAACTCACTGTGTGGCTCAGGCTGGCCTTGAATTTAAGAGTGTATCCTGCAGCCGGGTGGCTGTGGTGCACACCTTTAATCCCAGCACTCTGAGAGGCAAAGGCAGGCGGATTTCTGAGTTCGAGGCCAGCCTGGTCTATAGAGTGAGTTCCAGGACAGCCAGAACTACACAGAGAAACCCTGTCTCGAGAAAAACAACAACAACAACAACAAAAAGAATGTATCCTGCAGCCTTTGCTTTTTGAGTGATGAGATAGATTACCAGCATGTGCAAGCCCTCGCAGTATTGAACCTGTGTTAATGAGGAGAATTCAGAGAAGTTTGAGAAAAACAAAATGATAGGTGGCGGGTAGGCCAGCATCTGAAAATACTTTTCCTGTGAAGTTAATTCTTTTGTCAGTGAGAGTAGATGACTCAAGGTGGCCCCTGGCATTTTTCTGTTCCAAAATGAAGGGTTATTTTGAGTTGTTAGGAATCAAAGAAATTAAGCAACAAGCCAGACTCCAGTTTCTGTTGGGTCTTGTTTCCTGCAAGCCTAATGGCCTAGAACTATATGTGGAAATGACATTTCCCTCCACGGGCTGGAGTTTACTCTGCCAAAGACCAACTGCTGACCATGCTAAAGTACCATTTGCTTGTTTTCAGGGGGAAATGCTGGCATCAATTACCGAGAGTGGTATAAGCCTCTGGTGTGGTTTTGGATCCTTGTTGGCCTGGCCTACTTTGCAGCTGTCCTCAGTATGATTGGAGACTGGCTGAGGGTTTTATCCAAAAAGACAAAAGAAGAGGTAGGACCCCTTCCAAGCCCCACAGATGTCCTTGACACTCTTCATTGAGAAATGTCTGTTTCTGACTCCATGAAAGGATTGTGTGACTTCTTTTTCCATTTATTTAGAAGCTAAGTTGAGTCCACAGTAGTTATTTCTAGATATCTTAGTAAATAACTGCTTTAAAAATGTAAAGAAAAAAAAAGGAATGACAAGCGAGGGTGGTGGGTGGCTTCAGAGAGAATGTGGTTGCTTGTGTGAGCAGCCATGAGGGAGACTTGAAGGCCTCATGGGGAGCCTAGGGGGCTGGACGGCCCTCCAGGTCTCAGGGTCAGGATGGTGATGGCCTGTTGGACACCACTAGATGAAAGTCATTGAACAGTGCCCAGCCATGGGGAAATAGGCTCAGGAGTCCTTTCTGCATCTATCTCCATGTCCCTATATATATTGCCCCCATGTCCACCCCCTCATTGTCAGATCCTCAGACTTTTATTCCTGCTGCCAGATACCTGCAGTCTTTACTCCTCGAAGTGTATTTGAAACTCAAAGGCAAGAGAAGGAAGACAAGGAGGGAAGACACATAGGGCATTCAAAATGTCATTCTGCAAAGAGGGGAACTTAAGTAGGAGGAGAAAGAGTAAAGAAACAGGGAGATAACTTGACAAGAGAGGGACACACGGTCCATTTAAGGGCAGCTGCGCAGTTCATTTGGTAAAAAGGGGCATAGGAGACAGTTGCTGAGTGACCCCCTCCCCACAGTTCCTGGGCTTACAGATCAATGTTCCTGTCGTGTGTAAACATTCCCAATGCCATTTCCAGGTTGATTTCCCCAGAGACTGACCTGCTGAATGTTGGCTTTAACAAAAGAGGAAGGGACAACAGAAACAGACTTTTCTAAATGCTAAACTTTGAGTCATTTGCCTCTATAGGGAAGCTGAATGGGGGGCATAAGCAACCAAAAGATATCGGTGATGAATCCCCAGCAAAACTTCACTTCCTACAGAAGTATTTTAGGTGGACTTTGGCGGCAAACGCGCTTTTCCTGCACCTTAACCAGGGAAATAGGATTATCAGGTATCTTGGGCCTTCCTCATGACATGGCTGCAGAATGGCTCCAACAAAGGGTAACTAACAATCCCAGTTTGCCCCAGGCCCTAGGGGATTTCCTTGGGCACGGGACATTTTTCTTTCTCAGTACCTCAGAGATTGAACCCTGGGGCCTTGAACATTCGAGGCAGGTGCTCAGCCATTGAGTTCTATCCTTAATGCTTGGACAGAAGTATTGGAAAGACAGAAAAAGAAAGGTTTGCTGAGCATAGACTTTATGGCCGCAACTGAGTTAGGTGTGGTCTTTAACATTATGCAATTATAGAAGCTCCATGAGACTTCATGTGAGAAAAATGGGGTCATACAGTGACACACAAACACTCACACTGAACCAGAATCCAGATCTCACCTCCAAATATCATGTTTCTATTCAGCTCTAATTTCTCAAGCCCAGATGCTTCCAAGCTCTCCCGACTCCATCAGTCAAGTCACTACCCAGCCTGACATGGGTGTATAATTGGGTTGTAGAAAGCACCAGAGAAGTTGTAGTGCTTTGTCTCTTTCCCTGGGAGATGATCTCCCCACTAGGCTCCCCCAGAGACAGCCTCCCTCATGAGATTCTTGAGAGCTGTGGTTTATTAGAATGTCTAAGAGAAGAGGAATTTTTTAGTTTGTTTTGCTCTTCTGTCTTGTCTAGGTTGGTGAGATCAAAGCCCATGCAGCTGAGTGGAAGGCTAATGTCACTGCTGAGTTCCGGGAGACAAGAAGACGACTCAGTGTTGAGATCCACGACAAGCTACAACGGGCAGCCACCATCCGAAGTATGGAGCGCCGGAGGCTGGGCTTGGACCAGAGGGCCCACTCGCTGGACATGCTGTCCCCTGAGAAGCGCTCTGTCTTTGCATCCCTGGATACAGGCCGTTTCAAGGCCTCATCCCAGGAGAGCATCAACAACAGACCCAACAACCTACGCCTTAAGGGGCCAGAGCAGCTCAACAAACATGGGCAGGGTGCGTCTGAGGACAACATCATCAACAAGTTTGGATCCACCTCCAGACTCACAAAGAGGAAAAACAAAGATCTCAAAAAGACCTTACCCGAGGATGTCCAGAAAATCTACAAAACCTTCCGGAATTACTCTCTGGATGAAGAGAAGAAAGAGGATGAGACAGAAAAGATGTGTAACTCAGACAACTCTAGCACAGCCATGCTGACAGAGTGTATACAGCAGCAAGCTGAGATGGAGAACGGAGTGGTACCCACGGACACCAAAGACCAGGGGCTGGAGAACAATTCTTTACTTGAAGACAGAAACTAAATGTTAAAGACACTGAAGTTGGACTACGTGTTGTCTTGTTTTTGTTGTTTTGTTTTGTTTTGTTTTTGTCTTGTTTTGGTTTTAATATTCACACTGAGACACGTGCCTTAAATAGACTTGTTAGTCCAAAATTACATAGCATTGAAGAATATATTTCACTGTGCCATACACAACTGAAAGCTTGCTCTGCCAAAATGAATCAAAGAAGAGCTTCGTTTCAGATAGTGGCGGCAGGACAGACGGGAGCATTTGCACAGGTAGCAGGTGTCAGCTGTGCCTGTGAGGGAGTTCCAGTGGCAGTGCTAGAGTCCTCACACAGGGCCACTCTGGCACACAGGCAAGGGCAGCTTCCCCTCAGATCAGCCTCTGAGAGGACAGGTTTGTCTTTTGAATTGAGTCTCCTTTCCCGAACCAGCCCTTAGAGATAGGTGGTGCACAGAAAGGGTGGCTGTTCGTGAGGGACCTGGTGACTCTAGCAAGGGTTTGAGTGGACATTTTTTGACAGGCCACAGTGCAGAACACTTACTCCAAAATGAATGTCCTTGGGACCCAAAAGTACCTGGAATTTGTTGGAAAACAGATCAGAGCACACACGTTTTATAAGGTGCAATTGCTTTCTCATAAAAAACAAATCACAGACACATCCTACTGTGGATATCTCCTTAACCAATGACAGAGGTCCACTGAACTTTATCCTTCTCATGGGATAGTGTAGGCAGGCTTGCAAGCACTGATGAATATACCGCCTCAGCCGCTGCCTTGTTGGAAGGCAGATCATGCATTTTTCTTCAGTGGGTGTGAAGGTTAAAAAACAACAACAACAACAAAAAACAAAACAAAAAATGAAGACAAAAAACAAAAAAACAACCCCCCCCTGATTTTGGAGCATTCATACTCACTTTTCTATGGGAACTTCAATTATAACTTGTTTTGATAGGAGGGAGGAGATACCAAAATTATTGCCTTTGCATGATACCAGTGACTTGCTGTTCTGTCTAGCTGATCCTTTTTTTTTTTAAATAAAAGATAAAAATAGACATATTTGCGTTTGTGAGACACACTGAGGAGGACCATGGCATCTTTCCATCTCAGGGCTTCCTGTCCTTTTGGGTGTCTTAGAGTAGACTTGGCTATGAGACTCGATCTTGCTATTTCTGTACAGAAGAAATAGGAACTTCTCACCAAACCCTTGTAAGATCGAAATGGTCTAAGTTGTTTGCAGCTTAAGTGCCATTAATGCATTTAAAACAATACTGAAAAGGAATATTTAAAAGATTTCATTTTGTTCTGTGTTTCATGATGCCTTTATCAAGTTCATTGTATGACTGTTTCTTTATCCTTTATTATGGGAACATACCCTTCCTTACCTAATCACCCCACACCCGTTATTCACTAAAATGGTAACTCCCTCACTGTTGGTTCTAGGCAAGCAATGATCGATATGTGATTGCTTTGATTGTTTAGCCTTTTACAATGTTCAGTGAAGGGCCATTGTAGGAAAGAGTGAGTTGTAGGGTTTGGGAGGCTGATTTAATGGATTTTGTTTTTTATCAGAAAGGAGAAATTCATAGTAGGCCTTATCTCACCTGTGAATGTGTCAGCTTTAATCAGATTTGGCTACATGTTGGTTCAGCTAGGGCGCCTGCCCTTAAACATTTGAATCCTATTATCATGAGGAAACTGCTGGCTATGGGGTCTTCAAGACTCAGTAATGCTTTGGGGGGGATTTTCATTGAGTTTTCTTATAACTAAACAAAGCATATTTAACAAGAGATCACAGCACAAGTGAAGACTTCCAGAATCCGTCTGTTTTCTAACCAAGGGGAAAATTATGACCACTGCCTCGATGGTACCATGGAAGGCTCATGTCCCCTGCCCATTTCCCTGAAATGTACTGTTTCCAGCTGTCCCCTTCTCGGAGCACAGAAGGCCCTGTTTCCCAGCTCTCAGGGAAACCTTCAGGATCTTGTTAAATATTTGAGAAGTCAAATAGGAATCACCATGGCAACACCTTTTCTGTCAAGGGTTTGTCTGGGATCAGTTCTCCATCAGAGCAGAACAATGGTCTGGCTCATTGGCCTTCCACAGAGTGTGGTAGACTTGGAGAATTATGATGCGTATGCAGGCGTGGATGCTGGGTTTTTATTACAGGAAGGGTTCAGCCTGGCTCATTGTGTTTTAAGGAACAGGTAGCTAAGTGGGACTTCTCTGTTCTGACAAGTCTCCTGATGAAACTGCACATGGTTCTCACCCATTTTCCGTTGTGTGGTACTTGGGTACATCTTTGTGGTTGGACTAAAACTGTAGGCACTGGCTCCACATCTGGTAGAGAATCTTGCCTGCCACTTGCTCTGTGCCCTTCATGGACTTGGTGCTAGACTGGGCATTTTACCGCACTCCCTGAAACCTCACCCTGTCAAATGGAAAGTATTTACAAACTCTTTGTATAGAAGAGGGCACAGAGACTCAGGGAGGCTAAGCAGCTTACCGGTACAGCACAGCAAGAACATGGTAAACATCTGTTTTCAGTTTTGCTATGATGTCCACAACATGCATCCTTGTGACTTGAGAGTGCATGTGTTCGTGTGTGTGTGTGTGTGTGTGTGTGTGTGTGTGTGTGATTGTATCCGTGCACACTTCTTACAAGCTTCATGAGCACAGGTGACACAGGTGACACAGGTGAGGGGAAGATAGATTTTTTTTTATAAAAGCCCTAAGAGGGAATATAATTTGGGGGGGTAAAGCTGGCCTCAAAGGTTGCCCCTGAAGTTATCTACTGCCTGTTTTTGGCTTGGGGATGCTGTAGACAGCACCTTTTCTGTGTTGCTAGAAATGCCCCTCCAAAGCACTCCTTTGCACTTTACTTGATTTTCTTGCAGAAACTCTTCATACAGCAGGAATTAGACAGCTCAGAAGACTTAGATGCATAGTCAATCAAATGGAACAGGTATATGAATCAGTGTGTGCATAGATGTATTCGTGAGACTCAATCATAACCTCGGATTGAGAGTGTGTAGCCGTTCCCTGAGTGTTGGCTAAAGGTTCTGAATGAGGTCCAAGAAGACCCTCAGTGAAGATTGTGTGTGTAGACAAAGTGTTCCAAAAACTATGAAGTACTTTCCAAGGAAGAAGCTGATAGGAGCTCACTAAGCTGGAAGGTGTTGTTTGGAAATTACTCGAATGTTACCCCTGTAAGCAGGGGAGCAAGCAGGATGCAGAACATGCATGATAAGACAGCTGCTACACGTTACATACAAACATCAGCCCAGCCTATTCTTTCTCCTCAGTAACCCTTGCCCCTCTTAAGCCCAGAATAAATGTATGGATGTTAAGACATGGAAAGAGCACATGTTTGGTATCTTAGGTGGGAGGTTTTGTATTTTATTTGGCAGCGGAGTACAGAATTTTTTTTTCTGGAGGTTTACTAGTGAGATCCAAGGGATAGTTGGGAGAGGATATATATATATATATATATATATATATATATATATATATATATATCCCAGACCTAACTCAGTAGTTATTCACTCTAGCAGTTTCCAGCTTAGCTCTCAGGCTGTGCAGTGTGTATGTGTGTGGTGTATGTGGTATGAAAGGGGTCCTGGCCTATAATTCAGGTATCTGGGACCACCAGTCCTTGTGTTCTTCCCACTCCACAGCCTATGCTCATAGGCACACTGTTTTCCCTGTACCTCATCTGCACACTAAGGGAACAGAGCACAGATTATTACCAAACCACGTTTCCAATTGTACAGTTCTCTGAGGAAACAGTCCTTAGTCTGTGAGTTAATCAGAAGATTATTATGTTGGATTTCTGCATATTGATTAATGGCCCCACTCCCACCCTCGGTGTTTGTTTTCTGCATGGTTGACGGAGACCAGATGTTTTTGAGAGACTGGTGTCCAAATTAGGAACACACCCTATATAGAGTGTACCCACCACTGTCCTGGCTCTCAGCCTGCTGCTGCTCTGCACAGCACACAATGACAGGGGGCTTCTTTTGTTTTGCAGGGTGGGAGTGGGGTCGCCAGGGCAATGGTGTTAAGGCTAGTCAAAGAGTTGTAAGCCATTGCTATCTGCACTCAGTTGTACTAAACATTCCCTTGACTACATTATGAATTCATGTCCTTCCCCCCCTCCTCCCCACTCCTGGTACTCAAAGGAAATGACTTCACTGGTTCTGTGGGGACAATCTCATGTAGGAAGTTCTAGGTGTGCTAAGCATTAGCAAACAACCCTTCCCCGGTTCTGAGGCATTTCCTGGAGGAGTCGAAGCTGCTGTGTACCTATTTACATGCTTGGTCTGGGACCAGGGTTCTGGTTGAAGTACTTGCGGCCCACTGGACTGGGGAATGATGTTAACCATCCAGTCAGTGTACAGAGAGCTTTCAACATCAAAGGCACCGAAAGGAAAAGAAGCAAAACAAATTGGCAGAGCCTCTCTGTAAAAGAAAAGGAGTTCCACTGCCTTCTGCCTTTTGGCTTTCTGCATTTTGCCAATTTGTGACGGGGGTCTTTCTCACCTTTGGGATACAGCTGTGTATGCAAAGACAAGAGGCTGAAGGTGGGCGTGGGAAGCCTCTGCTGATGTAAGCATAAGAACTAGATTATTAATAATGGCCTCAAAAAGACATACAACTGGGCTCTAAAGAAAAGGCCACTTTCATTTGGCATTTTGAGTGCTATTGAGTCTGCATGTGGTGTGGCAGCTACAGGGCTCTGTTAAAGTCCTGCACCCTGTCCTGCTGTGGTAGCCATGCTGCACCACACTGACTCCTTCCCTGCTCCGTGTGCTTCTTGGTCCTTCCATGTCAGCAGATCACATGACACCAGCCTACAGAAATAGGGAAATGTGAGGCTGTCTCTGACTTACTGGGTGTGGTTATCGTTTTCACGGGTACAGGAGATTGGAGACTCCCTTATGTTCTTCGTCCTTAAGTTCTTTGTTCTCTGCCCTGTGCATCATAAAAGAACCCCCTGTGAGAAACTTCCAGTCCATCTGCTCAGTACATTTGTGCCATAGATGCTGCTTCATGGTCTGTCCCAAGTGTGGGCCTCTAGCTGGAAGGCAGGTGCCTAGATGGGCTATGCAGACTACCCCGAATGCTAACCTCTGTTTCCTTTCTGTCTCAGAGCTGCAGGCAAGGGACCCAGTGATGACTAACCATAAACCCATGTGTGGAGATGTTTTGCCTATTTTTTTTGTAGGATTTCATGGTGCTTTTTTTTTTAAAGGCATTTTACAGTTAACGTGTTGGGGGGCATTTCATATTGTTCTTAGGAGGAAGACATGGGAATTTGCTTGTAACATTTCAATAAGCTGTGCTGCTATTGCCCTTATTTGAAGATGTAATTTTGTTTCCACTGATGGAGAATAGTGCAACAAAGACCTTCTGGAAGATCCAATCTCATGTCTGTCCTTTCTTTTAGGGGATGCATGTGGCTCATAGTGGCTGAACTGGGCACTATGTTCAGGGCCACTGAATAGGTTCTGTACTCATTCATCAGCATATGTGCTGTGTTCATGAGCACAGAGCCCGGGGGACGTAGGAGGAGTCTGGAACCCCTCAAGGAAAGGAATCTAATAAGC
Organism: Apodemus sylvaticus; assembly: GCF_947179515.1. Taxonomy (NCBI): domain Eukaryota; kingdom Metazoa; phylum Chordata; class Mammalia; order Rodentia; family Muridae; genus Apodemus; species Apodemus sylvaticus. The sequence continues at coordinate 24,134,065 of NC_067477.1, forward strand.
CAACCTTTGGGTTGTGCTCTGACGTTCATTTTTTTTTAACCTTTTATCTCATTTCAGTGGCATGTTGCTGGGGGTTGGGCAGCAGGTTAAACCACATTTTGTATGCGGAAAAACTACATTTGGACATCATAAGAGGTCTGCAACTGTGAGAGGTATAACTTCTCTGTTGCAGGCATCATAAGACGATATTGATATGCCACACGTGTCTTCCATGACGGGTGGCAATAGATGGTAACCAATTTTGGACACCTGTCACATGCTAGGTTGTCTACTAGTGGTTGACAAGCATCCCGCCTTAGCTTTCCAAAGGAGAAAAGTATTTCATGGGTGACCGCTTTGAGCCTTTGAGATAGGAACCAAGTAACCAACACTCAGCGATCAACCTGAGTCTCTCTAGGTTGAGTAAGTGCATGCACTTTTATTTTTTGGTAAAGGTGGCATGATTCTTTCAGATCCACCTGTCCTCCCTCTCTTTCCTCTTGGCGAGGAAGGAGTTCTATGATGTCAGAGGTATAAGCTGTTAGCTGTAGTAAGACCAACTAACTGGCTTCCATGTTAGTTGAAGCCAAAATCAAGTTTAGGTCTGCTGGTCATTGCTGGTCAGGAACAGGGTCTGGTTCAAATATCCATTGTCTTTCTGGGCATGCCACAGTGCACAATACATGCTAGGAGCTCTCTGATTTCTTTCAAAAAATGCAGCACAAATAGGCCAGTTGACCTCCTTGGCTTTTAGGATAATATCTAAAAATATGGTCTACCAGACCCTGCACGATGTCATATGTCATTACAAAGCAATCTCTTCTGCCTCCATTATGAATTACTTTCAAGCTCTCTCAAATGGCCTGCTCCATTTTCTCATTTTCTCTCTCCAACTTTTTATACCTGGGGTCCTTCTAGGAGTTGTCTCCACTTGAGTCCTGTGTGCCAGTCCTATCTGGCAAATTTGAGTTCCTTGGATGCAGTACAAGAGGCATTCCCAAGAAACCTTTTCTTAACTCCCCAACACCTTACAGCAAGTCACCCGCTTTCAACCCAACCTGACCATCCCTCAACTGGACATTTGCTAGACTGGGTTTTAACTCATGATCCCCTTGCCTGTTTCATTACATGATATGCTCCCTCTTGGGCTAGAGGCTCTGTCTGTCATTCTTATCTTCAGCACTGAACAAGGTAGTTAATACAGGCATTTAAGAGAGAATCAGTTTAAATTATTGCTGAGCATAGTTTCATCCTTCAAAGAGGATTTAAGTTTTCACAAATTGGAAGGCCACCTGGAGTCAAGACTGATAGTTCAAGTCTCCCTCAACTACTTAATATCATTTTGGGAAAGGCAAGTTCATCTATAAAGAAATAAGATATATGCTTTACATGCAATTCCAAAGCCAGACAGCGGTGGTGAACACCTTTAATCCCAGCACTCAGAAGGCAGAGGCAGGCAGATCTCAAGTTCAAGACCAGCCTGGGTCTACAGAATAAGTTCCAGGATAGCCAGAGTTACACAGAGAAACCCTGTCTCACAAAACCAAAAAGAAAAAAAAAGCATACATAATTCCAGAATTTTAATCACAGGCAGTGACTGAAATAATTAGACCAGAAAGATGACTACCCTGAAGACCAGTTCTCATCTTGATCTTTGGATACTGGCAATGTCCATTTAAAAGACAATAGATCTATAGAGAGAACTGGAACTTCTGTGCACACAGGGAATAAGTATTATGCTTTCTGGAGATACCCGCTGCCATGCTCACACCTGCACCTTTTTCTCATCAGCCACATGTTTTCTTCCTTTCCCTGTTAATCTGGTGAATTCTTAGGATTATAGTCTCAGATAGTGTATAGCCTCTTGTTAATTCTCGGTTTTTTAACCCTGTGAGAATACACTTCACAACAAGTGACTAGCACCAGTACCTACTAGCACATGGGCAAGGTAATCTTGTACCGTCTTTTCTTTTTTTTACTTTTCTTTTCCTCTCTTCTCTTATTTTATTTTTAATCTGGTACCTTCTGATGAGCATAATTGTTTTCCAAAAATGACAGCAAATGGGCTTGCATTTCTTAGAGTATAAAAAGTGTCAGATGTTGACTGTTGGTCTTCCTGTGCAGTTTCTATCCCCTGGGGTCCTCTCAGGGACTGAACCACCAACCAAAGAATATTACATGGGCTGCACCACTGGATGGATACCAGCATGGGCTGGGCCTAGCCCCAACCCTAACATATGTAGCAAATGTGCAGCTCATTCTTCATGTGGGTTCCCTAATAATTGGAGCAGGGTCTAACCCTAAAGCTGTTGCATGTCTGTGGAATCTGTTCCCCTAACTGGGCTGCCTTGTCTGGTCTCAGTGGAAGAGGATGTGCCCAGTCCTGCAGAGACTTGACCTGCCATGGTCAGGGGATAACCAGAGATGCCTCCACCTTCTCAGAGGAGAAAAGGAGGGGGGAAGGGGAGGCACTTTGTGAGGGGGGCAGTGGGGTAGGTAGTTATATGGAAGAGTTTGGAGGGAAGAAAGGGAGAATTGTTGTGATTGTATTATAATCCCCAAAATAAGAAACAGAAAAAAGAAGTGTGAGATGTAATAATTCCATTAAAAAGGGCTTCCTGCTTGCCCCTCAAGAGTAATGGATTTCAGCTGTGGCTACAGATTTATTCTTCTAGGCCTTCCCCAGCTGCTCCTGGGAAAAATTCAAGGCCCTCTATTTATTGGCTACTGTGTAAGCTACTGGAAGAAACTTTCTAGATGCTTTTCTGGTACTCCTAAAAGAGATTAGACAGCCTTCCTGGTGATACCTTGGTTACAACAGCCCCCTCCCTGTTCATCGGTTCCCATATATAGTCAATTCCTAGAGGGAACTAGCTCTCTCTCTCTCTGTTTTCAGGACACAGGAGAAAAGTTTAAAAGATGTCTGCCATAAACCACAGCATTGAGCAAAAGGAGTTAGCATAGTCCCAGCAGAAGGGAGCTTAGATTTGCCTGAAACAGAGGGCAGGATGCTGTGCAGGAGGAGCCTGGGACAAAGGGCTCTCCATGGTCCGGGCAAATAAGACAGTCTTTGGCTGATTTCTCTAGAGTTAGCACACTGACCACCATGGTATGTGGCTACAGTTATGAACTTGTAACAAACATGGGATTCAAAATAGTGTAACATACCTGGAACGAAAATACTAGTTTAAAAATGCTAAAACATACCCAAGTGTGAGAATTAAAAAAACAAAACAAAGCCCATTACAATCTTTTCCCCCAGAGTTTTTGAATTTGAGAAGGCAGTCATGTGAGCATTCTTTGAATGCCTTTCTGTAAAATGTTTCAAATTTCTGTTATTTGAAGTCATTTTTGTTCTGACCTATAGAAAGGCACCAAAAGTGTCCACTCCTTTTTTACACCATGTTTTTTTTTTTTTTTTCACATAATCAATGTAACAGCCATTCTTACTAAATGAGTTCGGGTCATTCTGGGTAAGAATCTTCTTTCACTTTTAATGCGCTAAAATTTCCATCTTGGCTGGTACAGTCACCTGTATTTTTACCAGTCGCCTACACTGGTAGACAACCTTTGAATTAGTTGCAAATGTTTCATGCAGAAAACAATAGCAAGACCTTGAAATGAGTGAACTCACTCCATAGAGGGCACCTTTGGAGAATACAAACATCCAACCTCAGCTGTAGATGGAGTAGGAACAGACATGACGGTACATGATGCCAGTATAGTTTACAGCTCTACATTTGTAGAACTTTTGTTTTTGACATTATAATCACAACGTTTCTCCCTTTCCTCTCTGGAAAGCCTCCCATATACCTTTCTCCTTGCGCTCCTTCAAAGCCATGGCTTCTTTTTCATGAATTGTTATTAACATCTCAATGTTTTATCTAGAACATTCCCCTGTGCCTTCAAGCATATCCTGTTCTTGTGTCTTTAAATGTTGCTTTTTTGGGGTCCACTGAAGGAGGAAAGTAACAAGCCACCTTCTTATGTCCATGAGTGGATAAAAACCCAAAACAATTTCTCTACTCACTTCCCAGCATGTGAAGAAGAGAACAGCAGGGGCAACTGGCTCAAGTTTCAGGAGTTAGCTGCTCGAGCATTGACGGAGCCCGGTTCTGGATGAGGCCTAGAGAGTGGGACAGAGACGTCTTAGCCACCGGATGTACCCTTCAAGATTGATTGCACCAAGGCAGTCAAAGCAAGCTTCCTGGAAGAGGAAGTCTCCTGAGACAGGTGCTGGACCTGTCTGGGAACAGAGGAACTTGAATCGTTCCAAGATATGATCCTGTGTAATTTAAAAAATAACGTGCTGAGAACACAACAAATACTCTGTTGCTATAAGATGTTTCCTGTGAAAGGGGGAGGCAGAGTTGCTTGAAAATGACTGAATGTGTCACAGAAGCTAAACCAAAGTGAAAAGACAAAGGAGACCAGCACCACTGGCCATGGGTTACAATGGGAACTCTAACTCCTTCTGAAAGCACGTGCAATTGACTAACGTGCAAACTTTAGTGTTTCTTCTCTCTGCATGCCCCTACCCCCATGCCCTTCTTCTGTCTCCGGTGAAAGAGAATATCATGTTCTGTCTTTATTTCCTCCAAAAAGGGATATGGTGGCTAGAGTCATCTCTTTGTGTCAGATACACAGAGGGATTCCCCATGGTTGCGAGCAGACTTGAAACACAGTGCTGGGAGAAACAAGTCTCTCCCTGGGTTGGAAGACAGGCCCAGAGAATGTGGCCCTACCCTCTGTGCAGTGCCATGAAGCGAGAAAATGCACCATCAGTTTCTGCAGGTGGCCACGAGGATCATGGCCACTAGCTGGTCAGCTTTGATCCTAGCCCAAACCATCTTTCTACGCACACACAAGCTCCCATCACTGAAGGAAGGATGATCCTGGAAACTGGCGTTAGGATGATTTAAGGAAAGGGCGTTTCTAGTTTTGCATACACACTCGGGTCCTTTTCACTTTCTCTTTTCTGTGCTAAATGGTTCTTCCTGACCTGTGTCTGTATCCCAGGGTTTCTGAGGCAGAAGCAAGAGAGGATTGCCACGTTGGGACACTATGAATATAGTGTGCCATTTCAGCAGCTAAAACATCTTTTCAAAAGATTTGCAAGGCAGTCTACTGTAAGTGGGCACCAGGAACACCCACAATAAACTCTTACTGTCTTATACCTTTCTGCCTTGGTGGGTAGTTATGAGGGTGCAGAGGAGAATACTTCCCAGAGGCTGAGCAGAGCTTGGGGAGGGGGCCAGAATTTGGGGATTGCCTTGATGGGAAAGAGACCCAGTCAGATGCATAGCCAAACCAGGTTGAAGATCCTGACCTCATGTCCAGCAGGCCTGGCTACTCTCTGGGAAGCCAGCTACATATCCGTTTTCACTCTTGTGTGAGCTCCCTTCCCCAGTTCACCTCTGCAGGATCCAGAGTAGGCAGGCAGGGCCAACTCTCCGTCTTATGTGGGGGCCTCAATAAACAGGCCCATGTGCATTGAGGGAAGGGATAGAGAAACCCTAGTTCCCTCCTTTCCTCCCTCCTCTCCCCTCCCCAGACCTACAAGAAACTCCTGGAAGAAATTAGCTCTAAGGAAGTCACAATACTTTGGCTGAACAGTTTGATTGAGCCTGGCAACATGGCAAAGCATAAAATAAAACCCCTTACTCCTCGGACAACCCCTCCCAGCCCCCACAACAGTTTGCTATCTGCTGTTCCTAACTCAAGCAAGGGAAGGGAAGTGGATGCAGATAGGAGGAAAGCAGAAACCGTCTAACAGAATTCTCTTTATTCTCTCAGGCGCCTGCATCCTTGTGGGGGAATCCTATTAACATAAAAGTAAAAGAAAAAAAGATACAGGCAAAAACATCTACAAGAAGGCAAAGAAATCAAATTTTGGGAACCAAAAAAAAAAAAAATTCCTTACTTGACAGATAAAAATAACAGAAGCAAAGAGGGAAAAGGCGGGATCCAGAAAAGAGAAGGCATGAGGTCAGAGAAATCTGGGTAGGGGCAGGAGCTCAGAGTAGAAGGCAGAAGCCTCCGGATAACAAGAAGGGTAGGAATATGGCTTACTTTGTCCTGACCCAGGCACAAAGAAGACATGTCAAAAAGCAGCCTCCCTAAGCCTCAATACGGGCAGGTGCTGAGCAGTTAAGAAGTTTGGGAAAGATGACTTCAGAAACAATCTAAAGCAGTGCTTCTCAAACTGGGAGTCGTGGCCCCTTCTGCGGGTGGAGTGGGGTCAAACAGTGGCGCGTTCACAGGGGTCACCTAAGACCATCGGAAAACACGGGAAAACATCAGAAGTGTTTTCTGATGGTCTTAGGAACTGAGACACTGCTCCTCTGTCTGTCCCCAGGAGGATTCGACCGCGCGCGCGCGCTCGCGGATGAGTACCCCGTGTGTTGACATCATCGCGGCAAACCCATCACATAAACCCTGAACAAGTTCAGGAGGTCTATGTGACGTGCTTATGAGGAGCAGAAGCATGTGTAGAGAGCAACTACTGGGTTGAAAGCAGCAGTATTGGAAGTAAAACAACACTTCATAAATCAGAATTCTTGGGTAAATGTAAAACCAAGAACTTAATCAACTACTGAAATAATAATAATAATAATAATAATAATAATAATAATAATAAAAGGAAACAAAAAAACCTGTACCATAGAAACTTAAATCTGGATGCTGATTGGCCTTTTTATGTGGTTGATGTGATTATTACCCCCTTGTGATAGTAACAGGTATGTACAAAAAAAAGAACGGTAAATCATAGGAACTAACTGCATTAACCCAAAAATGCCATATGGCATCTTTTGTGTTATTAAAGCTATTGTATTATTTTCATTAGAAAAACCACCCCATGACAATGAATCATGTAGAGAAGAACATTAAGAAAATATAGCGAGGGTTTTTTACAGTATGGTTTTACCTCAATAATTTCAACAAGAATTGAGAAATCGCAATGTGCTATTTGTTGTGAATTCTAATGGCTGAATCTATATAGCTGAAAAAAACCCTAAAAATGGCATTTTGACAGCAAGCATCTGCTGGAGCTCAGCGGGCAAGGGTCCCAACTATTTCAGAAGCAAAGTTGACAGACTCAAGAACTCCAGACTCCACACTGGTGGCCAGTACCACGTACAAAAGGTTGCAGCCACTAAAGCTTCATATTTAGATTCTAAAGTGAGAAGGCTCACTACCCCCTGCCCCCCTCCCATGTCAAATCACATTCATTGAAAGGACCCAAAGGGAACTTAGTTGAAGAGATTAAGGAACACCTTCAAGGAGGAGAAAATGGGCACAAGGTACCATGATCTCTGTCTTCTGCTGGGTTTCCAGCTGTGCTCCATAAAGAGATGGCTTCAACAGCATCAGCCCTTCCTGGGGTCTGAGAGAAAGCAGCCTACCCAGCAATTTTGGAAAGCCCGTGGGAAGCCCGCTTGACCCTTACTAGAGCATCTCGAAGGTTGGAGGCCAGATACCATACGTATCTTCCACTTGGTTTCAACTCAAGCTATCTATCACAAGCTGTTCCAAGGCAGCCCAGCGACAAGACGTCCTCAGCAGCACTAAGTTATATGCTAAACCCAAGAAATATGTCATACTCGGTACTTCCACACAAACAGCTTCCATCTGTCAGAAGCGAGGCAACCACGTTTGCTTGCAGTTACCAAATAGGAAGGCAAATTCAGAGAACTGTTTAGTGACTTTGTCCAAGTTACAAAGCAGGTCTATGTGTCGCCTATGTGTCTGCCCTGGCGGCGGCGGTGGCGGTTTCATGTGTTATGCCCTGAAGGGAACTGAAAGATAATGGGTCAGTAGAGTACAATGTGACTTGCCCCTAAATTCTAATGCTGGTGAGGGTTTCCTCCCATGTTTGCATCTTTAAGCCTAGACTTCTGGGTATTTTCTAACACTAGAGAGCCCCTCCCAAGACGTCATAAAGGCAATTAGAGAGAAATAGGTGGCCTCCTAAAGGAATTTTTACAAGATTCAGACAGAACTTCCTGGGCTAAATCTCTAAGAAGCAGTGTATATGAAGCCCCTGAGTATGTAATAGTTATATATATGCACAAAATTAATGATTAAGATTAAATGTTAATGGTAGGCATTTATATCTTTCCACTCTAGTTATTTTTATCCTTTGTGATAATGTATATGTGATACAATGGAAAAATATAAACATATAACTAATATTTGGCCATTATAGACATTTGAAAACCTGTGTAAAGTCTACTTGGCTTTTACTTGGCCATCTTTGAAGACGAGGCCAGACACGGAGACAGAAAAGAGAGAAAACATTTTTTTTAAAAAAAAAAAATCAATCTTTTCCATTCGTCTTTCAACCTTACAAAAGAGTCTTGTAGCATTTACTGACTTATCAAGCCACCTGAGAAGTCCAAGCTTGAGCATGTCTCTGGCGAATCAAACCAAATCGCAGTATATTGCTTTCTGAGGGACCGTGACTTGCCAGACATTGCACTTATCAGCAGTGAAGTTAGGTCTGGGTAGAAAGATTCAGTCAGTGCTTAGCTCCATCTCTTACATTTCTACCGTTGTCACTCTTCTGTGACTTGTCCCCCATACAATAGCCATCAACACTAAAACATCTCAGAGGGAATGAGGGGCTTCCTTCAGCAGGGTCTATCCCTCTGTCACTGATGGTATCAAACGAACCAGGATGTCCCTGCCTTCACACTCCCACCCCTTCCCAACCCCCAGGCCACTTGAATTATTCTCCTGTGGATGAGTAGGCTGCCGGGCCCTGGCATTTAGAGACCATTTCCTTCACCTGAAAGACGAGCACCTGCCTGTGAGCAACTCCAAGTTTATGTCTTCCCTGGGCCTCAGCTCAACACTGAATTTGAAGTGAGGCTAAACTGAGGAGATGCCGATGCAAGGATGTGGAAGCAAGCAGTGCCTTGCTGCTCACCTTGGAAGCCGGCCCCACCCTCAAGGGCTGCTCGCCCCAGGTGCTGAAGGAGAATCACCTCTCAGGGGACTCAGAGTCTGGAAACTACCTAGCTAGTTGCTTACATGTTAGCTAGGTGTGGGTAGTCCCAAATAGGCAGAGGGTACTTAGAGGGGAAAAGGTATGGTGATCTTTTTTCCTAGGTTCTATCTTCTCAGAAGCAGTTAAGGGCAAAGGACTGCCCCCGGGGCTTTACAAAGAGGTTCAATCACATCCCAGGAAACAGAGCAGCGTTTTACTTTCGGTGGGTTCTTTTTGTAGTACAGCAGAGACAGGGAGAGACTCCTTCTCCCACCCCTCAGCTCTCTTGCTCTCTTCTCTTGCATGTTCCAGCTCCATGTCCATGTCTTTCCTGCATAGTAAGGGAGTAGCCTCAATCCCAGGGTTTCACCCTTGTACCTCGGGAGAACTCAGCCACAGATGGTATTGCTGTGTCTTCTTTGGGTGCTTCCGGAGAGCCCCTTTAAGCCATGTGTAGGTCTGTTTAGAAAACACGCATAGCCAATTCTCGCTGCTCAGTTCTCACTGGAAGAGCTCCTTCTAGCTGGTCTTAGCAGAGTAAGGCCGGTATGAGATTTTGGAAAATGGGGATTGTATTTATAGTATATTTAATAGATTGCACTGTTGTGGTTTGTGTGTGCTTTAGAATTCACTCTGTGAGAGAGATTTCAGATTTTCTTTTTAAGGGTGCATCTTATAAGCCTCGAGTTATCTGAGAAGAGTAGGTGAAGTGGTAAGGCACACCTGCGGTGGGCAGGGCTAGGGACCCCACACCGTGTGCCCTTCCATCCTAGGTCCCCTTCTGATATAGAAAAACACTGCTGCCTTACCACCCCAGGCCAGGTACAGTACCAGTAGGGTCTGTTTCAAAGGTTCCTCTCTGGGCAAAGAAAACCTGTCCTTGCCAGCTATTGGATAATACTCAAAACAACCAAGTTGATGTTTAGTCGCCCCATCAGCAGGGCCGTGTCCCCCTTTACCACTGCCAAGTGCCAGCTCCCTTGCCTCTCAGTGTCTGTTAGGGCTTCTCCTTGAGAGGCCTGCATCACTTGTTGCGGGCGTCTGCTCTTGCTACTGCCTGCATCTTTTTGGCCTGTCTTTCAAGATCCCTTCATCCTTTCTCATAACTCTCAAGAGTTAGCCATTGTAACCAGGCAATTCTGACTGTGGCAAAACTATACGGAGAAAACAACATGCTCCTCTGGCCCTGGTGCCCTGATGCTCTGTGGGCACAGTCCAGAGAGTCCCATTAGAATGACCGACTCTGTCATGCAGTACTCAACAATGTCTCTCCTTCCTTTACTCTTCTAGATGATGGCTCTGGGCGGCCTCCAGGGCGCCCACCAGTAGTCAGCCATGTGGTGTGGATGGCTGAGGATGGACATCCAAGCCAAAGTCCAGGGAGGTGCTTAAGCCGGGCCTCAAAAGCACTGCCACAAAGCCTGCTTCTGTCTTGCCCACCTTCTCAGGTAACGTGCCAGGTGCTACATGCCCAAGTACATGCAGATCTGGAAGAGGCCCCTCGTCATTTAAGCTTTGGTCTTTATAACTGTAACGAATGTTCTGTGTCCACAGGCTGGACCTCGGAAGAAGCCAAGAGAGAAATCTCAGTTCTTTCCTAAGGCAAGCCTGGAGGAAGGTATACAGAAGTTTTAATCCTTTTCAGTGTAAACTGAGAAGGGATGGAAGGGTGTGTCTGATACCGTCTGACTCAACAGGCGCCACTTAAGACTCATTGCAGGTTCTCCAAGTTTTTAACTCAGAGATGAACACTTGCCAATAAAAAGGCAGAGGACACTGGGACTACCTTTTCAAACCTCCTCCAAGGATCCCAAACTGCTTCTGTCATTGCCACAGTGTGTAGTGTGTCCGCTGTTGCTTATATACTTCTCCAGGAGTTGGGCTATCCCAACTTACCCTCCTTTCAGGAAAACATTTTCCCAAAGATCTGTACTTCTCATACCTCCTGGCTAACCCAAGGCCAGCTTGGGGCTGTGAGGAGGGGCGGTTACCAATATTTTTTTTGTGTGTGACATTGGTGTAGCTAGGTTTCCACCAGCATCCAATGCTCAGGGGTTAGTGTACTCTTAAAGTGACAAAGGGGAATAAGAGAGAAAGGAGAGAGGGTAGGAGGAGAAAAGGGCACAGAATATGCATCTGTCAAGAGGCTGGAGGTGGGCAGTGACACTCAAAGTGGTTTCAAACTTAGTGAGCAGCCTTGTAACAGACAGCTGGGTTTCAAGCGTGGTGAGGGAGAAGGCGACTGGCTGTTCACCGACTCCTTTACCCAACAAACATTTATTGAGCGCCTACTGTGTGTCACGCATGGTGTTGCAAAGTGGAGGAAAGACATTTTTCTTTTCTCTACCTGAAGGACGCACCCGTGGTCTATTGAGGCGGAGAAGCCATGAAATTGAACAAGGTCACAGATTGTGGCTGTTGGGATGACAGAGGAATATGTCTGGCTGTGGGGGTGAGGCGCCACATGAAGAGCTTCCAAGGAGGAGCCATGGGTGCATTTGTTTGGGGTCTGGGGATAAGTGGGAATTCCAGGCAGAGCAGTACTATGAGCTAGCTAAACTACAGAGATGCCATGGACCAGGCTCAAGGGATGAGGAGCCTCGTGGTTCCTAGAAAGGAAAACTAAGAGGACATATGGGAGACGTCAGGTCATCTGACCTCCTTAAATACACTGTTGAGGGAACTCCCCCAGATCATAGGGAAGCACTGAAGATTTATGAGGAAGACTGGGACACAGAGGGGAGTCCACCCAAGAGTTTGCCTAGGAGCCCAAACCCAGAACCACCTTTAGAGACAGCGAGAAGGTGTGTACTTCCAGTCCTGTCAGGAGAAAGGACATCTGACAACCCAGTGAAAGGGACCTTATTCACCTGAGACCTAAACTTGGTTATTTAAAATTTTGCCTTAGTGCCTCTTCTTAGAAACTAATTCCACAAGAACTTCTGAGATATTATGGAGTGGATCTGAGATGTAAGCTGTTTCAGTTTGCATTTCATCTCTAGCCGTATCTATGATAATCAGTCATGCCCCAACCAGTCTCCCTTCTTCCCTTCCCTTTTATCTCCTTCCTTCTGCTCTACTCCCACTTCTCTCACATTTTCTTTTTGTCCTTCCTTGCCTTCAGCCTTGGCTCCCCTGCCTCATGTTCCCCCCCTTCCTCTCTTCCATATAATTGAACATTCATTCCTAATAGCAGAAAAACACAAGCCCATCTCATCTTTTTCATCGTGCGGACCCCTAACCTATGTGCCTTTTAGTTCAGGCACAGGACAGTTTTCCTACATCCTTCATCCTTTTGAATGAGGCCAACCAAGCAGATCTTTGTCAGATCAATGAGAGAAGAGAACGGGAAAAAACACAAATATGTGTGAGAACGTGTGCTCTTTTGTCTTTGGTTCGGGAGAACTCCAGAGCAACCCCAGAGGCAGAGAAATAGAGCGAGCAGCAGAGCGGTGCAGATTAGCTGGGAACTCGACGCTGAATCTCAACTCTTCTCCCTATACAGCATCCACTACCATTCATTAGCAGAATGGTCCATTACAGAGAAAACATCAGTTTAGTCAGAAGTTATCTGTAAATATCCTCAACTGGAACAGCAAGCTCCTTCTCAGAGTCAACTCCTCAATGTCTGCCTCTCTCTGGCCTCTGAGGCAGAGGTTTCTATTTCGTTTCATCAGGACCATGCAGGGGTGAGAAAAGTTCCCTGCCATAGAAGGCACCAAAGGCAGTCACCTCAGGCTGGAAAGGGCCTTAAAGATAAACCTTCACATCCATCAGACACACTTTTCAAGTGTCCTGTTTGTCCATCTTCAATGTATCCTGTGTGCCTTGAACACACCAATATATTGGCTCCACATGACTGCTGTGCCCACTGAATTTTCCAAGAGTTCTAACATCTTTCAGGGGGATACATCTTTTAGTTGTCTGCCTGAGACAGGGTTTGCTGCCCATTTTAAAGCTTACTCTGTCCGTCTTTCCTCTCTGTCTTCTTGCCCTATCCACAGCCTTTCCATTTTCTTTCTTTGCTTCTATATTAACTGGGAAGTCTCCTGTGTGCTAGACCGAGGGGCTGCACGAATGAATAAGTCGGCTGGAATCAAGTTGTGGAATGAGTCATGACTGTGAGGGTCAGCACTCCCTCAGGATATGAGAGCAATTGACAGTTTGAGTCCAGGAGCCCCCAAAGCCCTCACCAAGCTGGGGTGGGGGTGGGGTTGCTACAGCAACTCCCCTCAGCCAAAGTTCTATTCTGTTAAACTGCCACTCGAGCTGCAGTCCTTGAGGTCACATCCCCCTCAGAGGCACAGAGTCAGCTCCTCTGCATGTGTCGGGTGATACCTCAGATCTCAAAGTCAATACTGAATTTCTTTAAATCTCTTGTCATTTTTTTTCTCTGCATGTGGTTTTTATGGGGTTTTCTACGTCATTCTTTGTGAATCTCCTAAGAGCTTAGTGCCAAAGGTATCCCAGGGAGACAGGTAGTCTGTTTTCTCACAAACTTGAGTAGGAAGTTGGTTTAAGACTAGGCTTTCTAGGAATCTAGTTGGTAGTGAGCAAGGCCTGGAGAGGTCCAGGATCGTAGTAGTCACCCAGTGGTCTCAAGTCTTGAGAGATAACAGAGATATGAACTTAAAAAAAATAGCTTATGCAGTAAAATGTTACTACGTCATCGTTTAAAATATTTTTGAACCATTCTTACACCACAGAGTCCTTTATTGAATAAAAACAGGAGATAAATTTATCAATGCATTTTCAGCAATTGAACTAACAGTTGTGATTTTTTTTTATTATTGGCCAGAATTGCCTTGTTTTAATATAACAAAGAAAATACCTGTCTTAGTTTTTGATTGTCCTAAAGGTAACTTTTCTGGAGATACACACACACACACACACACACACCCATAAGCCACCTCAGGAACAGCCAGTGTACTTCTTGCTAGTCTTTATTGTCTACTTTAAAAAGCTAAATAGAAGAATAGATTATTATTCTGATTTGATAGGAAAATCAGAGAGAAGCCGCTGCAGTCCTCAGGTCAATGCATCCAAAACCCCAGGAACGAGCTGTCCTGAGTGTCACCTGTTTGTGGCAGCAGGATTTCAACACACACAATTCTCAGCAGAGGGGGTGGCAAAGGGGGTGGGAGGGGGTGGGGGCAGATGAACAAAATTAGTCAAATGTCACCAAATGTTTTCTATTTCTCTCCTTTTAAAAGCTTAATAAGATAAGGGAAAGTTAGAAATGAGAGTAAACATCCGTATTTTTTTTAAAATTGATTTGAAAGGAAAATATTAAGGCAGGTGACTAACTGGACTTTGTGGTGACTGCTAAAGGAGGAAATTGGATACAGAAGAGTATTACCCAGGCTTTTTGTTTGTTTGTTATGTCTTGTGGCATTGTCCTCTTTGTCTTCATAAGATTGTCAGACTTTGTCATTTCCCATCTCCTCCTCTGTCAGGAACGTGATTTGATCTGTTTGATGGCTCAGGAGTGCTGCGTTTGGAGAGAGCTCGCTTGCTTTTGAATCTTCTTGCTTTTTGATTTGGGGACTTACTAGCTTTGTGACCTTGGAGCAGATTAGCCTTGGGCTGCTATAAACACCAAGTGCCAGCCACTCATTACAAACGACCGTTTCCTCCTCAGAAGCACTGACAACATTTTTTTTTTTAAACATTCAAAGCTGTACTCTTGAAAGAGAACCCACAATGCTGCTTACTCCTGATTTTCTTCAGACCTTCTCTCTCCTTTTCAGCCTTTCTAATCTTGAAGCTTTTCCTATAAGAACGGACTCAAACTCAGTGGGTTCCTCCTCATGACTTGGAGTTGTGACAGAGGAAGGATGGGTCTCAGAATGAGGCAGTTCTTCATGAGATAGTTGCAAATAATCTTAACTACTCTGGGATGACAATTTTATCCATGAATTATAAAAATGAGGAAGAATCTTCTACTTGGGCATGTAGACTTAAAAGATTAGAACCCTGGGTACGCCAAAGAGAAAAAAACAGCAAAGGGAACCTAGGGGAAGCTAAAGAAACAGGAGAAAAAAACCCAGGAGAATGGTGTCAGCAACTGGAAGTCTGGGCTTGAAAAAAATGCAGAATTTAAGAAAGGATAGCAGAGTATATTCTTCAAAGGACAAATATGCTGAAAAGCATCTGCTGAGCCTGCTTTTGCTATGTAAGAGGCAGCCTGTGCACTCTGTCAGATTATTATTAGCGGAAAGAGCGTGAACTTTGGTTGGGACAAGTTGAAGAAGACATTTCAGAGAGGAGTAGTGTCAATCCCTCTGGCAAGCTTGGCTTGGTCAGCAAGAATAATTGCTAGGGAAGACAAAAGATCAAGGGGAGACACTTTGTTTTTCCATAGGTGTAGCAGGCACTCGGGCACATTTCTAAGCCACACAGAGATAGCTTGATAGGCTGGAGTTGAGAATGCAGGGACAGAGACTAGGCACCTGTCTGGGTTTTTGGTGGAGCTGAGAAGGATGGTGGAGCAAAGTATTGCTGGCCAGTTGCTTTCAACAGAAAAAGAGGTGTTGTACTTGGAGAGAGATGGGGTAAGGGTAGACATAAATTTAGATTAATTCATAGGCATAGAGAATCCTGCCTGATCTTTTTGAGGAATTCATTTCTCTCAAGAAGTGAGGTCAACTTCCCAAGGGCAAGAATTGGGGATTAGAAGATTTGGTAGAGCTGCTGTGGGTTTTAGACAGCTGTGGCGTAGGATGGGGGAGAAGGTTATGGAATACTGCGACCTAGGAAGCTGGAGACCGCTGGTCTAGTGGCTTCCTCAAGCTGTGCTCAGCAGTGCAGGGGGTAGATGCATAGGAGGGGAGGATGTTTGGACCCATTCAAGGTTGGTAATAGGCCAGTTAGGGCCAGAAGAGAGAAGCTTGTGGCACGATTCACATCAGGAGGAATATAAAAGGGACTCGCTCACCCCGAATCCTCCTACCATGGAAAGGGAAGCCGAGACAGGAGACTGATAGGGCATGGGGGCTGGGGGGCTCAGGATCGGTGAAGCTGGAGATCTGGTGTAAGGCAAAAATATCAGATCGTGACCACACGAGATCTCGGGAGTCTAACATTTCAAAGATGGTCCTGTTTTAGGGAGGGGTCTGACTGTCGGAGCGCAGGCTTCTCCAGCAGGTTTTTACTGTTCAAGTAACTGGAACTGCATGTCCTTGTGTCTTGACACTGTAAGAAACCCACATTCCCAAGGAGTCATTGATAGGACAGATGGAGGTGTCCAAAGTCCCTTTCCCTCATATTTAAGGATCCTAGCTCCCCATCCCTTTGTCCCCTCTTCATTTTCAAGTTTTTCAAAGAGGTCATCCATACTACTAGAGGGATTTACAGACCTTAAACAATAAGGCAAAATTTCCTTCTGCTTCTGTAGGCAGTTGCCTTGCTAAGCAGTTCCATCTCCTTTTGTTTGGGGACTTTAGTGATTTGGAACAAGAAAGACTCCTTAAAGCGAAAGGACAGTCTTCCACACAGGCACTGGAAGGAGGCCTCCTGGCTATCATAGAGCTGTGCTTCCTTGGTTCTTGATTAAGTTGCTCATTCTGCCCCTGGAAGTGCAACACATACCTGGATTCTAAGGTTTTGTGCCTCTTTCAGGGAATCTGCTATTTTCTGTAAGCAGTTATTGAAGAAAGAGGAACACATAATTTGGTCAATTTTCTTTTTCTGGCCTTTGGCTATTTCTGTGGACCCTGCAATGAGGAAGGGAAAGGGGTGAAAACACACCCTGACTGGGCCAAGCTTGAACCCACATGTGGGACTGCACGGGGCCTCTGAAATCCTTCCATTAAAAGGACTCTTCATTGCTGATCTGGAGGAGTTGTCCTTCTAATTGGGAACTGGATTTAGACACGTGGCTCTGGGCTTCACTCTGTGGGTCTGAGGGTCTCCTGAGGTGATGCACACACATGCTTCTCCATTTCATGTAAACAGAAACTGGAGAGGTATGCGCATCTTTGACCACAGAGTCAGGGAAAGGTAGGTGCAAATGCTTCATATAGGAAGGAAGTAAACTGATTTCACCATTTATAATTTTTGTGTTCACACAGCCTTGGAAATTTGAAAGGACAATGATTTCTTTAGCTCACCCATTTGTACCTTTCAGTGTTGTAGAATGCAGAATCAACCTCATTTGTCCTTAGCTGTCCAATACCTTTGGTAGACAGAGGCCCCCACTTTCTGGAAAAATCCTTCTGCTTCCCCTCAATGTTTTGGATTTCAGGAGAATATAGTTAAAGAAATAAACAGCCCTGTTTTAGTTTTATTTGCTTTCTATATTTGGGGGAGGCAGTGTTGGGGGATGCTTTTCTTTGGACTTCACTGAAGAACATGCCCCTCCCCTTATTTTATTTCAGCTTGAATTTTTAGAGTGAATTTGGATGTGCTTTTCCTTCCCTGACTCAGGTTCTCTCTCCCACTCCCCTTTTGTTGTCAAATGCTCAGGCTACAGAGGGCTTTGTTTGCTTTCATGGTATTTACTGGTGTGGAGTAAGCTCTTTGCCAGCAGCTTATATTTTCTTTACCTTGGGTTGATGACATCAGACACAAGTGGTTTGAATGAAGTACCTCCAACGATGGAGTGCCAAGGTTGGAAAGGACAAGGTTCTTGGTTCCTAAGTTGGATTATGTCATTGCAGTATCATGAGGGCATGCATTAGAAACTCTACATCCTAAACCCTACAACCCAGGACTGGCTCCCCAGGTACATCTCATGCACATTAAAAGTTTGAAAAACACAAGTCAGATATCATGCTAAGAGTGTACAGAGGAGGGGGAGTGAATTGTCTCAGAGGTTTTTGTGCTCTTTAAGAAAATAATTCAGAAGGTGGAGGGCAGTGGATTCTATTCAGTTGAGGACCAAAGAGGCCTGGTGGTAGTGACATGGTGAGGCTTTGTCCCCACTGTCTTAGCACGCCTGCCACATGGCCATCTGCTGATTTCCAACCACTGGCTTCATCCAGGAAAGAGAAGCATGTAGATGAACAGGCAAACGTGATTGACAGCTCTAGTTTACATCCTAAGACTGAATCTTCAAAGTATATTGATATAAAACTAGTGAGTGCTCAGAGAAGAGAGAATCCATCTTCCTCAGAGATGGTTCCCCTAATCTGTCATCCAAACAGTCAGTCCTGAAATCATATACATACAAGCAACACTAAAAGGAACTCAATAGATTGTATTTATATATTTATTCATTATATATATATAATAAGAATACTTAAAAAGGGTGATACAAAATTTAATTGGAACGGGAGGGTATGGAGGAGAACGGAAGAGGTCAGAAGAGAAAGGGAGTGGTGGTGATGTAATTGTATAAAATGAAGAATAGAAATCTAGCCCCAAAGATGGTAATTCCAGTGAGAAGTGGGATGTTTTTCTAGAAGCTTTTGTAACTGTGGAACATTGATAGTCATTAAACTACAAATAGTGTGTGTTTCTGTGGCATTCTGCCGGCAAGCAGAGCCTTACCTGTGGTCTCTGCCAAGGATTTGGGTTGATGACTCTGTTTGGAATTAGGACAAATGCATACCTCCCCAGGATGCCTTTGCCTTTGCATTTCTCTGGAGTAGAGTGCATTTTGCTGGTGGTGGTGACTTGGGTGATGAGGAATGGGATCTTGTTTTCACATGAGTTCCACATCATTCTGGCAGCCACGAAGACAGTACTTACAAGCGACCATGTATGAGCATGGAAAGACTATTAAATATTTGAAATTAACATTGGTCTTTTTAGAGTGTCTTCTTCTCATTCATGGGTACCCATCATTCTCCCTCTGGCTCTAGGTGAATGAATTTAATCACTTGGAGATATTTGTATTTGTTATGCCCTGGGAGATTCCCTACAAGATGCTTGTGTTGGCAGTCACTAGAGGGCTGGTAACCACTGTCAACCTTTCAGGCATTACTTTTTGACTTTCTTTTGATACATTGTTTAGGACTAGGGCAAAGAGCTTGGGAATATCTGGTGATGAGAGGTATAATCTCTGGGTCTTGTCTCATCCCCAGTTCTTATGCAGGTAAAACAAGCAAACAAATATACCATTTTAAAAAATTCAGTATTGCCTATTCAATATTAAACATGAGCACTAAAAGAGAAAAGAGTAATGAAAAAAATCACCTGTAGTTATGCTTTCCTAAAATACTCACATAGCACTTCTACTTCCAAATGAAGAAGATGGGAATATAGTTATTTCCATAAAAGGCTTTCCTACATTGGCATCGCACTGTGTGCATTTTCTCAGACTAATAATGCCATTTGCAACCTGATTTCAATGGCTCACAGCCTATGTATTCCAGATCCTCTGAGAAAGGTAGATGACCAGACACGGCTCAACTCAAGATGGGAAATATGAGCAAGAACCCCAGGAACAACCAAATTCACTAGACTCATTTTGTCTCCACTGGGGAGTCGTCTGACTGGTTTCTTGTCTTCCTGTCTTGCACATGGAATGCCCCAACTCACCTCTTAATGGTTCTCATGGAATCATTATCACCTCTTAAGAGATCCCACCTCAGTTTTAGACAGGATCTGGGGTTCTGGTAATTGTATTGTTCCAAGACTCTCAGATTTCTCAGCCCCCTGTTCTCCCTCTGTCTCTAGAAGTACCTAGTGCAAAAAGGCCCATGCAAAGTCTGCATGACCATGTCTATGCAGAGGAGGGGCGTAACAATTTGCTGAAGACAAGTACTTTGCTTTCTTTCTGATCTTGGTTTGTTAAAATTAACTGACCTCTTATTTCTGTACTCATGTTGGACACAAGTCTCTAAGTGATTCTGAAGTTTGGGACTGAGAGACTGTCAGGTATGCTAGATACCTTTCAGAAGTGTGGCTGCAGTGAACATGGTATGATTACGAGTTCCCCACATGAGAAATTTGAGATTTGGGTCTACATCCCATGGCTCCCATCATCCCAGCCCACATTTATCTTCCATTCCAAATGCATCCATTCATGTCTCTGAGGATACTCCTCTAACTCTACAGAAATTCTTTGCAGAATTTCTCTTCCAACAAGGGCAACTTTCTTCTGTCTTCCAGTTGTAAATCCCATCCATCCTTAAGATTCAGCTTCTCCATGCAGAAGAGCAGGTTTCCAAATTCCTAGCTCAAGATGCTCACTGCTACATGTTGACATTTCCCAGTCCATGTGCATCGACTTGACTATATGTCTGTGTGTATAAATGCACCCCCCTCTTCAAGCAGCAGGTCTTTTCAAACTCAGGCCAAAAATGAAGATGAAAAAGTCATAGAAAATAGTTTCTATTTCTTTTTATTTTTTTTGTCAACAGATCAGGAGCCTTATAATTTGGCTTTGACATGGACTTTAAATTTCTTGTATAAGCCATGGCTGATACCAGAATGCATTAGAAAGCCTGTATTATGCTCTCATAGAGGCGTATTTTCTGTTTTAACTGGGGGGATCCAAAAATGGTCAGATATAGTAATTCTTGGGCTCTTATGGATGGAGGGAGAAACACATTAAACACAGAAATAATGGGAGGTGATGAAGACTCTAGAAGGTGAAGAACCATGGGGGACCAGGAGTCTTTTTCTTTATCCCCTCTCCCATCCTCTTTCTCTCCACTTGGGCTTCATCTGCTTAAATCTGCTTCATATCTGCTTAGCTAATCCATAAATTCACACAACCTTTACATTATACTCAATGCTCTTGAGAACAGTTTGCGAAGCTTCCTTTTGTGCAGTTCATAATGCAAAGAGCATCCGTAGATATGACGATATCTAATAACAAGGTTATGTCTTTTTGTGTTCCCAGCAATTCCTTCAACTAAATCCTTACACATGTGTATTACCCCATGAAGTATAGATACCCAGAGCCACAGGGTCCGAGGGAACTTGTTTCTAGCAAACTACTGGGATAATTAATTCCCGTGTCTTGCCAAGGTTAATTTTTAATCTTACCTTAGGTCATGCTATTTCCATAAGGACGGTTTACTTTCTTTGAGACAGAAGACTTGAGGTCAATGGTCAATTCAGTGAAAGTCCTGGCCAACACAGGCTTCAACATAGACACAAGGATGTTGAACCCCAGTAAGTGTTACCTTGTGGTGGGTTATATGGAAATAGCTCTGCACAAGAAACATTGTCAGATGTGAATGGACCCTTAGGGCCTCCTTTTTCTGAAAAGTGATAGGGATTATTGTGGGAAGCACAGAAACGTTTCCCTAGATGGTATTAGAGAAACCCAAGGGAGCTAAAAAAACGCCTTTGGAATTGGGGGGGGGGAGAAATTCTTTTCTGATTTCCAATAACTAACGATCTCAAACTCTTGTCAATATAAAATCAGTGAATGTGGAGGCATTGGCGCTCTCAGCTGGGGTTCTGCACACCTATATACAAGCCTCTTTCTGGAAACCCTCTTTGTAGGCAAAACACTTGGATTCCTCTCTCTTTTCAAACCCCATCCCCCATTTCTTAGCCTTTCTGAATGAGAGGGACGGACGGACCATTCCTGGGAACTTGACATCACTCTGGTTTCTCTGCATGCACACAGATGACAAACTGTCAACAAGAGTGAGCTCTATTTCTCTGGTCCATTCTTCCAATCTTAGAGGTACTAACCGACTCCTCTGCCTTTAGGTTCTGAGGGGCCAGGGAAGGTCTCTTACCTTCATTGCTCAAACACACTGAGACAAGTGTTACCTTGGTGGATTTCTTTGAATTCACATTGCCTTGAAGAACAGGTAGATGAATAATATGCTAACCTAAGCCCCATTTGAACTATGCAGCTATTAGTTTGAAAGCTACTGTATCAAAACTTCAGTTTGAGTATACATCATATTCCTCCCTTCTGGTCTCTTTTCTGACAACTCTTCAAGATTAAGTCAGTGACAAAACAGAGCCCTTATTTCCTGAAGGACACAGAACAAGCAGACTCAGTATGGACGGATCTATTTCTGAAGCCATGGAAGGCACAGTCTGCATTCATGGGTGGCTCTCCATTGCCTGTGGCACCAGATCTTTTGTCTTGGGCACAGGTGCGAGAGAATGCCTCACGAAAGTCTGAGGAGCCAGTCTTCTGTGTTCTTGCTGTTCCCTCCTGCTCCTGGCCATCTTGTGTGGGAGCTCTTATACGTCACAAATGTGACCTTCTGCTTTATCCACTGGGGATGTCACCCTTGCTTGCTTTTGTTGAAATGACCTGTTTCTGCTTGAGACACTTTTTTTTTATTTAATTTTTTGAGTGGGGCAGGCGGTATGGCTGAACTCGAAACTTTCTCAGATCACCGTTCCCGCCCCCCCCCCCCCATTCTATGTTTTGCTGTTCGATGAATGTATTTTCTGTCATTATCACTATTTGTTGACACATTTGTTTTCCTCAAAGTCTCCAAATGCCATGAGGAGATGAACCTTGTTTATTTACCCCTCCACATTCCCTAAAGCCAAAGTAAAAAGCAGGCACTCAATAAATGCTTGTTGAATTTGCCTATTAGCACTCCTTCAAAGAGTGCTTCCTTCAGTTTGGGTTTATGCAAGCTTATGATATATTTGACTAGAAAAAAATCTGTCTGATTTCTCATTTGATTGTGTAATTATACTCATAACTTCGCCTTTTCCATTTTTTACCAACTTTTAAATTCCTGGGACATCACAGGAGTCTAGAGTTGTGCTCCTTCTCTGCCTCTTAGAAGGCCCACCTGTCCAAGGTCAAATGACTGGAGAAAAGAATTGGAGTTTTGGCTAGCTTTCTTTCCTTCTAGGAGAAGAATTTAGATGCAAGCACGTGGCAGAACAAAGCCAGGGAGTTCTGAGGACAGGGCATTCGATCGCTGCTCCAGTGCTGGTGACAGGATTGTTGGAGAAAGATTGTCAGATTTCTCATTTGTTAAAGATTAGACTGTTTAGCAGTGACTACTGAGTGTCTTAGAGGACTTAAAACCATCTCCTTACAGGAAGTTTCTCTCTAAAGATAAATATGTTATTTTGGGAGAGGGATAAATGTTTGCTTTCTGATCATTTTCTCCTCTAAGTTATTTCACATCTAGGGCTAAAGGCATGGCAGTCTGATTAGTAGAAATTCCAAAGGGGAAAGGGAATTAACCTTGGTCAGTTGGCTCACCATGTTCTTATTTCGAAGGTTGCATGTTTCCAGGACAAAACAAGTTTCTCTTGTAATTTCTGTGCCGCATCAAAATATTATAAAGGCTTCAATAGAGGTGCACTACGAGACAGGCCTTGGGCTAGGAGTATTTAGTAAACTCCACTAATGCTTCGCCATTAGATAGGCTTAGAATTGACCATCATCTTCTTAGTCCTGTGATACTTTCTAAAGGCAAGTACTTAGCATTTCCTCCCCCATACTGATTCCTATAGGACGTGTGTTGTAAAAACTGCCATAAGAACAAACCAAAGTCACAAACAGTTTTGTAACACGAAAAGTGTATCCGAGCCCATATACATAGTCTCTCTTGTAGTCTGCCTCTGTTCATCTCTTACAACCTCCCTTGGCAGGTATCCCATCTCTCTGGCATCTCTAACTTCTTGGGTGTCAGATGACGCTTTGTCTCTATTCTCACAGTTTCCTGTATTGCCCTTGAGGGCTGGCTGCATGTCCTGACCTTGCCATGCACTGCATGGTCCTCACACTGCCACCATCCTCCCTGTGGGACTCTTCTTTGAGATCTTGGTGGAAGTCTCCATGATCTCATAACTCTTGCATTTGTATGCCTCTCAAACTGTCCCATGTACAATGCCATGGTCTGCTACCAGCAGAATAGCTAAGAACATTAATCTGGGCCAAATAGTTCCCTAAAATGTCCTGTGTGAATAGCCCTAGGCCTCTCTCCTTAAAACAATGTCTTCTAAGTTTACTTACCCTTTGGGCAGGTGATGAGGAGGGTCTTGCCAAGCTTAAGATGTTGTAAAACCACCCTTCTTGCTAACCTAGTATAAAATAGCCGCCTTTTTCGTGACTGGTTTCCTCAGCAAACCATGCCCTCTTTCGACACAACTTTGTGTTGTGAAAATATCAAAAATATGCTTTAAATATCAAGCAACAGGTTTTTTAAATCGGTTTTTTTTAATCCATAATTATTACTGTTACTGACCAAGAGCTTCCAGTAATAACCATACCACAGCCTAAGTCCTGTCCTGCCTGCCTGCTTTGTCTGTCACCTTTAAACTCAGCCCTACAATTTCATAGGATGTGGACAAAATGTAAACACGGCATTTGACAGAATGTCGCGCCAATGGCCTCTACTCCAATCGCCAGCTGCCATTTCCATCATGAAAACCACCCTTTCTATCCCCAGCACACTGCTGTCAGCACTTGTATAAGCAGTGTGGTCTTCTGAACTTCCACTGGCAGTGCTCAGTCATTTCTGTTTGCAACAACCTAAGCTAGCCTCCCCCCACCCCTTTTACCTTCTAAGCTCCAAACTTTATAATCAGTTCGAAAGGTTTCTGAACTACATGGTCGGGTAGAGACACATCTCTATAGATGTGTGTGTGTGTGTGTGTGTGTGTGTGTGTGTGAAATTTTTGTTGCAGTGTTACAATAGCTGAGACAAACAAAAGAAGGAAAGATGTATTTTGGCTTACCGTTTGAGAGGTTTTGGTCTATGGCAGCTTGCCCTGTCACTTTGGGCCTATGGTGAAGGGACGGGATAATGTGGAGACAAGAACAGGCTAGATGAAAAATACACATTGATGTGTTTACTTTACATTGCCCAGGAAATAGAGATTTCTCATCTTATAACAAAGCTTTTCTCCCAAAACACATTAAACCATGCATCCATAAATGGATTAATCCATTAATGATGAGGTCAGAGTCACAAACACAGAGCTTCCACCTTTAAACTGGACTGCATTGGAAACAAAGCTTTTGCCAATTCATCATTTGGGTGAATATTTAAGATCTAAATCACAATATTAACTGAGTAAATGATGAGCAGATTGTTTTTCTTGATTTTAATAGCTACTTCACTATATATAAATATACTAAAACATCACATTATGGTTTCCTAGCTAAAAGTAACAGGAAAATAAAAGCTAACACTGGGTGGAAAATGTTGCCAAGTTGAATATTTATTTACATTTTAACCATATGGAAACTGATGCTAAGAGATGGGTAAACACTTGCCTAAAGTAAGCATGGCCAGTAAGTGGCAGTATCCTGGTCTGTCTGACCCCAGGAATACATCATTTCACAATTTTGGGTTGTTTTTGCATAATGGCTAAAGCAATAAAAACCATTGTAAAGCTGTGGAGTTGGGAAAGCTGATGGGCCCTTAAAAGAAACAATTGCAGAGCAAGACTAGGTTTTCAGTTTGTCTTCTGGAAGCTATCAACACATCATTTTCTGCCTTGCGTTCTGTGTGGCCTTGCTTAAAAGGACCAGAATATTTAGAAATGGTTCCTTTAAAGATATCATGCAGAATATCATTGGGGAGGGGGGGTGCAACGATAGACTGGTTAAAAATACACATTAAGAATTCAGAAATAAAGATGTCAATTTCCTGCAGAAAGCAGTAAATATTGCTTTGAATTGGTGACCTTTACCCCCAGTAACCATGTTAAGTCACTAAGACAGCCTGAGAATTGGGTGCTCCAGGGACAGTTGGAGAACAACTAAGATGGGTGCTTGTCTCGGACACTTTCCCAATGAACTCTAAAAGAAAGCATTAGTCTGTCTTTTGTGTTTTATCAGTCTGTAGGAACCCATGGGCTTCCTGTTACAAAGTCTAATGGATGGAAAGTCATTGGATAGGAAAGCCATATAGCAAGAGACATGGAGACTCAGTGTTCTGTCTCTCGTTAGTTATGGGAGAGTGGAATCTACAAAAGAAGGCAGTGAAAATAGTGTGTTCTTAAGTGAACCAGAGAGTCAAGTACAAAAGGAGCAGGGGGCAACAATGGTGGCAGTGGTGGCGGGGGTCCTCTAGGGACAGGAAGATGTGACAGCTTCTAGATTTTTAAAAAGATAAAAGGAAGTTCTAGGGAGGGTAAGTGAAGCAAATTGTTAGAGAAACTTAGTGAACAAACTTGCTTTCTGCTGAAGCCCAAAGAGCATTGATCTAATGGAAACAGAGGTGACATTATGATGATGATAATGAGATGAGAGATGCTTCCCGTTCGTGACAAGTCAGCTGGTTCTGAATCCCAGTGTTGCATGCTGGGAGACTGTGTTTCTCCCAAATGCTTTAAAGCATTTCCCATGAACTTTAAGTGGTGACTATATTAAGCTGTGTTGTTTCTCCCAACCTGTTTTCCCCCTTGTCACTTCAATTTGAAATTCCGATTCTCTTCATAGAGATGAAAATTTGGAGCTAATGGGAGAGACTTTAGAGCTGAAGACAATAGGTAACAAAATGTCTGTATTCTTCTGAGCTACATAGACTTCGCTGTGGGCGACATGTCTCCTTGGATCTCCCATTGCTGTTGCCTGCCTGTTACCTATTTCTTCTACCTTTTCTGAGATCCCAATTGTATACCCCACCCCTATCCCTGCAAATTCTGGTTGCCTTACTAAACAAGGAAAAATTTGCCACTATTAGGCTTAATCCACATGTGGTACTCCATCTACCTACCCAGAGATGGACCATGCCATTCCCTTTAAAGACAAAGTACTGTTTTTAAGTAACATTTTTTCCTTCTCCACCCCAAATATAGTCAGTGTACATAATAGAGGAAAAGGAATAAAGGGTTATGAAAGTATGTCCCCATGTCCAGTAAATTGCCTGGCTTTTTCAGTGGCTTTAGCTTTGGGAGTGTGACCATCATTGAGAGGCACTGTTCATTCTTGGGGTTCTGGGCTGTATGACCTTATGCCTGACCCTTCTCTGCTTCTTGCTTCCTGTGCATTGCTTGGTGGTTAGATGCCAAAATGTCTTCTCACAGATATACATATAGGGTGTGTCCTGGGTGGGTGGGGCCTCAGTGCAGGGCACACAGAGGATAATGTCTTTCCCAAGTTAGTCAACAGAAGCTAATAAGTGGAAGAGCACTTTATAGGTCTCCAGAGATTATTATTTTATGGCCTCCTCTTGCTCTGAATCTGCCACTTGGCTTAATTTTTCTCTCCTATTTCTGATGTGCCACAGAGAGTTTGATCTCTCACCATCAGCCTTCCAACATCAACGGGTTGCTTTTCTTGACACCCAGGGTTCTCATCTGTTGTGGTTTAGTAACCTTTTCAGCCCTTAAAGTTGGAGAAATGCCCCCACTCAGAAGTCTACCATAGTTCTGACCAGGAAGAGATAGTGTGGACAGGGTGCTTATGTGTGTCCTTGTTGTGGGAGGATTGGTGAAAACACTGAGAGAAAGCGGAGTTTGTGGTAGACCCACACACTTTTGCAGAACAAATAGTAACACAATGACATATCACATCAAAATCAAAATCCAGGATTACTAGCATTTTCCTTAACCCACTGTTTTTATGAGAACTAATTGCTTGTTCAGTGTTGGTTCATTGACCTATATACATTCTTCCTTCCTGACGGTTTAAATTCCCTGGTTGTTTAAAGCTTAAATGGGTCACTAACTGTTTTTGCAACTATTGGACCGCCGCCTTGGCACATCTTTCTAGAAACATATTCAATGTTAGTAACATATTAAGGCCATAAAGATGGAGATATCCCCTGTTTGGAAGTTTACTGTAATTCTGACCAGGAAGAGACAAGGTGGTCAGAGTGGTTACATGCACCCTTGTGAGAGGGAAAGTCTCTAGAAAGTCTCAGTCCTGCACAATATCCCGTTCTTACTACACGGTGTAGGATGTCCCACCGAGGACCACCATACCCAGCCAGTCACCCAGTAATTATTATTTTTTAGGTGTTTATAAACATTTAGGTTTATTTAGAGCAACAAAAATCCTCTCAGAGTAGGTCCTAGGAAAGGCTACATGGATTTCTAATGATCTTGAGATGAAAGGCCTTTTTGTCTCAGAGGGAACCCTTGGTATTTTTTGGTGATGATTTCTATGTACTACCCATGGAAACTTAGCCAGAGTTCTGGAACATGTTCTATCAGATATTTGACAAGTTTTAATTCTAATGGCATCATGGTAGGCCTGGGAGCGTCTTTTGTTATTGCCGTTTTCGTCAGGTTCAAGATTATGATGAGAATCTTGAGTTTCATCAGTCACGATGCACAAAAGCAGGACCCAACCTCTCTGCTGCTTTCATGTTGCTCTGCCCCCTTTCTGCCTCCTCCATAAGCCAGTCCACATGGAACCCTCCTACAGTGTGAAAAGTAAACCTGAGTCACAAAAAGGAGGAAGGCAGGAGTTGGTGGGTGCTATAGTAATAAAAGTGGGGGGCCCTGAAGGGACTCATTGGCACGACCCTCATTGCTCTCTCCTTTTCCATTTCTTCCTCAGCAGGGAAGCCTGGCAGTTAGGACTCAACATCAATTCCAAGGATTCTACATTTTGTTGGGGCAACTTCTTGATTGGAGGGACAGAAAACACTCAAAGTGTGACTTTCTTGCCCACTTGCCAATGAATATTTGTGAGTGAATCTGAGTAATCAGTTTCAGAGATCCCATCTTGAATGATTTCCAGGAAGTTGTGGAATACAGGCATGCCTCAGGGAAAATACACAGATCAGGACCAGAGGGTCACTCTGAGTCCCATGGGAGTCTGCCGGCTCCTTGGTGGGAGCAGGTGTTTCAGAGAGGTGATGGTGCACGTGGGCTGAGAAAATATCTTTCCACAGACATCACACTGGTCACCCCAAGCAACCAGGGCTGTCTGAGGAAGAGTTGCCTATTGGGATAAGGTTTGGCCCACCAGGCAGTCTGAGAATGCAGGGAAGAGTAAGGCCTTCCTCCTGATAAGGCACCACATGGGGCTGAAAGATTGTATCTGCACATCCACCTTGCCCACTGTCACAAAAAAAAAAGAAAAAAAATGTGCTTCAATATGATTTGCAGTTTGAGTATCATAAATTTCAACTTGTGAAATATGGACAGATTTTTTTTTGCTATAATAAATCTTGAGATTTCTTTTCCCCCAAATTATAGTTCAAATACCTGAAAATCTTATGACCACTTTTCCATGAACCTCCAGAAGCAGATCTGTGGTGGTAGGTGGCAGAAGACAAGAATGTCTAGCTGACCTGGGTGAGGAAAGTTCTTTTGTGGTTAGAAAAGGCCTCCCGAGGACCCTGGCTGACTAGGACATGAGGGCAAGAGCTGAGAGAGTTGTTGAGCCAAAGGAGGTGGCTATAGTGAGTTCATGGCATGATGTTAAGGGCCACGGAAAGGAGACCGTGACTAGTCAAACATTATTAAGAGGGTAGTCTACACCAGCAGGAACTCCTTGCCTGTAATGGTCTCCAATATACACTTTGAGGAGGTGGGCTGTATAGGTACACTTCTCTATATTTACATATGCAGAGACAAGGTGGGTTCTTAACCCCCAGTAACTTTTGGGTTTCCTTTTATATGTTGATCACATCTGGCTGCTCCTCCAGGATTCCCCAATGGGAGGGTAAAGAGGCTTCCAGAAACTGTTCTGGGCATAGTGTCCACCTGGTAGAAGTAGGCAGCAGCGTTGGTGATAGTTTTCATGGAGCTGTTGCTCCATGGTGAGTTTGGAAACCAAAGCTGGGTCAGCAGAGTTTGTATATAGTGAGCCAAGGACTGTTGGATCTGGCATTGATGGCTACAGGGGAAGAGGAAAAAATGCCTCTGAAGTGAGGTTGACAAATCTTGAAGGTCATTGGCTACATCGAATGGCTGGCTTCTGATAATGGTCTTCCGTTTTGCGCACAGGAAAATGGCGTGCCCAATTTTCCCTACAGAGCCAGAGGATAACTCTAGCTTCTCCATAATGATTATGCCTTTAAACAATGGAGGTTAACAACAGTTTGATCATTCTCATGAGCATAGATGGAAACCAAAGACTGTTTTTTGCAAGTAAAAAAAAAAGAAAAAAAACACAATTTTGCTGTATTTAGGAACCTCTTAATGCTTTCCCATGGGTTCTGACTTGAATCTCTGACTTCACCCCCTTTTCCCACACCACAGGATGTTTTAAGAATCGCATAAGGTATCAACCAGCTGCCAAAGTGTTGATCGGAGCGCCTGAGGTGTCACAGAGCTGATGTCAGAAGGAATGTTCTGGTTGCAGAAACTGTGTTTAAAGTCCACATATGTGCAGAGCACATGCTCATAAAATAACAAGAGGTTGTCATTTTTCCTGGAATATGTGCCACTCACCTGGGTTACGTCTGCACTGTGTCTCAAAGAAAACGTCATACATAGGACTGGAGAAGTTTCCTTAAAGCTAAGCAGCAGGGACCAGTGTAACCTCAACCAGCAGGGTAAACTACAGAAATGGTGTGGACGTGGGATGCCTTTTATCTTTTACCTGGCCACATGGCTGCTGCGTGAATTAGGGGAGGCTACACAGCTGAGAAGAATGCCCCCACCAATATAGTTAGACTCAGTCTCAGAAAAAGAAAAGTATCAAAAGAAAGTCCTTGGAAAGATGGGTTACTTTGTGTCTTTTGATAATGCCTATATCAGGAACTTGCATGAACTGATCAGTAAAGGAAGAGCTAGTTTGCACTGTTCCCTTAAAGTTACGCATATCTGGAGGAATCAATTTGGAGGCTATGGTTACATCCTAATAATAATTAGATGCTAATTTTTAAATTGAGGATCGTCATGGTCCTAGAATACTGTCTCTTCGGAGGTGTGACTTCACATTGCCAGTTGTACAAGTCTCTTCAAGCATCCTTTCTCCTTGTCCCACTGTTCAGAATCTGTCTACCACCCAGGATGTGTTTTCTAGACTCCTCTGTTCTCACGGTTCCTCATTCTCTACAGGTCTCAGGGCTTTGTATGGAGTGTGAAACTGTGGCAATGGAGCCCCGAAGTCAAGGACCTTTCTTCTGGGATCCATTAGTGGACACCAGATTTTTTTTTTCTTCGAAAACTTCTGCACCTGGGCAAATGTGAGAGAGGGGTGAGGAGAAAGAGAGGGAGAGAGGGAGAGGTGGTCAGATGATGGAGTTTGGATGAAAAAAAAGTGTGAAAATATTTACTTAGACAACAGGACGAAATATTTGAAATCAGCACTGTTCTGGAAATTCCACCACAAAGATGAGATCGTACATCATGATTCAGGTGCCTTTCCAAAGACCTTCAGGTTGAAGGAACGGGGTCACCCCAACAAAGTGTCTCATCATTACTCTGCAAGTTATAGGATGTACTGAGACAAATATACTAAGATATACCCATGTCTGGCTAAGGCATGGTTGGATGAGTGTTCAGTGATTCCATTTTAAGCAGGTGTCTAAGGATGTATGTGGTTCAGTGGAACACTCGTGAGGCCCAGGGGCTTCAGTCCTCAACACACCACCAATAGTTTATAAATGCCCCTCTTTGCTCTTCATTCTCTTCCATAGTTTATGCACTTCTTGTTTCTGTAAATGAATCAGCTGCTGTTCGAATAAGCATGGCAAAATGGTACCTGCTTAAGTCATCGCTTTCAAGAGCCACTCTTACATTACTTACAAATTAGACTTTGGCCTCATGATCAATGTACTCTTGCTGATAAATGACCATGGTCAGCAGTCAGGATGGCCCACTGCGCTCTCCTACTAGCATCACCAGTAAGGTAGAGTAGACTGCAACTCAATCAATTTAGCAGCAGTTTCCAATTCTGGAAGGGAAGGGAAGCAGGCTCATTTAACACAGCCGTGTTCCCGAAAGGGTCTGCAAGCAGGCTCTCATCATGAGGTTTGACCAAGAGCGTGCCAAGAAGTCTAAGCTGCGTGACTATTATTGATATGAAAGCTTAACCTTCCTAAATTCTTGAATTTTGTTTCTCTTCTGTGTTAGACACAGTATTTGTATTACTATAAGAATGGTCAAAACTTGACCTTGCTGTGCTAGAAAAGGTAACCCCGGTCGAAGCAGAATTATAGAATTTAAAAGGGAAACTGTTGGTAACAAGGCATAGGGGCCTCGGCAACCCCTTATTGAGAGACCTTTCTCTGCTGGGAAGACTTAAGAAAGTTACACCCAAGGGTTGTTTGCGCTCCAGATCTGCACCTGTTCCCAGGGAATGCAGACAGAAGGGAATGGAGCCAGCTTTGTTGGCAGAGGATGCCACCAATGTGCTGTATGGCCCTATACAATCCCTGAATGGAGGGGGAGGGCAGGGAAAAACCATACTTTGGAACAGGACCTTGTAATGCTGTATATATACCCAATACTTGGGTCAATAGAGACTATTAGTGTGGGACACTTCAGGGTGCAGGAGCTACACATGGGCATAAGGAAAGCAGTAAACTGCATCCTTCTCCAAGGAACTGACAGTTCAAAGTCTCTGGGCCCCCCCCCCCCCCACAATGATGGAGTCCAGATACCACCCCTGTTAGTGTCTGAACATGGGTCTTAAAGCTAAGCCTTCTGGTAAGTTCAGAGGAGGGAGACAGGAGGCAAAGTGGAAGGGAACCAAGCTTGGTTTAGAGCTAGACATGGTGTGAGGTGCTGGCCTCTGAAAGGCCCAGTTGAGAGGGGGCTGGTGATGATGACCATGGGATGTGGGAGTGTGGATGTACTGAGAAATTCTTTACAGTAGTGTTTTGGAAAGCTGGGACCTTTCTGGCTGTAGTTGGGCTGTGGCAAATATGTCACATGGGAATCAGTGTTTCTGTGAAGACCAATAATAAAGTTGAGTCAGAGAGAAAGGAAGACTTCCCAAGATTTACCCAATCAGCCTGGGTCCTCAGTATTACTATAACAGAATGTTCCCAACCCTTGCTGCGTGTCACTTGTCTTCAAGACATCTCCTGGGAGATGATGGAAGCTAGCAGGCTATCTTTGAGTCTGCTCTTTTGTCTTGGTTCCCCTCCTCAACCTACGCAGTTCAGTCAGTCTCTTTCTATCTGCACTTATGTTCTCTGTATTCTGGTCCTGGCTCTCTGCCATAAGAGAATTAAGCCTTTGAGTCCTTATTTCCAATAATGCCTGCTCTTTAATCTATTTCTGAATGCCCAAATGCCCAACACGGCAGTTAATCCTGGAAGCCAGCTTTGCCAAACTTACCTCTAACCTGAGCTGTGTTTGGTCTTAGCTTTGCTGATCATATCTCAGTGTCAACATCAAGCCACTGTCTAGAGCAAGACACCGACTCCTGGCCTCATTTACCCAAGCGTGCCTTCTGATAAAGGGGGAGCCTGAGAATAATGCCTTTGGTATGAAATTTAAGACTTGGGGCCACAGTGTTTCTTGCATATATAAATAAAAGCAGACTGCATTTTCTAGGCATAAAGGCAAAGTATACTGTTAATAGAGATGTCAGGATCTTCTAGTCTGTAAGACTTGGCCCATTGGTTAACACAGAACTAGTATGAAATGACTCTCCTGTTTGTTTGTAGACTCCAGTATCTTCATTCTTACCTCCTTTTGCACATGACGACTAATTCCTTGCTAGGTTCAGGTTATGTAACTATATATATATTTACAAAACTCAAACTTGAGCCCAAGACTCTTAATGGCCTGTAGTTTTATTCTGACTTTTTTTTTTCAATTGGCCCAATGACTTTTCTTTCAGATCCGAGAGTCCCAAAGATTTCTAAATTAAGTGAACAAGGTCCTTATCTTTGAATAAGCCATTTCACTTCTCTAGACAATATTTCTATTTTCAGCCTCTGGTCTTTTGTGTTGCTTAACCAGTTGCACTAAATACAAAGGTGTATACATATAGCTCAGTCTGGAACTTCCAATGAGGCAGTACATGGTAAAAATGTCAGTGTAGCTATAATTGAAGCCTTATAATGAACTTCAATGCCTTGGTTAACACATATGCTATAAAGCCAATGGTCTAGTAAAGATTGTCAAGGAACTCATACATTTCTGGAAGAAAAGGATATTTGTGTTTTAAAATAATGGTGTCCATGCAGGTAGGATAAATGACCGCTTCCTTTCTGCCTCTGTGGATACCCTGTGATGCAGAGTACTGCTGCATCTTTGTCTGATGCTGTTGGCCCTGGGGTGTGTGAGGAAAGATAGCAAACCATAGCCTAGGCTGTGGCAGAGTTGCTTGGGGGAAGCACTTTAACAGCTGGTGTTCATGTCACTTTGGGCTTGCAAACATGTCTGGCGGGTTTCTGGTGGGTTTCACTTCCCAGAAATGGCTGAATGTCTTAACCATGACAACTTAAATGAACTGACTTTGACTCCTAAAATAGGAGTTCTATTTGGAAGTCTTTATTTAAAGGTGCCTTCCACCCCTCCCCTAGACCCACCAACCCTCAATGACACTTGGGAGGCAGGAGAGTACTATGTTAGTACTTTCTCACTTTGTGTCACTGACAAACACCTGAGGGAATCAACTCAGAAGGAAGAAAGATTTGTTTTGACTCACAGTGTCAGTGGTTTTAACCCATGGCCAGTTGGTTTCATTGCTTTTGAGCTTGTGGTAAGGCACACAACTTGGTGGGGAATTTGTGGCAGAGCAAAACTTCTTATATCGTGGCAGCCAAGAAACAAATAGAGTAGGGTGCAGAGTTTCATCACCTTCTAAAAGGCATACCCATAGTGACCTCACTCCCTTCTACTAGGCCTTGTTTCCTAAAAGTTTCACTCCTTCCTAGTAACAGCCCAGGCTGGTGACCAAGCTTTTAACACATGGGCCTTTGCAGGATACTTCAAATCTAAACTGCAGCATTTTGCATTTAAGTCCTTGAAAAGGGTCATTTAATAATGAAGGGGGAAAAAAGCATTTAGTACATTCCCGAGTGTTCCCAAAGGATAAATAGTTCCAGCACTGCCCAAAGATCCTACCTAATTCATAGTCTCCTGTGAGGCTCAAGGCAAAAATTTGGTGGTGAGACCTATAAATATCTAAAAGTTACATGCTTCCAATATGCAAGGCATAGGGTGAGCATTATCATTAACAAAGAGGGAAATAGGTAGATAGATATAAAAAGTAGACCAAGGGAAGTCTAAACTGAACATAGGTTTTAGTAAAATACAATAGCCTCATGTCCAGGATCCAAGGCACAAGGTGCCATGGTAGGAGCTCCCAAGAGCCTCCTGCCTTGCTGACTGCAATCCCCACGGCCACTCTCTTGGTCATCTTTGCTTGCTGCTTACAACTTCTCCCAGCAGGTATTTCACTGTTCTGACATCTCTGACTTTCTGGGGTCTCCATTGCATCTTTGGCTTGACTCTTACAGCATCATATATTGCTTGGTCAAGGGCTGCTCTGTAGAAGTCTGACCCCCTTCACAGAATTCATAGACTCCCAACATATTCTCTAAAGTTTGCATGAGCCTATAACTCTTGCATCTATATCCTTGCAAAAACCAGTGTCACATGGATGATGCCAAGTTCTGCTCCTGGTTTGAGAAGTAGCTGGGCTTCCCTAGTCCATGGCTGCAAATGGAATATCGAAGACTCCAGTATTAGAAACACTCAAGCCATCTCTCCTATGATTTCTGGTGCAAAGTGCTTGGCTCCTTTTAATTGGTACGAAGTCTTTTGGAATCAGACCTTCTTTGGCTGCAACTTTACGTGTGTTTATTTTCCCGCTTAGCTGCTTTGCCAAGCACTATGAATCTTGACAAAAGGGGGCCAGGATACCCATGCTATAGCCTGGATGCTGTGTGCTTCAAAGTTTCCTCCATTTGATTTAAATAGTCTTTCAGGCTTAAACCCAACCTCCCACAAAAGTCCCAAGACATGGAGAAATGTAGACAAGCCATTTGTCAGAATGGCTTTCAATTTCCATAGTCCCTGCTCCCACCTAAGACCTTACAAATGCCCAGTCTCTCCTCTCCATACCCCTACCCACACTGTTTCCTAGGGTCCAGTCAGATCACTGAGCTCACAACTTTCCCAGCTTTCGCTAGTTCTCTTCTCTTAACTTTTCCAAATTCCTTCACGCTTTTAAACCATGCCATCATGGCCAGCCACCTTTCTCAGTTCCAGTTTTCTGTGCTAATCAGCTTTGTGTCAGTGCGACAAAAATCTCTGACACCATCTCTTTCTAAAAATTTCTTGACTCCTAGTCTCAGAAGTTTCCATTCTTGGTCACGTGACCTCCTTTCACTTTGGACCTGTGGTGAGTCAGGACATCATGGCAGGAAGTACGTGGCAGAACAAAGCTGCTAATCTTACGGTGGCCAGGAAACAAACAGAAATGGAAGAGGTCAGGGTCCCAGTGTCCCATCAAAGGTCATACTCCAGTGATCTTACATCTTTTCACCAGCCCTGCCTCCTAAGGTTGCATCATGTCCCAATAGTGAAAGGGGCTGGGATTATGCCTTCAGGACCTAAGGACCTTTGGGGAGGATATTTCATACCTTAAATATTAAATGAGCTTATATGGAGATGGTAGAACAATTCCAGGGGGCTAATTTATTTTTTCCTGATAATCACGATGCAGAAGAAGTTCCCAGTTCAGAACGATGGATTGCTTTGGAACATGTTGGTTGCTTTGTGACCAACGGGTCACAGGATGACAGGATTTCCGAATGACAGGAACGGGTTTAGTGTTTGGAAGAAGCACTATGTAGACAAAGTATTCAGGTGAAACTGAAATGTCAAAATGTGGAGGTGCATACTTATGAGGGTTACTTAAGTATTTTAAAAGAAAACAAACCCAGCCTGCCTTAAATCTAAACATGTACCTTGAATATTTATTGCTAAAGGACTTTCCATGAAAATTGTCAATTTTAACATGTTTTTCTAGATATTTCTTCAATTTATCAAAAATGTTTTCCCTGTAAATATTCAATTTTATCATAAAATGTTTTTACTTAGTTTTTCAATAAAAAAAGGAAAGAAAAAGGACATTTATCCTCGGGGACTAGCAGGCTTAAATAAACAAGCTGTACTTGGTGATAGCTGGAAGACACTTGAAGGGTGGGCACCAAGCCTAACCACAGAAATCATTGATTTAAAATACAGAGGTCGATCATTTCATCTTTTCTTCAGGGTTCACATTGAGCAAATGAGCATCTACCCTTGATGCTGATGGTTTCCTACGGAAAGTTGCTCTATTTGTTAGTGCCTATGTTGTACTAGTTGTTAAATATTTTGAACATCAGCTCTACCTAGTCTAGAATAGACCTGGGAGAATGGTAGCACTTTAAGGGGTGTGAACAGGTAGCCATGATGATCACAGGGTTATGTCAAACACACATAGGAAAAGTCTGAGTTCTGACAGCAGTCAATAGGAGGGAGAGATTGTCTGGACAGCACAAACTGGCCACCAAAGGGTCAGGTGTGACGCATTAAGTGCAGGAGATGAGTAGTGGGCACAAGAGTGTGATAAAGGCAGGGTTTAGAAGCTGATGGAAATGTGAGGCTGGAAAGTCAGGTGGATGCTTGAGTGAACATGATAAACAGAGTCGAAGGATGAATAACCTGTTGTGACTGTCCACCAGTGATATGGTGGTGGCTGCGGCTGGCCACTCTGGAGACAGAGGGTGATGGTTAGCACAGCCTATGTATTCTATCTTCTTTGCTGTTTTTCTACCTACTCTTTGTACACATTCCCAATGGAGGGCTGATACAGAATGGACACTGTCTCATGGTAAACTCTGGCTCAGACTTGAGACATTTCTCTTAGCTTATATTAAATCCCTTCTTATGGCTTCCTGACTTGTTGCCATATTAAAAATGTACCCTGTTTTGACAGCTCCTCTATGCTTTCTTCTTGTTAGTACCGAGAACACTGAAGAAGGAGAAGGGCAAGTTTACCTTATTCTGTGGTTGCTGTTATCTGGTTATCCCTTCAGCTTTCAACAGTTGTGTGGTGTGTGAGAAAAAGCATATGGATGATGCTTTGTTTTTGCCCTATCAAAACATAAAACATAATTTTACTCTGTTGTGACAGAATACATAACAGGCTTTCTAGAAAGGACAGGCATTTGGCTTTAAGATTTTCCTTTGGGCCCTTATTTTTGAGATTAACTGCCCATCTTATTATCATACATCTCTATGAGCAGCTACTGAGCTGGCTGGGGCCAAGCTGCAGTTGACTATGTTGAATGCTTTTCTTTCCCATAAGTCATAGGGGCCTAATGGAGAGTGGCTTTTCTTTATAAAGTTCCACATACTCTCCTTATCTCTTGATTGCTTCTGATAGTTTCTGGTATTAGGAGGAACAGTTTAATGTTTAATGAACTATCTGCTGGTTAAAGATTTTTAATTTGTAATGTGCATCTAGCTAATTGCTATAATTGACTTCTTAGAGACTTGTGAAAGTGGAAGCTAAAGACTTGCTCAGGTAGCCCTATATCTTGAAATTGCACTGGTGTTCCTTTGGGGGGAAATGATACCCCGATCTCCTGTAGAAAGATCAGGGTATGCTGTCCTGGAGTGAGACACATCCCTGTGAGTGGAACGGCTTCTCACAGTGCCTGAGAGCAATCCCAGTAGAGAAGAGGAAGGAACTGTGGAAGCAGATACTTAACTCCAGTACCTAAGTCTTACAGTCTTCCTAGCCCCACTGGGTATCCACAGAGGCAGAATCTGCAATAGTACACGGAAAGAAACTTCCAGCACAGTAACTGTTACTGAATCCCTGAAGTGGTGGGCAATCAGCAAAACAGAGCTCAGCATTCATTTCTAGGACAGATTTGGGCTTGAAACAATTGTGCCCCATATTAAAATCTACAAGATTGCAATTCGTTAGACTAATTATTTTGAAGAGATTTGTAGGAGGAAAACCAGCTATGTATTTTATGCGCCTCCCCCTCCACCCTGAGCTATCTGGAAAGTTGGGAAGGGGAATTGGACCAAGGAGGATCTTGCCTCTCTTTTACTTTCATTTATTAGTCAGATAAAGCTGGTGCAGTCAACATGGCATTAAAGTCTTATGGCCTCTTTTCCAAGGTGGAGAATAGTTTAAATACTCTAGATGAATGTTTTCTGGGGTTTAGAAACTCATTGGCTTGCCTTGGGTTACTGTAAGAACATAGAGCTCATTAGAAAAGTTGACAGGTATCCCCTTGGGCAGAGTCAAAGATGTTGTGAGACTGGCTGAGGCAAAGACCAAGGCTGAAGAATATACATCTGCATGTGTGTCTCATCATAAGAGACACCAGTGCATCCTCTAAGGTACCAGGCAACAATGGGAAGGATCTAGGATCAAGTGATCTAGAAAGACACACACACACATATATACAGGTAAGAGGAGCTGTCAGATCTGGAGATCATAAGGACTCAAAGAAAGCATCGTTTTCTTTAGAGACTGTTACTAGAGGTCCCTTAGAATGGTCTTCAGATAATAACTGCCCTCCTTAAAGCCAGTATTTGTCGACCCGAGGCAAGAAAATTCTGCCCATATGAATCATCTAACATTTCTTTCGTTCTCTGCTCCTCCACCCCCATTCCTCTTGTTCCTGAGAAACTAGACAGTATGTTGGGAAGAGTTGAGGAACAGTGGATCCTCCCCAGGGGGCAGATTCCCAAATCTGAAACTAGACTGGATAGGGTATATATATACCCCCCAAAAAAAACCCCAAAACCAGGAGAAGACTCTTTGGACTCTGATGTGATTTTTTCCTCTGGAATAATTATTGTTCCTTTTCCACAGACTTATGCAATGCAGTAGGCCCTTCTCTATTAAGGATGATCAATCAAGTGGGGTAGACAGGGAGTTGGGAGTTGGGAGACAGAGGAAGCATTCTCACAGAGGAAACAAGAGAAAATGCCCTTCAGAAATGACTTTTTTTTTTTTAAATCTTTGTCAGTCATGTTTGGTTCTATCCTAGGTCTCTGGGCTATCCAGTCTCTGGTTTCTGGCTACCCAGGCAGTGTCAGGCGTGGGTTCCCTCTCATGGCATGTGTCCCAAGTCGGACCAGTCATTGCTTGGCCACTCCTACAAGTTAGCATCTCTTTCACTTCTTGCTGACAGGACAAATTATAGGTCAAAGGTTCTGTGACTGGGTTGGTGTCCTAGTCCCTGCAGGGGAAGCCTTGCCTGGTCACAGAAGATGCTGAGTGCAGGAGCCATGATCTCCGTGGCTAGGAGTCTTAGCTAGGGTCTTATAAGTTTCTGGAAGTTTCCATTACACTAGGTTTTTACCCTGTAAATATTGCCCCCGATCCAGTCCTCTCGCCCAGTGCTTCCACCGCCACCATCCTCTCTTCGATCTGGTCCCTCCTGCTTCCCGTCCTACCAGCCTCCAGGCCACATGTGACATCTATGTCCCCTTCCCAGGGAGATCCAGGCACATCCCTGTCCCTAGAGATCACCATGCTTCTATGGATTATAGCATGATTCATCTTTTCTTTTCAGCTAACATCCACCTCTTAAGTGAATACATATCATCTTTCTCCAGAAACAGTCACGTTGCTTGCCACTAGTTAGGTTAAAAACAAACAAACAAATCTTACCAACAGAGAAGCTTGGGGCTGGTGACTGTCAGGTGAGCCAATAGTCAGCTAGCTCAAAATGAAAAGGGAAACCAACAACTGGAGGTGCAGTTACCTACTTCCTCTCTCTCCATCACACACTCAGATGCTGGGCTTACTGGGAACAGCTCACACCCAGCCCCACCGGCTATGCATTTAAACTAATAGTAATAGCACATGGCTAATTGTTTGTGGACCCCAAAGACCCAAAGACGGGAGCCTGGATTTCACAGTCAAGTCTGGTTTTTGAGTAGAAGCCTGTGTTTGCCTGTTGTCAATTTAAACCCGCAAGGAAATCCTCAATGAACACGACAACTAGCTATTGTTCTGCTCCCAGCTCAGTCACTCCTCCCTGTGTGAGGTGCCCTAACTGTCCCTCCTTCTGTTCTGCTTTAAAAGGTTTTTCAACCTTTCTTCTGATTTCCGTTTTGCTTTTTTGGGGGGTGGGGTGGGAGAGGGAGGGTCAAGGAAAATGAACTACCTGTAAGTAAGTAGGAAAGGTGTTAAACCTAAGGTTAAAGGTTAAACTCCACCCAAAGACTGGGGCATTTTTGTTTTTCTTGTTTTTTTTTTCCAGTTCTTTGGTAACAAAACCACTTTTGGCTGAGCTTGCAATATCAGAAAGGCCCTGGAAGGATGAATCGACCTCCTGATGGGAACACGGGCATCCATCAGCTCTTTATCCCTTTGGGAGCATTCTGGAATCAGTGTCTCGGTATCTGTATTCATACTAAGAAGAAAAAGCAGCCAGGAGTTTGCTTCATCAGCTCCAGAAGCATTTTCTTTTTTCTCAGAGTTCTCATTGGGCGAGTTAGTATCAGACGCAGACAAAAAGAAACAAGGACGGCCTACCAGCTTCCTTTGTGAATGAAAGTTGAATAGCCATTTATGCCTATGGTTCTGATTGAGTCTCTTCCTCTCCCACGAATAGCTTTAAGTGACCACAGCTAAACCCGAAGATCTTTTTGGCTTCGGTTTTATGCTGGCTCTATCTTAAATGTCACTGGGGAACTTCCCTGAGGAGAATCGTAAGGCATTTTTGATGCCTTGAGGACGTGGCTCCTCCTTTCACTTGTAGATTACAGTCTTGTTTGAGTCATGCTGTCTCTTGGCAAAGGCAGAGAGGCAGGGCAGACACAATTAGAGGGCCAGAGGCAGGCACAGGGGAGAGAGCAAAGCTGGGAGCCTGGTTTCAGAAATGCAGAATCCTGACTTGTCCTTCTGGCTCACCAGGAATTTTAAATGAAGCCCTAGGCTCAACTCTGAAAACATTGCTGAATAAGTTAAAAGCAGAGGGAACTGCTTTATGGCATCCTGAGCCTTTCTGGAAGTGGACAATTACACTATCTTTTGTCTCAGGAAAGGTTTAACTCCTAATGCTGGACTCTAGCCAATATGGTCTTCCCTCTTAATTGAAACCATGAGCTCTAAAATGTATCTGTTCACTTTTTCTCCCGGAGTTAGTCAGATTTCTCACTGCTAATCTGATATTTAAAATTGCTTTTTAGTTTGGGTCAAACTTTCACCCAGTTTTGATGGTATGAGAAGAGCCTGTGGACATGTTCCCCATCCTCAAAAGTAGAAACTATACAAACCAGTGCCCGGAAAATACAAGTGGATGACAATCGATTGGTGGGCATCTCCTAGTCTCATTGAAACCATTGGGTGAAATCCATGTAGAATTAAAAAAAAAAAGTTCCGCTTGTTTGTCTTCTTAAAGTATGAGCTTTCTAACGTAGGGCCCGAGACTGGCTAGCCTAAGTGCTCTCCCACTGTATTATACTGTATTGTCCGCCCCATAAGACTGGGGTTTCTTGACCGAAATCCTGCCTGCATTTCTCTCATTGTGTCAAGAACTCAACTACAGATGGGTAGTTTCATTGTAGGTCTCCTGTCCAGCTCAAATTTACAGATCCTCTTTAATTTTAAAGCCCAGGGGTATTGGATGGGTTTCAAATATGTTAAATGATGGGAGAAGGGATGGATGCCTATGTACTGAGGGAAGTCAGCCTCTTGAACGGGGACCTCTGAATATGGATAAAGTTAAATCAAGGTCTAGGAAGGCAGAGATCATCCCACATCCATGGTGAGTTTACTGACTCTTTGCTGGGACCAGCACATCACATGGGGCCTGCAGGTTTCCTGGATAATATATTGCTTTCTTGGATAATTTTTTATCCTTCTGGAGAATGGACAGGTGTGCAATGTGTCTTAAATGCTGGTTGACACACCTCATTTCTGGGTCAATAGATGATCCAGATAGCACTACTCTTATTGAATTCTCATTGTAATGTTCTCTTGGAACTTCTTTTCTCAGTTGTTCCCAAGAAGAGGGGACACACCACAGCCTGCAGGCCCAACAGCCCGGAGAATAAATAGTGCTGAAATAGTTCCCAGATTTAACATGCTTTTTGTTTTTGGACTGCTGGCTAAGGGGGTGCGCTGGCTTTTACACTTTAGACTCAGAGTGTCACCTCT
The DNA here is from genome assembly GCF_947179515.1 of Apodemus sylvaticus. NCBI lineage: Eukaryota > Metazoa > Chordata > Mammalia > Rodentia > Muridae > Apodemus > Apodemus sylvaticus. Next base: position 24,176,883 of record NC_067477.1, read on the forward strand.
CAGAGCGTCAGCTTCTTCTCTGTCCTGACTCTAGCTTTCAACACAAATCGTAGAGTATTAGTTGACATCACTTCCATTAGACCAATAAGAGACACTAAGAAAGACATGTCTGGAAGAGAATTTGTTTTAGGACATAGCACATTTCCTGTTAGGAAACCAAGTATGTGAAGAGGCAGAGGCTCAGCTCTCTCTCGCACTTGTGTAATTTTGAGATTATGCCACAATGATCCTCAGCTTAGGTCTAATAGGCTGCTCACTTGGAAGGAAGCAGGCCAAAAACGACTGTCTGGTTATCTGTAGTAGCAACAGAAGTAAAGCGGTTACCGCTCGGTGCAGAGTAGTATAACTAAACCGCTACAGTCGTGCTACCCCAGTGCTCCCTGGGCTTTTCCAATGGGCAAGCAGCTGTGCTAAATCGCATCCTACACAGGCAGTGTGAACAGGCAGTGTGAATAGGATACTGTGAAAAGAAGGGAGCTGATGTTAAAGCTTTAAGAAGAAATGAATTTTCTAGGAAAAGTATTTCAAAGAGGGAAACTTGCAGGAATACTCTCGTGCAAAAATCATGAGAATAAACATTCCTCAAAAAAAAGTCTTAGGGCATGCCTCAGTGATCAGAAGTGGCACCCTGATCTTAAAACAATTAACAAAAAGGGAAGTGAAGCATCATTTCAGATGTAAGACATCTTATAAGCCTGCAGCCATCTCAAATGGAGAATGAGACTGCAGTGGTGTGGGTCAGGTACAGGGTAGCAAATAACCTCACAGGTCTGTCCTTGGTCCCTCTTGAAACACAGTAAAGTTACATTTTAGTTTATAAATCTATAAAGGTGGGGGTAGACCAGGCCTAATATTTGCAGTACTACTGAGCAAAGGCATAATATTTGAAAGTTACAAATTAAGCTAACAAGCTGTTACAGTGTATCCTTCCACCTGGACAAATATTCTCCCAGAAGCCAAAGGGAAATGATGTGATTCTTTGCTTCAGCTGATAGCAAGTAACAACAGAGAATATAGCTTCAAAGTTAAGTTCATTTCTGTTAAAGCTGTGACTTGCCATGGGAAGAGATGATAGTACAATCTCATGAACTGAACCCCCACCCCACCCCCACCTCTGCACAAGCTTGCTCGAGGCCCAGGGTATATACACTGGCAATGCAGATGCTCTGACACAGGAAGCAGTGCTAGTAGTACTTGAAGGCACTGCAAGGGCTGAAGTCAGCTGGAAAACCCGAGTCTGGGGAAGCTGTGCAACCATAGTGCTGCTGTTCTGGGGGATGAGGAGGACATTGGTCAAGTGCAGCCCTTGACCCAAGAAATCTGTGACTCTTGGGAGGAGAGAAAGGAGCAGCATGCAGCCACACTCTCAATCCAAAGCCAAGTCGATACTGATGGGGTGAACTGGAAGCCTAGAATTAACGATGTCTGAAACTGGAAAGCAAAGAGATTAAACAGGAATTGATACAGCAGACGCAAGATGGCTAACTTCTCAAGTGCAGGAAGGGAAGAACTGACCGTGTTTATCCCACAGAGACTTCAAAAAGCTCCAGAGATAAAATGAAAAGGATGCAGGCTCAAGGAGCTTCCAGAAAGGAGGAGATGTTGAAGTGAGAAGATCCTCTGTTCTGCACTCCTACTGTGCATCCACTTCTCCCACACAGGCATGAGATTAAGCTTATGGCTTGAAAAGGAAAAAAAAAACAAAAAAGGAATAAAAGATGAGAGCCTGAAGCAGCAGCAGAGCATGAATGAAGGACTTGGGCCTAATCCACATGTGGGGGCTCCAGCAAAACATAGCCATGGACGGTAGAAACGACATTCCTACTGTCTTCTAGTAGTCTGCTGAAGAATCTTGACACCAAGGCAGAAACTTTGGATCTCTTCTGAGTCAGCAGGCTCCCCTCGTCCAATTAGAGGGCCCAACCCTCTTTTCAGTGTTTTGTGAGAGTACTCAGCTGAACATTTAGAATGATCTAAATAAGTATTTTCCGAAGGAAAGCAATAAGACAGAACTTTCCAGTGTGTGCTTAAAAATAAAATAATAATAATAAAATAAAATACAAAGCTCCAGAGGAAAAAACAAATGCCCTTAAAAAAAAACAACAACAATTCCAAGACACTTTCAAAAAATATCACCTGTGGAGAAGAGGATGGCATATAAAGACAGATGCTGAGGTGATAATGCAGCTCTTAAGAACACTTGATGAAGAAATGAAATCTAAAGAAATATTAGAATGTATGATGGAAGCAATCTCTTAAGAAATTTAAAAAAATACAAAAAGGAAGTAGGATTTTAAAAAAATGTAGTTCAGTTGCTCTAGTACGTTAACAGCAAGCATTCGGAAAAGGATACTAGCTGCAGTTGTCATTCTGAAGGGAGAACTTGTTCCACATGGAAAGACATGAGTTCTCATGCTACCAAAAGCTTACCAATATAAGGAGAATTCCGGTAGCACAAAGAAGAATTCTAGGAAAAGAAGAAATAGAAACATACACGTACACAATTGGAAAGGAGACACAAAGGAACAAACATGGAGACACAAGAAGTTAGATGTTACAGCAATGGCCCCTGAATTCTGAAGGACGTCATATTCTCCAGTTAAGAACCTTAGACATGTAGTTAATGAATGTGAGGCACAGAAAAAAAAATCAAACCTGTGAGGATTCAAGATTTTGCCTAGCCAACTATTTCTAAGAAGCTGTTGGAAGCTATGTGCCATCACATTAAAAAAGAAAGAGAAGATATCGAGCATTGGGGACCTCCACCCCAGTGACCCTTGGAGTCATGTTGGAATTACCATGTCAGATTATATAACTTCTCCAGGTCTGGTATATCCTTCAGGGTAACTAGTTACTATGAGATGAGGTGCCATCTGGACTCAGCCATACTGGACTGTGACAAGATCGAGAAATAATTATTAAATGGAATCCTTATTTGGGAATTTGCTTTGGATAGCAATCCATGCTTTGGTGTCAAGGGCACAGGACCTTGACTCGGTGGGTAGCACAGAAGAACCAAGATTCAGAAATTAGAAAGATAAAGTCCCAAATAGTCACATGGCAAAAACTGAACAAAACCCTAACTTAACTATGGTGTGGGGACCAGTGGCCAAGGAATTAGCCTCAGGCAAGGATTTGTGAAGACCAGATATTCTTGGCACTATTTGGTACCTTGTTAGAAAAAAAGAGATGACCCTAGAAAATAACTGGTTGGTCTGCAAGAAGTAGTGTACTAACATTGGAGCCTAGAGATGCTTATAAAGCAAAAGAGAGAAGTATAAAGCTTACACGGAGCATCTCAGTGAGATAATGTAACTTGAGTGGGATGCCCAATTCCAGTGGCCCTTGTATGGTTGCCACTAATTGGGAGAAAGATGCACCATAAGGAGGACTTAGTAATGGGAGCAGTCTGTATGGAAAGTAAAAGCACTTTGGGTGTGGTTGCAATACATCAACTTATCTACAGAACTCTGGGTTCTAAAAGAATGGTCCTGCTGAAGAAACCATAAATCTGGCCAAGATAGCTTCAAATTCTTTGAGAACAGTGTTTATCACCCAACTGAGTCAAGGTTTCTAGGGCTTCCAAAGGCTTCCTCCCAATTTGGCATGATCAACAACACATGAGATAATAATATGCCCAAATTCCGGACCAAGGCAACTTAAAGGGGGAAAGATTTAAGTTCATGGTTTCTGAGGGAAAAGTTGCATCACAGAGAGAAGAAAAGTTTTGTGCCTGGAGAAGCTGGCTCATTGTGAGGTGATGGAAACCTAGTGATGGATTGATATGCCTTGGAAGATGTGGAAACAAATCCTCTGTTTTCTACCACCATCATCTGGGTCCCATAACCTTCCAAACCAGAGCCACCAACTGGAGAACAGATGTTCAAATATGTGAGCCTATGGGGGACATTTTAGATCTAATCAAAAACCTCCGGAAGCAAGAATTGGAGTCAATCTAGGAACTACCGCTGCTCTTCAGAATCCAGTGGGACTTCAGAATTTTTCTACAGGGCATAACTTTGTTTTATACTCTTCAGCTTTTGAAGAGTTGTCCCTAAGCTGTACTCTACTTTAGGGCTGTGCAAGTGAATAGTTTTCATTCTTTATAGGTGGTTGAATGTGGAGAGGGAGAACCTCGTAATGAGTACTGCCTAACTATGTGGAGCCTGGGTTGTCTTTCTGTGTACCCAGTAGACAAGACTGTTTGATGGTCCAATAGGCAGACTTGACAGAATGGTGTTTCCTCCTGCAATTTCTTCTACTTACCATGCAGCGAAACCACAGCTCCATTGTCAGTTGCTAGCACGATGAGCTTTATGACTGAGTTCAGAGGAAGTGGGAGTAGAATATGAACCATTTCCCTTCAGAATGTACAGCATCCTCCTGCTCCTCCTTCCCTACATAGAAAGCTTTGGAGATGCCTGTTTGGTTTAGTGAAAGAATACGGCACATATGCACTATACCTGTTGCAGACACAAGTGACAATAAACAACATGAGAGGTGAAAATGTATTGTACAAAGTCTTGAAAGATCAGAGTTTGAAGGGTTGTGCCACTTGAAACTGCTTACTCCGAGATTTGTATAATAATGGAATTGGTTCTCAAGACACAACTTCCCCAGGGTAAATGGACTATGGCAAGGGTTTCAGGGCCACTGATCTAGAGCAAGCCAGATCTGAAAGCTCTGCAGGCATCCCCCTAAACTAGAAGCTGATATGATTTGAAGGAATGATTTTGTTTTGATAAAGGTTTCATGTAGCCTCATCCTAACTGTGTAGTGGAGGCTGCCCTTAACCTTCTCATCTTTCCCCCTTTCCCTCCTAAATGCTGGGATTACAGGCACTCACAACTATGCGTGGAGGAATGGGTGTCATAAAAAAAAAAACTAGAAAGTTTGAATTAGAAAAGAACTAAGCATTAATAATAGGAAAAAGCAAAATGTGTTCCGTAAAAAAATGTAATGTGCCTATGTTTCATTTGTAAAATCTGAAATCATTTATCATGCCAATGTAATTATGCTGAGCAGGAGGTGCTGGGAATGGAGTTGATAAGCCCAGGGTAAGAATAAACTGAAATATTATATATACAATATATATTCTATAGCTATATAATCTAGATGTTCTAAGTAATCAATTAACTTGTCAAGGAAGTAGTTTTATTATTTATCTTCCATTGATGCTGCAGTGCCTATTACAAAGCAAATGACAGCAGCAGCTTAGGTCCTTGTTAAATGAATGGGTGAATGTGTTATTAACAGGTATGAGAGGGTGCCCAGTACATGTGAAGCATGGAGTAAAAGAAGTGGCCCGTGAATGTACTCATCTTGAAATATAGATGAAACATTTTGTGATGGCATCTATAGAAAAGTTTTCCTTTGGCTGCTATAGAACATTGTCTTCAAAATGCCCCCAGCACTCAGATCTGTGTCTCTCCTGGCATTGCATAATAGTCCATTCTAACCTTCTTTTCTTAGTCGTTCTCTCTCCACTTTATCAAAGAAAGACAAACAGGTCTCCCTTTCTAGTTCTTACTCATTACTTTGTGCTATGACGCTCCCTGGGCTAGATGGGCAGTCTTTAACTAAGAGAGCCAAGAAGCCCCGTCAATTGTCCTCTCCTTTCTTCTGTAACAGGTGAAGCATAGTTTGAGAAATGGCACTCTTTGATTTTCATTGTATGTTTTCTCTGGTTCAGACGATTACTAATGTCAGGTCATCATTTTAATGATTTATTCTTCTCCCCTTCACTCTTATCAAGACATGCATAGATCTTCAGAGTTGAATGAAGGTGAGACAGAGTACTGATGAAATAATGAAGTCTAACAATGGTCCCATCTCTTGGTACCATCCTTTCAAATGTGTTCCACTTAAGTGAGTCCTCTGGTTATTTTGTTTGATGTTCCATTCCCCCAAGATATGTCACCTACCGAAAAGAGAAGCACCTGGGAATGACTCAAGTAGACAAGGTCAGTGAATGTCAATCCTAAAATTGTAAAGAGACTATTTCAAGTTACAGTGAGTAAAATTTATGGATGGGTTCTTTATGATTTCTTTTAGTTTTGGTAGACTATATCATAAATGTAAATATGTATTGAAATTACAGTGCTCACTCTGTTCTGCTCACAAAAAAAGTTGACTATTTTCTATCTTTTGATGTAAGGTTAAACACTTGAGGACAAAAGTTGGGAACTTGAGTACCACTCGGTTCTCCTGGATGTAACTGTATACACCAAGTGAGGTCACAATCTCTAATAGAACTAGTGGCTGTGTTTTCTAATGGCATGCACTACTTTACATTTCCCGTAATTGGCATTCTCTGTTATACAATGTAGTTTTTATGTAATTGTCAAGAAAATGAATGGGGTGCACAAAACTCAGAAGCAGTAGTTAGAAAGCTGACTTGAGACAGGCCCCATTACCAGGACAGTTTAAAGATAGATTCTGTGCAAATAAATAGCTCATCAGACAGAATTCCTAAAACAGTGAAAGAAAGATAATATAGCTTGTAGGATGTGCTGGGAGAGGAGAGAGGGATGCTTGGATGGAGCAAGAGTGATGGCTGCTAACATAAAGAGTGCAAGGAGCAAGTTGTAGAGCATGCTATGTCTCTGAGCTGACAACGGTCACCGCTAAACTGGTCATCCACTGGTGACACCCACTGCTGCCCTGTCATGTTCCACATGTCCTCTGACTGAGAAATTCAGTCAACCCCTGCAGCTGTCGAACACACTGATTGCCAAGTGATGGTCATGGCTGGGAGGAAGCCATGTGCCTCCCTTCTAGAGGGAGCCAGTGCCTGGTCTGAGCCCACGCACTTCGTGATTTCTCATTCATGTTCTTGCTTCATCTCTGGACTTTATGATCGATCTGCATTAGTCAGGATTCTTTAAAGGAACAGGACTGATGGAAGAGATGTATACAATAAAAGGGAGTTTATTAGATGTGTCTAATGAAGCATCTAATGGAGGTAAAACAGTATTGATGAGAGTTAATGAAATCTAATAAATGGCCCCACCCTCCTCTCAAACCCCTTCCACATGAGTAAGTTATTTCCAGGACTTGTTCTGTGTTGTTCAACACCAGGAGAGGCTGAGAATCCGGCCACTGTTCAGTCCTCACAGCAACTGTCTTAGGAGTCCCAGTCCGGCTTTGAACACCTATAGGATTCCTGGATAGCTTCTGGTCTTGAGTCTACACTGGAATTCCCAAGATGTCCTCTCTAATATTGGTGACAGACCACTGCAGCAGGCACATTAAGGGGAGCTCTCCCTGCTTCAAACGGTGTGATCCGGAAAATCCCTCTCGGGAGCACCCCGAAAGTTGTGTTTTAAATGACTTCAAGTTGAGCTGTCCTACTCACCATCCAGGATAAGTCATCATGTGGACACCATGTGACTCAAAGGTTGGATAGTATGGACATTTCTTCTGCATTTCACCTAGTGCACTTCAGTCTTCCCGGTACCTGCCTTTCCCTTAAAAATAAATACTCAAAGCAAATCTAACCAGGCCAAATTACATCTATTTTCTTAGTTTAAGGAATTTTATGTGCTCCTGAAAGTATGTGAGCCTGGTATCTATTGGTCCTAAACAGGTAAACTGATCCTAGTTTTGTCTGCTTAAAACTTACTTGGTGAATACATTCACTTAATATCCTGTTTGCTTACCTTTTTGCTTTGTTTAAAATTGGTAATAGGTGTAACTGAAATGTTTTAATTTGGTTGTTGAGCCTTTCTGTTTCATGATCTTTGAGATAAGGCATTAAACTTTTGCTTGGCTATGATAAAATGCATGACCAAACTTCAGCGAGGAAAAAGGTCTTTTTGCTTATTGTTTTGGATTTTTCAATATTTGGTTAGCTGGCTCCATTTCATTGTGGCTGTCTTAGTCAGGGTTTCTATTCCTGCACAAACATCATGACCAAGAAGCAAGTTGGGGAGGAAAGGGTTTATTGAGCTTACACTTCCACGTTGCAGTTCATCACCAAAGGAAGTCAGGACTGGAACTCAAGCAGGTCAGGAAGCAGGAGCTGATGCAGAGGCCATGGAGGGATGTTTCTCACTGACTTGCTTACCCTGGCTTGCTCAGCCTGCTCTTTTATAGGACCCAAGACTACCAGCCCAGGGATGTCACCACCCACAAGGGGCCCTCCCCCCTTGATCACTAATTGAGAAAATGCCCCACAGCTGGATCTCATGGAGGCACTTCCCCAACTGAAACTCCTTTCTCTGTGATAACTCCAGCCTGTGTCAAATTGACACACAAAACCAGCCAGTACAGTGGCTAAGGTGAAAGTTTTGGAGAAGGGGTACTCTGATTACCTTACAGTGTCAGACAAGTGAGAAAGGGTGGTGGAGGAGAGGACCAGACACAGCTCCCAAGAATATGGCCCCAGTGATCTAGCCTATGCTATGCGCCATCTTCTAAAGGGTATGGAGCCTCTTAATGCCACATGCTGGAGACATGAACTTGGAAGGGGTGTGGGAAATACTTTGTATCTAAATGATAAGTAGCAGCTGGTCTTGCATGCCCACCTCACAAAGAAATTATCACAACTTTGACCTGATAAAAGGATTTCTCAGAATTTGATACTGTTAGAAAGGATAATCTGGAAAATATCAAATTTATCCTCAGTTGTACAACATAAAATTCACTAATTATGTAATGGTAATGGTTTCTAACTTCATGTGTGTAATCTTGACAGCTTTTAGTAATTTAGGCTAAGGGTTTGTAAACACAGTGATTCAGGACTTTGTCATCATATTCTATAATGAATATACTTATTTGGCTAAAATGTTAAGTCATTCTGATAGTCTGATTTAATGATGTGATGTCTTTGCTCACTAAATGGATATTTTTAATAAACTGAAATGAACTAAACATGTAGTACTACTTTTTAAATGTATTTTGGATATCTCTAGTGTTTCTCTTCTTAGGGTCTCCTTCTCACCTCCTCCATTCTGACTCTTTTATGCTCCCATACACGTTTTAGGATTTCCTCCTAGTTCTATGTGAAGTGTCATTAACATTTTTATTTTATTTTTGTTTAATTTTGAACTTTTTATACAGTCCAGATTTTATTCCCCTCCTGGTCCACTGACTGTTTCACAACCCATACCTCCTCCCCCAGTTTCTGTGAGAATGTCCTCCCCACCCCTGACCCCTCCACTGGACCAGATCTTTAAACTTCCTGGGGCCTCAAGTCTCTTGAGGGTTAGGTGAATCTTTTCTGAGTCCATACCCTACAGTACTCTGCTGGATATGTGTTGGGGGCCTCATACTGGCTGGTGTGTACTGCCTGGTTGGTGGCCCAGTGTCTTAGGGTTTCTATTCCTGCACAAACATTGTGACCAAGAAGCAAGTTGGGGAGGAAAGGGTTTATTCAGCTTATATTTCCACATTGTTGTTCATCAATAAAGGAAGTCAGGACTGGAACTCAAGCAGGTCAGGAAGCAGGAGCTGATGCAGAGGCCATGGAGGGATGTTTCTGCCTTGCTTCCCCTGACTTGCTCAGCCTGCTCTCTTATAGAACCCAAGACTACCAGCCAGGAATGGCACCACCCACAAGGAGTCCTCCCCCTCTTGATCACTAATTGAGAAAATGCCACACAGCTGGATCTTATGGAGGCACTTCCATAACCGAAGCTCCTCTCTCTGTGATAACTCCAACCTGTGTCAAGTTGACACACAAAACCATCCAGTACACCCAGTGTCTGAGAGATCTCAGGGATCCAGGTTTGTTGGGACTGTTGGTCCTCTTACAGGATCTCCCTCCTCAGCTTCTTGATTGATTTTAGCACTAGAGCCACCTTTGTAATACTCTGTGTGGTGACTTACTATTTGGACAGTTTTACTTTGGAAAGTTCTCATGGGGCAAGTCTACTGTTCAGGGTTATTTCCTGCTACCTGTCAGGAAGGACAGAGAAAGCTGTTGTGACTGCAATGACAAACTGTGCAAGATATGGAAACATACTTTAGATGAACTAAAGCAAGTCAGCACCTGACCATAAAACAGAAAAGGACAAAATAAATGTAGAGTGCAATGAAGGTCAAATTAATTTAGGAGACATAACCAATACATAAAGGGGAGGTGGGCAGAGAGGAAGACTGGCTAATGAAATATGGAAAAGGAAGAGGGCCGGAGGAAAATGGTATAGAGGAAAAGGGAAAAAACCAAAATATAATTAAATATATAACAATTTGAGGGAGAATTCTAAGGGTCCTAAAATATTCTTAAAAACCCATTAAGATTCAAAAATATTGCTGAAAGTTCAGAAATTTAAAGGGGGAAATAGGTCAAATTTTAAAAAGTGGCCTTTACACCAGTGGGCATATCTTGTTTGGCCAGTTATTGTAGCTCACAGGTTCATGGCTGGATAAGATGGATGCTTTTCTCCCCTCCTCTGGGAGTGTGCACAGCACCTTTCAGCACCACGAAAGCTACAAGGGATACAGCTTCCAGATGAGTACCAGCTGGTTTTTTTGCCACCTATGATTCCAGTAGAATCATAGTGATGTCTTCAACAATAGCAGCATGCCACCAAGCAGTGAAGAGCATTGACAGCTGCCTATAATGTTCAGGGGCCTGTGGATCTCACTGGCCAGCAGCTAACTACAAAAGAAGGAACCTGTGCCTGGCACTGGGCGTTCTATTTGCTGATCTTGTTATCCAGACAGGACATTGATATGTCATTCTATGGTAACTCCATTTTATTGTGTGTGTGTGTGTGTGTGTGTGTGTGTGTGTGTGTGTGAGAGAGAGAGAGAGAGAGAGAGAGAGAGAGAGAGAGAGAGACAGAGACAGAGATTTTAGGTAGTGAGTTTCTGTATACCCTTTTCAAAATGTCTTTAGTGTTTACCCTTCTTTGTATTTCTTCTTTGTATTCCCTCTACCCTGACACCCTCTTGCCATCTCAATTTAACACTACCCTAACACTATGATTACCCCTTTAAAGGTTGATGCCAGTGTAATAGTGACACGAACGTCATGGGAGTAAGTAAGTACTTTGCAATTGGATTGAGGCTCCACTCTACAAGGAAAAGACCATACCTGGCTTGATTATCAGGCCAGGAACCTATGGGTAGGTAGATCATAGTTCCTAGGAGGAACCTATTACTGTTACTCTGCTAAATGGGCATAATAAGCCAACTCCTAATTGTCGTCATACTCATAGATTAATGCATCTCTTAATTCCCATCAGAGAAATTCTATTTGTTTTGGATGGTAATTGGCACAGAGACACATAACTGGGCAGGCTGTAGGGAACGAGACAGTAGAATGTTTAGCCCCAAAGAGAACATATATGCAGTACTGCCTCCTCCCAAAGCTCAAGGTTCATTTTAGAAGAGGAGATAGAAAGTGTCAGAGGCAGAAGCAGGAGATGACTGTATGGGAACAGGAAACTATCTTTTGAACACAGCAGGGCAGCTGCACCATGAGCTCACAGTGGTTGTGACACACATAAGTCTGACACAAGCCCAACAGAGATCAAGCCCTGTGTGGAGAGGGGAACTGGGCATGAAGTCCCACTTCTAGCCAAGGAGCTCTTTGCAATTGATAGCTGCAGGAAGAGGATCTGAGAACAGCTTCTTATAAGTTGACTACATTCCATTGTAGCCACAAATCCAAAAATATTTGGACAGTACAAATTGGTAATGATCAATTTAAAAAAGAGCACAAAACAGTGGCTAGGGAAGAGTAGATCTGGGAAAATGTGGAAGCAAGCTGTGACTATGACCCAAACACACTGCACAAAATTAGAACATATTAAGCAATAAAAAGGGGAAATAAAGGTTTCCTAATTATATATTTAACACAGTAACACAGCTAGCCAAGCTGCAGAGGAAAAAAATACTGTGAAATTCTCATCTCTAAAAGGAACATATATATGCACTCTTCCAAAGGCTCAGGGAGCGTAGGAGAAGAGGGGACAAGAAGAGTTCAGAGCCAAAGGTGAAGGATGGCTACAAGAAAACATACTCAAGACAGCATGGCTGTTACATATACGAATACACAGCAGTTGGAATCGAGTGCACAAAACCAGCACAAATCCAGTCCAGACCAAATCCCAGCATGGAGAGTTGGAAACACCATTCCATCCCTAGCTGTAGAGCTATAGGCAATTGCTAGTGGCAAGAAGGAGAGACACTTTTTTCAAATGGTGTAGTCCCTAGCAAGTGGACCACTCTCTAGTGGAAGGACAGACACCCAAGAATATTTGGCCACTACAAATTGGTCTTGTAGGATTAAAAGATGTAACATAGGATTGGTAGGAAATGGGGGAATGAATCTGTGCTAAGCTGGAGGAAGGGTAAATGTGAATATGATCTTAGCATGTTGTACAAAACTCTCAAATAATACAAATATGTAATATTTGTAAAGATGAACATATGAAGAGAAATATCAAGTAAAAACAGTTCTGGGAGTGCAGTTACAAGAAAAACCGCAACAGAAATAGCACTGTGGGTTAGTGTAGCTTCTTTATGGACCTTTGAAAATTGGATCCTGCCAGTTATATGCACAAGAGGCATAGAGGTTCAGATAAACCTGGGTATTCTTTGTCTTTCCTATGATTTACTCTGGTGTTGATCCTGTACTGGAGATTTTTGATGTTTACTAGAGCTGTTTTCCCTTTGTGTACCAGAGGCCAGATGGTCACATTTAGCTTTCTAGCCTATGTATTGGGCTGGTATTCCCACTTAGCAAGATTCCCCCAGATTCTTCCTCTCCGGGACTAGAGAAAGCAAGCACAGCATTGAGATCTGTAGGGGCTGAAGACCTGTCTCAGTGTTTTCAAAACCCACTGAGCACTGATCACCCTTCTGGGTGTAGAGGACAAGGAGCTTATAGCTCTTGGATACTATAGAATCCAAGAGAGACAGGATTCTATAGAATACTGTGATAGCAGACAGGAATTTCCAGACGCTGATCTATTTGCTGACATTAAACTCAGGAATATCAGACCCCAGATTAATTCCATCTGTTTGCAGTCACCAAACATGGTCTCAGGGCTGCCTCCCAACGGGAGACAAATGAGAACCTGAAACAAGGAACTTGTTCCTGCCTGAGCTAAGCCTCCTGCTGTCTGTTCTTTTTTACCTTGTTAGCATCAAGTCTTCCCACTTGCCCAACAGACGTTCATCCCAGTTCATCCCAGAGATGAGAAGGGTGAAAGAAAACCTAATTTCATGCGCCCAATGTGCTATCCAGTTCTGCCTCACTGCTTCGCAGACATATGGGGGGGGGAGGGGGGCTCTTGCTCTCAGTGCCCCAAGGGAGCTAAGTTTTAAAGAAATATTTGAGGTGGTATCCAGTGCCTGACCTCCAAGTCATGGTGACCAAAAGGTCTTTCCTTCCACTGCTGAACCATCTGCCAGAGGAAGTGCTAGCATATCAAAGCCTGTAGATGAATTTGGAGCTTCCTTGATTGGGGCCTTGTCCTTAGGGCGGAGCACTGTTTCTTCTCGCTAGGGCCACCTTACTGAGCATGCATGGGTGAGGGGTGACTTGCAAGGACATGAGTGACCCTCATACAGCAACAGCATTGCAAAGTCTTACCCCAGCAATGGCCTCACAGAAGCTGTGTGTTGGAGTCCCCAAATTTTCAGGCTATTGTAACAGAGGATGGAATCTAGCACCTCACATCACGGAATCCAGGAAGCACAATTAATAATTATGAGCAAATAAGCTATTGTTGTGGACTAATATTTCCTGTTATATCACAGAAAAAGAACCAGATGCTGGCAGGTGAGTTTATGTGTGTATTGAGAAAACTAAATGCACGGTATCATTGAAATGTATTTATTCTATGCAACATTAATCCTTTGACAAAAATCATTATCCTCTATTACAATGTTAACTAAGTTTTCCAACCAAAAATATTTACTAGTTTGATAAAAAACATGCAGGGGAATTTTCACTTATTAAACTACCTTTAGAGACAAAGCTGGGATGGGTATCCATGGTGACGCAAGAGGCAGCATTAAGTGGAATTGTGTATGTCACAGATTCACAGCTGAAGTTTTACATCTTCAACACTTTTATTACCCCCTTTATACATAGAACACTGCACTACCCTCTCAGTTTTGAATTTCGGAAGAGCAATGAGCTCCCGAGGGGTGGGGGTAGTTACCTTTACCAGCTTTCCTTGAATTTAGAGATGAACATCTGAATAAGACCAATTCAAGGATACGCTGTGGCAGTTTCTGTGTCAGTTCTAGTGCAGGAAGTTACTTGTTTCAGGTTCTCATTTGTCTCCTGTTGGGAGACAGCCCTGAGACCATGTACATTTTGCATACATGGGTATCTGAACAGATAGAAAGACACACTTTAGAAGACAGTTGAGCAATGGGGTAGAAAACCCTGTGGGGAGTCATCCAGGAAGGGTTAAGGCAGGCAGGTGACCTCCCTGGAGGTGATCCGCCTTTGTGCATGGCCTAAGATGGGTGAGCTCTGGAGAGGCAAGGTCCCCAGAGACTTCATCTCAGGAATGCTTCTTGCAGCTGATATGCCTTTCCCATCACTCTTAAATAGCTTAAGGATTCCTGAACATCAGCCCACCCTATTAAGCAGACTTCCTTCAGGTCAACATAAAGATAAATTTTCATGAAGTTTAAGTGAATTAATGATTTTATAGAATCCTTGATTTGACTGAAATACCAGGAAGACGGTTTTAAGAGATGGTTTTAGTTGTTTTGACAGGAAGATAAAATGAAGGCAGAATCAAGAATAGAATGAGCCCACTCTCATAGAACGGTAAATGAAGGCTGCATAATAAGAAATACAATGAGAATTCATAATGACAGTACAAAGAGATATAGGCTTGAGACAAATTTATGTTCAAGGAAAGGCATTCAGGTCTGTGGATGAAGCCACAGGTGTGTACTATGATAAGACAAGACCATGTGAGACTGTTACTTTGAACTTATAATGAGCATATAAAATGACACACTGCTTTTAATATCAACATCCTTCTGTGAGTCCTATTTTATGTAGCATTTTATTTATGAAGTAATTTTCTAAAGAAGGCATAAAAAGACCAGAGAAAAGAAATAAAGTTGTTGTCTTAGGGGGCACTCTCCCTCATCCATCCATCCACCAAATGTATATGGTTGTCTATGTGTAAGTATGCCTGAATACTTATGGAGCAGATTAAACAGGTGATTGGGCCCAGCCAATGTATATGTGTGTGTGTGTGTGTGTGTGTGTGTGTGTGCGTGTGCGTGTGCGTGTGCGTGTGCGTGTGCGTGTGCGTGTGTGTGTGTGTGTGTGTGTGTGTGTGTGTATGTCTATTATGTGCTGCATATGCATATGTATATACATGCAATGTGGAAGTGTAAACTCAATATACCCTTTCTTCCCCAACTTGCTTCTTGGTCATGATGTTTGTGCAGGAATAGAAACCCTGACTAAGACACCCTAAGTCTTCACATGACCCGTGGAGTAGGTTTCTTCTACGTTAGGCAGTGATGCAGAACGAATAGCATGATGAGTGCATGAAATTATATTGTCTTTAAGATGTGTGTGTGTGTGTGTGTATACACCTACAGAAGTCAAAGAGGGTGTCAAATCCCTTGGAGCTGGAGTCCCGGCTGGTTGTAAGCTGCCTGGTGTGGAGGCTGGGGATTGAACTCTGATGCTGCAAAAGCAGGGTACTTCATTGCCTAACAATATCTCTAGCCCCATGAAGTTTAACCAATTCATGGCCAAGGTATATTGCAATCACATCTGAAAGGACTCGGAATGCCAGGATGAATTGTGAATTGAGGCCAAAGGCACTGAGGCACGTTTGACCGTTGTAAAGAGGCGGCTTAACCATGAGAGATCTTCAGAAAGCAGTAGTGAAATCAATAAGATATAGAGCTGAGGCAGGGGATTCACTGAGAACTCACTATTACATTTTGAATGACACAAAATATTGAGAAAACATTTTTTAGTATTCAAACACTCATTTTCACTTCAACAACAGAGTTGTTCATGTTACTGATTCACTGACTAAAGTTTTCACACAGAACTTTGTTATTTCATTCACACTAAAATATGCAAGTATTTTCAGAAAAATTAAGATTGCAATTGCAATCAATCATAATTACTACTTATAAATACAAAAAGTTCAGCAGCCCCAACAAAAGGGGGTTGGTAAACAAATTGAAGCGGGGGAAGTGGGAGTGGGTTGGGTGGAGGAGCATGTATTTGGAGGCAGGGGTGGGAGGAGGGACTGGGGGTTTTAATTGGGGGGGGGAACCAGGAAAGGTTTTAGCATTTGAAATGTAAATGAAGAATATATTCAATAAAAAAATAAAAAAGGATATATGGGCGGCGGCGGCGGCGGCAGCGGCGGCGGCGGCAGCAGTGGCTGCTCCAGCTGAAGGGCCATCAGCAGTGGAACCAAGGCGTCACAGGGACCAGTTAGGCCCTGCGCCCACGACCACTGACCTTCGCTGACCAGCCGGGCAGCAAGCAGCTGCAGTTGTGCGGCGCCTTTCCTGCACGGAGGCCACTTCAGAACTCGGCCTCCCACCAGTCAGGAGAGGAGCATCCATCTTGGTTCCGTACTCCAGGAATCGGACAGACTGAGATCAGTCTGGGCGGCAGCATTACATCTCCAAGTCCTGCAAGTGGCTAGCTGGGCTTCCGGGCGGCCAGCTGGGAGAAGTCAGTGTGCTCCAGTGAATCCAGCGGGCCCCAGCGGGAGCCTTCGGGTGCCTGCTTTGGGATCAGAACAGCCTGGGCAGCAGCACACTGTCTACAAGCAGTGCAGGAGGTAAGCTGTGCACCAGAGGCCAACTGGGAAGGGGCAGCTTGCACTGGTGAGTCCAGCACTGACAAGATAAACTAACACCAGTGAGATCTAGATGGCAAAAGGCAAACGCAGGAACGTCACTAACAGAAATCAAGGCAATATGGCAACATCTGAACCCAATTCTCCTCTACCAACATGTCCTGGATACCCCATCACACCAGTAAAACAAGATTTGGATTTAAAATCACTGGTCATGATGCTGGTACAGGAACACATGAAGGTCATACATAAAGAAATTCAGGAGAAAATGGATCAACAGTTAGAAGCCCCTGCAAGGGAAACACAAAAATCATTGAAAGAAATCCAGGAGAATACAAAAGCCAACAAGGAGGAAATGCAAAAAACACTTAAAGAAATACAGGAGAACTTTGCTCAACAGGCTAAGGTCATGAAAGACGAAACACAAAAATCTCTTAAAGAAATACAGGAGAACTTTGGTCAACAGGCTGAGCTCATGAAAGAGGAAACACAAAAATCTCTTAAAGAATTACAGGAAAACACAAACATGCAAGTGAAGGAGCTAAGCAAAACCATCCAGGATCTAAAATCAGAAGTAGAAACAACTAAGAAAACTCAAAGGGAGACAACTTTGGAGATAGAAAGCCTTGGGAAGAAATCAGGGGACAGAGATACAAATATCAACAACAGAATACAAGAGATAGAAGAAAGAATCTCAGATGCTGAAGATTCCATAGAAACCATGGACTCAACAGTTAAAGAAAATGCAAAATGCAAAAAGCTTGTAACCCAAAATATCCAGGAAATCCAGGACACAATGAGAAGACCAAACCTAAGGATTATAGGCATAGATGAGAGTGAAGATTTACAACTTAAAGGGCCAGCAAATATCTTCAATAAAATTATGGAAGAAAACTTCCCTAACCTAAAGAGAGAGATGCCCATGAATATACAAGAAGCCTACAGAACTCCAAACAGACTGGACCAGAACAGAAATACTTCCCGTCACATAATAATCAAAACACCAAATGTTCTAAACAAAGAAAGAATACTAAAGGCAGTAAGAGAAAAAGGCCAAGTAACATATAAAGGAAGACCTATCAGAATCACAGCAGACTTTTCACCTGAGACTATGAAGGCTAGAAGGTCCTGGGCAGATCTCATGCAGACTCTAAGAGAACACAAATGCCAACCAAAAATACTATATCCAGCAAAACTCTCAATCACCATAGATGGAGAAACTAAGATATTTCATGACAAAACCAAGTTTACCCAATATCTATCCACAAACCCAGCCCTAAAAAGGATAATAGGAGGACAACACCAATACAAGGAGGGAAACTTCACCCTGGAAAAAGTAAGATAGTAACCTTTCATCAAACCCAAAAGAAGTTAAGCATTCAAATTTAAAAAATAACGTCAAAAATGATAGGAAGTAACAATCACTATTCCTTAATATCTCTTAACATCAATGGACTTAATGCCCCAATAAAAAGACACAGACTAACTGAATGGATACGTAAACAGGACCCTACATTTTGCTGCTTACAGGAAACACACCTCAGGGTCAAAGACAAACACTACCTTAGAGTAAAAGGCTGGAAGACAATTTTACAAGCAAATGGTCTCAGGAAACAAGCTGGAGTAGCCATTTTAATATCAGATAAAATTGACTTTCAACCCAAAGTCATCAAAAGAGACCCTGAGGGACACTTCTTGCTGGTCAAAGGAAAAATACAAAAAGAAGAACTGTCAATCCTGAACATCTATGCCCCAAATGCAAGGGCACCCTCTTTCGTAAAAGAAACTTTATTAAAACTAAAAGCACACATTGCACCTAACACAATAATTGTGGGTGACTTCAACACTGCACTTTCCTCAATGGACCGATCAGGAAAACAGAAACTAAACAGGGACACAATGAAACTAATTGAAGCTTTGGACCAATTAGATTTAACAGATATATATAGAACATTCTATCCTAAAACAAAAGAATATACCTTTTTCTCAGCACCTCATGGTACCTTCTCCAAAATCGACCATATAATTGGTCACAAGACAGACCTCAACAAATATAAGAAGATCGAACTAATCCCATGCCTCCTATCTGATCACTATGGAGTAAAAGTGGTCTTCAATAGCAACAGAAACAACAGAAAGCCCACATACACGTGGAAACTGAACAATACTCTACTCAATGATACCTTGGTCAAGGAAGAAATAAAGAAAGAAATTAAAGACTTTTTAGAACACAATGAAAATGAAAACACAACATACCCAAATCTATGGGACACAATGAAAGCAGTGCTAAGAGGAAAACTCATAGCCCTGAGTGCCTCCAAAAAGAAAATGGAGAGAGCATACATTACCAGCTTAATGACACACCTGAAAGCCCTGGAACAAAAAGAAGCTATTTCGCCCAGGAGGAGTAGAAGGCAGGAAATCATCAAACTCAGGGCCGAAATCAATCAAGTAGAAACAAAGAGAACCATACAAAAAATCAACAATACCAGGAGCTGGTTCTTTGAGAAAATCAACAAGATAGATAAACCCTTAGCCAGACTGACCAAAGGGCACAGAGAAAGTATCCAAATTAACAAACTTAGAAATGAAAAGGGAGATATAACAACGGAAACTGAGGAAATCCAAAAAATCATCAGATCCTACTACAAGAGCCTATACTCAACACAACTGGAGAATCTGGAGGAAATGGACAATTTCCTTGACAGATACCAAATACCAAAATTAAATCAGGACCAACTAGACCATCTAAACAGTCCCATAATGCCTAAAGAAATAGAAGGAGTCATAGAAAGTCTTCCAACCAAAAAAAGCACAGGACCAGATGGCTTCAGTGCAGAATTCTACCAGACCTTCAAAGAAGAGTTAACACCAATACTCTTCAAACTATTCCACAAAATAGAAACAGAAGGAACACTACCCAATTCCTTCTACGAAGCCACAATTACGCTGATACCAAAGCCACACAAAGATCCAACAAAGAAAGAGAACTTCAGACCAATTTCCCTTATGAACATCGATGCAAAAATACTCAATAAAATACTTGCCAACCGAATCCAAGAACACATCAAAACGATCATCCACCATGATCAAGTAGGCTTTATCCCGGGAATGCAGGGTTGGTTCAATATACGGAAATCCATCAATACAATCCACTACATAAACAAACTCAAAGAACAAAACCACATGGTCATTTCATTGGATGCTGAAAAAGCATTTGACAAAATTCAGCATCCATTCATGCTTAAAGTCTTGGAGAGAACAGGAATTCAAGGCCCATACCTAAACATAGTAAAAGCAATATACAGCAAACCGGTAGCCAGCATCAAACTAAATGGAGAGAAACTTGAAGCAATCCCACTGAAATCAGGGACCAGACAAGGCTGCCCCCTTTCTCCTTATCTTTTCAATATTGTACTTGAGGTACTAGCTCGGGCAATTCGACAACATAAGGAGGTCAAAGGGATACAAATTGGAAAGGAAGAAGTCAAACTATCATTATTTGCAGACGACATGATCGTCTACCTAAGTGACCCAAAGAACTCCACTAGAGAGCTCCTACAGCTGATAAACAACTTCAGCAAAGTGGCAGGTTATAAAGTCAACTCAAGCAAATCAGTGGCCTTCCTATACTCAAAGGATAAGCAGGCTGAGAAAGAAATTAGGGAAATGACCCCCTTCACAATAGCCACAAACAGTATAAAGTATCTTGGGGTGACTCTTACCAAACATGTGAAAGATCTGTATGACAAGAACTTCAAGACTCTGAAGAAGGAAATGGAAGAAGACCTCAAAAAATGGGAAAACCTCCCATGCTCATGGATCGGTAGAATCAATATAGTTAAAATGGCCATTTTACCTAAAGCACTATACAGATTCAATGCAATACCCATCAAAATCCCAACTCAATTCTTCACAGAGTTAGAAAGAGCAATTATCAAATTCATCTGGAACAACAAAAAACCCAGGATAGCTAAAACTATTCTCAGCAACAAAAGGAAATCTGGGGGAATCAGTATCCCTGACCTCAAGCAATACTACAGAGCAATAGTGTTAAAAACTGCATGGTATTGGTACAGTGACAGGCAGGAGGATCAATGGAACAGGATTGAAGATCCAGAAATGAACCCACACAGCTATGGCCACTTGATCCTCGACAAAGAGGCTGAAAACATCCAATGGAAAAAAGATAGCCTTTTCAACAAATGGTGCTGGTTCAACTGGAGGTCAGCATGCAGAAGAATGCGAATTGATCCATCCTTGTCTCCTTGTACTAAGCTCAAATCCAAATGGATCAAGGACCTCCACATAAAGCCAGACACTCTGAATCTAATAGAAAAAAAACTGGGGAAGACCCTTGAGGACATCGGTACAGGGAGAAAGTTTCTGAACAGAACACCAATCGCGTATGCTCTAAGAGCAAGAATTGACAAATGGGACCTCATAAAATTACACAGTTTCTGTAAGGCAAAGGACACCATCAAGAGGACAAATCGGCAACCAACAAATTGGGAAAAGATCTTCACCAATCCTACATCAGATAGAGGGCTAATATCCAATATATATAAAGAACTCAAGAAGTTAGACTCCAGAAAACCAAACAACCCTATTAAAAAATGGGGTACAGAGTTAAACAAAGAATTCTCACCTGAAGAACTTCGGATGGCGGAGAAGCATCTTAAAAAATGCTCAACTTCATTAGTCATTAGGGAAATGCAAATCAAAACAACCCTAAGATTTCATCTTACACCAGTCAGAATGGCTAAGATTAAAAATTCAGGAGACAGCAGGTGTTGGAGAGGGTGTGGAGAAAGAGGAACACTTCTCCACTGCTGGTGGGGTTGCAAATTGGTACAACCACTCTGGAAATCAGTCTGGCGGTTCCTCCGAAAACTGGGCACCTTACTTCCAGAAGATCCTGCTATACCACTCCTGGGCATATACCCAGAAGACTCCCCACCATGTAATAAGGATACATGTTCTACTATGTTCATAGCAGCCCTATTTGTAATTGCCAGATGCTGGAAAGAACCCAGGTATCCCTCAACAGAAGAGTGGATGCAAAAAATGTGGTATATCTACACAATGGAGTACTATTCAGCCATTAGAAACAATGAATTCATGAAATTCTTAGGCAAATGGATGGAGCTAGAGAATATCATACTAAGTGAGGTAACCCAGACTCAAAAGGTGAATCATGGTATGCACTCACTAATAAGTGGTTATTAACCTAGAAAACTGGAATACCCAAAACATAATCCACACATCAAATGAGGTACAAGAAGAAAGGAGGAGTGGCCCCTGGTTCTGGAACGACTCAGTGAAACAGTATTCAGCAAAACCAAAACGGGGAAGTGGGAAGGGGTGGGTGGGAGGACAGGGAAAGAGAAGGGGGCTTGCGGGACTTTCGGGGAGTGGGGGGGCTAGAAGAGGGGAAATCATTTGAAATGTAAATAAATTATATCGAATAAAAAAAAGTCAAAAAAAAATTAAAAAAAAAAATAAAAAAAAAAATAAAAAAGTCAGCAGAAATCAAGGGAAGCATTGTATATGAATTTCCTTTATGGAACATTCCATGGGCATTAGCTATAACAAAAATTACCTATCCTTTGATACCATTTATGTACATTATCTAAAATAAACAAATCTATAGTTACAGAAAAGTTATCTAAGTCTATTTTATTCAGTATATTCACAGTTGTGAAACTGTCAATATAAATCTAATTTTAGAAGCTCTTCAGTTCTCTGAAAGAAAACCCTATAATCACCAAGAGTCAAAAACTCATTCTCATCCTATAATTCCACTACAGATCCATGGGACCTGATGTATGTAGAACATTCACATAGCATTGCAGTGATTGGTATTGGTTCAGGACCCCCATCTGGTTCTCAGCACAAAGGAGATTTATTGCCCCAGAGGAACAAAGGGCAGGGAATAAGAGACAAAGACAGGAGACTGAGGAAGAGGAAGAAGAGGAAGGGAACAAGGGAGAGGGGGCAGGGTTATTTGTCCCAGGGGGCCAAGGCCTGACTCTGGATAGAGAGGAGACAGACATGACCCATAGGAAAATGGTGATTTATAAAGGTGAAAGGTAAAAACCTGTGTTAGGATGTGTTTAACTGTAATTGGGCATATTAATTAGTTGAGTGAAAGGGGGTCTTTTTATTGTTGGAACTTAGCAATCAGTCTCAGGAGGATGTGGCCAAATAAGGGAATAGACCTAGAGGGTGGTGGCTAGCTTTAGGAATGCAATCTAAGAGTTTTTAGCAAGGTAGAAGGGAAATAGGAGGAGAGGTGGGAGGGGACAAGGCCTCCCAGAGCCATGTTTGCCTGGCTAGCTTCCCTTCTAGCACAGTGTTATAAATCTATTTAAAATACCATTAATTTATCTGCAAATTGTGGCATATATTCTGTGTAAATTATAATAGTAAAACAATACAGAACCAACAGTTAAACATCTACATGCACACAAATAGATACAACTTTAAGTTATAAACAATTTTGTTCCAATCATTTTTTCTAAGCCATGCACAACTGGTCTCCACTACAAGGTACTGATATTTTCTATTACAGTGGAATAAAAATTTAATGTAAAATGGAAGTTAGTACATGTCTGTGGTCCATATGGTTCTGTCACAGTTATCTGTTATTGGAGCAAATAAATACCCTTGGCTAATACATAAGTTAATGGATTTGGACACATTCTAAGAAAGCTTTAACAAGAATCAGGTCACATTTGGTCAATGAGCTATAATTTGTTGAATTATTCTAAATATTATATGACACTATTCCTGGAAGATAGGACAAATGTCTTCTCACCCATGACAGAACAACATAAGGGATATCACTGAAGTACAATTTGTTGTAGTAATGAGTTTCTATGGGGGTTGCTAACAGGAGTGATATGAGTGAGAGGTCACAGGAACAGGGGTGACAGAGACTCAGCCACAATACTGAAAACCTACGTTGACATGGTTACAGGTCAGAAGGCTCACTGTACAACTTTGAGACAGCAAGTCTCTTCCAGATATCTCAGCTGATCTTTCTTCAGTAGTCTTTATTGTTTTATATATAAGACTGGGGAGGAAGAGACCTTGTGCATCTTGTCAGTTTCAGGGACTTCCTGAGTTGTTTGCCTCCAGATGCTTAGTGGGTCCCCTTTTAAAACTTCCTGAATCCTAACAAGTTTCCTTTCATGGTGGATTTTTTTTTTTTAACCTGGAGGAAATTGCTATTCAACAGTAGACTATGCACTTCTGGAGAATATGAGTTTTGCAAGATCTAATAGAATTATATCCTTTGAACTTGGCAGTTTCTAGAACCCATAGCAAGGAAAGAGTTGTTGAGCTATGACTATAAACCAGTAATGAAAATGAATAAATTAGTGGAACTTGAAAAACATGGCTACTACAGCATTTAGCAAAGAAATCTTAAGGCAAAAGAATATGTATTGTAGATAGCTCTTTTTATGAGGTTCAAAAATAATTTTTTAAGAAAAGCTTATTTGCTTTAGTAATGATGAGATAATAGAGGCTGAGTTTACCCTCCCACCTCAATACAAAGTAATACATATATGCAAAGTATTACATAAATAATATATATATATATATCATATATTTGATAATATATCATATATACAATATATATCCTTAAGTAGCACTAACCTGTCAGCTCTGAGAGAAATTAAGCAATCCCGATCTTTTATGCAGAGAGATTTCAGTGCAGGAAAGAGGATCCCTAACATAGCCTGGCAGCCCTGCCGAGGAAAGGATGTAGGAATGAATTATGAAAAGCCAATGTGGCTCAAATTTGGAGACATGGGAGACAGGCAGTCAGTTCCTTGGCAAGAAGACATCTGACGTATAGGCTGTGTACTAATCTTCATACCAATGAGAGGAAGCTACCCTGAGCTAGGTAAAGAAATGCCAGGCAACACTAAACACTAAAGAACTTGCACAATCCACTCAGGAAAACGAAGGCCCATTGTTATGAACGTTACGCAGGGCAGCCTCAGAAGTAAGGTTTTGTTTCAGTTCTTAAAAGGAAATTATAAGGTCATAGGTCTGAGCTAACTTCTGGGTATTGAAAACTCATCAGTTCCAGAACTTAGAAATCAACCGGTCCCTGAGCTCAGAAACCTACCAGTGCCTGCCCTGGAAATCCCTCTAATCTCTGAGTTTACCCCATGCTCAGGGCTTGAAGTCCTGCCGATTCCCATCCTGGAAGTCTCCATCCTGGACAGCTCTACCCTCAAGAAATCGTATATAAGCTGGCTTCTCACTCAGTTTTATAGTGCATCGCACCCGAGTAGACGCAGTCACCCTTTTGTGTCTCTCCCAGTAAATCTCTTGCATGATTCGTGTGCAGTGCAGTGTGACAGTGCAGTGTGACGCTGTGGCACTCCTTGGCTCCCGGCTACCAGGACACCTTTTGCTTTGGAGCAGTAACACTTCTACTGGGGAAACCTTTCCTCTCAGAGCTGTAACAGTTACACATAGAAAGTTAGTATTGTGGTAGAATTAAAAGAAAGCTTAATGTTTTGAGAAGACCGAAATGACTTATAATAAGCAAATTACCAGAATAAAGTCCAACACAATTTGAAAAGGATGCTTTGAAGTCGCGTGCTTCAAGGCATAAAACAACGTCTGCTCGTCAATTAAAAATTATCAGGCATTTCAAGAGGCACAAAAGTCTGGCCTGTAATATAGAGTGAAGGGAAGAAAACAGGCTCCCAGATTATGGAGTCTAAAATTAACATAAGAAAATTAAAGTGACTTTTAGAAACATAGCACAGTAATATGCTTAAGAAAGAGGAAGAAAGCGCTTTGTAAGCACACTCAGGAGATAATGACAAGTGATAAAGGAGAGAATTTACAGTGCTGAGAAGAGCAAAGCTAGAAATGAAAGACTCTTCCTATTAGTGAAAGGAATTACGATAGAATAGAAGAAGAAAGGTAAGTGATTAAAAATTTCACAAAGACAGACCTAGACAGTGAGAGCAGCATTGCAGGGGAGCACTCAGCGGGGACTCAGCGGGGAGTGGGGGGAGGGGCGGGGGGAGGGGCGGGGGACAGAACACACCACCGGGCAGTGAGTGGAGGATATTTTTCATAAATACTGAAACTTCAAGCTCAAGGAGATCAATAAATACCTAACAGAATAAATGTAAAGAACGTAAAGACAGTATAGAAGCTTGTGAAAATCATGGTAGAGAGAAAACCTAACAAGACGCCAAAGAAAAACACGCAGCTCAAAGCAAGATGAGACTGGCACCAGACTTCTGAAGAGGGACTGTGACCAACAGAAGGAAAATTGAGCGACATTTTTACCCCACCAGAAGGAGGTGGGTGAGAACAAAGCAAACACGCTATGAACAACTATCCAAAGGCACGTAATAACTTTCAAAGTAGAAAAAAATAAATGTTTTCATAGAAAAATAGAGTTTGGAAAATTCACCACTGGCAAACCACCAGTTCAAGAGGATTATAAAAAGATCTTCAGGCAAAAAGAAAAGATAACAGACGTTTGGATCTCAGAAATAGCAAATGCTGAAACTGGTAAATACAAGGGCAGATATACAAGAGTCTTCTTCATTTGAAAACCCTTTAAAAAGACAACTTTTAAATAAATTATCACAATACACATACACGTATGCACACACACACCATTTAAAAAGCACATTGGTGCCTAAGCAGCAGCATCTCAGAACCAAATGGGAGGAGCTGCGGTGTTGCTCTGCCAATGGTGATAAGATGTGTGTAGCTCAGGCCATCAGAGGACAGAGCATCTGTGGATGCAATCCTGATGTGGCCTTCTTCCCCAGTATGGTGTAGAATGGCGTGCCTCTGTGATGAATGGGGTCTATCATATGAGCACACAGGCGTCCCTCGAGTTGCTAATGAACCAGATATTATGTTTCAAGCACTGAAAGTAGCCTCTATGTGATGGGATGGGACTTTGTGAGGAACGATAAGGCATAAAACAGAACTATGTGAATGACTTCCGGGGGTGAAATACTTGCCAGACAAGTGTGCAGACTTGTTTGGATTCTCACAAATGCAGAACTGTCAGGCACCGTGGGATAGGCCTGCAATGCAAGTTCTCTAACTTGCAGTGTTAGGTGGATCTCAGGGGCTCACCTGGGATCTTAGGCTAGCTGAAGTGTTACGCTCCAGGCTCAG
Source organism: Apodemus sylvaticus (assembly GCF_947179515.1). Taxonomy (NCBI): domain Eukaryota; kingdom Metazoa; phylum Chordata; class Mammalia; order Rodentia; family Muridae; genus Apodemus; species Apodemus sylvaticus. The sequence goes on from NC_067477.1 coordinate 24,203,840, forward strand.
TGGAGCCTCGTCTCAAAAAATAAGAATTATAGCAAAAAAAGGAATATACCCAAACCCACCTCTGGTTTCCACAAGTTCACACACAGACAAATACATCTGTACGCCCACAGCATGTCCATGCATGCACACTACCCTCACAAGACATGGAACTAAGGCTGTGTCTGCACCCCACACAGGAAGAACTTGCACTCTTCACAGAGACATGACAATAGAAAATCTGTGATGTGGAAACCATCTTCCATGTTAGTCTCTCATTTAAACAAGGTAAACTGACTACCAGAGAGGTGGAGATGGAAGTTCTGTCTTGCTGTTGATTGTAACTAAAAGAGAAATTTATTCTTGGAATAAAATATCCTTGAACACATGGGAAACACTGGCCAGCGATTAGGCAGAAAGAGGAGTGAGGGACCCTGGCATGAGTGAGGCGGTTGATGGCTGGCGGTGGTTTGAATGAGAATCGCGCCCCCATAAGTTCATAGGCTTTAACACTTGGTCCCTAGTGGGTGAGACTATTCGGGAAGAATTAAGAAGTATGGTCTTGTTAGAGGAAGTGTGTCGCTGGAGAAAGGCTTTTAGGGTTCAAAATGCTGGTGTCGCTCCCAGTGTCCCTTTCTGCCTATTTGTGGATGGAGATGTAATCTCTTAGCTCCTGCTCTAATACTACAGCTGTCTGCCTGTTACCATGTTCCCCACAATGATGGCCATGAGCTCTAACCCTCCCAAACTGTAAAGCCATCCATAAACTCTTCTAGGAATTGCCTCAGTCAGGTCAGGTGTATATTCACAGCAATAGAAAAGTAGCTATGTTACCAGCTTAGGGTGCAAGAGAGGGCCATGTTGACTTAGAATAACAGAGAAGGCTAATTCAGCCAGGACCTAAGTGCTGATACAGAGATCTTGCAGTTTTGCCAGGTTTTATCATAAAACTTGAAGTAGTAGGGGCTCTGGTGGGATTATGTGTCTTAGGCTGATATATAAATGGGTTATTAAGGTGATAATATGGCTAAGAAGGATGCAGAAAATGTAAATCAGATATAGGAGCCTGCCAGAGATCTCTTGAAGGCAAATGTGGTAATAGTTGAGTAGAACTGGAGTTCTTTTGGAAAAAGACTGACAAAATCCACATGTGCTAGTGAACTTCTGGAAGGCTTTAAAGCAGTGGTTCTCAACCTTCCTAATGCTGCGACCCTTTAGTACAATTGTGGTGGTGACCTCCAACCATAAAATTATTTTTGTTATCTCATAACTGTAACCTTGCTACTGTTATGAACTGTAAATATCTGCTAGGAAGGATGCCTGATACGTGACCCCTGTGAAAGGGTTGTTGTGCCCTGAAGGAATTGTGATCTATAGGTCAAGAACCTCGTCTTTAAAGCCTCCATCCAGGGGATTAAAAAGAGAGAAAATTCCTCAGTCAGTTCTCTAATGGGATGGCCATGATTACTGAAGGTGAGCATCATACAGTGAGAGCCAGAGCCCACTGAATTGCAGATCTATTGGTCTCTGCTTCGTGCGGTGTACTTGGGCCTAGGAAAATGCTGGAGCTATGTGTTCTTTGGTTCCTGTCGCTCCCAAGAGTCCAGAGGAGTCAGTGCACAGACATGGAGACAGACAGACATGGAGACAGACAGACATGGAGACAGAGAGACACAGGGAAAGGGGATCAAGCTCATCATAGGAGTTGCCCATTACTCCTCAAGAATAGGTAAGCACATTGATCTTCCAGGGATAGCGGTCGTTTGCCCATCCCTGGGACCCTTTCAAAAGCCAGTTGTGGTCAGTAGAGAGATGGTGCAGGTTCAGACCCTGACTGACCCTCGGTTGTGGGGAGGCACAGATGCAGCAGATGAGCATGCCCTGCTCTCTCGGCTGTCCTAGTTAGGGTTTTACTACTGTGAACAGACACCATGACTAAGGCAACTCCTATAAGGTCAATATTTTATTGGGCCTGGCTTACGTGTTCAGAGGTTCAATCCATTATCATCAAGGCAGGAACATGGCAATGTCCAGGAGGTGCAGGAGGCACCGAGAGTTCTACTTCTTCCTCTAAAGGCTGCTAGAAGAAGACTGGCTTCTAGGTAATTAGGATGAAGGTCTTAAAGCCCACACCCACAGTGACACGCCTACTCCCACAAGGCCACACCTCCAAATAGTGCCACTCCCTGGGCCAAGCATATTCAAACCACCACAGTGGTCCTGTGTGAGACAAACACCCTCCCAGCAAGCTCCTCCAGGTTGATGCATGTGCAATAGACCTGCAACAATACCCCAGGAGAGCTAAACTGGACAGCTCAGAGAGAATGATTTGGGATTGCAGAGAACTATGAAAGTAAGAGCTTCCTATCGACTCTGCTGTGCTCGGCACTGTTTTAACAGAACAATCAATACACGCTAGGACAACTATTCTTGATCATCAGCCTGATGACATCTGGAATTAACTAAAACCCAAGCATTTGGGCACACCCAGGAGGGATTTCCTTTGATGGGATCATTCGAGGTCAGAAGACCCACTGAAATCTGGGTCAGACATTCCAGTGGCAGCCTATGCAAAGAACACAGAAGAAGGAAGCTGTTGCTTTTTTCCTGCTTGCCCTCAGTCTTACTGGAAAGTTTATTCCTTCACTGGTATTGACACCTACTTCTTGTGAATTGTGATATATACTGAAGACAAGCTGAGATATTTATCCCAGTGGATAGAACAATTATTTGATTCTTGGACTTCCTGAGTCAGGAGACAGCCAGCCATTGTTAGACTAGCTGGAGCAGTAATCTTTAGGGTATTCTATATAACACATACACACACACACACACACACACACACACACACAAATTGTCTATGTGTATATATAGACATATACACATGTGTATAGATATATATCATGCATAAATATATAACACACAGTGTGTTATATACATAAGTATATATAATAAGTATATATATAAATCATTATATAATGATTTATTTGAATATATAATGATTTGTTTATCTTTATTATATATGCTTATGTATGTAGCATAGAGTATATTATATACATATAGACATATATTCTAATTCCCAAGCAGTGGTATGCTATCACCCATCTGAGTTCTTGGCTATATTTACTCAGTATTCCTTTAGCTGTGGAAAACTATGACCAGTTGCTCAGGTCAGACAGTGGTGGGGCTCTGGAGATCATGCCCCCTCTCTGATACAAGGTTTCATTATATTCTCTGAACCTATGAGTGTCTCACAGATTTAGAAAAGCATCTGAAAGATGTCTAGGTGCACCTACAGGATGCAGGATGGAGAATAAGTTGCAAAGGTACAAAAGCCACATGTAAGGAAGGGTGTTGAGCACTGCCACTGCTGCATTGACTTAGCGTCCTGGGAGGACCATTTGAGGTAGCTCCAAAATCATTTCTGGATTTTTGTTTTCTCATTGGTTAACTGACATTCCAGTCCAATGAAACCGTGGCTTACTTAATGTTTATGGTTGAAAGCGCTCGCAGATGACATGCGTGAAATGGGTAATGTTTCATAGTGCAAAGTATCCCAAGGAAACAGGAAAGGAGACATTACATTTTCTAGTACAGAACTGAATAAGAACTCAACAAATGACTGTATGTGCTGTACTATTTTAAATCATTTATCAAGAACATACATCTTGGCACCATGTCCTAATTACCAACAGAAGGAAGAGCTCAGATGAAGCTCTTTCATATTTCTAACATACCAAGTCTGTGAAAGTGGCAATTTAAATTGTTTTCAGAAACCAATACTGACCCTCTCCTCCGATTTATGATGAACAGTGGGCTTTGTGGCTTGTGTGCTAATTCCACACAAGGCGATAGAACCAGGCACACTTCGGCTGTGCCCAGTTCAATGGTCTAGAAGAATGACGGATGGTGGAGGATGGCTTCTCAGCCCTCACTGCTGCCATCTGATTTTGACGTTCAGACACTAAACAGGCCTTGCATAGTTTTCATGGCTCTCCTGATGAATATTTTCTTACTCAGAATAATCAGATTTAGAAACTACTGCAGGAAAAAGCTGCCATATTGCATTATATTATGACGGTGACTTACCTGGCAATTGTGAGGCCCAATTCAATTGCCGAGGCCCAATTATTTGCAGGCATAATTCAGTTCGCTCAGAGTTAACAGAAAGAATGAATAATAAAATGTCCTATTTAGTATTGTTGAAGGCAGGGAAGGAATTGTGGCATATGAGAGGATGTCGGGCATTGGAACGATGGACTGCTAGGATTAGGACAAGCATCGGAATACTGTATCAGCCACCAGAGGAATGTGCATGGTTGGCGGGATTACATGATAAGTATCACACACAAAGCAGTCTGCCTTGATTCTGAAGACAGTTGAATAAGAAAGCATCTTATCTCCATGTAGAAGCATGTGAGGGGAGACCCTGAGTGTTGTGGTCTGTGTGTCCCCAGGGGATGGTGCTGTTTGGGAAGGTTGTGGAACCTTTAGGAGGCAGCATCTCACTGGAGAGAGTGAGGTGCCTGAAAGGGGCGGGCCTTCAGGTTTTATGTCCCCATCCCACTTGCTCTCTGCTTCATAATCACATATGAAATGTGACAAGGCATCACTGACTCCCGATATGACATCATCTACCATGAGGCACTGTATCCCCTTAAACTAAGCCAGAACGAACTCTTTCTTAAATTGTTTCTGATCATGTACTTGGTCACAGCAATGTCAAAAACAACAGATACAGTGAGGGTCAGAGGTGGTGCCTTAGACAGTGAGGGTCAGAGGCGGTGCCTTGTTCAACGACACTTGGCTGGCTGTAATAGAACTAGGAGAAGAAGCTGAACACAAACCATGCGTCTCCCTCAACTCCCAGATAAAGATATGCCCACATGGTAATTCTTGGTACCTCATAATAAGACCTTTTGGAAAGTCTTACAAATGTAATTAAAGTAGCGTCATACTGGTGTATAGTGGTGGATGAAGAAGAAGAAGAAGAAGAAGAAGAAGAAGAAGAAGAAGAAGAAGAAGAGAAGGAGGAGGAAGAGGAGGAGGAGGAAACAGAGAGATCTAAGAATGAAGCCATAAGAATAGGAGAGCAGAGACTGGGGAGGGAGTGTGTGTGTGTGTGTGTGTGTGTGTGTGTGTGTGTATGTGTGTGTGTGTGTGTTGCAGCCATAAGCTGGGAACACTGGATTTCTAGCTATCATCGGAGTATAAAAGACTCACAAGTGTCACTCATAGGAAGAACCAACCTGCTGAGGAACTTGAACTTGGTTTTCTTTTTTTCTTTCTTTTTTATTTTTTTATTCGATATATTCTTTATTTACATTTCAAATGATTCCCCCCTTTCTGGCTCCCCACTCCCAGAAAGTCCCATAAGCCCTCTTCCCTCCCCTGTTCCCCCATCTACCCCTTCCCACTTCCCTGTTCTGGGATTCCCCTATACTGCTGTACTGAGTCTTTCCAGAACCAGGGGCCACTCCTCCGTTCTTCTTGGACATCATTTACTATATAGATTATGTCTTGGGTATTCAAAGTTTCTAGGCTAATATCCACTTATCAGTGAGTGCATACCATGATTGATCTTTTGAGACTGGGTTACCTCACTTAGGATGATGTTCTCCAGCTCTATCCATTTGTCTAAGAATTTCATTAATTCATTGTTTCTAATGGCTGAATAGTACTCCATTGTGTAAATATACCACATTTTTTGTATCCATTCCTCTGTTGAGGGAAACCTGGGTTCTTTCCAGCTTCTGGATACTACAAATAGGGCTGCTATGAACATAGTGGAGCATATGTCCTTATTGCATGCTGGGGAATCCTCTGGGTATATGCCCAGGAGTGGTATAGCAGGGTCCTCCAGAAGTGTCATGTCCAGATTTCTGAGGAACTGCCAGACTTGGCCTCAAGGACTTTGAGCAATAAAGGAGCATTCTCATGGGTTCTGTAGCTCTGTCACAAGACTCATAGAGGACTGACAACAGCTTCTAAGAGTAATACAAGTTTCCACTTATAGTGTTTTGACTGTGGTCCAGGTGCCTTCCATAGGTTGCCATGCAACCTTTCAGAAAGAGCTCAGTATATTCTCAACAGTAGCACCTTCACTGCTTATATCTTAGGTCAAATAAGCTATAATTTCAGGATCTGGGATTCTAATCAAAGGCCTGAGCATAAATCTATGTTCTGTATACTGTGTGCTTAAGACATGATGGTGTTCCAGATAAACCTATGGCAGCGTTAAGGACAGTGGCCTACAACTCTTTCAAATTCTCCCTTTTAAGTCCCCAGGGTAACTACTATCCCACTTTGAACTTTACCGTTCAAAATCATATGCATTTATTAGACTTATTATCTTGAGATGATCACCCAAATAATCCTAAAAGTTGTTACAAAGAGTATAGTGAATAACTTATGTAAAGAAGAATGGAAATTTTTTCTTTTCCCAACCATAGAAATCATCGCTGATGTTTCCTGAACAGTGAAATGAGCTATTTTCATTCTCTCCCTCGGTCAGGGCATTCTGGGGTGAATGCTGATATTTCACCTTTACTTTGTCAGACGCAAGGGACGGAGCAGCTCTCCTGTCAGTCATTCATCATTCCTGGGGTCAACGAAGGTGATAAAGCTCCCCCCATCCCCAGGACATCCAGTTAGGCTTAAACGGCCTTTTCCAGCATCCAGGACAGACTGCAGATATGTTCTTGCCTGTTCCAATGTTTGGGTATCTCAGATGAAGACTAGATTTCTTAGAAATTTTAACATATTATTGTTCATTCTTGGTCTTCCAGGATGCTTTTGTCTAATGGAGATTCCACAGGCTGTGGATTCCAACTCATGATAGGGAGCTGAGATGGCAGATTCAGATTCTTAGTGATGTGGGAGATCCCTGTAAGAGGTCATGAGCTGAAAACAGCTCATAAAGACATTTTACCTCCCTCTCAGCCCTGCCTCTCTCCACTTCCGTCAGATGTGGACTTCAAGCACGACACTCTGAGACTCAGAGTCTTTTTTTTATTAGATATATTCTTTATCCACATTTCAAATGTTGTCCCCTTTCCTGGTTCCCCTCCCCTCTCTTGAAAATCCCCTAACCCATCCCCCTCCCCCTGTTCACCAATCAACTTGCTCCTGCTTTCCTGCCGTTTCCCCTACACTGCTGCATGGAGCCTTCTCAGGACCAAGGGCCTTTCTTCCCTTTGATGTCCAACAAGGTCATCCTCTGCTGCCTATGCATCTGAAGCCATGAGTCCCTACATGTGTACTCTATGGTTGATGGTTTAGTCTGTGGGAGCTCTGGGGGAACTGAGTAGTTCATATTGTTGTACCTCCTATGGCACTGCAAACCCGTTCAGCTCCTTGGGTCCTTTCTCTAGCTCCTTCACTGGGCACCCTGTGCTCAGTTCAATGGCTGGCTGGGATTTCTCCCTCAGTATTTGTCATGTACTGGCATAGCCTCTCAGGTGACAGCTATATCAGGTTCTGGTCAGCAAGCACTTGTGGGCATCCACAATAGTGTCTGGGTTTTGTAACTGTATATGGGAAGGATTCCTAGGTGGGGCAGTTTCTGGATGGTCTTTCTCTCAGACACTGTTCCACACTTTGTCTCTGTATCTCCTCCTGTGGGTATTTTGTTCCCCCTTCTAAGAAGGACCAGAATATCCATATTTTGTTCTTCATTCTTCTTGAGATTCATTTGATATGTGAATTGTGTCTTGGGTATTCCAAGCTTCTGGACTGATATCCATTTATCAGTGAGTGCATACCATGTGTGTTCTTTTGTGATTGGGTTACCTCACTCAGGATGATATTTTCTAGTTCCACCCATTTGCCTAAGAGTTTCATGAATTCATTGTTTTTAATAGCTGAGTAGTATTCCATTGTGTAAACGTACCACATTTTCTATATCAATTCCTCTGTTGAGGGACATCTGGGTTCTTTCCAGGTTCTAGCTATTATAAATAAGGCTGCTATGAACATAGTGGAGCATATGTCCTTATTACATGCCGGAGAATCCTCTGGGTATATGCCTAGGAGTGGTATATCAGGGTCCTCCAGAAGTATGAAGAAGGAAATGGAAGAAGACCTCAAAAAATGAAAAAACCTCCCATGCTCATGGAACAGCAGGATTAATATAGTTAAAATGGCCATTTTGCCAAAAGCAATATACAGATTCAACGCAATACCCATCAAAATCCCAACTCAATTCTTCACAGAGTTAGAAAGAGCAATCCTCAAATTCATCTGGAATAACAAAAAACCCAGGATAGCTAAAAGTATTCTCAACAATAAAAGAAATTCTGGGGGTATCAGTATCCCTGACCTTAATCAATACTACAGAGCAATAGTGTTAAAAACTGCATGGTATTGGTACAGTGACAGGCAGGCGGATCAGTGGAACAGGATTGAAGATCCAGAAATGAACCCACACACCTATGGCCACTTGATCCTTGACAAAGTGGCGGAAAACATCCAATGGAAAAAAGATAGCCTTTTCAACAAATGGTGCTGGGTCAACTGGAGGTCAGCATGCAGAAGAATGGGAATTGATCTATCCTTGCCTCCTTGTACTAAGCTCAACTCCAATTTGATCAAGGACCTCCACATAAAGCCAGACACTCTGAAGCTAATAGAAAAGAAACTGGGGAAGACCCTTGAGGACATCGGTACAGGGGGAAAGTTCCTGAACAGAACACCAATAGCTTATGCTCTAAGATCAAGAATTGACAAATGGGACCTCATAAAATTACCAAGTTTCTGTAAGGCAAAGGACACCATCAAAAGGGCAAATCGGCAACCAACAAATTGGGAAAAGATCTGCACCTACATCCGATAGAGGGCTAATATCCAATATATATAAAGAACTCAAGAAGTTAGACTCCAGAAAACCAAATAACCCCAATTAAAAATGGAGTACAGAGTTAAACAAAGAATTTTCACCTGAAGAACTTCGGATGGTGGAGAAGCATCTTAAAAAATGCTCAACTTCATTAGTCATTAGGGAAATGCAAATCAAAACAACCCTGAGATTTCACCTTACACCAGTCAGAATGGCTAAGATTACAAATTCAGGAGACAGCAGATGTTGGCGAGGATGTGGAGAAAGAGGAACACTCCACTGCTGGTGGGGTTGCAAATTGGTACAACCACTCTGGAAATCAGTCTGGCGGTTCCTCCGAAAACTGGGCACCTCACTTCCAGAAGATCCTGCTATACCACTACTGGGCATATACCCAGAAGATTCCCCAGCATGTAATAAGGATACATGTTCCACTATGTTCATAGCAGCCCTATTTATAATTGCCGGAAGCTGGAAAGAACCCAGATATCCCTCAACAGAAGAGTGGATGCAAAAAATGTGGTATATATACACAATGGAGTATTATTCAGCCATTAGAAACAATGAATTCATGAAATTCTTAGGCAAATGGATGGAGCTGGAGAACATCATACTAAGTGAGGTAACCCAGACTCAAAAGATGAATCATGGTATGCACTTACTAATAAGTGGGTGTTAACCTAGAAAACTGGAATACCCAAAACATAATCCACACATCAAATGAGTTACAAGAAGAACGGAGGAGTGGCCCCTTGTTCTGGAAAGACTCAGTGAAGCAGTATAAGACAAAACCAGAACAGGGAAGTGGGAAGGGTTGGGTGGGAAAACAGGGGGAGGGATGGGGGCTGATGGGACTTTCGGGGAGTGGGGGTCCAGAAAAGGGGAAATCATTTGAAATGTAAATAAAAAATATATTGAATAAAAAAAATTAAAAAAAAATCAAATAGTGTTTGTTAAAAAAAAATGTACCCAGCAAAGTGTGAATGTAGAGAGTAGAAATGGTGTCTTTGCTGGTCCTTCCATATGCTCACAGTTTATAACTTGTCTTTGTTTGGTGGGGGCCATGAAAATGTGATCCAGTGCGTGGTTTATTTTTTCAATTCTGGAAACTAGAAGCCTGGAATCAAGGTGTAGACAGGGCTATCTCTTTGAGATCTTTCTTCTTGGTTTGTAGATTGATATAGTCTATGTCTTTACATGGTCCCCCCTTCCCCCCGCCCCCCCCCCCATATCTTTCCTTGTGTCTTAAGGAGTCCAGTCTGGATTGGGATATACCTAGATGATCTCACTTAATCTTAATGAAGTCTTTTAACAAACCTTCTTCATGAGCTGGCTCCATCTCTCACCCCTGGCAGCACTCAGCAGAGCAGGTCCTGAGCCTTGTCCAGGCAGCACAGTGGAAATGGTCCTGATGGCAGGGCTGTGGGTGAACTGACCCCAAGGGTGTGAGTGTGGGAGAGCTGACCCCACCACTTTCTTGCTGTGAGGTGACATGGGTGCATTGACAGATGGAAAAGCTGCTCACAGTGTCGTGAGCCTAGGAAAGCTATCCTTATCCTAGATAGCAAAGCCAAGCTGACTCCACTGGTGGGGGCTCAGGCGAGCCAGCCCTAGCCCTGAGGGCAAGAGTGCAAGAGAGCAAGAGAGCAAGAGAGTTGGCCCCACTACTTAGTCTGGTGAGGTAGCGCTGTGTGTGTCCGTGTGTGTGTGTGTCTGTCTGTGTGTGTGTGTGTGTGTGTGCGCGCGCGCGCTCATGTGCGTGCGTGCGTGCGTGCATGCGTGTGTGTGTGTGTGTGTGTGTGTGTGTGTGTGTGTGTGTGTGTGTGTGTAAGTGCATGCCCATGAATGATTCCCTTCCACTTCTTGCCCCTCACCATCTGTGGCAGTCGGGAGAGCTAGCCCTGGAGCCATGAGAGTGGGTAAGCTGACCCTGCCCCTCATCACTGTATCACTCAGCACAGTGGGTACTATACCTCTCCAGGGCGGCACAATAGGGCTGGCCCTGGCCAAGGGGACAAGAGCGAGGGCGAGCTGGCCCTACCACTCATCTGCTGTGAGGTGGCATGGGTGTGTTCATGCTGCTTCTGCTCACCACCACCTATAGCAGTCAGGAGAGCTGGCCCTGGAGTTGTAAGAGTCGTGAGCTGGCTCTGCCTTTTGCCAGCTGCAGCACTTGGGAGAGCAAGCGGGCCCTGTACCTTGCCTGTGCAGCACAGGCGAGCAGACCCCTCCCCCTGAAAGGGTGAGATCACAGCTGGCTCTGCCCACTTGTCTGTTGTGAGGTGGTGTGGTTGAGGGGGTGATTCTCCCTCCCCCCCCCCCCATCCACCACCTGTAATCATCAGGAGAACCCTGTCTACCTTGTACCTCACCTGTGGAGTAACACTGTGGAGCTGGCCTTAATGGCAAAGGCACAAGGTGATCCAGCCCCAAGGCTGTGCCCCTCCCAGCCTGCAGCACAGTGGAGCTGCCTTTGGATGGGGTGGGTGCTGGTGAGCTGGCCTGAGGGCATGAGAACAGGAGATCATCGGACTAGGTCCTGCTGATAGCAGCTTTGGGTGGTCTAGCCAGAGCAGTGCTGATGTGCGCACCCTGGTAGTTCAGATAAGGGAGAGCCAGTGGGCTGGCCAGCTCTGCTACCCCCAGGCCCAGATCCAGGGCTCTGACAGGGCCCACCTCAAAATCTGCAAATGGCTGAGATGTGTGAAAGGGCAGTCCTGCTGCTCTGAAACTGCAGGATCTCCACTACACAAGGCAACAGCAGAATAATTGGGAGGAGGCCTGGTGAGGATCCACATCGATGGTGTAGCAGAAGCCAGAGATGTTGATCCAGACCAGTGTGACTCATTGCAATGAACATTTGCAAGTGAGGATGTGTGGACAGAGGGGCATACTGTGGGACACCCTGACATACTACAGCTCCCATGATGACATGTTTTCTATGCCATTTTCTTTGCTATTGTTTGTGTGTGGTTTTTATTTTGGGGGGTTCACAAAGGCAAAGAGCAGATATGAGGGGATGGGGAGATGAGCAGGACGGGGTGCATGATGCGAAGCTCACAAAGAATCTCCCTGTAAGATACTGGGGCTCCGACTCCGATCCGTGGGTTGGGGGACCATGTTTTTTTTTTAATATTTTTATTTTCTATATTCTTTGTTTACATTCCAAATGATTTCCCCTTTCCCAAATCCCCCCTCCCAATATGTCCCATAAACCTTCTTCTCTCCACCCATTCTCCAATCACCTCCCTCCCTTTGGAGGGAGACCATGTTTTGAGTCTGTGAGCACACTTCATTTCATCTTACAGCCCAACCCCACTGAACTCTGTTTTCCTTTCAAAACACAGAAAACTAGTTTACTCTGCCTGCAGTGTTCCCGTACTCACAGAGACTAGTCCACTGTACCTGGAATCTCTCAACTGTCTTAGCAGACCAGCATTTTCTTATTTCCCAAGGTTGGGTGAAAAAAAACACCCTAGGGAATGTTTCTTTCTGCTGTTGTTGTTGTTGTTTTTAATATCTCAAAATTCAAAAGGAATTAATCTCTTCTCCTAAGTGCCCAGTATAGTTTGGTTTTTATCTGTGTCAGAGAAACATATTTTATTTTCTTCTGCACCTCCATATGTCTTGGGCAAGATGTAGTACATTGTAGGAATTCAAGCAATAACCCCCTGGGGTCCCACTGCATGCTCATCAATTATACATTCATCTCACCAGCAATGGGGTACCACTCAGGAACTTACCAAAGATAGGCAAATTGTATATATATATATATATATATATATATATATGGATATGTTTGAGACAGTATAATCTTTATGGATATCAGCATGAATATTAATTGGCTTTTATAATTTATAGATACACTTTGAATAACAGCAGCTATTCTACTCTGGAAGTTCGGAATGCGCTGTGTGGCAGTGACCTAAGCTGTTCATGTAGGAGGATAAGAAGTCTACTGAGAAAGAGCACACACACACACATACACACACACACACACACACACACACACACACACAGAGAGAGAGAGAGAGAGAGAGAGACAGAGAGAGAGAGATTACAAACTGAGCTGTGTGTCGAGAACTGTTTGAAATGTGTATATACATATTTTTTAAAAGATTATTTTTGTGCTATATGTGGGCTTTCCCCTGCACTTATGTCTCTGCACCATATGTAGGAAGTACTTACAGAGGCCAGCGAAGGGTATCAGATCTGCTGGAACTGGAGTTACAGCCAGTTGTTAGCTGTCCTGTCGGTGTGGGAACTGAACCCAGGTCTTTCGCAAGAGCTGCCAGAGTTTTTAACTGGAGCCCTCACTCCAGGCCCCACTTGTGTATTTTTCATCCTGATAACTTTATGTCCTGAGTGTCTGCTACTGGTTCCCAAGTCCACAAATAGCTATGTGCAGTTTTCCTTGCTTGAGAAGCCGTTCTTGTGTCGCATTAAGTGCAGACCATGTAAGAAGTATGTTTCATACTTCACTTGCACATGCTAGGTCCACATGCAAAACTAGAAAAACACTAAAGCCAGTGGGGGTGATACCCCCACTACCATCTCAGTAGCAGAGGGTCCGCATCAGCACGCCAGCTAGAAAGTTATGGATTCTACTGTCTTTATTGCCTCTCTGTCTCTGTCTCTGTCTCTGTCTGTCTCTCTGTCTGTCTCTCCATCTCTGTCTCTCCATCTCTGTCTCTGCCTCTCATGTGTGTGTGTGTGTGTGTGTGTGTACATGTATGGAGGCCAGAAGTCAATTTCCTGCGCTGTTTCTCAGGTGCTTCCCACCTAGGATTTATTTCTGGGACCAGCCTGTCACTCACCATCCTGGAACGCCATGATTAGGCTGGATGACCACTGAACCCCAGGAATCCACCTGTCTCTGCCTCCTTGGCACTGGGATCAGGAGCATGGCCACCAAGCCTGGCTTTTTCTCTTACAGGGGTTCTAGGAATTAAACCAACATTCTAGCACTTGCACAGAAAGTGTGGTACCCATGGACTCATCTCCTCAGCCCCAATTTCATGTCTCCTCACCCACGTCACTGACCCAGAAGCTCGCTATTTTGGCCAGGCTGTCTATCCAGCAAGCTCCTGGATCTCTCTCTGCCTGTCTATGCTCCCCAATTCCAGAGTTCCAGGCACACCCTGCTATGCCTGGATTTTTGTGGGTGTTTGAAACTTGAACTCATGCTCTTGCGTACACAGCAAGCACCCTTACACATTAAACCATCTCCCTAGCCCCTGCCCATCTTTTCAAAACCAAACCCAGAAAAACCAAACACAAAGATAAAACCCCTAAAATCTGTAATAAATGCATCACTCTCCAAAAAATTCTTTTGTTGCTTATACAAGGTACCAGGCCATTCAAAAGGCTTTTGAATGGGTAAGCGAATGACTGAAAATAGACCTTCCCTAGGTTATTACAGGGGCGTGAACAAGTTGAAGAGACCTCTGATTTAAAGCATATAAGAGTAGTTTGTTTCCTCTTCTATGTGTTTCTTTTTCTATTCCTTCTCCATCCACCCCCCCCCCCCCTTGAAGCAGCAGTACGCTGAGCACTGCTAACTCCTTCTCTCTAGTTTCCACTCCACCTCCTGCCAACAGCCACAACTTTTCTCACCTCTGGGACCCCTGTTCATTTCATTTGCCCCCACCCTATACAACTTCCTTTCAGCCAGGCAGCTTCACAGACTTGTAACAGTTTAGGTTTGGCTGAGTGCAACAGAGTCTCTAAGTAACCTTGGCTTACCATACAGATAGACAATGTGTCTCTCTGGACATAAAAGACCCAGGCTCTCGCTCCTCAGGAGCTCAGTCTCCTGATGCATCGCTTCAGCATGTTCGGGTGTGTGTCATCCATACGGTCAAACATGGCTTGATCGTGCCTGCCAGGGAGAGGACAGAGATGAACAATGAGGCTACTCCTGTTTCCTGTAAGCACATAACTCAGACATCCCACAGGTAATTCAGAGGTCCAGCCCAGTAGGCAATGTTAGTCATATGGCCCCATTTCAATGCAACGATGGTTGGCACAAAGTGGGTAGCTCACCTCAATAGAGTATCCTGCAGTCTAAGAAGCCTTGAATCCAGGTCATAATTTCATAATAATGAAAAAGACCTTGAATGGAGGTGCCATGTGTGGGTGGATAATTGCAGTCCCAGAAGTCATGAGTTATTAAACTCAAATCCAAATGCCAGGTATATGACACATCCCTAGAAGCTGATGGTCAGGAAGATCTCCAGAAACTTCCCAAACTATGTGGGTTAAGACTATTGCTACCAGTTGCCCATAAGAACTTGATAGTAAGGCCCTGCTGCTGAAGACACTACTCACGTTTTGATTGTGTAAGGTCAGGAAAACATCGCAGGAAGTGAACCAGAAGCTACCTCCATGCTTGCTCCCCGTCACAGTGCTGGAGCTGCTATGCAGGCAGGTGGAGGAGAACCATCGCCAAAGCTCACCCCAGCTTTAAAATACCCGGTTTTCAGGCTTAGGTGCTTACTGGTACAATAGCAGTGTGACCTTTGACGGGGAAGCCTACTGATTTCTGACGTGATTCAAGGCCTTCTCCTCTCCATAGGAGAGACTTCATGCCTGGTATTAGGGACTGGTCAAAGGCCATAGCTAGGGAAGTCATAAACACTAGGGGTGAACCTACCACTTTCATTTTGTTAAATGCACATACCATCAAACTGCCTCTTAAATATTTATACCTATAGATTGGTGCTGTCCTTAACCATGATCCAAGAAGATTTCCTTCCCAGTGAGTGGTGCTTAACTCATGGTTAAGGTGCTAAGAGAAAGGAACTATCAAGTGTTTACTATTAATCAGGATATCCATATCACCCTTGTAAATCATCAGGGAACACCGTGGGAGAGAGGCTGGGAAGAGTGTCAGAGCAGAATGTTAGGGCAGACATGGTCATGACACTGATGAGCTCACAACATTTGCAGTTACATGATGAAGGTCTGTACAAGATGGAGCCAGTTAAACAGTCGCAGGCAGAGGAGGGGCTCATGGGGCCCTGCTGCATCCAGGGGAGCTAGTGACAGCCAAGGACAGCTGGGGGAAAGGAAGTCATTGTCTTCAGTGCTGTAGCCTTTGGTGAGCAGTTCACACTTCCAGTGGACAGCTTCACACCTATACAAGTGACCCTGGATAAACCCAGTGGGGTCAGAAAGCAAAACCATAAACTAATCATGAAAGTGGGATGGGAAGAAATTGGAGGGAGGGTGGAGGGTGGGAAGAGGTCAGGAGAGGGCAGAGGGATGAGTATGTGCACAGTCTAGCATGAAATTGTCAAATAGTAAATTAATAAAGTCTCCATCTTTATGGAAGAACAAATCGATGTCTGTGGATGGCCTGAAGTCATGTCTTCATCTGCTCATGTCCCAGCTTCTGGCTTCATAGTGCCTCCTTTTTCTCGATGCAAACCAAAGATGTCCTAACCGTGTTTCTTACTGCCCAAAAGCGTTCACAATGTTCTTCGCCGACAGCAGAAAACATCACCAGAAGGGATGATCTGGGCAGATCTCATATTCAGACGGTCCAGGCTTCTACCCCGCATACCTCAGTGTCTGTCTCCTTTGTGCCTTACTGCTTCTGTGACTTTCCTTACGCAGTTCTGTATTTGAAGGGACCAACTTCCACCTGGCATACTTGTGGATAGTTTTCGAGCACGCCCAGAAGTCATTTCTACAGGAAAGGTTTGGTGACGTTCCCCCAGCCAGCCTTAGCCAAGGGTTAACAGCTTGCTCCTTAACATCTCATATCTGTGCTTGAAGGTTCCTCT